>NC_092462.1:49328044-49946616 GCF_047495875.1 Pithys albifrons albifrons | reverse complement strand
AACTGCAAAGATATGCAGGAAGAAAAATCAGCAATATCGAAGTCCGAATAGGGAAAGAAATTTCTACTGGATGATTTAGAAATGGGTTTCCAATACATGCAGATGGCTTGATTATTTATTGCCATATTCATTTAGAAAATTTAGAAGTTTCAACTCACTTGCCCAGTAACAATTGTATTGAAAGGTTGAACAGGATTCTATCAGGCCCATTAGTTTCAAACACTTCTCAACACTTACCTGAAGAAAGTTGCATTTAGTTTCAATAAAATGCTTAGTGAAGAATCCACAGGAATAGTTTTGTTGTCTATATTCTTTGTTTCAAAACATTCAGGAATTCATCTGAGACTTACAAGATAGGAAGACAGGTATTTAGTCAAAGGATGGATCAGTGATAGACCATATTCCTCTAAGGAGTTTTAGGCAGTGACTTTTCAAAGCAAGCTTTAGAATAAAATGGCTGGACATTTCAAGCAGGGTGTTCATTTTTGTGTTTATTAACTGACATGCAGGCTTCAGGATGTGATGGCTTTATTACCACACAAAGCATGGGTCATATTAAATAATCCTAAGCTTTTATATACAGCTACTTGTTTACCAACTCAACTGGATTTTTTTTTTTTAGGAAAGATTATCTATTGATATAATTTTTTCAGCAAGAACTACTGAAACACAAGTATTGCCCCAGGATTAATAGCAAATTAGATGCAGCA
The DNA here is from genome assembly GCF_047495875.1 of Pithys albifrons albifrons. Classification (NCBI taxonomy): domain Eukaryota; kingdom Metazoa; phylum Chordata; class Aves; order Passeriformes; family Thamnophilidae; genus Pithys; species Pithys albifrons. The sequence goes on along the minus strand of NC_092462.1, from coordinate 49,945,906 downwards.
CCTGAATTCTGAAGCTTGTTACATCTTACAAGTTATTAATGTCAGAAAAACAATGCTGATAAAGTTACTCAATTCAAGTATAATTTAACATTCAGCTACACTTTCTCCAGTCATCAATAATCACAACAAATGGAAGAATTGCTGGGAAAATGGAGGATGAATAATGGCCCCTGATTTGTCTGAAAGAGAACATTACACTTGGGAAAAAAGGTCAACAGGGTTGCAGGTCCTTGAACTAAACATGTAGCAACTCATTCAACATGTTCAAAATGAAGCATCTTTCCTTGGAAAGCCACCGACTTCAAAGTATATCAAGTCTACTACAAAGAAGAAGAGCTAAAGCCAGAAGAAAAAATTTGTAAAGAAGATAGATTCTGATTTCTGAGTTAAAAAAAAAACCTGTAGAAAATCATCTGGCCTTTTTGTGGGTAGTTCTTTTGAAAACTAAAAATGTTAACCAAATATGATTTTTGTGAGATGGAACGGTGCTGTAATAAGAAAGAATTAATGAGGGCTAGTTAACTTAAACCATGCCAACCATTCCTCAGCTTCTGATATGCTCAGTATAAACAAAAACCATAAGGAAGGATACCTGATTAATAAAAGATGATTCTGGCAGTCATTTGCTAATGTAAGTATGCAGGCCAAGGTTTGTTAACCAGTCTGCCTGTCAGTAAACGAAATCAAAGAGTACAGATACATTTGGGTTTTAGACATTTTTTTTTCCTTTTATTTATGTTTAACTTGTAAATACTGCAGACTTCAAGAGCTCTACTTAAAGCAGGCCTGGTGGGGAGATAATCACAAACAAAACACTAAGTTCAGGGTTATTTTTAAGGCAGCTTTTGGGAACTACCTTGCGTTTGCTGCTCTGAATTGTGTTTCCATGGAAGCAGGACTAGACACGGACACAGCCACTAGCAAATCAGGCAATTTCAGCTGCCAGTTTCTGGTTCTTAGCTCTGTTTCCATGACAACCAGTGCTGGAGCCCTGAAAAGGAGGTGAGGTGTTTAAAACACTACAGTACTCTTAATAAATATCTGCTTGCTCTGCATGCAAATGCAGACCACTTGCGTGTCCAACTACAAAAATGCTGCTCAAAGGAGCAGTGAAAATGCATCTTGATATCAACTATTACTATTTCTCTGGACAGGTTTCAAGGAGAAAGAACTGCTGGTTTCTGACAGATGGTTCCATCCTGACTTCCAAGAGGCAGGGAATGGTTGTTCTTTCAAAATGAAGATGAGGATAGAAAAAGATGCTGTGCTAAATATTGTTTCACAAGGAAAACATAATTTCTTTTTATACTTGGTGTCATTTTGCTGTAAAACATGAAACAAAGCCCTGTTCAAAAAGTGATAGCATGGCAGATGGGAGACCGAACAACTGAAGATGGTTCTCAGGGTGCTGATAAATTTTGAGACAGCAACTGCCCTTCTCCTGGGTTAAATCTTTCATGGTTTTTAACTAGCTACATAGATTTTTGGTCTTGTGAATAGATAGGTGTAGGCAAGGGCCACATTCTTCTGTCTGTAGTCTTTGGAGGAAGGGTAGAGAGGCATCAGTTTCCATGCCAGCAGGTACATGTTACAAGAGACAGCTGTAGACCAGCTATCAGGTCACTCTAATCCAGACTGCAACTTGAGACTCTTCCCTTCCCTTCAATGCACTTGAGCTAGACAGCATTCAAAAAGGAGGGGGAAAAGCCAAATCTGATAATTTTTTAAGAAGAGAAGCTTTAATATGACACGTTGGTGGATTTGTGAGTGTAAATAGTTACATGAAAGCAGAATACACATTGTTCAGAGGTTGTGCTGCCCTGTTTCAGAAGGGTGACAACCCAAAGGGTTCCATAGCATTCCTGGTACAACTTATAGTAAAAGGAAAAAGAAGGGCTGGTATGTTGAATAAATGTCACCTGCAATACAGGACTGTAGAAAAAACATTGTCTCTACTATATACTGCATATGCCAAGAGAAAAATCTAGAAACTTGATCTCAGTGAGGAAGCAGAGAATAAGTAGACAATTAATAAAATTTGAATAAAAAACCTAAAAACAAATATTGAAACCAGATTATCAAAAGACAGCACAAAAATTGCAACTAGAATTCAGAGCAAAGCTGCACTTGTTCTCCTCTGTCTTTGAGTTGCCTAATTGTCATAGTACAAGGATGACACAGGCTAATGGAATTAAATTTGTCCACGTTCACTGACATTGTGAAAATTTCAGTTTCAAACTTCCATAATATAAATAAGAACTACCAGTGACTCACATCATGAAAGCTGATCAGATAGGTCCACAAACTAATGAACTCATGAAGTCTTTAATTAAATTTTGTACATATATGAACAAAAACCACAAAATTCTTTTAAGAAACTAGTTACATTTTAACAAAGGGGGTTTTGAAGATAGTTGTGTGTTCAGTCAATGTAATAAAATATTTGCTTTGTTGGGAAAGTATAAACAGTTGGAAATACATACATAAAATATTGTTCAAAGAAATTGACATGTACAGGAAAAATCGAGGTTTAAGAATGAACTTTCCTTACTCCTGCTTGAAAATTGCTGTTAAAGCAGTTACAACTATCTGACTGTTGCAAATACCACAGAAAATTGAAACTGCAACAGTGGTAAGAAAACCCGCCAAGGATTCTCAAAACCTACCAACTCAAGAACATCAAAACATTGGAAATATTATCAATGTTAAAAATATATTACTTTAATTGTACAAGAAATAAATCATTGATTGTGTGCTTGCATGTCTGTATAAAGGACTATCTTGCTCCTTCCCACCTCTGCTTAATCTTTTAGTAGCCATCATACAGTTTGTATCCTTATGGATTGCCATAGCCTTGAAATAATCCAACTAAACTGAAAAATTATAAGGAAACAAACAAACAAACAAGATTTTTTTTTCCTTTATGGCATTTTTAACTTAGAGAAATGCTTTTTAAAATCATCAGCCCAGGCAACAACATCTTCTTATCATAGGCAGAAAACTTTTTTGATAGCTAAGGAAAAATTATGCAAAAAGGAGAAGTCAGAACAAAGCACTGAATTTTTAGAGAATGAAAGAGCTACAACATACAAGCCAGGTCCTTAAGTATGACAAGTGTCACATGAAAAGGGTGGGGTGTTACTCACCCTTAGTGTGAGGAGATTTTCTTGACCCTCAGTCATTTGTCTGTCAGTGTCCCAGCAAAGATGAAACACTTATGTCAACCAATCCATCAGCATACCCTAAGGGAACTTTTCATTGAACAGATTCACTAGGTCAGAGGGTGATTTTGCTACCCTTTCATGGGGATAAGTCAACAACATGGACACCTCTCAGTGAGTCTTCCTAGCAGTTTTCTGCTGCTGGCAACTGCTAGCACCTGTGAAGGACTCAGTCTAGCAGTTTATGGAAAAACACTATTGATACAAATTATGACAGGTTAATAACGTTTCTGGGTTATCAGTAATAGCGTCTGACTGCAAAACCATGTTTAAATAAATCTACGACTAATACTAGGAAGCAAGACCAAGCTCTAATCTTAATAGCAGCATTTAACAAGCATAGAATATAGTTCTTACCCAGTAAGTGTTCCTACAGAGGGGCAGGACAGGTTCAGCCTGATTCCTGGCAGTGTCAGTGAAGTCTTCCTCAATTTTCCCCATATTCTCAACTTCATTTTATACTGTCTCTATGGGATTTGGTGGAGCCTGAGTGACTTTAGTCATAAATACTTTCATGTCTGATTGATGTAAAATTCTTTCTCTTTGTTTCACATGCTTAATGGGGGTGGTCATATCTTGGCATCTGAGGAGAGGGATTTTGACATAGGTGTTGGCTCAGCTGCAAAACATCTTGATCTTTATCTCTCTTGGTTGACAGGTACTAAATGGTCTTATGAACTACAAAGTTATCACCATGTTCCCCACTCTGCAGGGATTTCTGTGGAGGAAGGCCATAGTATCTCCACTCCACTCCACTCCACTCCACTCCACTCCACTCCACTCCACTCCACTCCACTCCACTCCACTCCACCCCACCCTCTGTTCCATCTGCCATAGCAAGTGCTTATAGTTTTATAAGGAGATAGTGAGGCATGTTGACCATGTTCTGTTCAAGGAGATGCGGCTGATAACTCTTAGTTTCCTTTATTTTTTACCTCTACCCATCTTCCCACAACAAGACTAGAAGGAACCCGGAATTACATTGAATAGTACTCTATTAGTGTTAGAAACTGCACTAGCAAAAAGGCTAAGGATCCTTGCTTTTGCCATAGAACTTTTAAAAGAGCAGGAGGGAAATGCATCCACAAACAAACAAACAAAAAAACCAAACACCAAAAACCCCCCAAAAAAACAAACAAAAAAGTAAATGCCTGTATCCTTGAAAGAAGACTCCAGAAGACTCCTGGTCTTGCCTTCAGGCACAAACAGGCTGAAAACAAGCCTTAAAGCACACTGTGAGGAAGCCATTGCTGAGTGTGCCAAGGAATAAAAGCAAATGCTGTAGGGAATTCAGAGGTTTGAGGTGAAGACAAAACTACTTGGCAATGTTGTTTGAGGTTAGTAGTGTAGAGCATAACTTTACTGCAACACAGAAAGATCTGTGGAACAGAAGGCACAATCCATCACCATGAACAGCTTTACAGCTTTGACAGAAAGCTCCAGGAAATACAGAAATGCACTGACCAGTTTTATAAGTGCAACTAGAAGAAACAGTTCTTACTCGAGTTTTTGCCAGGTCTCGAAACAAGACAGTCAAAAAAAGTTTCCCACATGCTGAACCAGTGATAAGCTGTGTGTGACAGTTAGCTAAATTGTTTATATGGAATCAGACAGAAATCTCAGAAGCCTGAAGTGCTGCATTTGTCATATCTGCCTATAGAAGCAAGCCCATGGAGGGGACATGAGGATGAGTCAATCCTGAAGATAATGTAATGATCAGTACCTGCTCTGAGACAGAGAGCAGGGAGACTACACAACAAAAATTCCATATTTAACTCATGGTCTGGGTCAGCAGACCACTTCAACTTGTGGTAGATTATGCTCTTACCACAGCTGATTATTTCTTCAACTTCTGAAAGGTACAGCATGGGAGAAAGATTTAAAGCAGTCAAAGGAATGTGAGCTCTATAAAATCAGAAGAGGAAAGCAGTAATAGAGATGATGTCACTAATGCCACAGACAAATTAAATCAAACACATAAATTATTCTGGCCATGTTGGACCACTTCAGTACATTTTTCCATGTGCCAGATGGCAAGAAGTACACCTGCAAAAGCGCAGGAGAGCCATGCTTCTCTTCTTCATACATTCTTTGCAGCCTAATGGAGAAATGTCACACAGAACAAGCAGGTTGTCATTGTTAACATATAACTGCAACTAAATCACCAAGTAGTTACACAAGAAATTTCAACAGATGGAAAACCAGAGGGTCACAGGTCACTAAAGATAACTGCAGGTGATTGTAAATTGCAAAATGGAATAGAAATTCTGGGAAGATGCACTCTTACATGAATTTTAAGTTAAACCTGCTTTACAATTTGTGAATAAGAAAGGTAGAAGGAAGATGGAAAAACAGATGATTCTCAAAATTAAAAAAAGTAGAAGATATGAAATTTAAGGAAAAGAAATGAAAATCATACAAAGTGTGCAGCCACATTTGGCTTTATCAGTTATTCACTACAGTTAGAGATAAACCAGAAGTATTCAGTTCAGTTCTGAGTCCAAGGTTGATAGGGATCAATTAAAAAGCCATTGCAGTAATTTATGGTCAAATTTGTATCATGTGTTTTATTGTTATGCACAAGCGTGACCGCGGTTCCTTTGACTCACGTGTTGTAAGTAAGCACTGTTTTGGGGATCAAAGAACATATTTTTTAAACATAACTAGTAGAGCCATTATTCTTTTAAATAGCATTTTAGAATCCATATACTCTAAATTTTGCATTCTCTTCACTGGATCATAAAAAGAGGAGCAACACGTTAAAACTACAGTCTTTTCCAAAAGAAATGATAGAAAGAATTTTAGAGTTTCTTCTTTGCTGTCATAACTTGAAAGCAAATAAGCAGCTGTCACCATCCCAGACAAAAAGAAAAGCATAATCCATTTATTAAGCCAGGTATGTGGAATTCTTAAAATCAACAAATTCACATAGTTGAAGAGTAGATCTTTTGTTGCTGTAGTTCCTTGTCATTAATAAGAAACCAAGCTGCCAGGAAGGATATGTTTTTGCAATGCTTCAACTTTATGTCTCAATGAAGTCCCATTTCTGTCTTTTAGGTTTTCAGTAGTTGTAGTAGTATCATGCAGAAAGAATTATTGAATGTTAGTAATGCAAAGAGGGCTTTAGGCCTCCTTCCTTGTCTAGTTATAGCAATAACTAGAAGTAAGAGCTCAGTCATGTAACCAGGTCTTCTTGCAAGTTCACCAAGTCCTGTAACTTACTTTTAAGTGCCTGTAAGCCTGAAGCAAAGAAAAAAAAAAGGTACATATGAAAGCTATTTTTTTTGTCTTAATTAAAAGTAGTCTCTTAAGCTAAGCCTGACTACTCAAAAAAGGTTCAATACTGTAAAAGAGTCACACCAAAATTTCATTCTTTCAACACTAGTTTCAAGTTTTAAGCAGCTTGAGTACCCTCCGTTATCACTGGCTGATTTTTTTATCCAGTGAATTCAGATTTTTGAATATAAATTATTTTGGTTCAATATTGAACATACAGATTTATTTCTTACAAATTTTCAATTTTAGGTATTATCAGGAAATCCAGAAATTAAAGCAAAGCTAGATTTCTGACTCTGCATTCCTGGCTATTACAAAACAAGAGTAAGAAGACCACATAGTCAATTTTATGTTTGTAAAAGTACTTGTAGAATTATTGCATATCAGAAGACACCTGTGCAAGGCAACCTCAGCCATTGTTATTTTTAATGATAAGAGTAATTCCTGTAATAACTTTTCTGAAAAAATTTTGTCTGAAAAAGATAGATTTCTCAACATCCGTATATTAAATTATTGTATTTGAAATAGTGAAAAGTTCAGATTATTCATACTTTTATTTTCTGCTTTAGAGATGATCATATTTTGCTTCAAATATTCTGCTAAATGTATAATATCTCTTAGAAACATTATTCTCAAAACTAGTTTTATGTTCTCAGTGGTTTCATAATACTTTATATACGTTTATCAGTTTTCCAAATTGTTAGGAACCTTAAATTGTTTTTTTTTCATTCTTAACCATTGTGAACAAGTATATTTTTAAATAAAAGAGTTTGTAGTGAACAGAGTCAATCCTTTTTCATCCAGAAATAATGTCTTCTGTCATCTTCCTGTAGCTTACACTGAGAAGTCAGAAAGGCCTCCGTTAGCCAGTGCAGCTTTTCAAAGAGAAATTGAAAAAGGTGGCCTGTCCACACCTAAAATACTGTTAAGTCCCCTAATGCCTGTCATTATGATCTTTTGCAGTCAGTTTTCTAAAGAAAAATTTTCCACCATGGGAGTGGCCAAACAAGTAAATGGAGTTTTAGACATCCACCTATTTTAAATTTGTCTTTTATGTATGTACATATCAACTTTACATTACCTAAAGTTCTGAAATATGCTGAATATTTTGCAGAGCAGTTCCTTTGGAGAGATTACTTTCCTTCACACATTTGGACTTCTACATCTGATTGGGTAATAGTTTTCCTTACCTATAAAATATTTCACGGTATCAAGAATTGATGATATTCATTCCATGATCATGCAGCAGTATTTGTTTCTCTAAATGTCCATGGGAAAAAACAGAAGTATTCCATTTCAAAAACAGCCTGTAGTTTTAAAACATTTATGCAGTGGACACAAGAGCAGATACCTGCCATGTTGATTTCAATAGAGAAATTTGCACATCTTGTCATATTGCCTGGCATTTTCTAAATCCAGGACTATTTGACTGTTGTATACAACAGACTACATCTAATGAGATCAGCTGCTAATAAAGATTACGCATCTGTATACTGAAAACCAAGTTTTAAGTCTCCTATACACATTAAGGGAGACTTCAGCCAGAATGTTACTGGTAGACTGATAAAGACCCTTTTCTCACACTGCCTGCATCTATTTTTGGTTTTGCTGTATAACTCATTTCTACACTTGGGATTTCTTTTGCTACTGATTTTTTTTTTTTATTTTCTGCATTTTTTTTTCACTATCATTCTTCCTGAAAGAAGACATACAAAGGAGAAAGGTAAGTAGAAAAGCAAAAACCAAAAGAAACAGTTGCTTTAGTACACATAAACATACTCAACATAAGGAAGTAATCTAGCTTAAGCTGCAATTAATGAGATTTTCAGTATTTGGTAGCAGAAACTCATAGCAAAATACTTCATTTACAATTGGCAGACTATGAAATATTCATTGCTTTTTATGGAAATACTATTTTGAATGAACAATTTAAATATAAAAAATGGGATTGAAAAGAACACAGACAAGGGAGTTTCTGCGTTAACTGACTTCAATTACAGTTATTGCAAGTACCTATAGATTATAATAAGCTTTATATACATGAAGTTTTCATCTAAAAATATGTTACTTCTTTTAGTGCATCAGAACATGCATAATTGCACCATAATCTCTCTGGTTTAGTGACTTTCTTTTTATTTCCAACCTACATCTATTAAGGGAATTGATATCCATTTGTCTCTGTGTTATTACATTTTTTATTTTAAAAGATATTCTCTCTCTATGGTGCTTATCTTCCTGCTGTATCTGATAAACACTGGGAAGATATTCAGCTTATTTTCGAAAACTCAGTTCTGTGGCTATAAAAATGAGTGCCATAAGCAGTAAAACAATATTAGGAGATCTTGAGTGTTTCTAAACCACTCAGTTGCGGAAAGTTCTAAGTACTCTTAACTCCTATGAAAAAGGATCAGGAAGAGAGAATATCTGTCCTCTTTCACAATCAAACCCTCTTAGAGTACTAAACACGGAGTTAAACTGCAATATAACATCTAGGGCAGAACTACACTGAAATGTTCCAAGTTAATAAAATATTTGCATGAGATATTCCAACAGTCCTCTGCTCTCACTTGTATAAAAAAGAGTTTATAGTTCTCTAGGAAACATAATCTTTCTTGAAAAATGTAAAGCTATATGACAAATGTTTATGTGGGCTTTGGTGGGTGCCTCCTACTCACCATAAAACCTTTTCCTGTGGTTTCATGGTTGCACCCTCCAACCCATGTCACCTCTAATCAGGTACTGTATTGCACAGGTTGTAATTGCCAGTCCAGAAGTGCTGCTGCCTGATGTTCTTTCCCTACTTACACGCTCCTAGTTCTGTGTGCATTCAATTCTTCTCTGTGATGAATGCTAATGTTGGCCTATTGCCGTTGTACAGAGACCTATGGTGTTTGTCCAAGGGTCCTGTTGTAAAAATTAGCAAAAGGGAGTCAAATTTACAGCAGTTCAGGGAGAACGTGGAGAAGGATAGATTGTTTTCTGAGCAAGACTGTGGAGAAATGCTCTGCTCTCCCACATATAAGGCTTCTTGCCAACCTTTGCAAATCCTGCATTTTTGTGAAAACAGCAACACATCACAGTGTGTGTCAATGCAGGGCATAGGTTTAGACTATATGAAAAGGAAAACTGCTTTTCCAGTAGTTAGGAAACACTCAGGAAACAGCAAACACATGAGAAATTGATGTTTTTTTCCACAAAGAAAGGGTTACCGTCTTTGAGGAAAGTAATCCTGCCACTGTGAAAGCAGGCTGCCTAACTAAATGCTTATTTGTCACTGTAAATTCAGATCCAAATGAACAGCTCTTTGCACTACTGTCTTTTCCACAAAGCTCCCGAATCTGACATACCAGTCCCAGTGCCCTTACAGCAAGTTTCCCAGTTCTAGCTCATTCTCTGGGGCAGTCTCCAAAGACATCACTCAAAAACTATAGTTACAGAAACATGCTTTCCAGAAACATCAACTATACTTACTGAAACAGCAGTTTGTCCATACCTTCATAGTTTTTTGCATATTCTGTGCAATATAACCAGCAAATAAATTATCAAGAAAGTGTAGAGCAGTGTCTTCATTAAAAATCCCTAGTTAAAAATCCTGATATGAACTTTCTACTGACAATTACTGCTCTTCTGAGAACTCAACAATTCCTCTGTGTTTAGATTTGTAAATTTATAAACTGAGGAGGTACTGTTGCCTGTGTTTTGGATTTTTTTTTGTTTTTCTAGAGACTTATTTTTTAGAGAATTATTTAGTCTTTCTTTGTAAGTGAATTACAGCTTTAAAAAAAAAAGCTGTTTTATTCTTCAACATTGTTTGCTTTTGGTTTTTGACAAAGCGAGGCAAAAGTTCTTTCAAAGTGTAGAGGATGCACAGCACTAAGCTTGAAAGAATCATATGTCATTCAATGTACATGCAACACTTACAGCAGAGAAACTTACATTGGGGTATCCACTAGTTCTGGAAATGCCATGTGCTTTCTTTTTTGTATCCTAAATTTATTGGAAACCTTATACATTTTCAAAAACAAATGGAAAAAAAAAACAAACAATTTTTTGCAGATGACATGCATTAAATGGCTCAGAGCCAAGCCACTCAAAATTCAAGTTTTAAAGGACATGTACATAAAAGAGGTTTCTTGATTCTGGAGGGAACCAGAAAAAAGACGAAAAATATGTATTTTTCTTACAAGTCTGTAGTCTCGCTTTTCCTTACAATTCCTCTAGAAATTTCAAAATATTAGATACTTTGATAAAGAAATTGCGTGTTGTTCCTTTTGCACTATCTGGTTCTTGGAACAGACACAGCTTCCTTCTGTGTCTACAATAACATTGAAGACAAAGGGAATCAAGAAAAGCTCAGAAAAGTGTTTTCTTACTTCAATACTTTATTAAAAAGTCAGAACTTATAAAGTCAGAAAGGCATTTCTGTGTTATGATTAACCAGTCTTTTTGATCAACCAGAAAGCATAAGAAAAGACAGCCTGGTTTTAAGAAGTAAAAGCAGCTCTGTTTTTAAGACTTCAGAAAGTGATCATTTTCCAATCCATAAGAAATGGCTTAGGGAGTCATGTTATATATTTGAACAGTAAAGAACAGGTGTGTCTAGATCAAGTTGCTCAAGACAATTTCTAGTAAAGACTTGAATGTCTCCAAGGATGGAAATATGGGCAACTTGTTCCAGTGTTTAACCACCATTAAGTCCTGAGAGATTTTCAGTTTGTTGGGCTCAATTTTTTTTTTTTGACTCTCTAATGTCAGTACTCTGGAAAAACATGAATAGATTTTTTTTTGAGGCTTAGTTATGAAAACAGTCAAGAGAAAGTTTTCTGTAACATCTCTCAAGACAGTATGTGTTATATCTGCCAGACATATTCCTCAAAGCAACATGAAGATACAGTTAATAAGAGTCTTACCTTGTGAGGATGGTTCCTTAATTTTATTTATACAGAACATTTGCTATCTATTTTCTGCTGAAGTAAACCAAGAAATAGTTTTACCAATCAATTAGACACAAACTAAGAAATATGTGAAATGTTGACTATTCCCCATCTATTCTTACTCCAGTATGTTCATCAGTAGCAGAATAAATAACAGGAATTAGGCCAAGCATGGCTTGATGAGCAGTAAGTCACCTTTTCAGAGACAAGAAAACTGTATATTTTCTATATCCTATTATCTTACTGAACTACTACTGGATGAGTGGCACCAATATACTTTAACATAAAGATGTCACAGAATCAATGAAATGGAAACTTGTAAATTTGTTTTATAGTCTCTGAAAGTTCCTGAAGTCAGTGAGAAGGTCAAGCCCCATGTTAGCATTTAGAAGATTAAATTGATTGAAAGGTGTAAGGTTGAAAATCAACATTGGATTTCACAGGCTTTACAATGGTTAAGATACTTGACAGTAATTGAACTCTTAACTCTTTTTGTCACCTTAGCCAAGATACTTCAACTAAGGTAAATTATCTTCTTTTCATATCACACTACTTTTCAACATCCATTTGTGTTTGGTTTTTATTTTTTCTGCTGCAGCTATGATACCCTTCCATAGCAGAAATAGATTTTTTTCAAGATGTTTTTGCTACCAACTTTCTTTCAATTCTACAACACATTTCCAGATTTATTTAAATGCCAAGTAAATCCTTAAGTGGAGAAATTAATGACACTCTATGCTGTATAGGCAAGGCTCCACTACAGGATATTAATTTGTTTTCTGCAATTTTACATACTGCAAGTAATATAGAAAGCTATTAGTAGAGTTCTTTTCAACTGCTAGAAGTCATTTTTAGCTTTGATCACATCAATCATTAACATAACTAATATGATTGCTATATTAATATATACATATATAAATGTATAGTACTGCTTTAATGTTCTCTATACTATTAATATCTGTACAAAGAAAAAGAATATTTAATTTTACTCAAATCTTTGAATTATTAATTTTAGACAGTTCCATATAAAAGGCACTGAAGAAATAAACATTATTATTTTTTTCTTACCGCACAGATTTCCCACTCAGATAATCAAGCACAATTTATAACCACTGTATAATACTTCTTCCATCAAAAGCTAAAATAGGTTTGACATTTTAAAAGTATTTAACTGTACAGTCTTGCTGTGTATCAACATACAATCTGTTGTGCACCCAAAAATCCCAATGATTTACCTCAAGATTTTGATGTAATTGTGGTGACTTACAACTAGTCAGAAGACTGTGCCACTTTTTTCAGGGCACTTTCAATAATTCAGAAGCTCTGATTTTATTTTCTTATCTCATACTGCTCTGGTGTCACTTTTTGTTCCTCCTCTATACTGCTTGCTTCTGGCTCTAAAACCTATCTCAAATTTACAAACATGAAACCCAACTCAAGAAGTGAATTAGGAACCAGATTCACTGGCATCTGAGAGCATACCTGAAAGTTCAGACTTGGATTGATTATACTATTAAATTACACCGCAGTCCCAGGCTTGATGTTGTTCTATATCAGGTATTTTTCCAGATGATTTCTTGATGTGGCTTGAAGGTTGTCATGGACCAGGACATTAGGAGATCCAATCACTGTATGGCATTTGAGTCAGTTTGCTTGTTTTGGAAGGGAGAAAGATTTTAATGCTGCCAGTTGTCCTTAGTGCTGGAAAACAGTGCTGGTAATAGTATTAATGTGTTTGTAACTGGTATTGAAGTATTTCTAACTGGAAAGGCTTAAAGCATTTCGCTTTCATGCAATTTAAGTACATATATTGCATAAAAATATCAGCATAGTAGTTAGATACTGAACAACCTACATGTCTACAGCCCAAGCTTAGGGATCTGTCTGATACAATACCAAATATTTTACTTTCTACGGTAGTTTCATGTTGATTTGGGGTCCTGCCAAGAATACAAAAGACAGACACATTTTCCTCAGCATAAAAATTCACCACTTTTGCATCTCAGAAAATTGCCATAATAGTTCAGTATCTTAGAGGGAGAACCCTAGCATGAACCATCATGTTATCCTGGAAGGTACAGAAATATGGGTTTGAACTCCTTCTGGTAAGGAAAGAATTTATCATACCTCTGACTTCGGGGTAAGTGTAAAGGGAAGAACCTCCTGGCCCCCTCACTGTTCAGCCTTCCACAAGAACCTCCACCCATGAAAGCAGCTGGGACTGAAATCTCAGAATCTTGCAACAATTTGTCACAGATGCAAGAAGTAAAGAAAGTTTCTCACGCACTCTTGGGTGGCCTAAGCATGTCTACACAAATTCTGTTCAATCCCAGGAAATAAAGCTTTATAGATGGTGAATTTTCCCCTGTATTGCTTAGGAAAGGAAAGTAATTAGTTCAGGCTTGTGAATTCCCTCCCTGGAGACAGTACTACAACACTCAAAATGGTAAAGCCTAAAATACTTTGGAAATGTAGGCCTAAATTCTTGGGAAGGATTGGGAATCCTTAGTTATGGAACTGCTTATGTTAGCCTATATATTAGTTGTGAAGAATGCTTGTTGCCTGTGAGATAAAACCCATGGTAAACATAATAGCACTCCAAAGAAAATCACTGTATTCTGTCAGGAGGTGCAAGTATAACCTAGTCATAGAACAATTCTCATTCTGTCTATGATCAACACTGAATAACATTACAACAAATGCAATTAGGTTTAAAATGTGGGTGTCAGGACACCTTGATCTAAGCAGTAGGCTTGAATGTACTCTTAAATAAAACTGTTATGTCATTAAACAGCTGAAGTCTTTCAACAGCTACAAGACTAAGCAGCAGGTGAACTGGTAATTATGAGTACCAATGGTATTGAATACTGACTGGGCTTCAGCACCTAATGAAATTTCTAGGTGGAATCAGTTTTGCCTCTGCTTCCTAGAATAAATTTTATTTCTGATAAGTGATTCAACAATGAGGGTCTCATCATGTATTGTAATGTACACAACAAATTAACTGTCACTGTATTTGCAGTTACTACAATGGCACAAAGGTCTATGCATTTTTTAAATACTTTCATGCCCCAACTGAAAAAAAAATCTGGCATAATGGTTTTAGAATATACTAAATCTATATGAAATTACTGGAAAAATATTTGTGTCAATAGGATTCTTCTCCCAATTCAAGCCACTTATCTGCAGAATGTATGATAAGCAACTGAATTGCATCATTTGTAACCTTTCTTAACAGTAATATTTATATGTGGCTAAAACACTTCTTCTCTGTGTGTCTATACATGTGATGTTTTGTATCAAAAAATAAATAGCACGTAGACAGTAATGGAAAAAATGGTACAGATTTAGTACAGAAATCAAATTTTCCAGGATTTCCTGTCTAGTTTAGTAAAACCATGAGCCTACAATATGACAGATGAATGCAAAATTATTATCAACCGCCATGAAGTTTTTTGTTGATTGAGAAAACAAAACAGCATGAAGCGACTCAAGATGTTTCTAAACCAAGCCAAAGTTGTCTTTAACCACACTTTTCACCTACATTATCCTTTTGAAGTTTTCAATTGTATGAGTCATGTTATGCTGACTCTTAAAACAATGTGATGGAGGAACAACAATGGCACAAAGAATTTGCAATATATCAGTCAGAAAATCAAAGACTAGAAAAACATCAATAGCAAAATAATTCATGAGTCTTTTACATAGCCTGTGAATTGGGTAAAAAGAATTTTTATTCTGTAAGTCTGCTTTGTATAGAAAGTATCCCTTTATTAATTTGTGGATATTTTGTATGTAATTTAAATGCATTTTAACTCTGATTTTAAAACGTCCTTATATGCAAGGTACATTCTGTCTGACTTAAGGCAGTTTTGAGGTATGGTTTTCTATTCAATTATACCATTTGAAGATGTGTTTTGTTCTAGAACTGAATAATATGTGTGTATTTGTATATGCTCTTGAAACATTTAAAACTATTATCTACTGGTTGAAAATAGGAAATTGAAAAATAAAAAATACTGCATTTTAGACATTTTCTGAGTGAAATAAATTGCATCTCAAAATTAAGATAGAAAAATCAAGAACATTTTGGACCTTGTAGGAAGAACTGACTAGATGGAGGATTGTAAAGGCAATAAAGGAAGAAGACAACTTTGGCTAAATGCCTATTCTGTCACTATATAAAAATAACTGTTATAAATGAAAAACAGTATATTAATGCAAAGAAAACATAATACTGAAAGTGCTTACTTACATTCTACCACACATTCCATTTAGGCAGCTAATCAGAACCTTTTTGGCCTAGACTTCTTTTGTCTAAAAGCTGTAATAATTTTCTTCTGATTTCAGATTAAACAATGACTCTAAAAAAAAAATGGATGTATCAGTTTTTGCCTTATTTTTGCAGTTTTAACATATTACTGGGTGCTACTCATATTACTTTACCATAATTATTAGGGATAACTAGTTTTTATTATTATAAAAATAATTTCAAAAATACTTATACTAATGGCTTAAGGTTTTCTTTTTAGAAGCTCTGTGTAGTACATAAATATATAGTATATCTCATTTAGACTTTATATTCCTCAGAAGTGTCTTAAAGATACAGAACAGTAACTTATCTGTAAGTAAGTCCAGGACTTACCTTAAAAGCACCTTGACACAGTAAAATCACCTGTGTGATCAGTGTTACCTTTGCTATGGAGGCAATAACCTACTTCCTTTCCAGAGTTCCCTAGCAGTCTTTCTTCCATTCATTCCCTGTACTTAGTAGTGAGGAGTGAAATGTTGGAAAAACTGCAGGGATGCTGGGTGTTAATAATCTTAATTTTCTATAGTGGCTTCCAAATTGTCTAAGTGAAATATCTGTTTATTATAACTCAAATGAAAGAGTACAAACAGATTATCAGGTAAGTTATGGCTGTTCCAGGTGAATTCACTTCCAATTCCACAACTTCTCTGTATCATCCATAATGGGCAAGACAAGAGGCATGCAGAGAGCCTGGCACAAGCAGATGTGATGGCAATGGAATTTCAGAAGGCTTGTGTGTCTGTGCATATTACATCAGATTACTTAAATTGTTAAATCTTTGGTTCTGATTTTTGTTCTGGGACAAATGCAGGATGTAGTCTCCCTATTCTGTGCAATAGCCTCTATGAAAAATTCAGAGTCCCTCTTACTTGTTGCCTCTCTGAACCTTTTCATCTTTCATTCCTAGGCAACAATCAGCCTGATGGAGTACATAAGTACCTATTCCTAATTGTGTTTCCTGGAATAAAACAATTATGGATTTGATCTCTTTTCCCCTCATGCTGAGGAGTGTTTGGAATTCACTTTCCTGCCTTTTTGTGTGAGTTCTCCAAAACGATTGACCTCCTAGACAGAACGTGGATATTTTCAAAGACAACTAGATGAACTGGAACTTAAGGTAATAGAGGCATCCATTATTTTATATTAATTCTAAATACATTCAGTGGTAGATAGATTCATCATCTTTATCTTCTACAGTTAATGAAGCAAAAGAGAAATCCCTCCAGATGATGATCCATCTCATTTCATGATCCTGTCTCACCCTGCAGAAATACCTTTAGCACATATGATATATCGTATAATAGGTAGGTAGAAACACAGAGAAATGAACATTATATGCCTAATTTTGGGCAACTTAGTGGACATGAGTTCAAATCCTAACTAAAGCAGATGGAGGCACTCTGGAGATACCTCAGATACCTACTGCCTTAGTGGAGGAAGAAGTTTAGGTTATTAGGACTTCCTCCTGCTCAGTAGGTTAACTTACCAGCTGTGTCAGAAATTTATCTTCCACATACTCTAGAAAATTCCTAGACTCCTTCCTTTCTGATGTCTTGAAATAATAACATTCTAAATACCTGTCTTATTTTTTTGGCAAAATGTACCAAAAGACATAGTATTGGGAGTCCATGGCAGGAGGTTGGCAGTGGGGTCTCCAGGGATGTATCTGAGGAGAAGCTGAGTCAGCCCTGTGCTGGACAGTGTGGTTCCAGCTGTGCCAATGGACCTGCTGAGCCCTTCATTCAAGGCAGCGATGTCATTTGGAAAATATATTTAAGAAAGAGAAGAGGATGATGGAGAAAAAGGTGGGGAGATCAGGAAAGAGTGAGAAACAGCAGAGAGAACACCAAGTTTGGCAAAGAAGGGGACAGCAATGCTTCAGGCTCCGGAGCAGAGATTCATCTGCAGCCAATGGAGGCAGCAGTGAGATGCTTTCGAATGAACTGCGGCCACACAGGAGTAGGGGACAAATGTGAGGAAGAGGAGAAAGATGCAGGAGGAAATGTTATGGACTGACTGATTCTAACTCCCATTCCCTATCCTTCCCATTTTTCTTGGTGGGAGCAGAAGATAGAGGAGTTGGAGTGGATTGAAGTTGAGTCTGGGGAAAGACAAGATGAGCAAAAGTGTTGAGGTATTTTTGGACATACTTTTTATCTTTGTTTCTCACTACCCAAATTTATTTTATCTGGTAATAAAGTAATTTAATTTTGACTCCATTTCTTTTACTCAACCCAAGACCTCTTACATACCAGTTTCTATGCCATTCTGAAAAAGTGAGTAGCTGGATGAGAGTTTGTCCCCTTAGCCAAGGTTAACACCCCCCAGCAATAAAGATATTCTTTCATATTGCCTATATGCCAAGTAGCCTTGAAAGTCACTGAAAATACTACAACCTAATTTCTAGACTTATTCAAAGGAATTCTTTTCCCATTAGTTTAAACCATTGTCATAATGAATTTTCAAAAGGATGCAAAAAGCACAAGGGTGAGCAGAAAAAAGAAAACCTATAAAAAGTCTGTTAAAAAAAGATGAAGACAAACCAAGTTATCTGCACTGTCATGTTCTTGAAATAAAATTCCATCAGTTTAAGTTAATGACTCCTAATAAATGTGGTTAATAGCTAAAAATGGAGTTAAGAGTTCATTTCTTCAACATTATAAGCAGTCCTTGCACACTAATAAAAATAGAAAGAATGACTTCAGGATTTTTTTCCCTTTGAATAGAGTTGTCACCTATTAAATTAACATTTAAAGAATAGTTCATTAATACACTGTCATTGATGTGTGACTCCATTATCAATGATCTCCAAGACGTAAATTTTTCATTGTAAGCTGCCCTTCTTTATAAAAGCTATGAAATGGACTTTGGATCCACTGAGTATTCAGCTTTATATTTATTCAGTTCCATTTGGTGTATTTTGCTTTATTTATGTCTCCACAATCTGTCTTTCAGATTCCTAAAGTTGTGTATAGTTGCCTATGGACTATAAATACTTAAATTAGAAAAAGAGCAACAGCCGGAGGTCAAATTATGTAAAGTTAGCATTTTCTTATCTGAGGTGCCTCTTGCAATTCACATCACATTTTCACTGTTGAAATGTAAAAAAGTACAGTGAGAAAGAGGGTAATATAACTCAGAAAACTTAAAGAGAGAACTCTGAGTACATCTGACAACCATTATAGCAACTAGCAGTTTTCACGTAATGCCATCTTCTATAAGCAAGCAACTCAAATGGCAAGAGTTGTAAGGCATAAGATATTTTCCCTCTTGCTGAACTGGAGTAATCTGGCCATTAGCTATGGCTACATCACAAATGGAATGCATCACAGGGAGCAGCATAGTAACTTTAAATAAGGTAATTCCAGCAGCTGCAGCAGACCACAGTTGCATGTGAGCTAATTTTCTCTCTTGGGACGATCAATTAGTCAACGAATTACTTCGTATTACCATGGCTACAGTATTTCTAAAATTTATATGATCTTGGGCCTTTGGATGATGCCATGTGTAGTTGTGAGAACAACAACTGTTCTGCTGTAGGTTTGGAAAACCAAGATGCTCCTTTCAAACACCTGTGAAACACATGGCACTTGAGAAAACAATCACTCAGTAAACTGTTTAACGGTAACTGTGGTATTTCCAGCTGCATTTGGTCCATATAAGTGCAGTAAAGATGGGAGCTGAATCACCTGCTAACTTTAAAAAAGTTGAAGACTATGTTTTCTTGTGATAGATGGTTTGTAATTAGTAGAAAATTTCTCTGGATAATCCCTTTAATTAAACCAATGGCACATTAGAGTATTAGTCATACTCTAGCTTTTAGTTGAACAGGTTTGTGCTACATTAAATTTTGAGCTGTGTTTATGTGTTAAAAATTTGCCATTATTAATTGAAGAACAGCATCTTATTTTTATTATTCATAGCACCACTTACAAGGTGCAAGATTTACGACATGTTTTCTTCAATCAGCTAATTATCACTGCTTGCCACATATAAGAGCTTCTACAGTTACACAGCATAGAAATGTCATGTTGGGGGAGTAAAAGGAATTGAAGAAAAGTCATCCCTATCAATTAGTTTTTGATAGGAAAGAGAATGATCCCACAGTTACTTTTGCTTTTTACTTAATGTCAGTTTCACAGGGACATGTCTGACCTCCCAGAACAGTAATGAGGTCATATATCCTGATATTGAAGAGACCATTGCTCCCACGGGTCTGATATTAAGAGAAGCAGGTACCAGCCAGCAGTCAAATATGGGGTCAGCACTTTCCATTTGCTCAGTATTTCTATATTATATATTATATTGCATAATATTATTATTAGCTATTATATTATAGAAATGAATCCATGACAAAGTGGAAAAACAGTCTTCAAAAGACTCTAAAATGTTGCCAAATATTTTTTCCTGTTTGTTTTTTCCCCACATAAGATCTTGCATTCTTGAAAATAAGTGGCGTAATACAGAAATCATAAAATGTGATCCAACTAGTTTCTAATGCCATTTATGTGTTTAAGGAATTGAAACTGTACCTAGGTTGACACATAGGGTGAGTTTTGTGCAAAAGTATTTCGTTCAACCCGCCATTTAATTAAAATGAAAGCTTAGGTATAGAAATAGTTCAGTTTCAAAAAAAAAGTGACATGAAGAAGTTCACTTGAGTTCAGGGTGGAAATTCTATGGAAGGTGACAAAACAATGCTTTAAAAAAGAAAAATAAAATATATTCAAAAATAGTGAGAAGACTTAGTTAGTCAGTTAGGCTGTGGAGGAACAGACAGGATGGAATACTGGGCCTTCCATAACAGATCTTCCCATGTATGCATAAGGGAGAGGTATATAATAAAAAGAAAATTATATTATAAAATATTAAAATATTAATGAATTAAATAAATCTACGATTTCACAATACTCATATGACATATAAGATTACTTATCAAGTAAATCTTGTCTTTCCTTGAGTTTAAAAAAAAAATCATCTCCCATGTATTTTATTGCAAAGGCTATAAGAAAAGGAATTTTAATTGTTGACCATAGGAAAACTATGAGGATCAAATGGTCATCAGAAACACAGTGATTCTAAGTTTGTGAGCATATGAAATAGCAATCAATCAGATGGTTCTGCTTTCTGTCCTTTGAGTGAGCCAACCTACACATACCTATATCCCAGGAAGTGTTTTGAATGTTTCTGAATATGTTTCTGAACATGAATCAACTTAAGATTCAAAGTGAAAGAAGTTATGTATACCTGAATACCTCCAAAGTTAGAGGTCTAATCTAGTTCTCTACTCTTTTTGTAAGACAATTTTATAGGTGATGGACCTATGTTCAAGTGAAAGGAATTTGAGGGAACTATAGCTAGGAGTGTAGGATGTTAGGTACACTGGAGGACTAGGGCTGAGCTAGGAGACAGAGTTAAGAAAAGCTTTACTGTGCTTTCCTGCTTTAGTCTGGGACAGTGAACTGCAGTGGAACTTCATCTTGGCTAGACAGTAGTCCCCTGCCTTGCCTGACTGGTAACTTGTCACTTCTTGCAATATCATCACAGAAATTGTCTGAGATATAGCTGTTAATGATAAACAAAACTGTGTTGTTGAATAGTTTAAAAATGTGCTTCTGATTCTTGTGAGCCTATATTTGGTATGTCTATTACCAGTGCATACAATATTTGAGAGACACATGTTTGCTTGCATAAGAATAAGCCACAAGCAGCTTTTACCACACAGACTGAGATTCTTAAAAAGAGATTCAAGGCAGGAACAATTTACTAGTGACGTCTTTAACAACCAAAACCATAACTACATTACAGATGAAAAGAAAGTTAGCTAAATGTAAGTTTCTAGCAACCATGAATTCTGCTAAGTGGAACTTGTAAGACCTACTGCTTGAAAATCCATCAGTTAAATCCAGGAATAGTATACACATGTATGAGATTACCATCTCTAAGGAGAGTATCTTCAGGAACTGAGACTTCGTAGGTAAATTTGGAGAGGGCTCATAAATCTCCATATTGAGCCCTCTGACACCTTGCTTAGGTATTTGTCTCTCGGAATCAAATACTGACATTCTGAGCATCAGTCAGCCTTCTCAGAGGATGGAAATTCTGAGGACCATTATACAGGGGACTATCAATTGAGTGGAACATTATTATGGAGAGAAGTGTACCCCAAAAACAATTTTTTCTAGACTTGCTCCAAGAAAAAGAATTTTCCACCTCTGGCATGCATGCTGTATTTCTGGTTTGTGTTGGGGTCAGACTTGGTTCACATGAAATGAATGAAGCACTTGGATGTATTTCTGCGTTGCAATAATGGAGATACCCATAATCTCATTTCCACTAATAGTCACACAATCAAACACTTGCTTTTCACTCTTACATACACCTGTTACTATGTTTAGGCAATGCACAACTATTTGAAAACAAGTTCCTTCATGGAGAGCTGAAGCCCCAATAATATGAAACTACATGAAAATAAAAAAAAAATGAAGTAGATTTTATCCAATCACAGCATATGTTCACTAAATACTTCAAGTTCCTTCCTCATCTGTTGTTGACATTCTTTTCTATAACTGAATGTCAATGTTTCTACTTGCATTTACTTGCCTTACCTTCAGGAATGGGCAGCATGGATTTCAGCACGGCTAATCAAGTAAGTCTGTTCTGATTAAAACCAAAAAGCACTGTAATTTTTCTCATGTTATTGGTTAACCTGGATTCTGGCATTTTGCTTTAGCTGTTTCTTTGTCTCCAAAAATCTGGTATTATGGGGATTAAATTATTCACACTGTATACAGACAAGATTTTTTTTATTTGAAGAAGAATATGGATATGAATTGTTTGTTTCAAATGTTATTTAGATTTTTCCTGCTTGGAAGGTTTAATTTAAAGGTTCCTTCAAACCGATCCACTGCATGCTATAGAGGGTAGCATTTGAAAAATGCAAATTCTGTGCAAACAAGCATAGTTTTTCATGTAATTGGAATGCAAATGTTGCTGTATTCTGCTAGTTGAGAGCAATTCACTGCATATATACCGACTGTATATTGGTTGAATTGTGTTACTTAAAAATTCCTAAACTAACTTACACTTGCATATTTGGGACTTCTTGAGATGTGAAAGTAATTCTCAGTAACCGAGATGGCCCAGACAGATAGAAGGCACCTCTCGATTCCAGGTGATACAAAGACATCCCTAAAAAATAGTTGTCCTGTGATTCAGAGCCTTACTTTGGGATGAGAAAAAATTAGATTCAGTTTTCACTTTTGCTACAGACATCCTATATGACCTTGGACTCTGAGCCAGAGGCACCTAGCCAATTGGAAACACAAGACTTTGAGATTTAACAGGCATTCAGATTGTCTGAATCTGGGCTTTAGCCTCTCTGTGCCTCAGGTCCCTGTCTGTGAAAAGAAGATAAATTGACTTCCCTTCTTCACAGTAATATCAGAAGACAAATTCATCTGAGACTGTGAGGTACTATTGTGGGGTTCTGTAAGTATCTTTATAAAAATGTATTTTTACTTTATGCTATAATCTCCAGCATACAGTGGGGTACATGAGAACTGGAGTTATGGTTTTGTCACTTGATATAGCAAAAACTAACACCCATAAAATCCTGGTTTCTCTTTTCACTTATTTTTGTTCAACAACCTATAGATACTAAATATATATGTGTGACTTACACTGGACATACATATGTATTTTATCTTATAGAGGCACATGTGCTTTTATTTTTGCTGGGTTATAGAGACATATAGCTAATGAAGGAACATTTGTGACATTTGTTAATTAAAAATATCTTTGAAAGTTCCACAAACCCACTTAGTGTCTATACATCAAACTAAAGTTAACAAATGTCCTTATATACACAGTTCTATTTAGTAGGGCCTGAAAAGACGGGATTCATCCCTTCTGGTGTGTGACACCATAGAATGGGAGACTGAGATCAGAATGAAGTTAATCAGCGTCAGTTAATCATAAGTTAAGTCTAGCAACCTACAGTTTTTGTTTACCAGATACAAGGCAAAGTAATCCTCTTACTCCTTGATATTATAAGAATAAAACAAATTAATTCTATGTCTTCTTATAATGTCTTATTAAGTGGAGAAAATTCTCAAATTTTAAAAATTAAATATTTTTTTCTGGCAGGCAACCCACTCTTTTTCATAAGAATGTGAGATGGAACACAGCAAAATCATAGAAATGTGTTTTTCAGCCTGTCACCTACTCTTATCTATACTAAATAAGTGTTTTAAAGTTAAAAAACCCATAGAAACAGTAGCTCTTCAAAGTTAGAGGAATATCAAACCATATTAAAATGTGAGTCAGAGACAAGTTTCATAAAAGTATTAACATTAACCCAAAACTATTCTGGTTACTGACAGATGTAATTGCATATGCAAGTATATATTTGATGCTTAATTATCCACATACACATATTTTGCACATATTTTAGAAATGTGTATTTTAATTAAGGTAGCCCTAACTAAATGTGTTTCATGTGAAATAAGCAAAACCTAAGTAAAGTAGCCTCCAAATTCTTTTGTTAAAATTATTGCTCTCAGACACCTGTGGTTATTATTAAACACTGTCAACTTTAGATAATACTTGCTGGCATTTTTTAAACTCTTCAGCAAAGACAAATAAAAATATTCACTTCTCTTTTCTGTTTTCTGCTCTAAGCTATTTAATCATTTATTTATCATCTCCTGTATGGGCATATGAGGATGATTTTTAAATATTTCTTCTCATACAAACACACGACTCTAGGAGAAAAATACTGTGCCAGTTGTAATTTTCCAACAAGAGTTACTTGTAGGTTTTCCTGGTATAGTTTAAGAATCAATTAGTTGCCCATCTGAAAATCACATAGACACAGATTTACATTCATTGCTGTCATAGATGTGGTGTAAAAAAACAGACAATTGGAAAAAAAAAAAAACAAAAAAAAAAAAACAAACCAAAACAAACAAACCATAGAGCCATAGACTCATAGAAGCCTTTAGGCTGGAAAAGGTCTCTGAGTCCACATGCTGACTCAGCACTGCTAAGTCCACCAATAACCCAAATCCCCCAGCAGCAAGCATTACAATTATATAATAACTGAATGGTAAGCCCTTACAGAAGACTGCAGTACATTCATCAAGTAAATATGCCACTAAACACTGAATTCAATACTGGTTTTTGTCTGGAGTGGAGTTAATTTTCATCAAAACAGCTGGTATGGTGCCATGTTTGGGATTTGTGACCAAACCAGTCTTGATAACACAAGGGTATTTTATCTGTTGCTGAGCAGTGCTTACATGGCGTCAGAGCTTCACTTTGTCATGCTTCCCTGACAGTGAGTGGACTGGGAGTGCACAAGAAGTTAGAAGGCAACACAGACAGGACAGCTAACCCCAAATGCCATAACGTATGGCATTGTGCTCTGCAATAAAATACCAAGGAAATAAGGGCAAAGTTTTTGGGTGTTGGCATTTGTCTTCCCAAGTAATCATTACATGTGATGAAGCTCTGCTTTCCTGAAAATGGCTAAACATCTGCCTTGACAATAGGAAGTAGTGAACAAATTCCTTATTTTTTCTTTTCTTGTATGTATGGCTTTTGCTTTACTTATATTCTCACTTTACCTTTGCTAATATCTTCCCCCATTTTGCTGGGGATAATGAGTGAGAAGCCTACATGAGACTGAGTTGCCTTACAGGTTTAAATTATGACAATTCTCAATAGAGCACCATAAATCATTTCCTTACCTTAGACATAAGCAGCATGCCAAAAATCTTATGTTAAATGGGTAAAATATAGCACATAATACCTGATTAACCTATGGACAAAACGATGCATTTGGCTGACATTAAAGCTTCCTGTCTTCTGGAGATGTACAAACCAGCTTCGTATAGGAGATTTGAAATTATAGTGAACCATATAGGATTTCACTCTACTGAGTGCTAGATTACCAATTTGAAAGCAATTAACAGATTTCAGTATGAATTAAAATTAGTCCACGAAATGCAGTAGCTTTACATCACTCTGCATCACAGACTGATTTTCTACAACTGCTACAGAAATAATGGAAGGTAAAACTAAACCTACTGGCTATACTTACATGAAAAATACAATTCTTTCTGCTTGCTTTATTTGCCTTTGGAGCCTCAGGATAGCCATATAATATCATTTCTTGTCAAACTACACCTCACAGTCTCTCTTTAATACATAGATAAAAAAGGGTAGATGTCATAGAGGTATTCTTTTAATTTGCTAAACCAGAGAGCTGGAATCAATTGCTAGGTATACTGAGAATTTCTGGTATTGGTAATGAGATAATTGTAATTTTCATTTTGTTTAAATGAGGAAAAAAACCTTTACATTCAACAAAATTAGTTAATTTTGACACTACGCTTGGATTTAGAGACACTATACAAAGCCAAGAACTCTAAATATATTCATACCTCTATTTTTACTGCTTTGGAAATACTGGCAACATAGTTGCCAAAAATGTTTCACCTATTCGTAGTGTGTTGTTCAAGTTCTTTGATGTCTTCCTTTTTAATCTACACACAGGAGCATTTATTAATAACACAGTGGCTGTCAGAAAGCAATGCATGAAAATTACTTTGTCTAAACCTAATGCTACTGTTCACAAGTTCAAAGTTAAACGTGTGTGCCTTCATAGGGCTGAGACCTAAAACAAATTTTCACTGCTTACATAGATTTAAAGGCAGCTATATGGTGACTTTGGCATGAACTGGGTTTGGTTTTTTTTTGTAACTTTGGCTCCTTGAAGCAAGGCAAAATTATAAATCTGGAATATTTCTTGACTTTCCTAAAAGAACAACCCCAGAATCCTGGTTGTACCCTATATTTTGAGCAGCAAATGAAGTTAACATAAATAGTGTAAAGCAAAATATATGCAGATATTCCCCCAAAGAACAGTAAACAGTGGAAAGCATTCAGAAGGTTTATTTCAGAAGTGAGGGCACTGAAAACTCAAAGATCCTAAGAGCACTGTACAGGAAGAACAGGGCCTCAGCGCAAAAGGTTAAGGCAAGTCTTTCACTCATTCCTTGGCTTTATCATCTTTTCCCCACCTTGGCTCCCTCACTGGATGCCAAAGCCTTGCAGCACATCTGTGAGCATTAGATCTCTTGTGCCTGGTGTGTAACCTTCTGTGGAATGCATGCAGAGAAACATCCCAACACTGTGTCTGGGAAAGATTCCTTGTTCCAGGCAGGAAAGATTCCTTAGCAAAAAATAACTGCTTCATCAGTAGCAATATCTTCTGGAAAAGAGCTATCTACCCCTACAAATAGTCATAGTCAGAAGAGAGTGAGTTTCTCTTCATTTTTCCATTTAATCTAAATCCCTGCTTTTTTTTTCTTTTTTTTTGTCAAAATATGAAATGGGAA
The DNA here is from genome assembly GCF_047495875.1 of Pithys albifrons albifrons. NCBI lineage: Eukaryota > Metazoa > Chordata > Aves > Passeriformes > Thamnophilidae > Pithys > Pithys albifrons. Next base: position 49,918,758 of record NC_092462.1, on the reverse strand, counting down.
GTTCTGTAGTAAAACTGGGGATGTATGGGGGTTTTAGAACACAAATTATTGCGATACCATGTTATTAAAGGCACAAAAGATTTTATAAGTCCTGTTGTTTATTTGCTGTGTGTTATTCTGAAGCACTCAACTTCTGAGTTCTAGGCATAACTGTAATACCAAGCTTTTAAAATTTTTGTGGCTATTATTCCATTACTTGCAGCTATACTTTTGCAAATATCGTATACCCAAAAGCGTATGAGTCTACAGATAATCAGGAAGGATCTATTAAAACAGATAAGAGCAAGACACAACATAAGAGACTCAAAAAATGCATACATCCAAAAACCCTTAAATGCATCAACTGGATTCTCATATGTGAAGAAAAGCTTTTTCATACCTGGTTAGAGTAACAAAGTCATTCAGAAGGTATGCTATGTAGAAAAAGAAGGCTAAAATGATTGGTTTGCTGCAAGTAGATACTTTGATCCCCAAGAAATCACAGAGCTCAACTCAAAGTCATATCTAAATCATGATTGACTTGAGGGGGATGGCAAGTATAAGAAATGCAATATAATATACAACTAGGTATTCATTATTTGTCCAGAATCTTACATATTTTCTTTGAAATTACCTCAAAAGGTATTGCATTCCTTGGAACAGAAGCCAGTTTAGTGGCACTATGCATCATTATTTTTCTAGCTGCTACAAGGAAATCCATTGGTCATGTAGATAATTATATTGCTTTGTCAAAATTGATGGAGAAACCCACGAAATGGATTGCCATGAAACTGTCACATCAGCTGGAAAAAGAGCCACAGCTTTGCCGCTCAACAGGCAATATTCTTAGCAAGCTGTGAGAGGCCTTGGAAGCAGTATCACCAGCCTTATAATAAGGGAAATAATGTCAATATATTTAAATACTATTTCAGTAAATGAATTCTTAAAATCCATGCTATCTGTTCAGGTAGGTCTATGCACTCCTGGTCAGCAGAAGACTCTGGTATATACGTTTGGAGGCCTTAAACAGAAAGCCCCAGAATAAAAGCTGTTACTTATTGGGGTCACCCTTTGTCTGGGTAATGTAGGTTAGCTTAGCAGCAGTCAGAGGAGGCAGAGAAAACTTAGGCTGCAGTGTGATCAGAAGACTTCACTGAAGACAAAGGACTTTATTTTTAGTAACAGCTTCACTTTTATCTACTCCTGTATATAATATGTGTGGTGGTTTTAGCTAGGCCTCAGATTGGCAGGCTCAGAGAATCTACATGGATTGGAGAGACAGGTATCATCTGACTAAGTAACTAAAGGAATATTTCATACCAGATGATGCAAACCTGAGATATAAATACAGCAGTGGGAGGTATTCACTCAGTTCCATCGTGGCTGAAGTAGAGGCAAGACAGCAGCTGCTGTCTTGCTGAAGTGGGCCTTGCTCCTGCTGCCGCTACTTGCCCTTTGTTTGAATTCAGGGAAGTAGAAATATTTTGTTGTTATACTTTCTGTTCCTTGCTAGGTGTCTTTTAGGGTGCTTATAGATCTAGAGTGATAGAATCTGTTTTCGATGGGGAGTAGGAAGTTATTTCTTGTTATTTCTAACTTGTGTAAGTGTGTCTTATATTGCAGTTTTACTTTTTTCTGTATAAATATATATAGTTAGTTTAAGAATAATTGTAGTTTGAAGTTGTTTTTCCTTTCCTCCCTTTTCTCAGCGGGGAGGGAGGGAAGCTTTGACTCTGTATGGGGCAGTTGGCATTTTGTCAGCTCAACCCAAGACAACATGTCCGTACACTATTGGTCAGTAGTCATCTAATATACATGGAAAGATTCTACTGATTACAAGGCACCCATATTCTACAGGCGGTTCTCTGGTCCTTAAGGATATATTCATCAATCACCTCAGACCTGAAGAGATACACACACACACTGCCACCCCCACATGACTTTTATGTGTTCCACCTCCTGCAGAACAGGATCAAATTGACACAATTCTTGTACTTCTATTCCTCATCAGGCCACTCTTTGCTCTTCAGTTATCTTCTTTTCTGCAGGTATAGTTAACTCAGCACCTGCCTATATGTAAAGTTTCAACAGAAATATTCTCATTATGTGCCAGATATCTTTAAGTACTTGATAAGGAATAAGCAGGGAACATCAAGTAGAGAGTGTTCCTTGGGTATGTTTTCCCTCATTTTCTGACATGAGCTGGAGGCTTTATTCAAAGCATCACATTTCACTAGCTGTTTAATGCCTGATGGATCCATCCCAGAGGCTTGTTTAATTCCTTACTGAGGTCATATTTTTGACCTTCACAACATTCTTTGGCAAAAAAATTTAAATGACACAACAGGTGAAAAGTAATTAATCTTTTTACTGTTTTAAGCATGATACATAATAATTTCATTTTTAACTCACTGGTTCTTGAGCTATCAGAGTTATTAATCACTCTTGCTTCCTTCTCCTTGCCACTTGTGATTCACATATTCTCCATACGCTCACTTTCTTTTTTTTAACTTTCAGAGATTCAAGTACCTAAGTCTATCTAGACTTTCTAACCTGTCCATATGATTAAACCATTCAGTGTTTCCAATCATTTTTTCTGATAATTTCAGTCTTCCAGTGACTTTAGCTAAATCAGTGTCATTTTGAGTTAACATGTGCATGTGTGCATCTCTTTCTTGTACATAATGGCTGATATAGAACTCATCACCATTCATGTATAGCTTCAGTTGGTTTAAATCCATAGTTTGAATACTTCCAGATCAAGGATGAGTAACAAAGCTGATGATGGGTCTAGAGTAAAAGTATAATGAGCAGTGACCGAAGCAGTTAGAGTTGTTTAGCCTGAAGAAAAGAAGGGTCAGGATGGACCTTATCACTCTCTACAACTATCTGAAAGGGTATTGGAGCAAGGTGGGGCACAGTTTATCTTCCCAAGCAACAAATTATAGGGCAAGAGGAAAGGGGTTTAAGTTATACCAGGGGAGGTTTAGATGGGATATTAGGAAACATTTCTTCACCAAAATAGTTTTCAAGCTAGCCAGAGAAATGATTGTGTCACCAGCCCTGGATGTATGTAAACCACATATAGATGTGGTGCTTAAGCGTGTGGTTTAGTGGTGAACTTCATAGTGTCAGGTTGACGGTTGGACATGATCTTAAAGATCCTTTCTAACCTAAAGAATTCTATAATTCTGTATTTTAAAGTAACAGATATTAAAATCAAAAGCTGATTTTCTCATTTTGAACAACTTTATAATTTCAATACATATCTGCAAGTAATATTTACACTAGCACTATCTGATTGCATTAATGTACTTTCTATTGTTGAATACTTCTATTAAGTATTCACTATTACAAGTTATTCTTTTCTGAGAAACATGGAGAGGCCTTTGGGAAAATAATAATTCATAAATTAATAAAAGTATTTGATCAATTTATTATCACATTCCACAGGTGATACCCATCCTTAAAATGCTTCACAGTGGACAGAACTCTCAGTATCATTCAAGAGAGTTTGGGAGAAGCTCACATTTTACTTTCAGGGATTGCTCATTTGAAGCATTAAAGGAAAAGATTGTTCTGATGATGAATTACATGTTTTTTCTTATTCTCATGTGTCAGTTTACTGGAACATTTTTGTTAAACATTCTCCTGGAAAAAAATGTCCTAATCTGAAGTACTTATGCTGCACTCTTTCTTAGTAGTATTCATACACTTATAGGTGCAATTAACATTTGTTACGTTTTTATGTCCTCTACAAATTTTCTCAAGGGAAGATTGGAACAAATTGTGGATAAGTTAACTTCATACTAGACACTCAAATCATAAAAAATTAAAAAGTAATTTCTTTGAATTAACACCACCATATCTGACATCTCAAAAGCATGCACTGCTTACTGATTTTCTGCTTTGATCAATGACAAAACATTTTCATGAAGTATGGAAAAAATTAGTAGTGGTCTAGTGCTAATGTAAAAGACATAATTAGAAGGATGAATATTTTCTATTCAGTTGTTTGAAACAAAAGAACAACTGAGAGGATGGATAATAGATCCCTCCATTTATGGTCACTATGGCACATAAGCACCTACTCACGAGTCACATGACAAGGGACAGCAATAAGGAAATATCTTATAAAATAGTCTTAGAAGATTTTACTATTCAAGCATGCATGCACTCTGTGTTTCAGAAGACAAGGTGGTCATATGATAAAGGACAAGCTATGACATTTGTCTGTTTTCAAGGAAAAGTGTTCCCCAGGAGAACCCATTTGAAAAGGGATCCACACTGTGCACTTCACAGCCAGGACTATTGTTGCAGAGCAGAAAACAAAAGCACAAGTTTCACTTATTAGTTATGAAGACCCCAACTCATATGTAACATACAGGCACAGAGAAGAACATATAGAATTGTTAGCTAACTTAGAATTCTAAATTCACATTAATTCAAAATAATGTGAAATTGTTATAGTCACTGTCTTTAAATAACAGAATCAAAATTATCAAGTAATTGCACTGATGGAAAAAATTGGAAGCAGGCACTTTTTTTTTTTTAACTTTTTCATATCTGATTTAGATCAAAGTTATGTCAAAAGCCTGCAATGTTCAAAACGAAATAAACACTGTAGAAGTGACTATGGTATGACTTAAACATGTATCTTGTTCTGCTAGGCAAAATAGAGGTCCCCTGCACACTATATGAAGGACAACTCTTTGAAATTTAGTCTTCACTTCTCTCTCCATAATGTTGATGAGGACAGAGAAGTGCAATTCTTGAAAACAGAGTCATGCTGTATCTCACTCATTCCCAGAAAACTAGTGTCATAATCAGAATATACTTTCTGCTGACTACAAGCTACACAGCTTCACTTACAAGGTACAGAATAGAGGAGAATTATTCATTGAAATGATGCCTTACATTTGTTTGCAACCTATTTATATTTATAAATACTACTGAAGTTTGCACTGGTGCTTCTAGACATGAAAATTATGACACAAAGTCAGCATCTTCATTTCAGCAACTCTTCTCTTCACAGTGATTGCAACATTATTAATAATACATGATTCTGAACTATAAAAATTTTAACAGCATAGAATCAACACTGGTAATATAAACCAAATACAATTCCAATACAATTAATTAAACTTACTTTTTTTACAGTGGAACGCAGTTCAATTTGCTTAATTCAGTCACACTAAACCTCTCATCATAATTAAATTTAGATCTTTCTAAAATTAACTTACCACTAAATATGCATAGTAGAGTAAACAAGAAAGAATCACCTTCCTGAATCCTATGAAAACAACACAAAGGTTTGGGTTTATTCAATTATTTGCTTCTTTTTATGATAGCATGATCAAAGTTGAACTCTATAAAAATGACTCTGCAGAAACAATATTCTGAATTCTGATTTTTACAGTGACTCAGTGAATTAAACATCAAATGCATAAAGTTTTCATTTAATTAATACCTTCTTAGGTCTTCTCCATTCAGGAATTCAGTCAGGAATTCATGTACACCAATCCAGGTGAATACTTAGCTCACTATTTGTTTTAAGCACACGCTTTTGAAAGTCAGCCTCAGCATTTCTTTCTTATGCACATTCATAAGAGATAGAAATGTCTGCAGAGCCAAATGTTTGCCTTCCTTCTGCTCTCCGTTGTCTTTTGTACCAGCACAGCCTCAAAAGCAAAGGTAAACTTCCTCTGAATTTGCACAGATATAGGATGGATCTGAAGTTAAAATGAATATTGAGGTGTCAATAGAAGAGAATTTTTAAAATATCAATATTTAAGTGAGAATGTGTTTCATAAAGCATTTAGAAATTTTTTGTATGTGTCTATGCTATTACACATTACATTTCAAATTGCTATGTTGTTACACATTTTCAAAGTAGTCTGAGGGTTGGTTCTTCCCACCCTATTCCCTCTGCTTTGCCTTTTTACTTTTTTCACAGTAGTGTGCATAACCAAAATGAGAAAAGGTTAATTCCTACAAAAAAGTTAAATGCTATCAATCTACTTTCAGCTAGAAAACTGTTAGAAGATTTCATACACCGCAGTGGCTTTCTTGGCAGAAATAATGAGAATATCTAGAACTTACTAAATGTTAAAAATAGGTCAACTTTCTTCTTGAAACAAAAAGCATTGACCCTAAAAATATTGCAGTTACCTTGGAGCTGGTGGACAGCCTGGAAACCTTTACATTCTTTTCATTTCACATCTGTCTCTCTTAAGAACAAGTAGATATAGTACATTAAATTCATACTGTTAAATTCATGCACTTTATATAGGATTCACACCACAAGATGCAGGTATTTAGAGCTAGAAACTGCCTCTGGGTAGTATGATAGAACTCTTGACTACCCTGACTGACCGGCTCCTGCTCACTTATTAATCATTTCAAGTGCCTGTGAGAATGATAGCTAAGATCTTTAAAGGCAGCAGTTCAAAAAGTATGTTTAAAGCTACTTGTAGCAGGTACACACACCAATTTCCCAAGTCTTCAATAGTAGCTCATTTTAGTAGCACAAAATTGTATTAAAGAGGAGAATAAAAAGGTAGTCATTTAAATTAAGATGTGTTCTAGGGTTTTTTTCCAATCCCTTTTTCAAAAAATAAAACAAAGTTTCAATATTCAGAATTACATGCCTGTATCGTTTTTGAAAGGACAGATTTTTGTTGCACTGAAGTCAGGTGGAATTTTTCTCACAACTTGAATTTTATTAGAAGCACAAATCCACATCTTGCCTCTCCCCCTCTCTTCCAGTTCAATTTATCCAGCAAGAAATTTCTGCTTCATACATGATATCTTGCATGAATGCCTCTTAATTCTTTTAACAAAAAAGAATCACATTTCAGAAACAGGAATAAGGCAACTTTAATTCATGTGTTAAGAGGTCAAGAAAGAATCAGCACAAAGTGGATAGTGAACATTAAATCCTAGCTAATGATTAAATAATTAGATTAAATTAGAAACTATTGAATTGTCTGTGGTCTATAATGATGCTCATAAGAACAATTTGGGGCCATATTTTCTCACAAATATTCATTATCAAGTATCTAACTTGAACATATCTCAGGAAATTTATTAAGAAAAAGTCTGTTCAAAGAAAAGCTTGCTCTGGATTTCTCCACAAGTCTTCAGGCTTCACTGCCTGGCTGAGAAATTTCTTTCTGTCAATGTTGAAAACTGCTCAAGACAATATTTTTCTAACTGTCTTGAATAGAAGAAACTTAAATTATTTTTCTGTTCTAAACCTACTAATTCTAATTTCTTACGTCATTCACACATCTCTTTTTTAAAGCCTGGCATTGGTCAACACACAGTAATATTCTTGACAATGTTACTAGATACTCAGAAATACAGATGATTCACATTCCTTTAGCCCTGAATGTCTACTTTAAACAGTTAAAAGGTGTCCTCACATTTTCTTATGTAGATGGCAATGCAGTGTCTGAGCTGATGCACACAAGGGGTCCAGATCCCACCTCGCATAACAGGTTTCACCCATGGCTGTCTCCCAGGACTCTGATATTCTACCCTTTCACACTCCCCCCTCTTCTTCTCCTTGAAGTTTTGAGTTTTACTTCCTTTCCTGTTTCAATGCTTTAACTCTGTCAGACAGACTTTAGAACCTTACATGACCACAGTAGCATGATATGCACCAACAGTCCAAGGACAGAAATTCCACTTATCATTTACCCTCAAGAGACTGCACCTGCAGTACCACATCCCGCTCTGGCATCCCCAGCACAAGAAGGATGAGGATCTGTTAGAATGGGTGTAGAGGAGGACCATGAAGATGATCAGAGAGCTAGGGCATCTCTCCTAAGAAGACAGGCTGAGCAAGATTGGGGGTTTCAGCCTGAAGAAGATAAGTCTTCAGGGAGACCTCAATGAGGCTTTCAGTACCTAAGAGAGGCTTATAAAAGGGAGGGAGAGGGACTTTTTATACAAGCAGATTGTGAGAACAAGGGGCAACGGTTTAAATTGAAAGAAAGCACTTTTAGATTAGTTGTTAAAAAGAAATTATTTACTCAGAGGGTGATGAGGTGGAGGAGTAGGTTGCCCACAGAGATTGTGGATGTATCAGCCCTCCAAGTGTTCAAGGCCAAGTTGGAGTGGTATCCCTGTCCACTGCAGGGGGATTGGAATTAGTTTTTCTTTAAGATACCTTCCAACTCAAACCATTCTATGATTCTATGATTTTAAAACTCTCCATTTATGTGTCTGAATCACCCCATTGACTTCTTGCCTGGTTATTTGCCCTTCCTGGGCTTGGAAAACATGTGGAAGTTTCAGTTTTATTTTTTGTGCTGTTTGATTGGTTGTTACTGATTTGACTTATTACTTCAAGCATCTTCAAAGACTTACTGACCTTATGTTTCAGATTTACAGTATTTCATCATTTTGTAGCCTGTTTCTACAGTGTTGGCCTGACTGCAACAGTGTGTTTGTAGGTGACCATGATCAGGCATAACCCGTCTCACAGGTGTGAAGCTCTGCGCTATTGCAGCAGTCCCTTCACTTGGTTGTACAATACAGGATAAGATGAGGAACTCCTGTTCACAAATCAGGTCTTTAATAATAACTAATAATGCTGACCGTCTTAGTTTAAAAAGAAACCAAGATACCTATCAATGAAAGTGAGAAATACTTCTGGACTAGGAAGGGGATGTCTCTCCATCCTCAAAACCACCACAACCTTTGAAATGAAGAGACTTTGATCAGAAAATGTAGAGAAAAGGATAACAGTTCTCTACTACAAATATATATATATATATATATATATATATATATATATATATATATATATATAGCCAAAAACCAGAACAGAACAAACAGCAACACCATAACCAAAATTTTCAAATAAATCAAGTCCTGTCTCTGCCCGTTCAGCGCAGTTATATTTACAAACAGCAGGAGGTGATGCTGCGCCTCAGGAGGCAGGACCTGCAGTGACTCAGGGGCTCCAGCAAGGCAAAGGCGGAGCATGGAGAGATGTCGATCCCGAAGTTCATGCGGGAATAGCAGGCACAGGGATGGACTGAAACCTTTCCCGTGGGTAGCGTAAGAACCTTCTCACCGTCTTTTGTCCAAAAGCACTGGGGGTTATCAACTCCTCTGCACATGGTACTGGCCCTTCAAGGAGTGTGTAGCGAATCCATGCAGTGGTGATTGTCCTCTCAGAAGAACAGCATAGGGTGTGCGAAGTCCGGGGGAGAGCTAGGACCCTCTTCCCAGTGCTTCCACCAGCAAAAGTGTGTCAAGCACCAGGAAACCTCTCATCACCTCTCCCAGTCCTCTTTCAGCCAACACGTTGGAATGCAAAGCTGTTAGCTGTCCCTTTGTTTAGGCTTTAGACAATTAGCTGGTTCTAGGAGCAGGTAGTGAGAGGTCTGGACTTCAAGAAGCCATCTCGTTCAGGTTTCCAGTTCCCAATCTGCTGATAAGGAGCAAAAAAAGAATTCCATGAAAGACTTTGAAACCATAACACTGATATGATCAATGTGTCAGCTCATGTGTGCCAACAGCTCCCGGTGATAATTTAGCAGCAATACAAAACCACAAGTACCTTAATTCTATTCATGAAATAAGGTATGGATTTAAGTATAACAATTCTTATTAGAAAAAAAAAAAAGGAGAGAGAGAGAGAACTTCACTCATTGACACAGCTATAGTAAATAAAAGGAAAAAATCACACCTCTAATTGACATTTATCCTAAGAGAATTGTTTTTACGTAGGTCAGAATTTTGATTACAATGTGTCAGTTCTGTGGAGATTCATCCACCTTTTTGTATTTTAGATTGCATATTTTTTCCTTATTTAACACAAATATTGAAAAGATGTCACTCTTCTTTGTCTGAGGTTTTATCTTTTCTTTTGTATCTCTTACTGCCACCTGAAACCAGCATTCCTACAGCCTTTTTATATCACACAACATCCAGAGGTCTGGTTTTCACAATATATGAATTACTTATAGCGTGTAGATACATTTTTGTAAAAAGATGGGATCCATATTTCTTGGAGATACTACATTATCTACCTCTTTCTTTTGTTCTCCTTTCTTTCTTTGTTCAGCTTTCTGGTATGTACGTGTGTCTGGCTGTGCCTTTCTTTTTTGTGGGTAGTGAACTCCAGCAGCATCCTTGAAAGAAAATTCCGGATTCTGAATGTTACGTCAAGTTAGCTTTTAGTAAAGTTGGTCTTCTGTACTGTCCTTCAAAATGACAGCTGAAAATGTATTATGAAACAATCAATTACCTTATCCCTCTTCTATTATAAACTTAAAACTACTTGTGGCAGCATCAGGGTTGTGTGAAGACACTGAGGTACTTGTTGTAAAGTCAAAGTTAAGAAGTTGGCTCAGCTTTAGAAAAAATCACTCCATATTGCAGATTTTCTTGCAGACAATAGATTTATCAAAATTTGTATTCTCTCTGTGTTTAATACATTGATGAAAGTGCACAGAACATTCGTGTCAGTAATAAAAACAATCAAAAGTCAAGAAAAACACTAATTGAGAGATTTTAAGCTCTCTGATATAACTTCAGGTACAAGTTTGTCAAAATAAGCAATATTGTTTTGTATTTTTACTCAGGGTGTCCTTGAAATGTCCAGGCAGGATCCATGAGAGACTTATTGTACTGTACTATAAACATTTTACCAGAATTAGGAATGTTGGTCCTATCAAGGAAGATTACAATTTGATAAGTAGGACTAGCAAAAAATAATAGAGAGGAAAATACAAATAATTATCAGATCTCATATTTTCTCATTTTTCCTCCAATATTGACCCAGTAAATGTCTCAGATTTTCTTATCCACCAAAACACCATTTTACTGACATACATGTAAATTGCTTGTTGAATTCCCCACACATATTCAGAAACCAAGGAAGAATATACTAGAAATTAATCTGAGAGATACAAAGCACTCATGAGAGCAGACTATAAGTAACTTACTTGAAAGTTCATCATGCAGCCATGGATAAAGCAAGTAGACTAGATATGAGCAATGTATAAAAAATAACATATCACTGCAACAGGCAATTTCTGTGTTCTTATATAAAATGTTCTGGTAGCCAATTGACAAAAGGGACCTTAGAAAATATGGTAAATATCCAATGTCATTAGCCAAATATTTCAATGTAATTTATACTGTCTTCAGTGGATGCTTTTATTTTCTCTCTGTCAAGCAATAACTAAAACTCCGTATTTTTGCTGGGAAAATTTCTTGCAGAGAAAATCTGTGACCTGAGTTTGTGTTTATATATTAAAAGCACTACTTTTTCCCCCTTTTTTCATGTGGTTTTCTTCAATTTATACACTTCAACCCATCCTGAAAAACAAGTTTAACAGCACATCAGAAAACATCCTCTTTTCCATCAAGGTCAATAAAATGTTAACATCTGAGTATTCCTGACAGACTGGAACCAGAATTAATCTTAACCTAATACAGGAGAAGACCTGCTACTTATAAGGTTGGCTCCTTACAGAGTCCAAAACTAACCCTCACATACAGCTTACTGAAATACGAAATGTACTTGCACCATTAGAAAAAAGAACCTTAAAGATTAGGTGTCCTCCTAGTTTCTACACCAGCTATACAAATAATGGCACTATGTGTTTTTTTTTATTTTATTTGGCACGCTCCAAAGAAACAGAAGACCCATAGGATAGAGTCAATAAGCTGAGACCAGTTCTGAGGTCTCAGAAATTAAAATAGATATGACATCCTTGAACGTTTTACTATCTTTTTTGTTCTTCTCTTGGTATTTTTTTACTGCATTCTGATTGCCCTTTAAAAAAGTAGATCCTATCTCTAAAATATGTCTTACCTTTTACTAACTCAATTTCAGTGATTAAAGCTCTCAAGAAAACAAGGAAATGACAAAGTGGGCAGAACATTTGTATCCTAAGTTACATGATAAATTCTAGCATGAACAAACATACCATTCGTACCGCCTCCTACATTATTTAGCTAGTTTAACAAATGTAAATTAAGTACCTGAAGTCAGCAAAATTAACTATAATAGATAAGGCTTACAAATGAGTAATTTTGTACAGCTGCCATTTGCTCAATATTATAAAAGCGCTCTTAATTTGATTTAACACATCTGTGAAGTGACTTCATTCTATAGATTTATCATCTGAATTTGCATTTTTTTTTGTGCTTACAAGAGGGAAAAAAAAAACCAGTGTCACTTGGAAATTCTCATTTATTAAGCTGTTATATAAATTCTTCCATAGTGCTCTGTGATGCAAATATCAGCAACACAGTGAACAGGGTACTATTACAGAGAAATGAATAGGTCTGAGCGACAAACAGTTAAGGTTTTTGTTTTGCTTTGTCACTCTCCCTTCCTCCCCCAGTACACCCCTGGTTACTCTTCTGCTGTTGATTTTGAAAACCTAAGCAGATACTTACACTTGTATAATTTAATAATGAGAATTAAGTTGAGAGGCACCCTCAAGAATTGCTTTCTTGTTTCAGTGATTTAACACTTCTCTATTAGCTTGGGTGTAAGCACTACATTCATTTACATGCTGTGTGTCCCTACAATGCAATCGTCCATGATCATCTCTTCTGGTGCAATAGTTCTGATTTTACATGGTATAAGTAGAATTAATTCCACTGGTTGCAATGAGGTTAATGCAAAGCATTCTTTGCTTTACCATATTCAATATTACTCTGACCTCAGAGCATCTTTCTAATCCTAAAATATAGCTTAGTTCTAGCTAAAGAGATAATAAAAACAATAAGTAGAGGAAAAGTTGGCTTTTTATATCATCCATGAAGTTGTGATCTTAATGCCTTGAAGGACAAAAAGTTGCAAACATATCATTGGGGTTACTGACAGACTGTAACAGATCACAAGATTTTTCATAGACATATAGTATGAGTACTGCATACCTGAGGAAAATGAAAGCATATTCACACACAAATTCTCCAATTCAGCAGTTATATTTATTTAATTTGAATTCCTTAAAATTCATACTGTGCTTATTAACTATTTCAATATGTAATGAGCAAAACAGAAAAGTTCAACAGCTATGTGTCACCTAATTTTGTCACTGCAGTGAGGCAGTTGATGCATGATGTTGAAGGTATTTAGTACCTGTATACATGAACACAAATCAATTACCATATTAAAGAATATTCTGAGTAGGTCTCACAATACCCTTTCCGGTAAGCCATTCATCATTCCATGGAATAATGATTATCACTGATTATATGACAAGAGACTGGAGGAGAAAGCATGACTACAAAATCAGTGGTTATTTCTCTTATCTTAGTAAAAGATGAGTGAAAGATAGGTCTGAGCCCTATCTCCAGTACAATATAAATATTCAGATATGGTATAAGATTCAAGCTTTATTATTGCTATTGCTGTTGTTCTTAATATTAATTATATTAATAAGTGTTAGACTGGAATCTGTCTGTTCCTTCTCAGATGTTGAGTTCCCTTAGCTACTGTGCAGAAAATCTCTCTTGCTTACTAGTGTCCCTCAACATGATACAGGCATTTTTATTCAGTTTGCCCAGCTCCTTTATACAACTCAGAAGCAAATTATCTTCAGATCTATGAGAAACTTGAGACATTTATCATTGTGTGGTAAAGCTCCCCCACTCCTGCCACTTTTACTGTAGCACTGTAGCAAAGCTGGAAGTTCATCTCAGTAAACTTCTGTGAGTGCTAACACAGTCACATGTCTTATAGGTTGGTTACACAGCCATTTAATTCAGAGATTAGCTCCAGCAATTAAAGAGAGTATCTTTTAAAGACTGAGACTAATCTAAGTGAAAAAAACCCACACATAAGGCTGAGCTAAGAAATTCAACTTAACCAAAGGTAATTCTAAACAATTTAAGGTATTTTTTCTAGTCCTTCTGAAAAGCTGCAGTCCATGATTGAATGTGTGTACATTTGTGTCACATTGAGTACAAGATGGGCACGTAATCAAAACAAAACCACATTTACCAAAATATTCTCTTCACTTCTATAAGACTTTTCTGCCTTTTGATTGTACCAGTCTACTATGAAAATATATAAAGATGCTTAAGTCCTCTAATTTTTCCTAAAATGTCTATGATATGGCCATAATGCTGCCTATAACTCTAGAAAATGATGATGATCTGTTACTTATTCTCATCTGAGAAATGATCATTTTGTATGGCACATAGACAGATATGAACAGTCATATTTCTGAATAAATATATTATTATGGAGGAAAAGCCAGGTCTAAATACCAACCACTTCACTTAAGCAGTGGACCAGAATTATCTAATTTTTCCTAGTGTTCTACATATCCTCTATGCATTTAAGAGATATTTAGATTCTTATCTATAGTTTCCTTTTGCCACATTGCTGGAAGATTGAAGACCAGGTTGTGTTTGTTATCATCAATTGAACATGTCTATATAAAGAAACAGAAGGAGGAAAATAGACAATACTTGTTTATAGACACAAGGTTCTGCCATATAGAGCCTCACCTTCATTCACAATCAAACAAATGTTTCAAAAAAGATGTATGGAAATGGGAAGATTTCTGTTTCCTTCATTAATATTTTGCATTTTTCTATGCAGACAGTTTAATAAGTAAGAACAAAATTTCTTAATGTTGCTTAAGTATTTTTGCACATGATGAATAAGACCCTTTTAAGTCTGGAAACAGTGATAATTATATTTTGTACACTCTGCACTGAATCTATAATTCTCATTTGACCTACAAGCTCTTTCACAGTATTTCAGGTAATGAAGAATAACCAGAGCCATGCTGCATTAAGAGGCTCATTTTTCTATGAAGCAATAAACCATACAACATTTATATTACTGGCTCTCTGAATCTGCACACAGTAGGCATAATAGCAGTTACAACCATCAATCTTGTGAACAACAGTGATGGGTGTTGCCCAGAGCCCTAAGTAACATAAACATCAAAAAGCACTCAGTCTCTTAAAAACTGGTCAGAAATCACGTGATTTGACATATATTTGATCCTGAAATAATCAATCATTCACATGTATTTCTTCTATGTGCTGAAGAAAGTTATTGAGTGAGCATAAAGTATATATGCTTTGAAGCAGAAATTTTATATAGCTGAGTAGATAATAAAAAGTAGTTGAAAACGTCTAGCAGTACCAGAATGTTTGCACAAGCTAAAATCTCATTAGGAATAGGAATACAGACACCTATAGCAATGAAATTAATATGCTGTGCGTGAATGTTTTGGGGTGACAGAAAGCTTTGGAGGACTGGGAAAAAATCATATGGGATGTTTGGGGTTTTTTCTGTTTAGAATATTTTCATTTTGTTACTGAGACAAGCATCCAAGTTTGTTTAAATACGTAATGGGATGATATAATATTCTTCCTGTTCTGTCCTCTACCCGTTATGTTTTACTGAACTAAATTGTTATGAGAATTAGATTTCTTGAATCCATATTTGTTTACTGATGTGCAGCTTATAACTCCTGTGAAATTATATAGTCCTGCAAGGTCTTACATAGAAAAGTGATGGCAAGAAAAAATAACACTTCCTAAAAACAAAAACAAAGCTAAACAAAACCAAAAGAAATCACCCAACCTTCTTTTCTTGATGTGTTATGTGAATTCTTTTCTGCCTTGGGGAATATAAAACCTATTTTACATCATACCTAATTGTCTGCAAGTATTCAGACAAATTCTTCCCTATTTATGCCATTACAGCTATGTGTCTTAGTCAAACGCCTGAGCCCTACTGTTCTATGTAATGTATTGAAACTCATCTTTTAAAGAAGATAAACTCCCTAGGAGTATTTTCTTCTAATAGCAAGTATTTAATAAAATAGGTTTAAAAGACCAAAATAATAGAGCCATATCATTCTACACAGCATATTCAGTGTTACAGGTGTGCCATACGTGTATAGTTCAATGCTTACCAATTTTTCTTCAGCATTTTTTTAGGTATTTACAGAAAACAAAACTTCAAAAGTAAAACAAATCCCACAAGACTACACTGTACAGTACCCATTCAAACTCACTACATATATATGTACTTCATCCTTCATGTAGGGTAGTTCATAAGATAATCCGCTTAGGCTGGCAATACTTTTTTTTCTTAAATTTTCAGCCCAGTATTCAAGAGTGGTATTTGAACTCTTTAGTATTTTATAAGCCTGACAGGACTTTTGAGTGCAGATCAAAACTGAGGCTACTTTATAATGATTTGGCAGTGATGAGAAGCTTGAAAGTGGATATAAATGTGATGTATCCACTTCATGCTGTCAGATATAAAGTGGTCTCAGCATAGATAAGAAACCCTACAGAGTTAGAGCATGTCAGCGAATAGTTGCTCTGATGCCAGTAGTTAAGTATTTCTCTGCAAATCAACGCATTTATAAAGTATCATTATAATACTCAAAACTGTAGTGTTTAAGTGAAAGTTTATGAATAGAGGTTTAACTACACACAGTGAGACTGAAGGACTAATTTTTTCTCTTGTGACTACTAGGTAAAGGCAGAAGCGTTGAATATGTTTTGATTAAAATTTTGCTACCTCAAACAATAAAAAATAATAAAATGGTAGACAAAGTAATGTATTGTTCAAGATATAAGTAACAGGCCACATGTTAAACAGTTTTTATTACAAAAATCTACTCATTTCTCACAATCTAGAACTTGAGTATTTATGATACATGCAACAAATCTGTCTTGGTAACATCAAAATTCCTCAGAGATCTCATTTTACAGGAAAACTACTGGATCTCCCCAGTATGCTATTTATAATCTTCTTAATCACTGGTTCATTGTAACCTATTTGAATGATCCTATTTCATTTGCAGATATTGTACCCTCATTAAAGTGAATGCACAGACTATCATAGAAATTGTGATGACATAATACTATTACAGAATCACAGACTGGCTGAGGTTTGAAGCAACCTCTGGAGTCCACCTGGTCAAAGCCTCTTGTTCAAGCAGGGCCATCTAGGTATGATTGCCCAGGACCATGTTCCAGATGGCTTGAGAAGATCTCCATGGATAGACTCCACAGCCTCCTGGGCAGTCTATGCAAGTGCTCAGTCAGGCTCACAGTAAAAAAGGTCTTTTCTGAAGTTCAGAAGGAACATCCTGTGTATCAATTTGTTCCCGTTGCTTGTTGTCCTGTCACTGGGCAGCACTGAAAAGACCTTAGCATTGTCGATTTTCCGTCCTCCCATCAGGTTATTTATAAGGTCCCCTCTGAGGCTTCTCTTCTTCATTCTGAACAGTTTCAGCTCTCTCAATCTTTTCTCATAGGAAAGATGCTTCATCCCCTTCATGATCTTTGTGACCATTTGTTGGCCTCTCTCCCATATGTCCATGTCTATTTTGTTCTGGGGAGCCAAGAACTAGTCACAAATCTCTAGGTGTGGCCTCACCAGTGCCAAGTAGAGGAGAAGAATCACCACTCTGGCAACAATGTTTTGTTGGTTTTTTTTAATGCAACCCAGGATATATTTCACTCTCTTTATGGTAAGAGTACATTGTTCACTGGTGTGCAGCCTGGTGTGCACCAGGACCCCCAGTACCTTTTCTGTCAAGCTGATTTCCAGCTTCATGGCTTCCAGCTTCTATTGGTGCCTGGGCTTTTTTCTCCCCTGGTGCACGACTTTGTATTTTTCATGGATGAAGTGCATGGGTTCCTTTCAGCCTGTTTCTCCAGTCTGTCAAGGTCCATCTGGATGGCAGCATGACCTTCTGGCTTATTATCCTTTAATTCCAGCTGGGTCATCAGCAGGCCCATAATTAAGATGTTAAACAGGACTGAATCCAGTACTGATGCCTGGGATACAACACTAGTCACTAGCCTCCAACTAGTCTTTGTGCCACCACTCTCTAGAGCCAGACATTCAGATAATTTTCAGTCTACCTAACTCTCCTCTCATCCAGTCCATATTTTAACACCTTATCTATGAGGGACAGTGACAAAGATCTTACTGGAATTCAGGTAGTCAGTATCCATTGCTCCCATTTACCAGTCGAGGTATTTCACTGTAGCATTTATCAAATTGCAACACACCATTCATGGGAGTCATCCCACCATAACTCTGTGATCCCAGCAAAACTGTAGCACTGCCGCTGCACAAAGATCTCTCATTCAGTGTGTTTGTTGCCTATACCACCTGTATTTGAGTACAGGCATTTTAGAAAGGCACCCCAACATGCTGAGTTCCCAGAGAAGGTCTGGGAGATTTCTCTGTAATTCTTCTTTGTAGGCACTTTCTTGCTTACATTCAAGTGCTGGAGGTGTCTCTATTTGTGAAATACTAACTTCACATTTCACAAGATATCTCATTTCCATGCAGCTTCACATTGTTTTATTCAAAATACCCTGCTTAGTACATGCTTAATATTTTATCCACGTGTCACATTAACAAATGTATTGAAAAATTATTTTTATTACATCAACATAAACATTAGATCCTTTGTTCAGTAAAGATAAAGCATTATAATTTCACTAAGTTTAAAAACTATTTCACATTCTAAATGCTCTTGAGTCAGTCATAGATCCTATGAAAGTTTTCCAAGCTTCTACAGGCACTGCCTTGCATTTCTAAACGTCCTTTTGTTTATAAAGCCCGTGTGAAAGAAAATTGCCTCAAGATGATCAAAAGCCTGTGTGTAAGGTTTATATACCACCAACTTAGGAAGCATTAAGCTAGATCATTGCTAAATCAAAGCAGATCCCCAAAGATGCTGTTGTACTGCAGATGAAGGCTAAATGTTTTCCTACCATCATTTTTCTTTGGGCAAATTACAGGTGTCTCCATGCTTAGTGAGAGATTAACATTAGTGATATCTTTGAAGTCTCCATGCCATATATGCTCTGGCAGCTGGCAGGTTTTCTAACTGACTCAGACAAGAGGAGACCTATTTAGCAAACATGTCAAATTTTCACAGCTTTCACCCTTTGGATGTTCCAGCACAGCTTTGCCAAATATCTCTGCTGTTTCTGTAGTGTTCCTTGCTTCAACAGAGCATGAAGTTATTCTCCTGCGCACACTTCCGGATAGCAACCCAAGGTAATGACATCCTTAGAAAAGCATGAATGTGTACAAAGGTGGGTAGAATCTCCCAGTGGCCACTGACAGCACCCCTGAAGCCTCATTGCCCCGGGGCAACTATCTTACCTTGCATCCTACAGACTACCCTGTGAATCATTACCAGGTTTTAGCAACCATCATCTCAGTGTACATTTTCATCTGACTCCGGCTAGTGACCTACTCCCAGAGGACATTGCAGTGGTAATTTGTTACCAGCTTAGCTCCTCACTTTATTGAATGTGGCTCTATGGGAGTTTTTCTGTTGAATTTCTTGCAATCAACAGGCAAGAGTGAAAGTACAAGTAGCACATAGGATTTCTGGACAGCTGTAACGTGACAGCACAGAATGAAGTGTGCCATGAACTGTTTCACAGATTTAGCATGAATGGAACTAACAAAACTGAGCATGCTAGCTGGAGTAAGGATGTGTTGACTTCATGAAATCTTGCACTAGGAATATTCTCTCTACCAAAGTTTGTCCCAGAATCTTCCAGTCACAATTTTAGAAATATTAAAGCAAGTTAAGAGAATAGCATTTTGTATATAAGCATATAGCAGTCATTACTAGGTCAATTGTTATTTTAAAAAAGGTTGCTATGGGAGTTTTGTTTTGGGGTTTTTTAAGGTCAGAGATCTGTATCTTTGAAAATGACATGACTGATAAAAATTGAATGATTAGCATGAATCAAAGTAACTGCTGTCAATTCAAAATATATACCTGAGATTCTAGCTTTTTTTCTATGAAAGGAAAGAAACTCCACACAAAATAATCTTCAGATGAAGACTGCTCAGTTGAACAGATGGTTGCCACTTATGTCCAAGTGCTTAACTATATGAGGTGTTAGCTTTCCAGAGGATGTGTATTAATGTCCCCTGAAAATAAAACTGAAAACATTCCCAGGACTCCACCAAAGAAACAAGTTAAAACTTGAACACTCATGATCAAATTATCCTGCTGTTTTAAGGAGTTGGTGATGAAAGAAAAATGGAGGAATGACTTTTAAAGGTTTGTCTCCCATACTTTCATTGGACTCATTGAATCCTGCATTTTTTACTGCTGCTTCAGTTAATTTGAAATGGATTGTCTGCTTGACTCCCACAACAAAAAAGACTTCATCACGTGGAAATAGTCATAAGAGAAAATAATACCTGGAGAGACTAAGACTCTGTCAATCTAATAATAATTCCTGTGCTTTTCATTCCTTTTAATCTTAATTGCAGAGAAGTCCCATAAAAAAATTTTCCCTAACAAACGCTGCAAAGTTTCTGCTTTCTGTCAGATGCACATTTTTTAAGAAAACTTCACAAACTTCATAAATGAAAGTGATATTTCTGGAAGTAATCATCAGAAGTAAGAGCCAATGATCTTACCTTGGTGATATTCATAGTAATGCATGAGTTTAACCAGTTTTGCATTCTATTTTATCCAAAGAAAAATCTAACATTTCAATTAATTTACCCCTTCCTGAGCTATGGCCATTGGGCATGTCTGTTTTTTGGATTTAAGATTAAGGACCAGAACAATGCACAATTTTTTTTTTAATTTTATTTTTCTTCTTTTTTTTTGTTTTCTTTCTTTTCCTTTTACTTTTTTATTTTCTTTTTTTCCCCTTTTTTCCTTTTTTTTCTTCTTTTTTATTTTTAATATCTCTACTCCCAACAGTATAGCAGACACCAGAAAAAAAGACGTGGGTCCTTTGTTTAGTTGATACAATCAAGAGGAAGACAACTTTTTCATGCAACAGATAAGTAATACCAGCTGAAGAAAAACTATGGAAAAAAGTAAATCATCTATGCATATCTTGATTTTTGTGATAAAATAGTGAATTTTAGCCTTTTTTCATTTACAAATTACAATGAAAAAAAATTTTCAGATATAGCATAAATATACTGCCTAGTAAAACCTACAGTGTATTCATTAGAGAAGTTTTTTCATTACAATTTCCCACACACAGATTAATAACTAGGCTCAAGTTTGGAGGCTATGCTGGGATATACCTAAGATACCTTTGTCTTTCTGGTATTGTATCTAGTGTTTGAATTTGCTCTAGTTTTCACCGTTAAATACTGTGCTACACACAGTGTTAACATTTCCTGCTCAGGCAGAAATAACACAAATACTCCATGAATTCCAGAGACAATTCATGCTCCAGAGTCTCTAGTGTTTCCACAAGTCCAGGAAGTGTAATAATCTGATGGCTTCCATAGCCTTTCTCTTACTGCTCCAGCTGCACTTCCCTCACGCTTTGGTCCCCTCCTAACAGCTCCTCAGCAGACTCTGGGAAAGATGACATTCTGCAGAGACTACAGGCTCCGTTCAAGGGTTCTGAAGGAGGTCATACAGCCTGTGTAATTTCACAGTTAGGCCTAACAGCCAGCATGTTTTCTTCTGCTTGCAGACTATTACACACACAATCATATGCATAGCAGAAAGGCAAATTTCCAGATGTCTTTCCTAGTGCTACCATTTATACTAATAGTTAACACTTTAAAAACAGAAAAACTAATACATTTAGATTAAAAACCCATCTGAAATGGGGGGGAAAAAGGTATTTATTGATTGAAATATAAGACATATTATTTCTGAGTACAAAAACTGAGCATGAAATATTTTAAGCTATTAGATATTTTAATACAGATGCGCTGTTTGTCTGTATATCTCTCACATCACAAGAACAAGAGACTGCTTGGAAACATAGATTTTTCTGACAATGGTCAAGATTTTTTAAAATGTTTTATTTGAAATACTCCTTCCAGTATGTTTTCTTTTTGCATGTGTGTGTGCAGTTGTATTGCACAGCTGCTTACTGATGCTTTTAGAAATTATTGATCTTACCTCTCAACTGCAAAATCTACCATAAGTGCAATAATGCATCATTAGTGGGTGAAAAAATTGCTAGTGACATAATGTGACTGCAATAACTAGAAAAGAAGTATTTTCAGCTTTTGTTGAACATATTTTTATCTCTATGGTGGATTTTATAAGATCAAAGAAGCAACAGTAAACATCAAACACGGTTGTTTACAAGATGTTACAGGTGCAAGACAGATATGATATATGTGTTAGGGCTTCAGAAGCTTGTCATGAGTTAGTTGGTTCCATATTATGTTGCATGAAATAGTTTTTTTATACTGTTACAAAAAGTGGACCCACTATATCTCCAGAGCCTATTGCTCTGTGCATGTGATTTCAGAGATTTAATTTTTTTTTCTAGTAACCTTATTCTTAAAGTTTTTAGCCATATTTTAGGCAAACTTATTTGAAGAGGCCCATAGAATAAATGAATAATGTCCAGTCATGGTGATTTCATCTATGCTGCTCTACTTTAAGGTTTTATATAGTCTATTAAAAACAAACAAACGAAGAAGTTCCTATTAGGAGTAAAAATAATCAGAGATCTAATCACAACAATAGCCTCCATCTTCAAGGGTCACAAACCATTTTTATTTAATAAACCTAGTTTGGGTAGGATTTTATCATGTATCCCTCCGCTTTTGGCAAGTATTTTCCTACGAAAGTCTAGAAAGACATTGCTCTCTGAAGTGGGAGGATAGAAGCACAGTAGTGACTGCAGTGGGCTTGGTGGAGAGGAAATGTGTAGACATAACCAAGAGAAAAGAACTTTTCTTGCTAGAGGAATAGCCCTGGAAGTTGCTGGTGTGGTACTATCCCTTCGTGGATTTAGTAGGCAGGATAGCAACATAAGCAAACAAGCAATGAAAGAACCAAATAAAAAAAAAAACCTCATGCCAATACTCACAGAGTACCCAAAATACAGCACTGCAGAGAGGGGTATTTAGTGAAGAAAACACAGAATATTTCATTTTATTCTACTGGGAGAAAGGATTATAAAGCAAATATTGAAGTATACTGTAAAGAATATGAGAGATAAAGGCATTGCTTATCCCAAGAAGTTCAGGACGCAGCATAACAGTGTGTTAGTTATTATCATAATGCAACAAAAGCTACAAAATAACCTTGTCAACCTTGTCATTTCAATTTTTTACACATTGTGTTTCTTTTCCTGGATATGTCAGGGAATTCTTCTCTTCATAACATATTGCCATAGGCTAAAAGCACATAAAAGAGGTCTGTCACAGAAGTGTCACATGTAATAGCATTATACCATAAAGAACACTGTCCTTGCTTACTTCTGGAGGTCTGCATTTTAAAGGTATTTCATCACCTGAAATACTTCATCTCAGCCTCAGCTGGAAGTACGTGGTGCTTGTTCCCTCCTTTAGTCCTTTAGTGAAAAACACTGTACAGAAAATGACCTTCACAAACTCTGGCTAACTGATCCAAATTATGCCAGAAGAAAGGTGGGAGGACAAATAAAACCTGCTAGCCATCTCTGATCACTTAAGAGTTTGTTCTTCTCCAGGTTTTAGAGGGGCCACTGGTCCTTGACAATGTAGGTAGCCAATGCTGAGACCAGATGAGTGTTGCAGGCAAGAGGATGATAAGCAGCTAAAGCACATCCTAAAACATCTTTTGGAAGTGGTCAGGACCCCCAGCGGTTTGGGTGGCATTTCTTTTTCCCCAGTTGCTCTTTTCCATGCTCCCTTACAATTGCCTTTGTTCAGGTTCATTGCACATCTGACCATCTCACCTCCTTCTTTATCTTTTGTTATAAAAACCCACTGAAATTAGATTGGTCTTTGCTAAAAGAACCATTTTCATTTTGCTTGTGTATTAATATTCTTCTTCACTTCAGGAAGGATATTTCTATTTAGCTTTAAATCTTAGAAGCCAGCTAATACTGTGCAATTTTAAAGCCTAAAAAATTATACAAACAGCTCTCATGAATGATAATTTCAGTATGACATACATACATGCCAGCATCATTTGGAGAGTAAATATTATTTTCAATTTTATTAAAGATTTAGTTTTGGGAATTTAAATAATGTAAGAAAGAAGGATTTCTAACCAGTGTATCAACTAAGATTGTATCAAAATAACTTCAAAAGCTTCACTAAAATTGCCAGAGATGGGGCGGGTGGGAGAAAAGGAGGACAGACAGAGGGGAAAAAAATAAGAAAAGAAATAAACTTTTACAAACATCACTGGAACAAGGAAGTTCCTGTTCATTGGAACTTCATGTTCTTCATGCTTCAAGGACTTTTGGAATAACAAAAAATTGTGCATGGTTCCTTTGCCAAAGCGAGTTGAAAAGACAGATGTTATCATAACTTACAATGAGGAAGTCTGGCTGCCCATTGCAGTAGCATACTCTGGCCAATTAGAAGCTGACATCTTTAGAAGCAAGGAGCAATAACACAAGCATCAGTCCAGTGATGCTTCTGACTGTGAATTCTGTATTTTCCATCTGAAAACACACACTATTTTGAGCACAAAGGAATGCTCTACTGGTGACATTCTGCAGGCTGCATTTAGAATAAATCATGGCTTTAAAAATTGACTGGTATCATTGCTTAGCCTAGAGAGTAGAAGAATAGATCCAATTCCCATTGAAATTAATGGAAAGTCTATTACAGAGGCAATTTTATTGGGGACAGTACTAGCTCTGGAATTTTTATTTTCTTTGTAATAGGCAAATTCAGCAGTCTTCCTTTGCACATTCCCATTGAACCATCATATGGGTACATTTTACCTTTTTTAAAAGCTTGACTTTTATATGAAATGTTAAATAATTCTTATAATTTTGGCCTTACAGTTCACAGAGACTTTGAAAATGTTTCTTCTGCTCACTTACACTTTGAAAAGACAGAGAGTAAAAATGTACTCCTCTAACATTTCTCTGCTAGTGAAATGGAGGAAGTTATTCTACTTCTTCCTCCCTCTGGCGCACTACTTTATTTATAAGCAATATTTATTATTTGTCTGATACTTTTAAAGTTTAAAAAGAAAATTCCTTGAGAATGCTGTTCATGGGAATCTGTTTAGTGAAGAAAATGGGTTCTCAGCCCTAGTGAAAGCCTATACTAAAGTTTTTCTGTCACAACAGTTCAGCAGTCATACCTGAAACTACTTTTAAACCAGCTAGCTTGAACATTGCTAGGAGTACAGCTATTTGAATCCAGAACTGAAAAACCAAGCAAGACATTCACGGAGAATCTGGATCAGACTACTACTAAACACTGTTCTCTGAAGTGCTTCATCCAAGGGTGCATATGTGAATAGCAGTCCCATTTGTAGACAGAGCACAGAAGAGCTCCTGTATTACTTGCAGATGTAAACATTTATTCTCTGTATTTTTGCTTAAAACTTGATTAAATTTCTTCCACTTCAACTGCTACCCCATCCCAATTGGTCTTATTTGTCACAGACTATGTAGGTTAACAAGCTTGTCATTGGTACTGGCATTTAAATTGCTAGTTTCATCTTCTTCCTCTTGTTTAATATTCTTCTCTCTTTTTTTGATAAGCCCTGACATTTTCTGATTTCTACTTCCTGCCCTTTACAGGGATGCTTCTAGAATAAAAGTAAATAAATCAAAATTAATGATGACATGAATGTGACAGCTTCCAAAATTTGCAACTATTGTTTTCCATTTCCTCCTATTACTCTAATAACAGATAACAGTTTGACATGGACATGGAAACAATGTGCTTCAGAATGACAACAGACTTAGACAGAGAGTCAGCAAATTTCTTTAAAATCTGTTAGGCAGCAGCAAGTAACAGTTTCAAAGCAGTAAGACAATGTCTGAACCTGAAAAGAAATTAAAGGTTGTACCTTCAGGCCTTTCTAAAGATCTATAAATCAATCACAACTCTCTTGTCTTCTTGCTAGAAACATGAGAATTGATGAGCAATGAGATAAATGAAAACAAACTGCCACCACATTGCCTACCAGGACAAATGCCCAGAAAATTCACTTTAAGTTTAACTCACATTCTACCATGAGCATGCTGATGTATCTGTGTTTCAGCCATTTGGACTTTCATTCACTGCAGTCATTTAAATCACAAAACCAATCATCCTGTGCGTGTGAGACAAAACCAAAACAAACAAACAGACAAACAAACAAAACAAACTCCACAAAACAAACATTCACTTATAGGGCAGTCCTCCAGATGCCCCCTACTAACTTTCAATCAGGTACGTTTCATGTCAGCAGTGACTTAACACAGGAACCTGAGCAGCAGGATAGATGGGCCCAGAACAGCCAGCCCACTTAGAAACAAATCAAGAGGCTGCTTTGCAAAGCATCAAAATGATGAAAGGTGCCTGTGGAAAGTCAAAGACTTTATTGCTAGTCCTTATTCTTTTTTTCCTGTAGGTACATAATTAACTATGAGAAAATGAACTCTTAAGAACATAATAAGAACCAAGATTATAATGTGTTGAGAAAAAGACTGAAGAGATACAAAGGGTATGTTCCTCCATTGCTCAGAGAGAATTTTGCCTTGAATTCCCAACATGATTTTCATACTGTACAATTCAGCCAGTTTGTCCATCCCCACTTCAGGCTTGGGACATGAGCATGATTTACTGAGAAAGCAGTTGTTGACACTAATTTCACCAAGGTAATGCTGCTGTTGTCTTATGCTATTTCCTGGCAATTATTTCTCACAATGTGTTTTTAAAGGATTTCTCAATATCCAATATAAAAATTGTCTGATGAATTACTAAAACCTTTCCAGTGATATTATTAAAGGTAGAGATTTCTGTAAAATCTTCAGACTTTTAGATGTGTGGTCTCAAACCAATGACAGAGCTACTTTTAAGTCATTTTACATACCCTTCTTTCTTGCAAAACCGCTGAATTGTAACTCAATAGTTTTAATATGGTTTGCACTTGAGCTAGGCTTGTCCCACCAAACATTCAAGGGGATATGGTTTATGGGTGATTATGGTGATGTTTCTTATACTACAGCAGAAATAGACCATGTCCTAAGAATAGTTTCAAAAATAATCGTTGCAATTTATTCTCAAGGTTTCTATTACCTCATTTTGAATAACAAGACATGTGAATTGCCTTTGATTCATTCTCAGGTGCCTTAAAATATTCATAACATTCTCCAGGTGCAGTCCAGATATTGCTACATAAAGATGCAGTCATCTTAGACATACAAGAACTTCCTCAAAATACAAATGTATGACTGGAAGGGGTCTCCTTACTCTTCTGATCTAGTAATTTGTTTTCCTTGAATGCTGGTCTATACATTTATTAATTTATGCAGCTTAACCTTAAAACCAATATTCTTGTTTGTGTTGAGTTTTCCACTCTTAACACCTGGTACTTCTGCCACAAAAGATGATGAACCCATCAAAATGTCTTAAGAACTTTCTCTGTGTTTTTATCTTATCTTTATTCCTGGCCAGTGTATTTCCATTTATGTATCATTTATACTTCTCTATTTGCATTGTATCTCACTGGATTGCTATGAGTACATTTATCTTTTTTTGCTCCACATTGCACCAGTAGTTTTAACTTATCCTTTGTCACTAGTCACATGAAATTTCTTCTTTTATGTTATATCCATAAGAAGAGTTTTCCATATGATAAAGTTTATATCAGAAATTCTTGTCAGAACAAAAATTTCTCATACAAAAGGCACTACATTTTCAATAATTTATTCAAATTTTCTAGTACTAGTAATACTTTATTAAATTTTGTCTTATTTCTATTATTCCTTTCCTTAATGTCGTGTGATTCTGCATGACATTCTGTACACTAATCTTTCAGCACAAAGGTTTTTTTGGTTAATATAATGCATATTACCTCATACTTGCACTATAATGTTCTCATTCCTCCTTTCCTTTTTTCCTTTTTTTTTTGTTTGTTTGTTTGTTTTTCTGGTTTGGTGTTGTTTCTTTTTTTGGTTGGGTTGGGTTGGGGGTTTTTTGAAAGAATCAAAAATGCTGGCATGGTGGCCTGCTGGTGTGTTACTGAGATCCTCTGCTTTGCATATTTGCAGCTCGAAAAGTTTGTCTTGGAGAACAAATTCTCTGTTAAAAGTACTTTATACCTCAATAACATTAGAAATAAAGTATACTCCTAGACAGAGAATAATGGAACCATTAAATCCACAGGTACCCTGGTACTTGTCATTGTTTTCTGAAGTTAAAATACACAGACTTAATGTTGGTGATTAAAAAGTACTAGTGATTTCTGGAATTTCATTGCTGTTGATAGTGTGGCAGAGCTAAGACTTGCCTCTGTGCAAGCTGCAAACTGAATGCTGTCTGCAATATGTTTAGTAAAAAGTACTGGCTGGTGACTGACACATGATATGACTGGAATTCCTCTGAAAACAAGCCATGCCAAGTGTTGCCTTCCCTTTCTTATCATCACTACTCCCCCTGTAGAACACACTGACTGTATTGGCCAGAAGTGCCTTTATACATTATTATGAAATACCTTTTATCATAGTCTTGTGCATATGTATCATCTCTGGCTGACAGCATTTTTATTGTCAGAATAGAAACAGAACTGTAAGAATTGATCCTAGCACTGTGCTCTCCCTCCCCTAGCATTAGGTGGAAAAGTGAACTTTGAACATGCATCTTACATATTTGTCATTTCTATAGGGGCTTCTTCCAACCACTTCTCATTAGCACAGATGTGTGTGATGCAGTTCATGTCACAAGAGACTCTGCTCATTAAAGTAGGTGGTCAACTGCCTGCTGACTTGAGGAAAGCTATTTAGAGATTTATGCTGGGCTGCATCTTTATTAGCAGGAAGTTTACAGCTGCTCTCTGTTGCCAACATGCTGCCTGTACCAGGTAGTGTGGCATTGTAAGTCAGTCCCCTCATTATCTCACAAAGCTGACATCTCTGATTCACTGCAGATCTTTTTTTGACTGTAGTTCACTGTGTCTCACTGTGGATATTAACCGAACACCTTGCAGAGTAACCATTACTAAAAATAAACTACTGCCACGATATGTTATGTGGGATTTTCAAAAGTTCCTTTTACGGTTTCCAGAGGGAAATTATTGATTTATGATAGTAATTAAAATTGTATGTTTCATTTAAGCCAGACAGCTAAGGCAGTGGTTAGGATAAAGAGAAAAGAATTAACCTCACTCTAAAATAGGTGTCTAAGAGAAGTGGGATGAATACGCTGCCAGTACTGACTGCCCTGAGCCCAAAATGAGCCATGACTTAGTCTGGACAACTAATTTTGAAACACCTAAAACAAGGGTAAGCCCCAGCCAATGCACATGTATTTAAAATTCAGTACTTATTAATCTCACAGTGTTTATGTGAATTTACAAGACTGCATTTATATTTTTATGTGTACAGCTCAGTGTATGTATATCTGATGCACAAGCAGCAGATATTTCCCAGAATTTCTGTGTGTGTGCATTTATAAAGCCTGTGTTTCTTACATGAGTGGTATTGATCACCCATCAAGTTTCTGGCACACCTTCCAACCAGAATCTTATATGAAATAGGAAGAAAAGGCTGAAAGTGATTTCATAGATGAAAGCATTTCTTTCAATTGTGCACAATCCAGTTAAGAAACCTACCAAGATACACTGTAAAATTAATTGGCTATTTTCTCCCAATATGCTTGTAGGAAGGCTGACTTATGTTTTTTCTTTCATAATTGAAATATTATTTTGATTTACAGAGTAAGATTTTTTTAATCAACAGTTCCTCCCTGTTTTTATATCACCAATGACCTTGAGAGTATTTATTCTCTGTCATTTATCTCTCATTCCCAATCTTTCTCTAAAGAATAAATATATATCTTTGGAGCACTTGTTTTTATTGGCTAACAAAACTGCAATCTTCCAATATGTACTAACATAAGCTTTCTGTATGTCCTGAGCTGGAGTTATCATACGCATGATATTTAAAATGCTATATAAAATGCTATTTCGTCAGAGAGGCAGCAGTATTTTCCTCTGTCTCATAGAAATACTGCATACAGATGAAATTGTATATGGCTAAAATGAAATTTATAGACCTGTTGTGTATGTTCATGCGTTTGTTGCTTATGCTATGACTCTAGACAATAATGGCTATCCCAGCTGACAAAAAGTATTTAATCAGATATTAACAAGTCATTAACTTGGACTTAACAGGAGGCTATAATGGATGCAAGAGTATAAAGGAAACATATATATAATGATTTTATCCTTAACCTAAGAGGGCATATCAATAACATTCTGGTGGTTTTGGAGTATGTGTAAATGAGGTAATAAATATTTTTAGTAGTAAATGATCTCATAAAAGTTAAGGAAGTTAGGCAGTATTGATACTAACATTAACCTATCTTAGTGTTGGACTATGATAACAGTGCATACAATAAGCCTATTCCTGCTGATGGTACTGAAGAGATGAAATGTATTTCTTAACCAAAAACATGCACAAATATATTCAAGTATTCAGGTTTTGATTTAGCAGAATGTACTTAACACAGTTATAAGTGTTCAACTCTCCTATCTTTACATTATGTACAACAAAATAAACAAGTTTGGAAAGTAAAGGGAGCACGTGACTACAGAAAATAACAACCACATACTACCAGTCATATTGTTTTGGTAAGCAAGGGCACTCTACTACCATCAGTTCTTGGTGTCTTTTATTTACTTCACCTCTAATACTGCTTGGTTCTTATTTGCAACTTCTCTGTGGACACACCCCATCTCCCAGCTTTCTGTAGTTCATCATTTCAGGTTATGTTTTTAAAGCTCATTGCTTCCACTGCTCCCCCTGAAAATTGTTAGAATTTTCTTTGTAATATTTTCCTTTTCCCTCACCTATTCCCTGAAAGTACTTTTCAACTTTGTTGTTCTTGTCCCTCCTCATCACAATGGAGCAGCGTAGCCAAGCAAAAAGATTTTGAGGCTTGATGAAATGTCAGAATATGATGTTAATTTTTCACATTTTTCTTCATTCTTATAGTCTGCATTTCCAATGACAAAGTGTTGCCTTAATGTATGTGTACTCCCTTTCTAGCCCCTGTAGCCAGAGGATTATTTTTAGAAGCATTAAAGAGCTAGCTGTCTTAGTCTAGGATTTTATTATTATTGCATTGAACTCCTGAAGGAAAGATAAGCAGAAATTGACCTTCCATATTCACAGAAACATGGCTATATATTTCAAATGAGATTTTTTTTCCCTGTAGATCTTTTTTACTATTTTTCTGATTTACTCAATCATTTCCCCCCTAAGCACAAATGCCTGTGAGGCCATTACATCCAAAGGGACGTAACTTGTTCTCAAAATTCACAGAATAGCCCCTAAGAGCAGTATTTATTGGTTGGGCTTCCTTTTTCCCTCCCTATGTTACAATCACTTTATTCTTAGTGACTTTCAAAAATAAATATGTTTTATCCCTTTGAACAATTCATAATATGCAGCTGAATTGAATAATATACAGTTTTCAACTTCTTATACATGTGCCAATTTAAATTTTCAGGAAGAAAAGTGCTCAGGAATATGCAGGGTTAGATATCCACGTATCTTTCAATAAAGTATAATCAGATTTCTTTTGGTTCCGAATCATTGTGAAAAAAAGATGTGTGGTTACTAGTGAGCATGCTTGCTCCAAGAATGCTGCATTTCTACATGCTCAGAATAATTTTATATTCATTTTGATTAGAGCAAGCTGCTTACTCTCAAGAGGCTGACAAACGCTAAAGATTTCCACTTTAGTGGTTTACAATGACATCAAAGTGGCCTTATATCTTTGCAAAGATCTGTTTCCTTGGTAACATGAAGCAAACTGTTCATTTTAGAGGTGCCTATAGAGAGTAACTGAGATTTTATTTTCATGTTAAATAACAAAACTTAATGTAGATGATGACATTGTACAAAATATACCACTGAGTTTAAAAGGTATTCAATCTTCAAGTAAATCATCATGTAGGAATATCAATAATTTGTACTTATACTTAGATAACATTTTTTGCTGGCGGCCAAAGTATGATATGTTTTATGCTTATGAAACAAATTTTAATTTAATGTAATAAAATATATATGATATTTTCTAAAAAGGCAAACAAGAAAAGCCAGAGTAATTACTGTTGAAAAAGTACATATATTAAGAAATATTTAATGGAAAAGTATTCTCCAAAAATTAAATTTTTAAGAATCTGCAAGTACTGTTTCGCTAAAAATGAACAATTTCTCTGTCAGGAGTATCTTTTTCTACTAAACACAAACTTTACACACATAGAATTGCAATGAAAAATAGCTCAAGTTTCATACAATCAATAAATGATTAAAACTCCTCATCCTTGCTCCCTTTATTTATTACACTCTTTTTCTGTATCTTAAGTAAGGATCTGAACCGGAAATACATCTAAGCATGGTCTTAGCTTTGAAACAGCAAATCCTTGTACAGAAGTCATCTGAGTCTAGGAAAGACTTGAGCAACAGATGCAAAACTTAGGAATTCTCATGAACATTATGAAGCTGTTACTACTGAAATTATCACACATGTCTGCATGTAAGTTAGGACTCTTTTTTTCTGACAAAGCATCTAAACATCTGTCAAAACATCTCCACAAAGGAAACAAACACTCCAGTTATTAACAATAATCCCTCTGTTTAGGGCTACATTAGAGATGGAAAAATAACTTCCCCTTTTTGTCTTGATGGAAAGGGAAGAAATGTGATGTAGGGGTTGTACCGAGCAATAAGAGGTGTGGTGAAAAAGAAGTTTGACAGGACCCAGATAGAGAAACTTTATGGAGAAACAGAGGGACCTCTCCTGGGAGAAGGCAGGTGTGTGCTTTTAAAAGCAAGGAGACAGTATTCTACAATGGCAAAATAGAATTTATTGGTACTGAATAAAACTTCAAAGAAGTCAGCCCCTACCATCTTCCTATACATTACTCCTATAAATTGTAAGTTATGCAGGCATAGATCTTTTATGGGAACTGTGATTATCCAAATTAGCCCTTGTTGTGACAATAACATACTGTCAACCTTTTTTTTTACCATAGTCTCATGCTTCAAATTTTGTGAAGGTGTATCTAGTTGGCAGAAAATATCTAGTGCACTTCAAGAGTTGATTAGTGGAGGCAGCACAATGATCTGCCTGATAACCAAACAGAAGAACTTTATCAGATCTCTGACTGGGCATCATCCTCAACACTAAGATGTGAGAGAAGGTACTTCTTGTTCAAAAGGTAAACATTTTTTAATAGCAACTATGCATTGCTGTAGAGGTTAGTGCAATTCTATTCTGCAAGTTAATAGCCAGAATGGGGTACAAAACCTTATTCACTGGCAGACATTAGAGAACAATAACACTTTTTTCCTTCCACTAGATTCTGTGCCAGTATTCTAGATAAAATCAAGACCTCCTATAAAAACTGAAGCTCTTTTCTGTGAAGCATACACTCATGTTATTGGGTGCTTCTGTCTGGATTCTTCTTCTAAGTCAGAGGAACTCAGGGTGGTAGTATTTGCCTTTCTATACTGCAGCTGAAAGATTTATAAATGAATAATTAACATGGTCAAGTCTGGCCTCATGGTTATAATTTTGAAGTTAATTAAGCTGCCTACAGTTCCCATTGTGACATCATTATTACAGTTGATGTTTTTAATCAGACTATTTGTTTATTTATTTAGTTTTGTTGGAGTAATTTAATTCAGCTACACATTTATCAGCTGGCCAAAATATCTACCAGATAATCTAGTCTCTGCTCTACTCAGCAATCAACCTATATCAGCATAGACTATAATTAAGCACTACAGCTGTGAACAACAATCAGCACTAAGAGGTGACAGGTTATTTGACACAGGGAGCACGAGCAGCATAGTACACCTGGAACAGTCATCCAGCAGAATAAAACTCACCAAAAAGGTGGTGCACTTGATCCATGTTGCCAAGAGGAATCATCAAGAAGTAACTTGAGGTGCTATGGATAACCTGACAGGAGCTACCTAATCTCACAGATCTGAAACACATTAAATGCAACCAAACACCAGTGCCAAGCCTATAGTAACAATAGAAAAAATGACAATAATCAGCCTTCACATTTCATAGCAGTTCTTCTCCTGGTAGATGGCCCTTGAGGTATTAATTTAAAGCAGGGCTACTTTTGTCAAATATTTCCATTGTTACTATCTTCTGTTTCCTACATTTAGAAGGAAGCTACAGATGACAACTTGCAATGTGTAACACCAAAACTCCTGGAAATTTTGCCCATTCCAGAAGCTTCGGCAAGTGACAATCAAGGTAAGTTATTTACATGTGGTACTAGTGCTATCAACTTATTTAAACACTTGGAAAGGGAAGGAGAGAAAAAACTTCTGAGATATGAACCTCAGTGCTCAACACATGGCCTCCACACAGCTCCACTTGCTTTACAGATCAAACATTTTCTTCTACAGAATTTTTATTTAGCAATTGAAACATAAATATTACTTTCTAGTCATTTCATACACTAGTCAGGAACCAGAACTGTAATAATATTTGTATAATGCTTCCAACATAACTTGGGGTGAAAGGGGAGACTTCCATTCCTTAGGTGAGGAGGGTTAATAAAGAGATGATAAGCTGAATGAAGACAGCATGGATCCTGCCTGTATAGTAGTATGGAATAGTTTACTGGCAGCAGCTGCAAAAAACCACAATTTGGCAACTGTATCACCACAGAATTAACTTTGCCTCCAGCAAAGACCTGGATTGCCAGTCATGGTTATAAAAATAAACTTGCCATCTTCTGAACATAGAATTTTCCATATTCAGCAGAAAAGGAATATTTCATATGACATGACTGCAGCAATGGTGATGGCAGTGAAAACAACACCTGTAATAAGTAGAAAGGGAAATTTCCAGAGTAGTCTTTAAAAGATACTTTCCTTCCACCTTTACCAAATAACAGCAGGATACTGTAATATTTTTTTTCTCCACAAGAAAACACAGCTTTTCATGAAAGGCACCTTTTCTGGTCTGAAAATAACCAGAAAATGATTGGGAAATGAAGAAGTCCTAGCAAAATACTTTGGACCAGTACTAGATATTGCAACAGAAAAGTTTTTCTAAAAAATAATAAAACCCATGAATTATGCAGATATATTTTTTCTGATCACTGGAGAAAAAATAATTTAGTCCAAAAGAGGTAACAAAATTAAATAATAATGAAATGTAATAGAGCATTAAAAAGACAGAACTATTTAATTATGGAATAACAGATTGATATTCACAAACTCTCCATAAACAGCATAATGTGTGTAAGAACCTTGACTCAACTAATACTTGTATTTATTTTTTGGGGTTTTTTTTTGTTTTCTTTTTAAATTGGGAACCACAGCTGAACAGAATTCAAGACAAAGTCTTAACTGTGTCATTTTTGCATATTCTTTCATTTTGTTAAACTGGATGACATTCACTTTCACTAATTCTATTGGTAATTTTTTTTTGTTAGATATATTCAATTTTTCTTCTTTTTATTCCTGTATCAGCTGTTCCTTCTTTTTATGTAGTACAGATTTTTTCCAATTTGTTTTTCTTTAATGAAACTGTTTATTTATATCTAAATGTCTCATTTAGTTATTTTCACTCTTCAAACATATTCAGAAAGCTACTACTTGGCAGGAAATAAAGCCACAGCAATAAGGAGAATGATTTACTGGAAGTTACATCCATAAAATATGACTATCAATCAGACTTTGAGCCTAAATCTTTGAGTGCCATGCAGACAATTCCCATTGTGCTATCTATCTTCCCATGCAAGTTTATATTCTTCTTTGGCTGTTAGAGCATTAGTGATATATTTCATTTTGTTATTGAGAAATGGTATAATACAAATTCACAAAAATCCTGACACATGTGTTATCCCTTTTAGTAGTGTACATGCACATCTACATACACATCTTTGGGCAATATCATCAACAGGAAGTTTTAGAGATTTTACACTAACCTCAGGGTCAGTCTTTGTCATATCAGTGTCTGCCAAGAAGGCTATCATCCAGCATTAAGTTCCTCCCCTCTGGAAAATTTTAGCTTCATTTTAGGGATTCTATGAAAATAAAACACTTTGATAACCTTATGAGTGCTGTTATGAAAATGTCATTGCTTCTGGACATATTGTCTTTCTCTTTCAGTGTGTTAGACAACTAGGCATTTGAAGGTATATTTGTTGGAGGTGAAGATAGTACATCTTCACAAGCACACAGGTCAGCATCAGAAAAAAAAGGGCCACCATCACCATTCAAATCCTTCCCTTTTTGATCTTTCATTTTGTGGGTTTTTTCCTTTTTTTTTTTATTTTAATTAATGTTTTGTCTTTGTTTGGTAAAGTTGCTTGCTTGTGCTGCATATTTGATGCTATCTCTGATGAAGTTTTCAATCTACAATGACATTTTCTCTCACCTGAAACTACCTACACCTTCAACAACTCTTATCCTGGCAATTTACAAAACACTTGAGGAAGTCTTCCATGTCACTGCCTCTCATACTCTAATTTCCTGTCTTGACTCCCAAAGGTATTCAAATTCTGATAGAAAACTCAGAATACTTCTTTTGTTCTCCCTTCTTGTTTCCTTTGTTCTGATTCTTCATCTCCTTGCTAGAGTGCAATGGCCATCTCTCTTGTAAGTTCCCATCATTTCCTATACAGCTCCAAGGATGCATCCTAAGGAAGGTGTTGTGTTTGTGGTACAAAAGATCTGTTGAACGAGTTTCCCTTTTTTCCAGGTTCCATCTGCAAATTCGGGAAAATCGTTTGTTCTAGTCTTCAAGCCTTAAAATTAATTCAGGTAAAAACTGCAATCCCAATTTGTAGTTCTCTCTGTGTGTTGTATGTATGTCACCCTATATAATAACAAATACACAGAGATACAAATGAAACCTAGCAGAGACTTAGAAATTTCAGTTTCCAAGTATAAAGGAAGTTGATTAAAATGTCTAGGTGAAGTATGCATTTGTCTTCCTCAGAGTTTCAATTCAGCTAGGCATGTAAAGTTTAGCAATATAATGGTGTAACTCAGCAATATATAATATTTGCTAAAGCAATTTATGTTGAAGACGGTCTTTGTGTTGAAAGCATATATTGCTGCTGAGAAAGTGATACTCTGGAGTTGTTACTGAAAACCAATTAGCCCTTAGATAAACAGATTATGGTTATGTGTGGGACATAAAGAGCAGTGATGAAGAAAATTAAGAAGTCTCCTAGATGCAGCAACTGTATCAAAACTTCCTATTTTCAAGTGGAAAGAATAATCCTGGCTCCATACGTTTCATGGCTGCACAGGGAATTAGTCCGTTACTAATAAATCAAGAGAGGGAAGAGTTTCAAAATGGAAAGCATATGCATACATCAACTACATGACAATATTTACAAGTTTATTTACTAAATGATTGATTACACAATAAAAATTATCTGAATTTAGAAAAAGATAAATATGATGTAAAATCATTAAAAGGCTGCCATAAATATTCATATGTTTTAAAACCAAAATCTTTATGCAAGTAAATAAGTAAGACAAAACGTAATGGAATATTGCAAGAGAATTCCCTTCCCTTCAAAGCTGAAAGGTTAAAAGTTTCAGAAATTTGGAACACCACTTTGAATCAGAAGTGATGCAGATACTGCCCTGCTGAAAGAAACTCAGCCAAGCTAAGGTTGATGACTGAGCATACGAACAGGCAGCTGGACAGCCTTGTCCACAACTGGGACTAGGGCACAGTTTCTTTAACCTGGAGTATTGGGTCTGGCTGAGGCGGAGTTAATTTTCCAATAGCAGCTCACAGAGAGCTGTGCTTTGTCTTGGTAGCTATAAAGATGTCGATAACGCCCCAGTATTTTGGCTATTGCTGAGAAGTGCTGCCACAGCATCAGTACTCTTTCTTTAACATTCCATGCACCCATCAGCAGGCTGGGAGTGGGTAAAATCCCAATATCCTGGTGAATACTGGTCCCACCCATAAATTCTTTCAGTTCTGAACATAAGGAGGCTCAGAGCAGGTCTTTTTGACCGGTCACCTTCAAACCAGAAAGAAACAGAGGGGTTGCTGACTTCTCTGTAACAAGAGCTTAACCAAAAGTAGTGCATCACTTCCCAAGTAATAACTTGAAGGTGGGTTTCTATGATTTTGCATCTGTTTCCACAGCTGCAGGATAGGGTAATGAAATCTAATCTCCAGTCTGTACCAAGTGAACTCAATGTGGTTTCAATGCTTCTTCCATCATGATTTAGATATTCAAACCCTTAAAACAGTTTCACCTCATAGAGAAGTACAAAGCAAGACAGAATCCTTAGACAAAACCCTTGCTCATAGGGAGAGGCTTTTTTTACCTAAGGTTCTTTACTTTCTTTAAAACCTACTTTAAAAACTCCAGGTATCTCTTACTTAAGGCTTTTTATGTAGAATTCTTGATGTTCTTAGAAGAACAGAACTAAGCAGTATAAGTAGAAAGAGGGAATGACATAAAAAAATTAAAGGTCTTTTTGCATTACCTTTAGAAGAAAATTTTCCAGACTAATCACCTCAAACCCACTGTCATTCTGAAGAGGTTACCTACCATAATGTCTGTTTTTAATTAAAATCCATTAATCACCTACATCCATTAACTCATTTAGACTTCTGTGTCAAGTATCTTTGTTAAAGTACAGATTGTTATATAATATAAGATTCAGTAGAAAAAATATTTCACACTGAAAGATGCATCTTGAGTTACCAGAGAAGAGGGCTGGTCTCTCCTGAGACAAAAGGCTGTTAATTGATCAGTCACATCCAGGAGATGACATGTAGCTATACAAAAATACTTAAGTTCATGAAAATAGGAACTGACACGGATTGAAAGGAACAATAAAACTGTCTTGTGAATAAGAAAGATATTAAAGAGGTTCATGGAGAGAGGTTAAACTTACCTGAATGGATTTCAAGAATGAGATTTTATTCTTACAAATATAAAGTGTTTTTTTTTCAAAGTAAGAGCTGGCCTGCTTTGAGAAGTTCTTTATTGGAAACAATCAGAGATCCAAGCCTCAGAGAAAGAATTCTTGATGAAATGGAGGTCAGAAAAGACTTCATGAAGTCACATGGATAAAGGAGTGAGAATTTTCATTCCATCACCTCTAACTTTCATAAATGCTTGTAGCAAGTCTGTCTATTCAGCTATTATGAGATTAATACTTTTATGACACATTTTACTTTGAAAGTAACTTGATTTAAGAGTAATTTCAAGATAACTGAATAGCAGAAAAACATTTCTTTCCTGGCTATGTGATAGATGAACAAGCAGTTGAAATATCTTAAAAAAAAACCCCAAACAACTCAATATATATGCATACAACGCCATTCTGGGCAGTGTATTCATGCCCACAATGTGCACAGGAAGCATCCATGTAGAGCTGAGATGACTTCTTTCTGCTGTGAGATGCTGGAGTATCTAGGCAAGCTGCCAAGAGAAATTCAATTCCATGGAGAATAATTCCTTGCATGCCAGTACTTAACAATTGTGAAATACTGAGCGTTTCAACACTGAACTAATTCCGGTTGGCTAAGTGCTCTAGATACATAGTCATTATTGAGGGTTAACTTAATTCAGACTCTGGAAAATTGTTTTGTAAAAGACAAAAGACAACTGCTAACCAAGAAAAAGATAAAAATAACACTATACAGAAGCAAGAGCAGGAGCAAAGACTTTCTACACTTGTAATAATTTTAATCTGAGAGACCCTTCAAAAGTTACTGACCAGTCTACCATTAGGAAAAGAGGGGACTCTGATACTGAAGTTCTAATTAATTAGTAGAGTTATTATAAACAGATTTAGAATTTGATTGCCTCAGATTTCCTCAGTTTCCCTAATATGTGATAGTTTTATAAAGAAAGTATACTTGAGTTTCTGGTGGTTTAGTTCCATTTAGACTTAAATATTTATTTGTGACAACCCTGGATAGTATGTTGGAGATGAATCATCCAGCCTTTGATTTACCACATAAACATTTCTTGAGAAAGTTAAATCCTTGGTGGCACTGGGTCCTTTCTGACTAGCCTGGACTTGAAGAAAAACATTAACAGGTATGTTACTTTCAATGACTGATCCTAATGAAAGTTTCCCTGTGTGAGGACATGAGGTGCTTGGACATTAATCTTACGAGAAGTTTGGTTAATTGAGCTATTTGAAACATTCTGCCACAAATCAGCTGAGAACACAGTTAATTCTGACATTTCCAGTCAAGCACTTCCTTAAAGTTCCCATAGATTTTTTCATCTGAAATTAAGAGAAGAAACTCATGAAGTTCAATACTTTAAAAGTTTAGATTTTTTCATAAGTTTTTCTTGAGTTTTTTGGGGAAAATGAAAGCAAAAGTCAATAAAGAGGAATGAAATCAACAGTCATGGTTTTCCTTTTTTTTCTTTTTATCTTTACTTGAACATTACATTTCCCATCAAATTCTTTCTATCTTAGATCTCAATTTAATGACTGAACATCATTTAAGGCAAGTTATATGTAATTTAGTGATGGCAAGACTTGAAAAATAAGTAGTAACAGCAAACTAAACTTCTATTTATAATATTAGTTTTTGTTTTCCCAGAAAGTTATCAACACTGCACTAATTCTGCTTACACTGAGTGAACAGCACTTTGGAACTAACTATAGCACTATAGGGAAAGTGCTGAAAGTGCTTCAGAAGACAACACTAGTGTTTAAATGAGGCTGTAAACATTGGATGAATTCTTTGCCAGTTTTCCTCCAAGATTTCAAACCTGTCATACAGTTAACACAATTAACATGAAGCAAATCAGTCAACTGAAAAAAAAAAATTAAAAAACCCTACAAAAACCAGAACAGGGATTTAATGATCTGAGCCTATGAGATTTAAAGGATGACTTATAACTCTAGCATTGCTTAAAGTTCTGACACAACAAAGGTCATGAGCTGTCGGGTATATTGAAACAATACAATACATCTGTGACTATGGAGACTCCTTCCTTGAGAAACTTAAAAAGAACTTATACCAAATAAAAATTTACTACCACTTTTAGTCTTCAAACAATTCAATTCAATAATTCAAGGATAATTCTGTCCTTGCCTCATATCGTGTAGGAACGTGGAACAGAAAACAGATACTTTAGACTAAAAGGAAAAAAATCAGCCACCAGAAACAGTCCACTAGCCACACTGTTTCCTTTCTCCTAGAGAAGATGAGAGAGATAAGGAAGAAATGCTATGAGGCAGATGTTAGTGATGGAGATAAATACATCAATGGAAATTTTTCAAATTCTTGAAGTGATGTAAATAACCCATATAGAACAGGTTCTTGTTGTGGTAAAAGCAAATGGGATCCAGAAAGTTGCTTTGACATTTTTTTAGGTTTTGTAGTGAATCATAGTCTAGCTTCCATAGGACATATGGCAACACTGTCCATGAATCTCATTATAATGTTATTGAGGATGTGAAAAAAAAAATTGCCCTAGTTCTGCCCTGATGCCAGAAGTCTGAGACTACTGGAGAAGTTCCTATCTTGCACAACTAATATAAGCTAAAAAATACACTGCCACTGGGAACCATGGTCTTTTGCAGAGCAATTCCTCATGTACCAAATAAAATATGATGATCATCAGGCCACTTTCAGTGTCATGCATAAGGTCAAATAGCACTAGTAGCTGATAAGCTACAACTTTTATTAAAAAGAATATTCATGGTAATTGTGATTTGTGGAGAAATCTCTCCCATCCTCCTCCTTAAGAGAAGAGCTATTTTAGGGACATGCCATTCTACAGCAAAAACCACAAGTGTGTTTAAATGGAAACTTTTTTCTAGTACCACACTTTTCAAAATTTATTTTCTATGTGAGCTAGGGATATGTAAACATTAATGAAGACACACACAAAAAAAAAAGATAAACTTCAACAAAACCAAAAGTATGTATGTGGATCAAATTATATGAAAGCACAAGCCCTATGGGGAGAGGCTGAGGGAGCTGGGTTGTTTAGCCTGGAGAAGAGGAGGCTCAGAGGTGACCTCATCACTGTCTAGAACTACCTGAAGGGAAGTTCTAGCCAGGCGGGGGCTGGTCTCTTCTCCCAGGCATTCAGCAATAGGACAAGGGGGCACGGGCTTAAGCTCTGCCAGGGGAAATTTAAGTTGGATATCAGAAAAAAATTCTTTCCAGAGAGAGTAATCAGGCATTGGAATGGGCTGCCCAGAGAGGTGGTGGATTCACCATCCCTAAAGATTTTTAAACGCAGATTGGACATGGCGCTGAGTGCCATGATCTAGTAAATGGACTAGAGTTGGACCAAGGGTTGGACTCAATGATCTTGGAGATCTTTTCCAACCCAATCTATTCTGATTCTATGATTCTATGAAAATTACTGGTGAGATTCTCTAAACTCTGCTTGTTGTGGACTTGCCTACCTGTACAAAAGGTAGCTGAACATGAAAATCATCCATTTATCGGTGTTTGTTTGTACCTATTTCATACTGTGGACTGTGCACAAACCGTCATGGACAAATAGAATTTGGAGCAGAGATGCATCCAGACCTTCAGTCATCTGAGGAAAGGGCCTTAACCAAGGAAGAATGCCATTGGTTTATTCATCTTTAGTATTTTCTCTGAGCAGTACTTGTACATGGAAAGTTACTATACAGCCTTCTCTGAAGTATCACTCTTCATAGTTGAAATTGAGGATTGCAGACTGCTTAAGAATCAACAGCCCTAGAAGCCATAGTCTCTATACAGTTTTCATTCCAGTACAAGTGCTTATATATGACATCTTCAATGGAAACTCAGTAATTTTAGTGAGATGTCCACCAGAAACTCATCCTGTTTCATGGATCTCAAGGTTTTTCTCCTATAACTTAGTGGGCTGTTGCATAGCCCAGGTAAGTCAAAGCTTGTTTGCTAATGGTAACTTAATTCTTCTTGGTGTAGACCATAAGATTAGATTTTTTTTTCTCTTTACGTTTGGAAATACCTATTTTTAGTTGTGTATCTTGAAACTGCACTTACCCTATCAGTGACGAAAACAATTACAAATATTAAGAAATTAATTTCCTATGATTACTACTGTCTTAAGACATAAAGTATTAAAATATTTCCAACATACATTATTCAAATATAGCTGAACAAGTAATAATATTACTTGTTATTACTGGCTGACTACTTTAAAAATAGCAGCATAGTAATCATATTAAGAAAATGTGTGTTAAAAATAAATGGCTTGTAATTTGGCAAAAAGTCATTGGTTGCAAATGAGGTGAACAGGCTGTTCTATCCACAAATCAATGCCAAAGGAGAACGACTTTGCTTCTAGCTAATTGTCCAACTAATGATCTGCTTAAAACAGCCAAATACCTTGTACATAAATTAAAATTTGTTCTTGAAAACTGAATGTTCTGTTACACAATAACTTTTCTCAATCATCAGATGTCCTAGTTCAGCAGGTGGGACCAGTTATCACTGTGTGGGGGTGATCAAAGCTGTGCATTCTGCCCCCTATATTCGTTTCCAAGAACAATGGACCATTAGCAGCAGCTGCCCAGGGAGTCATTAGCACCTTCACACCCAGCCTGGGGAGCGTGGCTGCTAAGGGGCCATCAACAGTTCAACAATACCCCATGACTCCCAGAGTTAATCACCCATTGTGTGAGTCCCCGCCCTGGGGGAGGGACTGGGTGGTCCCTGAGGGTACATAAGTGGTGGGTAAGAAGACCTCAGGAACCTCTCATTGGATCCAGAGGAGCAGCAGGATCTCAACAGGAGGAGATCACCGCTCTTGACCAGACTACAGCCATCACCTGCGCCAACAGGTTTTTCACTTCCTTTTGGCTTTGGACTTGGAGGAACCATGTGGGTCTCAGTACAAGGGCTAAC
This sequence comes from Pithys albifrons albifrons, assembly GCF_047495875.1. NCBI lineage: Eukaryota > Metazoa > Chordata > Aves > Passeriformes > Thamnophilidae > Pithys > Pithys albifrons. The sequence continues at coordinate 49,874,990 of NC_092462.1, read as the reverse complement.
AAACCCCTTTGGGTTTGTGCCCCAGGACACTGGGTTATACTGCTGGGTTTTGTGAGTTGAAAGCAATTTCCCTTTTTGTCAGTGTGTTTATTGTAATATTATCATTAAATTGTAGCTCTGATTTATAATCTCTCTCGTGTTGAGTTCATTTCTCCTGCCAGTTTACCTTTAAATCAGCACATCAGAAGACTTTCAAAATTCTAGAAAATATTTCATTTCTGTTAGCACAGTCAGTCTTGCTAACACTTTGTAATTTAAGAACATTAAAACATTTTCCAGTTATTAGAAATTACTTTGAACATCAAGTGAGTCCAAAAAATTTTGTAAATTTTTTTAAAGGAAGGATGGGTATGAAGGATGGAGATTTTCAGGTTCTGAAAGCAAGTATCTTTTATGCCACAATTTCATAACTCTGATAATCTGATCTTTCTCAGTGTGAAATCTGGGACAAGAATGCACTCATAAAATGGCAAATTACAGCTCAGAAATGAAGAGACATACTCTGGTCATAATTATATCACTTAAAACAATTGTGACAAAGTGGAAAAGAAATCTGAAGAGCTCACCTTTATGGGTATATAGTAAGTGTCAGATACCTGATTTACAGTCTCAATCTAAGGAAACAAAATCACTTTCATCAAATTCAGCTGTAGCCTTTGATCAAAAGAATACCAAAAAACCAAAAAACACCAAAAACAAAAGCAAAAACAAATATCACAAAAAAAAAACCAAACCAAACCCAAGAAATTTGCAAGCTATTTTCAGTCTTGAATAAGACGGACCAAAGACGAATATGAACTATTCCTAAGAGTTACACTGAGAGTTTTATTAAAATGATGGTGTGTACTTGAAGAATTTTACATTGGTGGTATAATACTGACTCTAACCTGGTTTTCTTAAATGTTTTGAAGTGTCTGAAACATATTTTTTCCAACACTACCTCAAACACAGTAAAAGTTTATAAGGGGGGCAGACAGTTTTCTAAACATTGATTCTGATAAAGCAAATCTTCAGATGAAGACTATTTTCTTTGATATTGTACAAATGTTTTCTTTTTTTAGAGCTAGAATTATGAAATCTAATAAATATGTTAATGATGATTGAATTCAATGTTAGAAGGAAAATCTCTACTTCACAGAAAACAATAATATGCTAGGCACTTATCTAAATTGTGATTCAGGAATAAACCACATTGCAAACTCTTTTCTTGCCTTTTTCCCTTTCGCCTGCAGAAAAATAAAAATACTACCTGCCTTAGAACTATGAGATGAAAATAGCAGTGGTGTCAAAATGGAAGAGTTCTGGGAATGAACCAAAATATCCTCAGATACCAGAATAGAACTTGTGGAGGAAATAGCTATGGAAAGGCACATCTAAAGTTTGGTGGCACATGTCTGAAGTTATAAGATTTTAAATTTGAGCAAAACCACAAAAACTAAACCTAAGTTTCATATTAAACACCTAATATTTGTGAATATAAGTACTGATTTTTATTATGCTGTAGTGTAAAACCAATTAATTTAATTTAATTTTTACATTTGTGTCCAAATGACTGAAATACAGGCAACTGGAGATCAGTTCAAATGCATTACACATCCAGAAAAACAAAGCTACTTCTATTGCTCCCTCTCACCAATAAGAATCTTTATTTACTCCAGAAAAGAATCTCTTACCTTATAAAAGCAGCCTTTGAAACTCATGAAGAGAAGTCTGTTGGGGACAGCCTAGGGAAAAAGAGGAAAGAAAGCAGAGGCCCCACCTCCTTTAACCTAGTCTTACAAGAAAGTAAGCATGATTAGTACAAGCTTACTAATGGAAATCAGGGACTATTTTTTTAATGTCTTTATGCTAAAAATAAATAAACTATCAGGATTGAACAGCACTTTTGGTTGATAGAGGTGGAATGGCTCTTACCAAGCTGTTGGCATTATTAACCCAGCACTTATGTGAGTTTTTGCTGCCAGGGTCAGCCAAAAGGGATACAGGAACAGACAGAGGAAGAAAGGGATGGCTCAGAGAGTTATGCCACTGGGGGAAGAGGAAAGCCTGAGAATTTCTGAAAACACAAACTCTTCCAAACAAGTTCTTTCATTTGTTGTGAAGGCTTCAACTTGTTCAAATATGAAGCTTATCACTCAGTTCTTCAAGTAAAATGTTAGTGCTGCACAGCATTGTAAGAATACATCAGATGACTAGGAAAGGTACATCTGGCAGCTGTTGAGAAATACTTATTAGAAGTGTGGCAGAAGAGCACAACCCAAAGGTATTCTACCATGTTTAAAGTATATTCAGCATTTCACTGAATTAACTGAACAATTATTGCATATGAACTGTGCAGGTAAAACAAAGAGTGGCAGTATCATAAATAGTAGTAGGTAAAAGTATAAAAGACAGGAGGAACAATGTTCCTATAGTGATAAACAATGAATGCAGTTTTTTCAGCCACAGACAAAACTACATATAAACAGTATGAGATGCTGACTATGTACTGAAAAAAATGTCAAAAACATATACTTTTAACACATCACTAAATGCTTTTGAAAGAAGAAATATAACTGGGATTAATGAGTAATAACAGCTAAGTGATTTTCACTTCTCCTTATGTAATGAAAAGACCAACACAAGCATAATGAGCAGTAATAGGGGTTTATGCAACACAAAAACATTACTGAGAAATCACAAAGCCTGCAGAAAAGTATGCAAAGGCTAGAGAAAATGCCATCCTAGGGGAGATATAAAGAATTCAATCAATATATTTTATGCAAAAGAAAGTTAATGACAGTGGCTTCACAATGTCCTAGAGAGATAATCTCTGTTAAGGCACTTGCTGAGCTATAAGAGAAAGAACAGGCAAAACCCAAGGTCTTGAAGCTAAAAGCAGACAAATCCAATATGAAAACACACAAATAATACTGATTAATGAATGAGAAAACAATTATCAGAGGAAGTGATAAATTTTCTTTTTCCTTCTTGATTTTTTCTTATTAAAATTGGCTTTCTAGAAGGTAAATGGTAGCTAAACCAGTTAATAGGCACAGGCGAGGGATAGCCAAAGATCAGCTGCATAACTGTTTCCTGATCCTTCTAGATTTAGGCATTCTAAGTCCCTGAATGCATCTCAGACTGGGGAGGTTAGCAGAGCACGCTTTGAGGGCATTCACTGGGTCTTTGGAGGAGGGTGATAGGTGGGTTAATTTGTCTCAAGAGAAAGAACCTTTCTTCCATGTGTATTTCAAATGTCAACGAGCTGTAATGTTCTTATGCTGACAAGAAGATCGGATCCACTTTGAAAATAATGACAGTTTGGGGAAACTTATTCTGCTCAGAGAGCTGACCACTGCTTTCATCTCCACGTGACTTCACAACAGAGGGAGAAGCCCATTTTGTTACTGACCTTACATTGCCACAACAAAATGAAAAGTTGTCCATACATATCTGTCATCCAGAGATAGCCCAGACCAGAATATCCTTTAGTTTGTACAAAGGCATGGAATGCACGAGTTATAGAAAGTATGTATTCTTCTGAGTAATGTGCCTATCTTACATGACACATCTACAAATTTTTGTCCCTCAGGAAATCTAGCACACAGGAAGCTAGAGGATAGTTAAGGACAACAATTGCTTTAATTATGATTTCCTTTGCCTTTATCCATCTTAGCAAAGCAGCTTTAACATGCTGTCAAGTGTTTACTAAGAAGTGTCTCTCAATGTGAGATGTCCACAGATATTTGTTGTTTCAACCTCTAATCACACAGCTGTAGCTTTTTCATACAGATGGTAGGTTATGAAGTTGTGTCTCTGTTGTCCCCTATATAGTCTATCAAATTGATAATAGTCATCCAGCTTGGGTTTACTTGAGATATAAAGTGTTCTGGACCAGTTTCTCAAGATAAGCTTCATTTGAGAAGAAGAGAGATGTGAATGGTGGTTTTGGCACCATTTTTCTTCATATTATCTTTAAATGTGGCTGGAGCCATTTATTCTGTCAAAAAGAGCAGAATGCATATGGGTTTCAAAAATATTTTCTTCACTGATTATGCACTGTAGAACTGTATGTATACACGTTTTCAAAGGAATGAAGAAGAAACTTTGATTAACTAATTAGATACAGAAGGCAACTGTCAAGCTTGTAGGTCCAGGTCTGATGTTTAAAATACTTCTTCAGCTTAGAGATATCCATGCTGACTTCTGCATTAACATGTGTAAGATAAAAGTGAATGCAATGCTTAAACTATTACCATTAAAGATATATATAATGGAAAATGAAGTGGGAGAAGCTGCTGTATTGGTCAGAATTATTAGTATATGATACCCTCTGCCTTTCTCCTTGCATGTACCTGGCTTCATCCTAGAAGACATTCTGGGTTGCAAGAGAATTGGAAGCAAAATATTACTTGTAATCAGTCAAGAATCTTTTTTTTGTTTTTTTTTTTTTTTTGGGGGGGAGGGAGAAAGAAAAATAAAAAGAACAGTGAGGGTTTTGCCTTTAGACATCTTTAATTTTTTTTCATTTGGTACTGTGCATCTTCAGGAAGGGAGAAGTATTCATTCAGGCCTTACATAAAATAAAGTCCTTCCTATTCCCAGAAGTAATAAATGCTCATTCTGAACCAATTTACTGTAGTCAGCCTGTAATGAATTGCTTCCTCTTAATGCCAAAATCTTCATTTCTGAAATCAACTCCGCACCCTCTAGAAGAGAACTTTTTGCTGCAATGACATGGTGATCTGCATGCTCTCATTTGAAATTACATTGCTTCTAAATGTGTCCAGATTTTCAGAATTTCAAATCACATCCAAAGATGAATTTTTTACTTGTTGCTTTGAGTTAATGTCCTGGTTTTGCTTGGGATAGAGTTAGTTTCTGTTCTAGTAGGTGCTACAGTGCTGTGTTTTGGATTTAGTATGAGAATAATGTGGATAACACATCAGAGTTTTGGCTGCTGCTAAGAAGTACTTACTCTAAGTCAAGAACATTCCCATTTCCTATGCTCTGCCAGTAAGCAACTGCAAAAGAAGCTGTGAGGGAGAATGTGTAGGACAGCTGACTGCAACTGGCCAAAGAGTTATTCCATACCACAGACTGTCATGCACAGTATCGAAACTGGGGAGGATGGTAGGATCTACTGGTCACTGCTTGGACATGGACCAGGCAGTGATTGCACTTTGCTTGTCTTCCTTGGATTTTATTTACCTCTTATTTGTTGCTATTATTGTATCTCATTTCCCTAAGTTTGTTGTTGCCATTGTAATTTATTTCATTTTATCTTAATTATTACACTGTTCTTATCTCAACCTATAAGTTGTACCTTCTTTCCAAATGTTCTCCCCATACCAGCAGGGAAGTGGGATGCTGCCAGCTGGGAGTTACACCATAACAGATAACTGGATGTGAAACACAGAAGGGATCTAATCCTTCTAATTGTAGCAAGAAGGGTAATACTCCTCATCAGATATCAAAGGTCTGTCTAATTGAAGTCTGCAGTGAAGAATGAATCATGCTTTGTGTTCTGGAATGCTGTGAAGCTTTCAAAGGAAAAAAAAGAAACCCACACTTCTTTCAGCACATTATCCAGGCTGCTTATGTGACCTAGCAGGCCATCTCTGGGTCAGAGGGCATTCTGAAAATAAATTTTGTTTTTTCAGTGCTCAAAGACTTCATATGGAAGAGGTAAAGAAAAAAGTATCATGTTTTTATATGAAATAGAGATTTTGGTTCTTCAATAATAATTAATAGACAACTTCCCTCACCAATTCTTTTTTTTCAGTGGTGTCCTAAACTGATATATGTCAGAAAACAATGCCATATTTTAGCCTTAAACATTTGATTTAAAAGTGCTCGTCATTACTAATAAACCACAAAAATTCTGTGACACTGACTGAGGTCACAGTCCTGTAATTTACCTGAAGTACTAAATTATTAATAATTGCTCCTCAATAGTAATTGGGGATTTAGGAGAGCTGTTGGCTTAGCATTTCTAGCCTGATGGCCTATTTTCTCCTTCCTTTCAGAAGTGTCTCTGTAGGTAAATAATGAAGCACATAGTAACTTGGCAACCTCACAGGGATACTGAGGCAATGTTCTCATGGCTTCTTTTTTCCTGGTACTGAAAAGGGACCTGGGGGTCCTACTTGAGGGTAAATTAAATAGGAGTCAGCAGTGCTCTGGTAGCCAGGAAGGCCAATCATGTCTGAGGGGCATCAGGCAAAGCATCACTAGCCGGTAACGAGAGGGAATTGTCTCACTCTGCTCTGCACTGAGGAGGCCTCATCTTGAATATTGTGTGCAGTTTTGGGCATCACAATATAAGAAAGATACTAAGCTATTACAGAGTGTTCAAACAAGGGCAAGAAGATGGCAAAGGGCCTTGAGGGGAAGGCAAATGAAGAACAGCTGAGGGCCCTTGGTCTGTTCAGCCTGGAGAAGAGGAAATTGAAGGGAGACCTCATTGCAGTCCACAACTTCCTTGTGAGGGGAAGAGGAGGTGCTGGCACTGATCTCTTCTCCATGGTGACCAGTGACAGGACTTGAGGGAATGACATGAAGCTGTGTCAGGGGAGCTTTAGGTTTTGTATTAGGAAGAAGCTTTTCACCTAGAGGGTGACCGGGCACTGAAACAGGCTCCCCAGGGAAGTGGTCAAAACACAAAGCCTCTCAGAGGTCAAGAAGCATTTGGACAATGCTCTTAGGCACATGGTGTGATTCTTGGGGCTATCCTGTGCAGAGCAAGGAACTGGACTTTGATGACCTTTGTGGGTCCCTTCCAACTCAGGATATTTGTTGATTCTAATATTTTTTATAGTTTTCTAATCCCCAAAACACTTTTTGCAACAGAATTAACCTCTTTTTTAAAAGAGAAATTACTGTTCTGGATTCAAACAAAGATTCTTCTGGTTAATATTTCTTATCCTCTGTGGTGATCAAAAGCAGATGCTGGGGAAAAATGCTAGGACAGACCAAGTGGGCAGCAATGCTTTCCCAGAAAGTCTCCCAGCCTCCAGTATGTTACAGCTCAAGGACTTACTCTGTGAAAAGTTATTTGCTTAAATTTAATAGTCTTTCTGGATTTCATTGATTTGCATAACTGCTGTTAGAGCTCATGTAAACTTTTAACAATCACAGAATGTCATGTCATGGAGCTTCATAGCTCAAGTATCTATCATGGACAAATGGACAAATGCACTTCCTTTTGCATAAGACTGTGAATAGTGTCAACTGACTCCTTCCTGTTTTACCAGAAAAAAAAATAGTGAGCTGCATCTTTTCCAAAATGTGTATATTTTTACAGGTCATTACCTTATCTCCTCCACTCTTTCATTTCTAAGCAAGGAGTCCTAGTTTTTCCACCTATTTGTTCTAAAATAATATTTCATATATTTGATCATGCTCTGATTTTATTTCATTCCTCTCTGAACTTTTTCTAGCTTTATCATAGCTTTTCAAGAAGATAGGAGTGTAGGAGAGGCAGATGTTCAGAACAATGCACATCATCCAAGATACAGGAGTGCTTTGGATCTGAAGAGTAAGATAAAATATTTTAATTAAATTCAGACCAAGATTTCGCTTCAGAATACTAGCAGCCAGCTTACAGCCTAGTAGGTTTTATATTTCCAGCTAATTCCCTTGCCAACAATGAAATCTAAATTCTATTTGCTTATTTCAGTAGAGCACTATGGCAATGAAGCCCTCCCACATGCTTCTGGAATCATATGTTGAGTATATAATCGATACTTCTTGGTGTCTTTAGTAATACCTCCCTGAGGTTTGTACTACTCACTACTCAGCCAAGAAGAAGGAATAATTGTTCCAGATGTTTGCAAGGTAATATTAGAGGCATAACTGCACTGAAACCAAAAGTAATCTGATAAGATAAACTACATTTAAAGGAAATGCTCGCTTGTCAGGGGGAAAATTAAGCTTCTGCTCAAAATCTAAAGAATTTCAGACCATATAACTTTTATTTAATTTTTGTCAAGTCTACATGGCCCCAATTATCAGCAGAATTTTCTGCTTAATTTAACTTGTTTTTATCACTCAGTCCAAACAGTTTAAAAATTCCAAGTTCTGAACTGGCTTGTTCCTAGCAATGAACTGTTTGCTTATATTTATTTCATGAAAAAAAATAAAGGCGATAAATTATGCCTTCTGGGAAGTGTTACAATTCTGCCTCAGATCTTAAGCAGCCAGAAGTCAGAGCTTACACACTGATTCACTGTCATTCCTAATGATATGCCATGTCTACAAATTATTATCTTCCTCAGATCAGTCAGCAGCCACACATGAGCTCAATGACAGATGCCAAGCTTAACAAAATAACTTTCCCTTTCTCTCAAAAATATGTTCAAAATCAAGCCAGAATAGACTGTAGCCCAAAACTACTTCTAATTTTAAGCACAGCTCCTCTAGTATCCTATTGAAATGGCTGCTTTCCACTGTTACCCATTGGGGTTGACAGTGTCCATTGTGAGTCTATTTTGATGAGGAGAGGTCCTGGTGGGTTGGGGAATTGTTTTCTTTTTATTTTGTTTCTTTTTAAATGTGAATATAACAAAGATTAGAATGGCATTCAAAATTAAATTCTGCTGTTCCATATTCATTGTGTCACAATGCTTTTTGGCTCAATTTCCCTAATTGCAATATAAAGATAATTTCCCCTGACTGGAAGCCTCGTAAACACATGCGAGGATATGTGGGTCACTGTGCAGCCATGTACTTGAAAATGCACTCATGGTAGCATTGAACAGGGCAAATGGCAACCCTTTTAAGAAATTCAGTCTCTATGATGACTTATCCCTATAGTAAAATTAAATATAATGCATTATGTTTGAATATTAATGTTACTTATAATAGTGTGACACACCAAAGGAAGACATTTGAATAAAAATAACTCCTCTATTAGCTTGAATTACATTTTTAAAATAGCATTGTAGAGAATCAAAAGCTACGTAGGGATACCTTACTGCATAATTTATGTCTTTCAGCCAGATTTGGGTTGTGGACAGAAACAATTCAACTTCTAAAGAAGGAAAGATATTTTTAAAAGAAATTCTCTAACTCTGGGCAATAAGCTTCCACTAGGCTCAGTAAGTGAAAGAATCTTCTTTTCACCTTGTAGACCTTTATAAGTCATTTTTACTCAAACTCTCAGCAAACTCTGATGTATAATTGAAAAAGCAAAGCCATTGGCCTAAAGCACATCCATGGGGAGAGCTGTGGTGGGGTTTCCATCCAAACTATTTTTTTTTTCAAACAGAGGATATTCAACAAATCCAAGTAGGAATAGGAAAATTTTATTTTTACATGACCTTTATTGCAATCTTTTACTGGGGTTTTTAATTGAAAAAGTAGAGTTATTTTCTTGCAGGTTTTGTCTAAGAAAAAACATGATTTCATTTTTACCCAATGTGTAAATAACAGCAAAAGATGAATTAGTGTGCAATCTAACAACCTTAGTCCAAACAAAAAATTTAGACCTCAGACTTTGATATTCAAATTTCAAAGTGAAATTACAGTAAGCAACTCTAACACCAAGACCTGGGAACAATGCCCTGTTCAAGATGTCACTCTACAACCCAAAGTTTTGTTTCAGGGTAGTTACTGACACTAATGTTTTAACTGACAGTCTCTGCTAGGAGCATCATAATGACAAAAATTCTATGTGGTATTACTTTCCTATTTGTTAATGTCTAGTCATGCCTTGGTGCTATTGGGTGGGAAGTCCTGGAATTCTGAATGGTACCAGGATCCCTCAGGATCACCAGCATCCTTCCTGCCCCAGAAAGCATTGCTCACTTTTCCATAGGTGTCCCAACAACAATCAAATAATAATTTCAGTGACAATCTCCATTCCAGGTTTCTTCTATAACTTTGCCTTACCAAATGTAAAGTCACATGTGAATTTTGTTTCACATCAGGTACTCACAAGAGCAATGGGTTTTTAAGGCAAAATAACCACTACGCTGTTGTACTGGTTTTGGCTGGGACAGTTAAGTTCCTTCATAGTAGCTGGTATGGTGATATGTTTCAGATGTGTGATCAAAACAGTGTGGATAACAAAGTTATGTTTAAGCTCTTGCTGAGCAGTACCTGTGCAACATCAAAGCTTTTCTGTTTCTTATGCTGCCCCACCACAAGTGTAGTTTGGAGTGCACAAGCTGAGAGGCAACACAAGCCAGGGGAGCTGACCCCATCTGATTAGAGTGCTATTTCACATTGCATGAAGTTGTGTTCAGTGATAAAATCTGGAGGGAAAGGAGGAGTTGAGAGTTATGCTTGCACAGGCAGATTTTGCTTATCTATTAAATAGGTTTTCTCACTTTTACACATCTCATACACTTCCCCACTGCACTGGGGCAAGCAGCTGTGTGGGGCTGAGCTGCCCACTGTGGTTAACCCACAACACCTATTGTAGAAAATTATTAGCTCTTTCCTTCAAGAAGGAAACTTACTTTAACTGCCAGCTTTCCTATTCAATTCTGACACTGTATGGAGCTGCAGACACTTTCAAAGTAACCAGAGAAATCCTACAGTTTACTCAGGGGGAGGATCTTTCAGGTAATCACCTCCCTATTCAGAAACAGGTAAGGAAGATGACTTTTGCAGTATTGCCCTTTTGGGTCTCCACAGCTAACTTAAGGGAAAAAAAAAAAAAAGATAAAAAGACCCAAAGATTGTCATTGTTGCAAACTTTCAGAATTAGGGAAAAGACATTATTGAAAACAAAACAACTCCAGCATTTTAGATTAGCTCTATAGTCTCCAAATGACAACAGCACACAGCAACTGCTTTTTCCTAAATGAGAACCTAAAAAATCCGTCAGTCTTTTCAGATAATACATAAGTTCAAGTTTATTTAAGATGCATCAGGAAAAGAAAATGAAAAATGGAAAGGTACCTGGGGTAGAAGTAGTAGATCTACCTGATCACCCTAGAATAAAGTGAACTAATAGACTTAAGAAGTCATAAACTTACCTCGTTTAGTACAGGAGAGCCATGGTGGGAGGGAAGACTGTCTGAATATTTCAGAGACGTGAATGCTGAAGGTTACACCATCTACCATACTCTCTCAGATTTACAGAAAAATGTAGAGAAATGGAATAACGATCATAAGTAAGATAAAGTGATAACACTATGATCAGTAGGGTTACTGCATTATAAGTGATCATTACACCTTTAATATCCATTAGAGGTTTACAAATGCCAGAGATTCCAAAATAAGATTCTACACTTTTTTCAACTCACTTGATAGGCAACAGATTAATAAATGAATAATCAGGTCAAACGAATTTTCCGTGAAAGTGTAAAATTATGTGATATGTCATGAATCGTGCAAAAATGTAGATGCATTATGAGAAAAACCCAGTGAAGTGACCCTCCTAATACGCTTTAACTGCCAAAATTGTGACTGTATAATTGCTGCAAAAGAAATTCACTGAGTCATCCTTCAGCTATCTAATAGAAGAGATAACACACTGTAACAGTGGTAAATCTGTCTAACATGTTACTTCCTGTGGCATCTTTAAGACTTGAGAATAAATTATAAAGGTCAAAGTTAAAAAATTATCTAAGTTGTTTTTTTCTCTAAGAAAGCAAACTTAAAAACTCTCAATTGAAGATAATAAAAAGAGTAAAGACTAAAAAATAAAATAATTTAGAATCATAGAATCATAGAATTGATTGGGTTGGAAAAGACCTCCAAGATCATCAAGTCCAACCCTTGGTCCAACTCTAGTCGATTTACTAGATCATGGCACTCAGTGCCACGTCCAATCTGTGTTTAAAAATCTCCAGGGATGGTGAATCCACAACCTCTCTGGGCAGCCCATTCCAATGCCTGATTACTCTCTCTGGAAAGAATTTTTTCCTGATATCCAACTTAAATTTGCCCTGGCAGAACTTAAGCCCGTGCCCCTTTGTCCTATTGCTGACTGCCTGGGAGAAGAGACCAACTCCCACCTGGCTATAACTTCCCTTCAGGTAGTTATAGACAGTGATGAGGTCACCTCTGAGCCTCCTCTTCTCCAGACTAAACAACCCCAGGTCCCTCAGCCTCTCCCTATAGGACTTGTGCTCCAGTCCCTTCACCAGCCTTGTTGCTCTTCTCAGGACCCGCTCCAGCACCTCAATGTCTTTCCTGAACTGAGGGGCCCAGAACTGAACACAGTACTCAAGGTGTGGCCTCACCAACGCAGAGTACAGGGGAAGGATCACTATTTTTGATACAGGACAGGATCCCATTGGCCTTCTTGGCCACCTGGGCACACTGTTGGCTCATGTTGAGCTTCCTGTCAATTAGTATCCCCCAGGTCCTTTTCTGCCTGGCTGCTCTCCAGCCACTCTGTCCCCGGCCTGTAGCACTGCGTGGCGTTGTTGTGGCCAAAGTGCAGGACCCGGCACTTGGTCTTATTGAACTTCATCCCGATTTGAATCAGCCCATCTCTCAAGTCTATCCAGATCCCTCTGCAGAGCCCTCCTGCTTTCCAGCAGGTCAACACTCCCTCCCAACTTGGTATTATCAGCAAATTTGCTGATGATGGACTCAATCCCCTCATCTAAATCATCAATAAAGATGTTAAACAGGACTGGACCCAACACAGACCCCTGGGAAACACCACTGGTGACCGGCTGCCAGCTGGATGCAGCTCCATTCACCAGCACTCTCTGGGCCCGACCCTCCAGCCAACTCCTAATCCAGGAGAGGGTACACTTGTCCAAACCATGGGCTACCAGCTTTTTCAGGAGTAATTATGGGAGACAGTGTCAAAGGCCTTGCTGAAGTCCAGATAGACCACATCCACAGCCTTCCCCTCATCCACCAGGTGGGTCACCTGATCGTAAAAAGAGATCAGGTTGGTCAGACAGGACCTGTCCCTCCTAAACCCATGCTGGCTTGGTCTAATCCCTTGTCCATCCTGAAGGTGCTGTGTGATTGCACTCAGGATGATCTGCTCCATAACCCTGCCAGGCACGGAGGTCAGGCTGACAGGCCTGTAGTTGCCAGGGTCAGCCTTGCAGCCCTTTTTGTGGATTAGGGTGACATTTGCCAACTTCCAATCACCTGGGACCTCCCCAGAGAGCCAGGACTGTTGGAAGATGATGGAAAGCAGTTTGGCAGGCTCTTCTGCCAGCTCCCTCATCACCCTGGAATGGATCCCTTCTGGTCCCATAGACTTGTGAGGATCCGGCTGGCTCAGTAAGTCACTAACTATATCCTCCTGGAATACAGGAGGTCTATTCGGCTCCCTCTCTCTGTGTACCAGCTCCAGAGGCCAGTTGTCCTGAGGGCCACCTGTCCTACTGGTAAAAACTGAGGCAAAGTAGGTGTTAAGTACTTCAGCCTTCTCCTCATCTTTGTTAACTTTATTTCCCTCTAAGTCCAACAGAGAATGGACGTTTTCCTTGCCCCTCCTTTTGTTATTAATATATTTATAGAAGGACTTTTTGTTATCCCTAACTGAATTAGCCAAATGAACTTCAAATTGCACTTTTCTTTCCCTAATTTTTTTCCTGCATGACCTAGCTCTATCTGTAAATTCTTCATAAGTAGCCAGCCCTTTTTTCCACAGACTGTAAACTTTCTTTTTATCCCTGATTTCTTTCAGAATCTCCCTATTTAACCAAGCTGGCCGTCTTCCCCTTCAGCTGGCCTTTCGGCACACTGGTATAGCCTGTTGCTGTGCACTCAGTTTCCTGCTTGAAACATGTCCATCCCTCCTGGACCCCCTTGTTCTCAAGGGTTGTTTCCCAGGGTATACTCTGAATTAGTTTTTTGAATAGGCCAAAATCTGCCCTCTGGAAGTCCAGTGTAGGAAACCCACCTTTGCTTCATTTTTACATTCTTTGATAATTAGACAAAATATTAATCAGAGAAAGATAAGCAGAAAGTCTTCTGTAACTGAATGAGATACATACCTTGTCAGGGAATCAAAGTTTACAAGTCCTAACAGCTCTAACAGTGACCTTGTCCTCGCAAAGCTTGTCATTTAGGCTGGAAATAATCTGACTACTCCCTTTAGAAGTGCATGGATTGGTAGCATCCTGGCAAAGTATCAGCTATCAAGCCCGAGGGCAGCGAGGAAGGGACAATGAGGAAAGAGGGTAGTTTTTGCATTGTATATGACTAAGCCAAGTCATAGCTAAGGCTTATTATCGTCTTTGATATGGGGAAAAATCTAAGCCCTGTGTTCTGCAAACTGGAAAAGCTCAAAACCTCTGAAACTGTTTGATTCAAATTAAATATAGATGTTACTATTAATCTCTTTCTGTGGATAAGACATAGTATATGAGGTTAAATTTGAATGTGCCCATTCTGAGAAGTTGGTAAAGTGATATCCACAGTTTTACTGTCTTACCACAGGTTAGCTTTTATTCAATAATTGCTTTTTCTATTACTAGTGTTGGCCTTAGATATTATGAATTAGTCCTTTTTTATTAAAAGTGTCAGATCCCATCTAGATTTCAATTATTCTTGCAGTAAATAACTTTTTCTTTCATTAAGTTAACCTTCTCAATCTTCTAATCTATTGTGAAAACAAAAGTAATCAATGACATAGTAAGGAGGTGTAACTATCTTAAAGTTATTAAAATGACCCTCCTCAAGGTCTTTTCAGATTCTTATGAAAAGAGTTTTTTATGATATACATTATATGTTCATGTCTACATGTAGTGAACAAATGAGGAGGAAAGTAAAATGAAGCCTGAAATCACTGAAGGAAACATTGACCCACTACTAGAGTAAAGTAGATTGCTCTAAGAAATGGTGTAATCTTTGTTCTGAAAGACAAAGAGTCACTGAGAACTAGGCTTCATTTTCCTTGGGGCCACTTCCTAGTGTGGCTAACCAACAATTATATTTTGGGGTTTTTTTAATATATTGGTTACCTATAATATTATTGGAGTAAAAATAAGTTACTATTTCTTTTTCTAAGATTTTTTATTCTATTATTTATAGGCAGTGAAGTGTCCAGAATGGCTGTCTCTGCATACCACAGCCTGATGAATGAGCAAGGTATTCAGCCACTAGTGATTAATTTTCTGCAGTGACTATCAGTCAGCAGCAAAACAGGTTAGTATATCAAACAGCACACTGGACAAGACTGTATTGCCTCTTCCTTTTCTTTCAGTGGAACAGAGGTTTTGATCATTCATTGCCAGCATTGACAACCACCTCTCAGCTCTTCATATTTCCACCCACCTCCTCCCTAAAATACTTTTCAGTTTACAAAAGCAATTATGCAGTCAGCATGGGATCCATTTATTCACATAAAAAGATGTAAGAAGATTTTGCACCTACTATACTGTAGACTTCTGAGACAAATATACTGAAGTCTATCCATAGCTGAGAAAGTTTTAAGAAAGACAATTTTGCATACCTAAGTAAAAGTATCTTATGAAAAAAAGTCAAAACACCACAAACTAACACAAACAAACAAACCACCAACCAAAAAACCTAAACAAACTTTGGGCTTTTACAGCATGCTGAGTGCATAACTGTGATGGACACTAATAATGTGGTGCTTAGGGTCATGGTTTAGTGGTGGACCTGGCAGTGTGAGGTTAATGGTTGGACTCAATGATCTTGGAGGTCTTTTCAGCCTTAACAATTCTATGATTCTATGATCAAACACTTCATTTTCCTTGACAGTTTCTGGCAAAAAGGAGAAATTATAAAAGGAGGAAATGCAAAATGAGGAATCTAAAGATAATGAGATACCAAGATACCTGTCAGATATCTAAAGATTGCTGGAAGACACATAACTGACTGAGAGTGAGTACAGTACAGAGCAGTGGGGGGAAGACATGCAAGGCATTATTTCTCCAGCTACGGAAATATGAGGTGATAAAGTGCTGATAAGGTAGGCAACACAGGCCTGAGAAGGCTTTATAGGCTTGATAACCATAAATATGAAAGACTGCAATATGAGATTTCTCACAATATTACACTGACAATAAACCAAATCATTTAGCAGTTTTAGGTACTTGTTTAAACTTGTGGATGCATGGTCTTCCCTGAGTTCCAAAATGTTTCTGGAGTAGCAAAGTAAATCATCTTAGTATTAGAAAATGTTTTAAAAATAAAGGGAAATAAATGTGAATGTAATTGCATAGAAGCACTAATTTAATTGCTCAGGAATTAAATAAGCTAGCAATCAACTAAACTATAATTTCCCCAGGGATTATTGAAAACAAAAAGAACTGGAATAGCATCTTTCTCAGAAATATGAGATCTTTAGTGTTAAAATGAGATTTTTAATAAAGAATCCTTTTGTTTTTCTGGTACATATTTTTCTTTTCACAAAATTTGGAATTTGAATGCTCATACAAGAGCCTTTTCAATGATGCAAAAAGCCTTCAATGATACTTAAAGGGTCAAAAAAACCCCAAACCACTTAAAGAAATCACATTTTTAAGACACATTAAAATGTAGTTTTATAAAAATTTGACAGGTTCCAGTAAAAGAACGGAAGATAGTGCCACTCCCCAGCAAATAGCATTCATAGAATCATAGAATCAGTTGGGTTGGAAGAGACCTCCGAGATCGTCAAGTCCAACCCTTAATCCGACCCCACTTTGATTACTAGATCATGGCTCTAAGTGCCTTGTCCAGTCTCACCTTAAAAACCTCCAGGGACGGTGAATCCTCCACCTCTCTGGGCAGGCCATTCCAAGGCCTGACCACTCTCTCTGAAAAGAACTTTTTCCTGATATCCAACCTAAACCTCCCCTGGCAGAGCTTAAACCCATGCCCTCTTGTCCTATTGCTGACTGCCTGAGAGAAGAGACCAATCCCCACCTGGCTACAACATCCTTTCAGGTAGTTGTAGAGAGTGATAAGGTCTCTCCTGAGCCTCCTCTTCTCCAGGCTAAACAACCGCAGGTCCCTCAGCCTTTCCTCACAGGACTTGGACCTCTATCTGTCACAAAAATAATGTAATCCTGGTACCATGGGAAGAACCTACAGCTGTCATAAATATCTTACACAAATTATAGACTCACAGATTATCCTCAGTTGGAGGAGATCCACAAGGCTCATTAAAATCCAACTCCTGGCCCAGTGCAGGATAGCCCCAAGAATCACACCATGTGCCTGAGTATGTTGTCCAAATGCTTCTTGTAAGCAACAGTGTTGATTACAGAATGCAAACTCTGCTGCATTGAATATATGCCAGACTGTGGCAGTCCTTGGTCATATTTCTGTGCCCCAGGAGTACCTCCTTTATTGTCTGGAACTTCTTTTACTCAACTCCAGACTGTGTGTGTGTAGCCCCGGATTCTGAAGTGGGAATTACTCAAAAGATACTTAACAACGAAAATTCCAGCCAGGAAGACAAATACAGATGAGGTCTCGCCTACCATCAGAATCTCTGCAGTGAAAGGCTACCTCCTCAACATGAACATTGGAGTTAGTGGGAGGCACTCTTATATTACCAAGCACAGTCTTGAAGTTACACAAATAGCAAATTGTCATTTCACAAACTGTAGACTACTCCTGAAATGCACAAGGTATTTCAAAATTGGAGTTGGTTGGATGGTAAAACTTCTACATCAAAAGTACACTGCTCTGACCCTGACTGTGGAACCTTTTTTTTTGTTTCCATAAGATTCAAAGAAAGAAAATGGATTTCTGGAGGGTAAAAGTCCTATTTTGAATGAGGCAATGAAGTATGAATAATTCAATCTTGCCTATAAAAATTTTAGATGGACTTCTATTAGGGAAATACTGACTCCTCCACACAAGTTGAGGTGAAAGCAAGTCTCTTATATGGAAATAAATTTCCTTTTATGTCTCTAGTTCACCACAAACACTGTTAAGTAGTTTCCTCTACTTTAATTTCATTCTGCACACAACAAAAATGAGAAATTGTAGTGGTTTTAGCTAGGCCTCAAATTCTCAGGCCCAGAGAATCTATGTGGATTGAGAGGCAGCTATCACCTGACTGGGTAACCAAGAAGTATTTCATACCAGATGACGCAAACTTAAGATATGTGTACAGCAGTGGGAGTTGTTAGGTCAGTTCCATCATGGCTGCACTAAGAGGAGGACGTCTGGCAGCTCCTCTACTATGCTAAGCCCTGCTCCGGCTGCTGCTGCTTGCATTTTGTTTGAGTTCAGGGAAGTAGAAATATTTTGTTGTTATACTTTCTTGCAGGGTGTCTTTTAGAGTACTCATAGATTTAGAGTAATACACTTTGTATTTACTGGGGAGTGGGAAGTTATTTCTTGTTATATATGTATAACTTGTGTGTGTGTTATATTGTAGTTTCCTCTTAATTTTCTCTTTTCTGTATAAATATATGTAGTTAGTTTCAGCATAAACCTGGTTTTGAGGAGTTTTTTTTCCTCTCCCTCTTCTTTTCCCCTTAGCTGGTTGGGAGGAGGAGGAACCCTTTTCACTCTGTCCTGGATAGTAGGCATTTTGCCAGCTCAACCCAAGACAGAAATGTAATGGAAGAGTCAATTTATGAAGTTAAAACATAAAATCTGTACCTATTCATTTGACCAGATATTTAGAATTTCAAATTAGCACTAAGTTACTTAACAGGGCATTTGAGTGACAATTTCATAAAAGTAAATTGAAAAGTAGGACCATGAGAATTTTGGTATTTCTTCTACAATTTCTTTTCAAGTCTTTGTCTGTTTGTGCTTATAAATGTATTGTAACACAGCTTGAGATAATACAGACAAATGTCTCTTCACTGAAGCTACTGGACTGTGTCCATTTTCCAGTAGCTGCGGATCTGGCCCATAATTCACTGATTTTCTGAAATATTCTAAATAATGAAGTGAATAAAAGAAATTTATATGCTTATGCTTACGCTTAAAAGTAGACTTGGACAATCAGCAAGATTAGAACTCATGCCAAGCCATCTGTAAATCACAGGAATGCAGTTCCTCCCCTGCACCTTCCTCTTCCCAAATATAAACTGGACTATTTGCATTGCCACCTATCCTTGAGCCTGTTCTGTGATCTTAGAAACTCCTGACAAGCCTCAACTAAACCAGCTGAATGTTGAACTGCCTCTTTACTGTACCTGTTGGCGAAGTGTCCCTGACCATACAAGCTTACATGATACAGGTGGGAACACTGACTGCAACAGGAACATCAGCTGCCCAATAAAGGTGGAGAACAAAGGATAATCAGCCATGCCCTAACAGCCTTAGAACATTGTCTACCTGAATCATAGCACAGTGCAACAGCAGTATTGTTGCTGGAATTTTGGAAATAATTTCCAAATATCTTGGAAACTACAGTAGTCATCTATTTGGGTTATGGCCTGGACGGAAACTTACTGATGACTGAAGCCAGTCATCTTGTGACCCTATGAACAGCAGTCCTAAGTGAGACGTTTTTTGCTCTCCTGGACCTCAGTGGGTTGCACCAGCGACTTCCTCTGAATGGAGCACCTCTCAGAGCTCATGGACCCTCAAGTTTACCATACTCAAAAGATTGTTGCTGACAATGAGGCCCAGGCAGAGACAACACACACACACACACACATACTCTTCAAGGTGTAATCCATGTCTGTTGAGAAACACTAAGGGATTTCTTGTATTTCACTGAACACAAGGAAAAATTTTGATAGGTATCTTTACATACACATAGATGTATACATCTTTTTGCCTCTGTGTGTGCATGTTAATTTATTATGGTATGAAGTTTATCAGAAATCTATCATTAAGTCACTGTTAGAATTTTAGCAAATTCTATTGCGTAACCTTATAAATGTTAGTTAATGTTCAAGTGCTGCAAAACTCTTTTGCACCCTTAGCACTTTTTATCCAATTTTTATCCTTTGCACCCTTACCCTCTTGCATTACCAGTGTCATGTGTGGGAGTGGAAGGTTTAGACAAAGTTATTTAAAAAGCCGTGCTGTTGAGTCACAAAGTGAAGAAATTACTCCCTTGCTTTCTCAGAAAGAAATCCTACTTTAGCCTCAAATTGTATCAAAGGTTTAAATTAAGGAATTACAGAGGTGTGATTAAATCACTTTGTCTCACAGGTTTTAATGATGGCAAACAGGTATATTTATATAAAATTAATTCTTTATTATGATAATGAACAGGTGAACAGACAATGAACAAACAAAAGATCTTAATCAGAATTATTTACTTCACAGTGTAAAAGCTAAAAACCTACTTGTAGAGTATATATAACATAATGTAGTATAGTGCACTGTACCAAACCAATTACATTAAAGCAATTGTATCAAAACTACCAAAAGAAGCAATCATTAATAGAGACAGAGAGATACCATATGAGATAGAAGGCAGATTTCTCTTAACCCTTGGGGAGTAACCATGAAGAGGCAGCCCTGCTTCATGGGGGAAGTTCCACACTTAAGGAAGTATGTGGAAGAATCTGCCATATGAAGGTTGGTCTGGGTTTAGAACAGCAAGCAGCTTATCTGTCAAATCCTGCTTCAAAAAGCAGGATATGTGTGTTAAGCTTTCCCTCAGACACAGCAATTTTGTATCCAAGTAGAAAATAACAGGTGTATGCTGTCATAATGTTAGAACAGTTGTTTCCCTAAGACACTTGTTACTTAATGTTCACAGGTAGCAGTGGGAATGTTTGTCCAGGCATCAATCAGTAGAAGAGACTTAAATTCATTAAAACTAAAAGAAAATCCTTTTTCTATCAGTATTTCTAGTTATCAAAAAGGAAATTAAAAATATAAACTTCCCACAGCTTCCTCTGCACTATAGTTAAAACAAGGAATTTGGTTGTCAGTGTATTAGTTTTAAACATAAAAAGCTATAAATAAATTCCGAAAACTTTATATGAGTGTTAAACACAGTGAATGTTTAATGAAGCCATGACAAACAGACCAGAAAGCTTAGTTCTTAGGTGACAAAGAGGAGCACGTTCTTTGCACGGAATGTTGTGTAAGGGCAAGTTTCCAAGTTGATTAACAGAGTAATCTCACTCTTTCTAGCTTCGCTTTTGCTGCCTTCTTGGCTTGGCTCTGTCCACCCTTCTGGTCCTTCTGTTCTTACTGACGTTTGTGGATCTCACATTATCTGTGTTCTGGGAGGTGCCACACAATGTCTCCAGGAGGAACCATAAAACATCCTGCAAGTTCTGGACAGCTGGTTCATTTTGGTCAGCATACGTCATTAAGATGCAGTTGTCATTCACCTTTTCACAAGTTAAAACACAACTTTCCTCCTCTGAACTGCTGTCCTCCGGGGCATTAGTTTTCATTCGAACATGCCACGTATTGTTGCTAGCATCCACTTCTGGTGAGATGGCAGGCAAGATCCGCTTTTTTGGAGAGATCTGCAGATACTTTGTAAGTGACAAAAAAAAAGGAAATTAAGTTAAATCTAAGGTCATTGTAAAGAACAGATTCATCTCAGTATTCTGATGGTTTTAGCCCAGGAGAAGAACACTTACCTGTCCTAATGAAATTTATTATTGATTCTCAAAGCATAGTCATGTTTACAGTTCTGATAAAAAAGAAATATTAGCACCCATTTTTATAAGGGTAGACAACAGTCTGGTAAGTACTGGTAACACAAATTATCTTCCCCACCTCAATTATTCTCATTTAAAAGATGTCAGATTGATCACTGATTCATGGTTATTCTACCTACTCTAATTTGTGCTAGCATCTGAAAATCCAATCCACAAACTGGTTTGTGTCATATCTGGTTTTGCATATACCAAAACGCATAAAGACTGGAAAGAGGACCTCCCAGCTCTGTAATTCTCAGGTTAATATTTAGATAATGTATACCAGCAAACCAAAAAACTATACACATACATTATACCAAGATATTTTCCACTTCTTTTTTTTTATCTACAGAATTCTGTGCATCAGAAACACAGAAAAATCAGATTACATCTCAAAGTTACCACTTACTGTTGCAGAGGAATTTTCTCCTATTCATTTTCATGATGTACTCAACAGTTTTAAGTGTACAAGGAACAGTATTTATGTTGTTTGTCTAAGGGACTTATATTATCACTAACGGTAAAAGTGAAAGGATTTATTTTCATCATTATCTTTCACAATGCGTCATTATAGAAAACATTTGTACCTACGAATGATACCTATTCAAAGTCTACACACTGCAACACCTTTGAGTAAAAGGTGTTTATTATGTGTGTGGAGTGTAACTATCATCTCTGGAATGCAGTATGAAATAGTGGCTTCTGTGCAATAAGTAACGTTCTGTGTTAGTATGTCCTGAATCAGTAGATAGATGCTATAGAGAAAATGAGATAAAAATAAAAATATACACCTATCTTAAATAGACAGAAGCACAATTTACAGGTTTCTCAATAAACGAAGTAGCCTAATACTTTCTCCTTATGCTGAAAATTTGCTTTGTTGACTGTAATATTAGGTAGCTTCACAACAAATATTTTGTGCTTGGATTTCCTCATTCTACTCATTTTAAGTTAAATGTTTTGATGTCATTGGAAAGGACCCACAAGGATCATCAAGGCCAACTCTTGACCCTGCAAAGGACCATCCTCAAGAGTCACAACATGTGTCTGTGAGTACAGTCCAAGTGTTTCTTGCACTCTCTCAGGCTTAGTGCTGTGACCACTTCCCTGGGGAGCCTGTTCCAGCTCTGGGTGAATAACTTTTTTCTAACTTTTTTCTAATATCCAACCTAGACCTCACCTGACACAACTTCAGGCCATTCCCTCAAGTCCTGTCACTGGTCACCACTGAGAAGATGAGCAGTACCCCTGTACCCATCCTGTTCCCCTCACAAGGAAGTTGTAAACTGCAACAAGGTCTCCCCTCAGTCTCCTCCAGGCTGAACAAACTAAGTGTCCTCAGCCACTCCTGATACAGCTTCCCCTCAAGACCCTTCGCCATCTTTCTTGCTCTCCTTTGGAAACTCTCTAATAGCTTAATATCTTTCCTATATTGTTGTGTCCAAAACTGTACACAATATTCAAGGTGAGGCCACACCAGTTCAGAGCAGAGCAGGACAATCCCCTACCTCAACCAAATGGGGATGCTTTGCCTGATGCCCCCCAGGACACAGCTGTCCCTCCTGGCTGCCAGGGCACTGCTGACTCATATTCAACTTGTCATTGACCAGGACCCCAGGTCCCTTTCCATGGCACCGCTTTCCAGCATCCCATTCCCCAGTCTGTTTATACATACATCTGGGATTGCAGAGGCAAAGAAAGCATTAAACACCTCTACGTTGTCTCTATCCCTATTTGTGAGGTGACCATACTCCTCCTGTAATCAGCTGATGATATTTCTGTACTCCCTATTGCCATTAATATGTTTGAAAAAACACTGGTTATTGTTCCTTACGTTTCTGGACAATTTCAATTCCAGTTGAGCTTTGGCCATATGAATTTTCTCACTACAGTGGCAAGCAGTCTCTCTGGATTCTCCCCACATCACTTGACCTTCCATCCACTGGGCATACACCTTCCTGTCTTTGCCTCATTTCCAAGAGAAGCTCTCTGTCAAGCCAGCCTTCTGCTTCATCTGATTGACTTCTGACATTTGGGAGGTGTACCCTTACAAGGTGATGCTTAAAAAGTGGCCAGCACTGATAGACCCCATCACCTGCAATATACACACATACATGTATGTATAGATATATACATGTATTTGTACATAAATATGAACAGATTTATATTCTTTTCCTCATCTTGAATGCTGAGCAAGAAGGGAACAGATTAAAGATAATATAAGCTCTAAAACCCAATAGATGAAATCCAAGTGAATTTATATTACAAGAAACTGCAGACTTCTAACTTTTTAATAAACATAAACAGTACCATTTTTTTTAATAGTCATACTGTTGACAATACAAATTTTGGCAAAATGTTGACTATATAAAAATCAGCATTTTTTTTCAGCCAGAAACTAGTAACATACAGGAAACAACTAAAAGAAAAGGAAGAAAAATACAGCACATTTATGAATGGATAATTAGAAGGAGCAAATAATCATCATTTTGTAAGTACTAAAACAAAAAAAAAATACAATCTAAAGCTGAATAGATTAGCCTAGCATCTAAAAAAGCCATGTTCCAAGGTATTGATGCCGAAAGGGTTTTTGTTCTGATTTTCACATTTTGTAGATTTTAGGAACACAGTAGTTGTAGATTTTTAGAGGGTTAATATTTCTAACAGTTTAAGTCTAATGCCTTTCTATCACTACCCCTGTCCCAGAACAGGGAGCTCAAATTCCTTTAGTTAATTAATCTTGTTTAGATTCCTTTCCAAGGTAAAGAGCTGAAGGATATCAGAAGGCCTACAGAATGAAACAAACATAGGTCAGAGTGACCCAAAAGCCAGAATTGGATGAGCTCCAAGAGATCTTTCTGTGCCTGAGGAAGAAGAGCTGATGAAGACAGAGGGTCTTGACGACCCCAGAACCAATTCCAGGGGGTTGGACCAGGGGTGGGACTGGGGCTGGACTGAGAAATGTGTAAAGCAATGATTTGAGGGATCTTACTATAAAAGCCATGGAAACAAGAACTGAGACATGCATGTCATCCTGTGGGCTGTAGGCCCTGTGTTATTAAAGGACCTTTACTTTTTATCTTACCCTACCCTAACGTGGTTCGAAGTCCTTTTTGGGGGGAAGGGTCATTCACAGCATCAGTATATATACACACATGTGATATACATTTCTAACTATACATATATATACACACATAAAAATACATGAGATTAGTACAGAGTATTTTCATCCATGAGAACTGTATTACCTTTAAACATATGAACTAATTCTAACTTGTCAGGCCTGCCTTCTTATCCAGAGACATAGCAATACCAAATTTGAATTCTAATTTCACCATTTAAATTATTTTATGTAATGCAGTGGAAGCCCTAAACTCTTCCTGATTGGTACAGGACTAAGTTACAGCTCACAGACAAAGTAATAATGTCACTTTCAAAATTATTTTCCTTCTGAACTGAGAAATACTGACAGGAAAACCACCCATTTCCATGGAGGTATTCATAGTTTTCAAGTTAACACCATCTCAAATGCCTGTAGAATACCTCATACTTCCTATTTACAGAATCATTAAAATAAAATTATTTTACATTACTAACATAAAAAATACCAAAAATAATGAAACTACTAAAAGTAACCATAAAGGACTTTTAAGTGAAAGAAGTTCATATTGCAGATATGACTGGGGTTTTCTACCATCCTTTGACACTTTCAGGTTCCAAAAACCAAAATCATATATTACATAACTTAAAATTAATATCTTCCAAGATGTATGTCTGAAATCTTCAAACTCACTTTCTTCTCAAAGCTGATTAACTATTTGAAAAGGTTTGATCTATAATCAATGTATAACATTTTTAAGTACTTCTAGAACTCAGCTCATAATTGTTACGAACAACTTATATCAATATTCTTAATTTCCACTGCTTTCAGTAGAGCTATCCCTTTGTCCTACCTATCAGGATTAATTAAGAATAGAGTTAAACTCCACTTTAAATGGACCATGGAGCAACAATAAAATGAAAATTGATAACCAAGAAAGTGAAGATGAAATAGTAATAATAATAGTAATAATAAAAATCCTAGTACCCACCACATTGGAATCAGGACTGATCTTCTTGGCCAACTTGACTAGTAAATCAGCTGTATCAAATTCAGTGTCTTTCTGAGTTTCATTTGGGGTGGTGACGACATTATAGATGTAGTATTCAGTCTTTCCTGATTTATTGCACTTCCTGACTATCTTTGTTTCCCCATGAGCAGGTCTTGTGTTGAAAAGCAGGATGCAGAACACAGCAATCAAGCCAAAAATGAGGATCATTCCAGGCAACAGGGCAATCAGAGAAGAGAGGAAAGTGAACATGATTGAAAGTACCCTTAAGTGGTAACAACAAAACGATCCCCTTCAGAGAGCTCTGCATATCTGTGCTGGCATTCTGGTGGGTGACCTGTTCTTAAGCCACAGGCAGCAGTTTCTATGTGAGCACGTAGGAAGTTCTACTATGTCACAATTGGTGACATAGGGGCAGCAAACAAACCCCACATATCAACCGTGTTCCTGGGTAGTTCCCAGCTCTTACATGTCATAGAATCTTAGAACCATAGAATGGCTTGAGCTGGAAGGTACCTTAAAAATATTCAAATTTCAACTGCCTTGTCATGGCTAAACAGTACTAGCTCCCTCAGACTCTCCTTATAAGAGAGATGTCCCTAATATCAGACAGACTCCAAAGGCATGATAAACCTTACAATTTCCAGATCATACAAAGCAAATAACCCATCTGAGCTACTTTGCTGGAATGTATTGGAAATTGGAAATACACCAAATTTAGCTTTCTTTTGCAGAAATGTCTACTTCATGAAAACAATATTGTCTTATTTTTAATATATTTAATAGTCTTGTTTTTAATATATCCAATAGAAAACAATAGAAAAAGTATTTCTAACATTGCTGTTTAAATTATAAATATTTATAAAGCTCTTATTTGCTATTTTGCAGATTCACAGAATCACAAAATATGCTGAGTTGGAAGGGACCCAAAAGAATCAAGTCCAACTCCTGGCCCTGCACAAGACCATCCCCAAGAATCATACCATGTGACTGAAGGCATTGTCCAAACAGTTCTTGAACTATGTCAGGTTTGGTGCTACTTCCCTGGAGAGCCTGTTCCAGTGGCCAGACCACCTTTCGGTGAAAAATGTTTTTATGATATCCAACCGAAACCTCCCCTGACACAACTTCAGGCCATTCCCTTAAGTCCTGTCACTGGTCACCAAAGAGAAGAGATCAGTGTCTAGCTCCCCCTGCCCCACCCCCCTACCCCCGTTTCTTCTCTCGCAAGGAAGTTGTATACTACAATGAGGTCTTCCCTCAGTCTGCTCTTCTCCATGCTGAACAAACCAAGTGCCCTTAGCTGCTCCTCATACAGCTTCCCCTCAAGGCCCTTCACCATCTTCCTTGCTCTCCTTTGGCCATATGAATTTTCTCCCTACAATGGCAAGCAGCCTCTCTGAATTCTCCCCACATCACTTGACCTCATGTCCACTGGGCATACACCTTCCTGGTTTTGCCTCATTTCCAAGAAAAGATCCCTGATCATCCAAGCTGCCCTTCTACCTCATCTGCTTGACTTCTGACATTTGGTAATTGCCTCCTTCTGTGCCCATAGCAGGTGATGTTTAACTGATGGACCCCAGCACCTGCAAAAACATTTTTCTAGGGGACCTTACTTACTAATTCCCTGAGCCTGCAGTCTGTTCTTCTCATGTCCAGAGTTGAGGTTTTGGTGACACTTTTCCTCCTGTCAATGGAGATTTTAAACTCAATCACTTTGTGATCACTGTGGCCAAGACAGCTTCCAATCTTTATTCAAAAGAACCACCCTGTTGACAAGCAGCATATATATATATTTGAGATTATTTTAGTAATTAAGTTAGCAACAAGAAAATCACATCAATCCTGTAGATACAATACTGTATTCATTTGGTCTTGTGCTTGAAAACAGTGAATATACCTCATTAACCAACATTTACTGAGTCTGCTTGCCAAGAGAGCATCTGTGAAAGAAAGAAGTTTAAAACAGTTTTCAGCTAAAGATCTGAGCTTATATTAAACTGTTTTCATGTTCCAAGTATGAAATGTGTAGTGTTGGTTTGGGCAGTTTTTCTTGTTTTCTTTGGATTGTCATCTGATTTTTATGGTTATAGACAAGGCCTCTGGAGGCACCATAGTAAATGGTACTGACACTGACTCAACCATGCTGAGCCCAAGGTTTTCATTTAATTTGGAAAAGTCTGGCTCTTTCCAAGAAAGCAGAAAACTTTCATTTTGAGAACTCTATTCATAATCCCACATCTAAAACCCAACTTTTGGCATTTCCCTGAGGCTTTAAGAAGGCATGCTACTGTGCCTAGAGTGAAGTAGAAAATTCAAGACATAAGTTTTTGTGAGGGCTTTCTAGCACTAGGAGAAAGGATCCAGAATTAACCTTGCAAACATGTATGTCCTATCTGTAATGAAACTTGAACAGTGTCATGACATCCTGAGAGTCCAGATGCCAAAGTATACTGTTAAGAACATAGAAATTTGGCAGAAAACACACCCTTTTGCTTTCCAGCTTGTCCTCAGATATCAGAAGGGCTGAGTGCAGCTAGGCTTTATGTCTGATCAGAAACAATTCATCACTGCAAATTCTGGTTGTGCTCAATAAGAACTCAGAAGCACAAATACTGGGGGTTACACTGTAAGTCTGCTCTCATTCACAAATAGCACAGTTCACTGTTTCAACACAGTAAGTCTGGTCGAGGTCAATAGGAACTTCCACAAACACAGATTCACAGTGTGGTTCACTGTAGCAATAGACAATATATTCTTTTAGATTGCCAGTAAAAGTTCACTAGCTCTGCAAAATATAAGTGTATAGAACTATGTACAAGTGTTCCAGGGTACACTGCAAAGCAGTTTATATTTTGTCTTTAGCAGTTACCCAATAAATTCACCTTTTCTAGAAAAAACCTGAACCTTTAATTTTATTGAGTTTTCTTTGCTTTCTCTTAAAGTTCTAACATGATTAGCAGATTTTTTTCTCTTTTCTGGTAAATTGACACTCATGTGTCCCAGTTTTACAGCATCATTAACCAGATCTAGTCAGCACACACCAAAAACTGAAACAAAGTGCATCTATACTAGCATTTTAGAGAATCTAAGTAGTGCACTTGGGAATTAAACCTCATGTTAACCGTCACCTGCTGCACTTAATTTGGCACTGTGGAGTGTCCTGGATGCGCCCTCATCCTTCATTTGTATAAAACTAAACTAGAAAATAGATGAGCATATCAGGCAAGAGCTATTTTTTATCACCTCTAAGATGACTATAATATGGCTGACAGGTCCTCAGGGCCAACTGTTTCTCTATGCAGATCACTTCTGTTAACCTACACTGCTTGCTTATGGAGACATAGCCTTTCCCCCTATATACATTACTTTATCCCTGGGTGAGATCTTTTCACCACATAATTCCCTTGAACTGAACTGGCACCTGTTCTGCCTGATACCAAGAACTACAGCTGTTATTAAAGGACTTGTCAGAGACAAGAAAAAGTGTTTCTGATACTATGGCAGCTTGTAAAAGTCTGTAGACAAAATTCTCACTGGTGTAGATGCTTGGCTAGCCAGATTTTGCAACCATTTTTATGTTTTAATAATTAAAAATGCAGGTAAAGACACATCAAAAATTTTTACAAGCTGAATCCCAATCTTCTGTTGGGAGGTACAAACCTATTCTCTTCTACTGTAGTGTTTCATCTCACTTTTTCAATTTAAAGAGGTAAATCATGGAATGTGTTTTCATGTAGCAAAAATAAAATAATTCTTTAAAGGAAAAAATACTAATGCTTTTTCTTTGAACTCATGAGGGAAAAAATTTTATCATTTTCTTTTCTGTATGACTTCTTGGCATAAACATACAGACAAATTTATTTCAAAAAAAATCACATTGCCCATTTAATTTTCACTAATGTTTTCGATAATACATAGTCATAGTCTAATGAAACTGAAATACTGCATCTACCATGATGAAATTAATTATTGCAATCAGATTGCATGATTTACCTTTCTAGGGACAGCCACTTTCTAGCAAAGCAGACAAGAAAATATTATCATGCCTTGCTTTTCCCTTCATAATGAATAGAAAAAGACAGCATATGTTTTTACCTAGAGTAACTCCTGCCATGATTGTTTGTGAAAAAAGTATTGCTTGAGAGAGATATACATTTCTGGAGTGGATGTAAGTGAAACTACAAAGTGGCTGCTGTAATTTTTTTTCCTAAGGGATAGTGTACTGCTTCTACCTCAGAAGTAAAAAGTAAACTATAGCTCTGTGAAGATTAGCTCTTACATGGAGAATCTGAATGAAACATTTTTATCTTAGGTTTCAAATTTCCATTATAGAGATTCATAAGGGAAAGGTCATTTTGTATTCACAGGCCTTGGATCTTTCAAAAAGAGAACACTTCAAGTTTTATGAAGAAAAATTTGCATTTGCTTTTATAAAGAGGTTTTGCTTTATCTGTGATTTCTATTCTTTTCCAGTCAACATCTCTTAAAGACATCATATGAATGCATAATGTTTAAATATATATATGTAGATTTGTGAAGTGAGGGGATAATGATGAAAAAGTGGTTTATATTTTATACGTAAGGACAATCCATGTTCTTGATACAATAACCTAAACAATACAGTTTCATGTGTGCAGGTGTTGCAGGTGAGAGTGGAAGACTTAGACAAAGTTATTACAAAGCCTTGTCATTGAGTCACGAGATGGAGAAAGGACTCACTTGCTTTCTAAATCTCTTCTCAGAGATGAGTCGAGGTGCACCTGAATCTGTTTTAGCCTCAGATTATGTCAATGGCCTGAATTTAAGGAATTACAGAGGTGTAATTGAACCACCTATGTCCTGCAGCTTTTAATGATTGGCAAAAGGAGAATACTTATATAAAATGAATCATTTAATTTTACAAATGATCAGACAAAGATCTTAATCAAAATTATTTATTCTGATTATTAGAAGGAGTTAAAAACATTCCAGCAGAGTATAATATAGCATAAAGTAGTATAGTAAAGATAGGGTAGTCCACTATATTGGATCAAGTATTAAAGCAACTACATTAAAGCTAGCAAAAAGAAAATAATTGGTAAGTGGAGGTTTGATGTAACTCACTGTGCTGGTTTAAAGGTGAACCAGCAGGGGAAATGAACTCAACATGAGAGAGATTATAAGTCAGAGCTAAAATTTAATAATAATATTACAATAAATACACTGACACAAAGGGAAATTACTTTCAACTCACAAAACCCAGCAGTATAACCCAGTGTCCTGGGGCACAAACCCAAAGGGGTTTGTTAGCCCTTGTGCTGAGACCCATGTAGTTCCCCCAAGTCCAAAGCAAAAGGAAGTGAAAAACCTGTTGGTGCAGGCTAGGGCTGTAGTCTGTTCAAGAATGGTGGTCTCCTCCTGTCGAGATTCTGCTGCTCCTCTGGATCCGAGGAGAAGTTTTCAAGGTCTTCTTATCCACCACATATGTACCCTCAGGGAGCACCCAGTCCCTCCCCCTGGGCGGGGACTCACACAATGGGTGACTAACTCTGGGAGTCATGGGGTATCCCTGAACTGTTGATGGCCCCTTAGCAGCCACGCCCCCTCAGGCTGGGTGTGACGGTGCTAATGACTCCCTGGGCAGCTGCTGCTAATGGTCCATTGTCCTTGGGGAATGAATAGAGGGGGTAGAATACACAGCTTTAATCACCCCCACACAGTGTTAACTCTTCCCTCCTGCTGAACTAGGACACTTACCCACATCAACATTTGTGGGGAGATCTCTTTCTCTCAACCTTGAGGAATATCCTTGGAGGGTATCCCCAACCATATACCCTAAGAAGGGCTATGTCAGAAAAATCTGACTGTATGAAAGGGACTGAAGTTTTAGAATATAAAGTGATTGACTGGTAGAACAGCAGAGTAGCTTATCTGTCAAATCCTGTTTCAAAAACAGTATATGTATTTGAATTCTGGGGAACCAGGATGGTTTTAGCATAATTTAACACCAAGACAGCATCCTGGCACCAGCAGTTGAACTTGCATGATAGCTTTCATAATGGCTTGCATAGTATGCATTCTCTGATTGGATTTTAGATCTTATCAGGGTGGGGCTACCTGCCACAGCAGGTATCAAAGAGGAAATATTCAGAAATCCTTGGTTCCTCCCTATAGAAGGATAAAAAGAAATTCAATTTATTATTCACAAGTGTCCTCTCTTTTATAAGTCTCAAAGTGAGGGTGGTAGGAAACAATTCTTCTATGGCCCATTTTTACCCTACATACAAAATTAACACTGGTTCTGTTTCCTTTTTAAAAAATAACACACAGCAAACAATAAACACACTGCTAACAAGTCAAGTAGGTCTAAATAAAACTGTAACTTTGAAACTCTAGAATTCTGATTCCAATTCCCTAGAAGTTCAAATCTGTTTACTTCCAACTTCAGATTTCTATAGATTTTCAATGATCCTGGCCAAGCCCCTCCTGGCTAGTGCAAAAAAATTAACCCTATCCTAGCCAAAACTATGAGACCAGGACATCACTCCACTTCTTCTCCTTACTTTGTGATCCAATGTCATGGAAATAATTTGGCAGAAATGCTATTCAAAACATCATGATAAAAGGCAAAGAGCATTTGGCTCCATATGCAGTTTTCAGTTATCTAATTCCTTCAGCTGCCTTCATGTTTATTCTTTGCTTTTTCCCGTTATTGTAAAATATTACTCAAAACATTAAAAAATTGCCTGAAATGTTTGCACAGGATGAAGACAGGTGTGATTTTTTTTGTCAGAGTGGACATGACGTGTTAAAAAAAGCCAAGTTCCACTCTTCAGTTCTTAATAATAAGAAGCATAGAAAAGGTTAGAACTTCTCCATACCTGCAGCCTCCCAGAAATGACCATAATTTACTCATTGCAGCATATTCTACTTATCTTAATGAGATGCCACTTTATTCCTGAAAAGGCCATGAAAAAGAATGTTGAAATGTCATTCCTCATAAGCTCCAGGCAGTGACACTGAAATGGTGTATGAGTTTTAAGATAGCCACTTTTGCTGACTATTATTAGATCTATCTCCATTTAAGTGACTTGTGAGTTGGAAAATTATTATTACTACACTAAATGTGTCATGTTCTTTCCACAAATCACATAATATAGTTCAATATAATAAAATAGTTTAAATCTACCTCGTTTAATTGTCCCTGCTTGTGTTACATAACTGTTGGTGTGTAATCAATGGGATATGCTCATTTAACAAAGGCAAATTATTTCACTCAGGGTTCTTCTGGCCTTATCAGGCTGAACTACACCTCTAGCTATATGAGCTGTATTTAAAGGTGCAGTATTTAAGTCTAAAACACTAAAAACTTTTTTTAAATGGCTCTTTATCCTTTATACGATACAGAAAAATAAAACTTTGTCTCCATTTATCACTTACAGCAACCTTAATGATATGAATCAGAATTAGCCTACCTTCACAAATGTCTGCTTCTAGAGTGCATTACAACAGATTCAGTTTCACTTGCGCAGGGTCACTCCTAACATTATCGTAGGTACAAGACCAACCATATTTATGCTTATATTGATAATAATTTTTAACAATTAAAATTAAATTGCCTATAGCTTTTCTATCAGCCAAATCACAATATTAACAACAATAAAACACGAAATTCTTAAACTGAAGGTAAACCCAGAAGAACTAGCAACAAACACCAAGAAAGCAAGAAATCATGCTGTACTACCTACATGTACGTTAAAATTCTATATACTACATACAAAGGATTTTAGACGTACCTTTTCTCTTCGAATCAGTGGCATACAGGGTGACTTAATAATGGTTGCCAACTGAGGGGGAACGGCTCCCAAGTAAACATTCGGCACTCAGCACGGGGGTGAAACAAAGAAGTGCTTTATTAAACAAAAAGCTGACCTATAAAGGGTTGCTTAGGGGAGGTACTTGGAACTGGTTGGAAACTTAAAGGGGATTGGGTGAAAAGTGTGTCAGCAACCATTAAACATCCAATAAGAACAGAGTCCTGGAAAGAGGAAGGAAGTCTGAGGGGAGGACTTTGGAACTTGGACATGATTGGTCAAGGGCAGAGGCAGAGTGGGTAACTGACAAACTGCATAGCCATGGGGAAACACTCATTAAATGACAGGAGAACTGACCAATAGAAACTCAGGGATTGGGACAGAATGGGTGGAAGGGGTGGGCACATTGACGGCAGAGTGGCACAAAGACGGGTCCCCTCACATGGGGCCACCCCGGTGCAGGAGATGGCTCCGGTAGAGACTCATCAGAGATGAGCTGCAGGGGGAACACACAGGAGAGGGATGAATGTGGGAGGCAGAAGCAGCACCAGGGGGGTACAAAACTAAAAACTTGTACAAAATCTTTCGCAACATCCAACATTCAAACTTCTGGAGTTTCAAGTCCACTGTCTATTGCTATTCCTGTTGGCTCTGGTTCCTCTTGATCTTCACACATCCACTGCTGACAATATTCTCTCCATTCTTCATATGTTAATTTGTTTCCCCACAACTTAATGCAAACTGAGTCAGAGACTAATATGTTTCAGACACCTCTGAAGACTTACATAGGTCTTGGCATGACCATGGCTATGTGGCTGCTAACAAGGTAACTTCAATCAGACTAATATTTATAGAGAAAACTTTAATTTGGCATTCATGCAATGGGCAGCATGTAAACAGTATGAATATAACTTCTGAAGAGCAGTCTGATAATTCATAAGTAAGCATTGCAGTACTGCTGACGGTAATAAATGAATACTGGGTTTTACTGGTACCAAGACATACTGACTCAAATAGATCACGATGATAACATTTGTTTTAATGAACTGGAGTGGCCAAGGCAAAGTGGAGGACAGTTTGTGTCATAAAGCTGTAGTCTCAACATTTTAGATAATGAGAACAGACTGATTTAAGGTGACACAAAATACCTTGATTGCAATGATTCATTTGCAGTTTGGCAAACAGATACATACACAGTTGTGTAGGTGCAGGTGAAGTTTGATAGTTAACCTTTTTGTAGAATAATCACATTTATACATGCAGATCCAACTTGCTACAATGTTGCAAGGGAAGACTATTAGAGTTACTGCCTAACTAACTACATGTTTATAATGTAATCTGACAGACAGAAATTAAAAGTCAAATAAGCTTCTCACTCCATAGTAATACTTTTGCTCCACATGAAGAACTACATAGAATCATAGAATTTGGGTTTAATAAATTACTTTTATTATAACTTATTAAAGACACTTCACTTTTTTCATAATTTATATATTTACATATGTACACCACTGTTTATGAAGCTCTCTCTGTATAATTATTTATAATTATGTAATTAGAGATGTGTATCAGTGTACCATAAAAGCATACATTCTCATACTCTTAAAAATCAAGCAGTTTAATTGCTGAGAGCTTTTGAATCTTGGGATATGAACTTTATATAATAAAAGTAGCAGGTACAATCTCTAAAACTGAGTAGAGTTACAACTGCCATCCTCTCACTATAACACAATGATTGCTCTAACAAAGGCAATAAAGCAACTATAATGGCAAATGTGGAATTTTAGACCAAAAAAAAAAGCTGCAAATGAAAATTTTAATGAAAATGGCACACAAATGATCAACAGATGTGTACAGGGTCCAACAGTAAGCAAGTTTGGGCATATCTATCAATTATAGACATTTTAACATGGTTGGCTTCTAGCAAACTATCACTATTAACAATAAATGCGTTTAAAATCTTTATTACATGTATAACGGGGAGGTCCCGTGGTGTAATGGTGAGCACTCCAGACTCTGGATCACAAGGTCGTGAGTTCGAGTCTCAGTGGAGACCATACCGGGCAGTTCAATGCCTCCCTGCCATCCCATCCCGTCACATCTCGGATGCTCAGCAGGGTCAGCCCCGGTTAGTACCGGGTGCTGTAGACAGTCCTGAGGACTTCACTGTCAACTGTCCAAGCTCGCTTGGCCGTGGCAGATGGACCTCAGGACTGAAACGATGGGGCCAGTTCTGCACACGCTGTGCCTCACCTAAAAAAAAAAAAATCCACTGCACAGGCTCGAAGGGCACCACCCCCACGTGGGGAGAGCCCTTCCCAAATCTTTGTTCACGAAATTTGCCCATACCTACCTACCTACCTACCTACCTACCTACCTACCTACATGTATAACAAAAAAAAAAAGGGATGAATCATATAACTTTCATCTTTATCCCTTCAGTACTCTTTTTTTTGGGGGGGTATATTTTGTAGAGAGCACTGAAGAAGGCAACAATCATTCTTGTTCAAGAAAAAGTCTTGTTCAAGCTCAAGACCACTGTATCCCCATGAGCCAGAAATCAAGGAAATAGGGCAGGAGACCTGCATGGATAAGCAGGGAGCTTCTAGAAAATCTTAAAAGGAGGAAGAAATTCATGGGATGTGGAAAAAGGGACAGATCACATGGGAGGACTAAAGTGTTGCCTAAAATTAAGGGAAAAAAAACCCTTTCGAGACAATATTAGTATAGGGAAAGTAGAGAGCAGTTCTTTAATGAAAACTTTCTGGTGCACAAAGTATATAGATACTCGCGCACCGTATAGGGTTCTTACAAATTTATGACACTATTTTATTATCATATCTAATGGATATATCCAACCCAAGAACCTTTTCCCTCTTGTCCCACCCTGATACCATCTACAGAACTGCCCCTTTGGAGTGCCTCCAAGTGTTCTGGCCCCTCTATCTTGTTTTACCTTGCTATTCCAGTCCAGGTGTAAGTGTCCCAAATACAGTGTCCTTGATGCTATCTTGTCTGTTGAAAAGACAGTTAAACAAAATTCAGGAATGTGGCACAAACGATGAGAAACTGTGAGAAACTGTTAGAAACCATTAGCTGCTACCTCGAGTATGAGAAACTATAGAGCTAAATAAAAATCAACTAATATATAAAATACGTATATTGTCAGAGTACACAGGGATGCAGCAAGGAATGCCAAGGCCCACTTGGAATTGAGTCTAGCAAGGGATATCAAGGACAACAAGAAAGGCTTCTACAAGTACATCAGGAAGTAAAGGAAGAGTAGGGAAAACGTGTGGCCACTGCTGAACCAGGTGGGTGCCCTGGTGACAGAAGACATAGAGAAGGTGGAATTACTGAATGTCTCCTTTGCCTCAGTTTTCACTAGGGAGGGCAGCCATCAGGAATTCCAGACCTTGGAGGTAAGAAAAGAACACTGGAGAAAGAAATATTTTCCTTTCATCATAGGGTTGTGATCAGTGGAGTAAAATCCAGTTGATGACCTGTGTCCGTGGTGTTCCTCAGAGATTAATACCGGGTCCAGTCTTATTCAGTTTGTTTATCAATAACCTGGATGAAGGAATAGAATGTACCCTCAGCAAGTTTGCTGATGATATGAATCTGAGGGGAGTGGCTGATACACATGAAGGCTGTGCTGCCATTCAGTGGGACCCTGATAGCCTGCAGAGCTGGGCCGAGAGAAACAAAGGTGAGGGTACTGCATTTGGGAAGGAATAATCCTAAGTACTAGTACAGATTGAAGGCTGACCTACTAGAGAACAGGACTGCAGATGAGGACTTGGGAGTCATGGTGAATGATAAATTGACCATGAGCTGGCAGTGTGCCCTTGCAGCCCAGAGGGCCAATGGTATCCCGGCTGTGCACCAGGAAGAAGGTGTCCAACAGGTTGAGGGAGGTGATGCTGCCCCTCTACTCAGCCCCAGTGAAGCCACATCTGGAGTATTGTGTTCAATTTTGATCTCCACAGTTTGAAACAGACTAGAAGTTATGGGAGAGGGTCCAGCAGGGGGTTGTACAGCACGGAGAAGAGAACTCTCCAGGGAGAGCTTACTACAGCCTTCCAGTATTTAAAGGGGCCTTATGAAAAAGAGGAACAGTGACTTTTTACATTGTAAAATAATGATAGGACAATATATTTAGATTAGATGTTGGGAAAAAGTTCTTTACTCAGAGGGTAATGAGACACTGGAACAGGTTGGCCAGAAAAGTTGTGAATGCCCTATCCCTGGAAGCGTTCAAGTCCAGGTTGCATGGATCCCTGAGCAACCTGGTCTCATGAACGGCATCCCTACCCATGGCAAGGGTGTTGGAACTAAATGTTCTTTAAGGTCCCTTGCAACCCCAACCATTTTTCCTGGTTCTTGCCAGGACAGGGTTAATTTTTTGCAGTAGTTGGGATGGGGCATGAGTAAGGCACAGACCTGATTCAATCACCTCACATCATTGCTGGGGATGGGAGGACAGGGACTGTCTCTGTATTCCACGGAGAAGGGATTCCTTCTGGTCGAGTAAATGTGGCAGATGGAGAAGACCAGTATTTCTTTATTGTTGGGGGGTTTCTGCATAAATAATTTCTTATATCTTTTGTTAGTAATATTGTTGCTGTTACTGTTGGTTTTCTTATCCCATTACTGTTTCCAGTAAACTGTTCTTATTCCAACCAGTCTTTGACTTTTGTGCCTCCAACTGGAATGGGAGAGGAGGGAAAGCAGTGCATGATTTTAGCAGGAGTACTAAATTGCAGAATATTGTTTCTAAACCGTGACACCATTCTATGATTCTGTGATTCCTGTTAAAATTCCAGGAACTGCCTGCTGATGCCTGTTGTGGTGACAAGCCTGTTGTGAAGACTCATCAGGGTAACATCTATCTCCCTGTTCCCAACATTTGCTTATTTACACCTATCTTAACTGTTTGTCAGTGCAGCTGAGGAGCTTCTTCCACACAAAAGTACATTAATAAAATCTAAGGAGAGCTTTCAGTTTCCCTGTTCTTGCAGTAAAATGGATGCAGATTTAAAAGTATCGTACCTAGCGGTATTTCCAAAGAAAGTGATTTAACTCTACTGCTCACTCAGCTGCCCAGTAAGCACTACTTGTGGAACGTACATAGAGTGACAGGTACAAATCTGTGCTACTCTGTTTCTCCTGATCATCTTTCTAAGCATCTGAATTTCACGTAAGATTTTACAGGAGAATGAATGCTGATTCAATTTCACAGTGTAAGTACCATAGCATAATACTTGCCACATACCAAATGCATTTTGCTGATTCTGAGCAACACTGAAAAGCTTTTTGTTTTCCTTTTTATTTTTTTCTTCTTTTTTTCTTTTTACTAGATTTATTAGTGCCAAGGTGGTAAATCATGTATTTTCAACTATGGTGAAATATTAGAGCTTATTATTAAGCCTACCACTTGCTCTTTGAAAATGCCAGGGAGAAAAAAATTAAGATACTGAACTTAGAAACATTTCTTCTTTTCTAAGAAGCAAAGGCTCTGTTCTTGTTTTAAAGTAAATTTAGAACACATATTTTTATACCAAATAGTAGATAGTAAAAATCACAACTTCTTCTTACAGTTTTATTTCTTTCTTCTACAGCTACCAATGAAGTATACACAATTTTACAGGACTTCTTTTTCTCTCCCCATCTTCCCACTTTGCTACACATATAAAAACTACAGAGAAGAAAAACTAAATAGGTACCAATATAAAGGCACTTACTGACGAGAACTCAAAGCTATAGTGTAGAAAGTTTTATACCTCTCTGATAATGACATTCCAAATAGAAGTGCTGATAGTCACAGGAAGGAATGACAAATCACATTATTCACTCCAGTACAGAGTCAGCTGGCCAAATTCCCAATTGACTTTGAACAGTCTGATCTCCCATCATAAGATTCAGTGAAGAGATGATATTTTCTGCCCATATACTGAATTTAATACAATCAATGGTCAAAGTGCTGATCATTTCACCAGGGATCTGAAATACTGACTCTATTGGTGAAAAAATGCTTTACATATGATACAAAATTTGCACAAAGCTTCAGTTTCTTTGCAGGAAACATTGGTTTAGTAAAAACAAAAAAAAAAAACATGACCCCCTCCACCTTGCCCACAGAACACACAGTAATCTATTTCCTTTAATCTGAACATTAACAAAGGTTTTAAAACCTTACTGCTGGTTCAAATTTTCTAATTAATAGGGTGTTTTTCAAGTTTTCATTAGCACTTTAACATTGACTATTCATACTACGAACTGCTTACAATAATTTGCCAGAAAATTTGAAACAAAGTCTGAGTTTTAATTGCAGTCTCTTCTTTAATGATAATTAGTTATTTTCTCCTCTCATTTGCCAAATAAAAATCCTTTTTCCTCTTCCAGTCAAGTTTTAGTTTGATCCAACAATGTGTAAGAAGGCATTTTTTGTACTTGCATCATGCTGCTAAATATCCTTATTTTCCATTTTTTTCATAGTACCTAATTGACATGAGAGGAAATTTTCTGCTTTAAGACCGCTAGGAGTATTATACCACTGCCACTGCCATTCTCGCAGTTATCACCTTCTGATCATTATTTTTAATCATTGAAAACAAGCAAGCCCACAGAAATCTACATTTAAATGGCATCTCTTTTCTGCATAATCAGAGAGAGTAGTTTTGCCCTCCTAAACTTGTGACAGGCAAAGACAATTCACAGCTGAGGGGAGCTAAATACAGCTTTTCTTATCTCAGAAACACTCTCTTTTAAAATGTCTGACTGAGCTTCACCATGCCAACAAGTTTCAGGTAACTATATTGCAAAATGAAAGATCAGTTATTGCAGCTGCAGTTTGAAGATTTGCTTTGCAGTCCCAAGTCTGCAACCAAATGGGCACTATGGGGAATGGCAGAGAAAACTGAAAAGCAAAAAAATCAGGAACAGACTAGGTTTCAAGACCAGTATGCTGACCTGGCTCAAGGCTCTTTAAATGGGGAGAAGAAAATACTTTTATCACTGCTATTCAGAGTTATTCCCTTATTCTTGCTATTAATCCCTAGGACTCTCAAATCAATCTAAATTAAACCTTGTGAAAAAGAAATATAGTTTTAGGATGCCCTAGTATAATCAAGTCTCCCCTGACACTGCTTTTCTAAATAGGAGTGGCCAGGCTTAATTGATGGCATTTCATAAGCAGGTCAGAGCAACAGAAAGAATTGAAAAGCACAAAAAAGCACCTTTCTGCCTTGATGAAATACTGTGGTCCTCTGACATTCTGGTTTTTGAAAATATATCTGGGAACAAAATTGGTGGTGTTACACACATATATCATCAGTCTAAGAATAGATTTTGTACTGACAGAAATTAAGTCCTGGTGATTCCAGACACCTTCAAGATTAAGGAGATATGATTCGAGGTCACAATTTTGGATTTCAGCACTAAATGTCTGCATGAATCTTGCTTTAGGAATCTTAATCCTTGGCAATATCTGGTCCCTGACCCTATAAGCCTTGCCAATACCTGGCAAACTTGTGAGACTGTTCTTTTTGCTACTTTTCTAATCAGAAGAGTAAATCATTTTTGTTAAAGAAACTCTGTCTTAGTCTGCCAGCCAAATAGCAGAATGCAAAAGGAGATGGAGACAGAAAATAAATGCATCTGGGGAAGGAAAAGGAGACACAAGAGGGAAAGAGAAAAGAAGGAATCCATATTACACATTTAAATTCAGTGTTGTAAGCTTCAGCTATAGAAATAGGGCCCTGACTTACTTTAGTCAGGATATTTGAATGAGGTTGATGAAGACTTATTGGTAATATGTTGATCAGAGATGGTGAGAGTAGTAGATAGAAAGGTAAAACTCACTGCTTTCAGCTCACTCACCTCTGTAGCATCATGATCAACTGACAGTCTACAAGAAGTAGAAAGCCTTTGTTCCTCCGTTTGTCACATGAGTTTGGATATGTTTAGGTGTAGTTATTGCTAATCTCTCATAATCCTAAATACAGATTTAGTCTATCTTTAAACTGTAGTTGAATATTAACATTTGACTATTGAGCTAAGCTGGATCTTTGATTCCTAGGACAACTCATGAAATTTACACATATTTCTGAGTATCTAAGTATTTTTCTACCATTGAGTACCATAGGCTGCTACATAGCATTACTTTGGAGTTCCTACAGCTCATGCCAAAGCTTCTTAAATATCTTTCCAAGAGTAAACACAGAGATAAATAATAAAAGAACACCTGCCTGTTACAAAGCTAGCTGGAAGATGGAAAGTTTCCCTAGAAATAAAGCAACAAGGCATTGGAGGAGAAAATAGAGATTTTTGCCTTATACTAGATTGTTGAGACTAATCCAAATCAGAATACGGAAGTCTGGCTAGAGGTCAGCTGGGAGTTCGGTGGGCAGTATTTTTTAGTTCGATCTGATTATAGTTGAGAAAAAGGTACAGTGAAGTATATAAAAAAAAATTGTTCTGGTTCATCTGAGATCTATTTTTATAACTGCAGTTGTAGGGGAGTTTATGAAATAACCACTTTTCATGCATGCATACAAAAATCTCTCAGGCAGATTTAATCAACTTGAGCACCTCAGGAAGTAGCTCTGGGCCCTGGCCGAGTTGATGAGACCACTTATCTTTCTGAAAAGGTGTTTCAGTCTTTATAGACCAAAATGCATTCAACTCTCCTGCAGCAGCTGTGCTAAACCTCAAGGGCCTTTTCTTAGCCATGTCTTTCATTTGGAACTTCTGTTTTAAGTTGTCTACTCCACCTGCATATCTTAGTATCCCTCCAGATCATAACGCTGCTTAATGTAATGCAATGTGATGCAAATGTCGGCTTGAATCACTGCTAAAAACAAATGACACTTTTGGGGGCAGCCTAGGAATTAGAAACGGTAAATAAATACTCTGCTGTCAGCAGGTCTCTCCATCACACTAATCAACAGTCTGGCCTTTCCCTGCTGGTGTAATCTAAACAGAAGCAATTTTGCATTTACATTTTAATAATACTAGCAAACGTTATTGAACAGGCTAGGACTTCAAAATGGTAAATATTCAGTCTCATGAAAGATATCTCTTGGATATTTTATCTCTTGGATAAAATAGTATGAGTGCCATGCATGTACAGGGGCAAATGAAAACAATGTAGTATGAAAAACTATTTAGGTGATATAAATACTATTCTTCTTGACAAAGCAAAATTTAGTTATATACTGGACTCTATTGCAATATTTTGTTAGCAGAAGCTTTACGTTAATGACTGTTTTTAACAGAATAACCTAATAGTATGAAAAACATACATAAATTGGACACAGGAATATAGATTAATGTCAGAAACTACCTGTAAACTCTGAGGTTTACTTGCAGAATTTGTAACTCATCACTGATTTAAATAAAT
Source organism: Pithys albifrons albifrons (assembly GCF_047495875.1). Taxonomy (NCBI): domain Eukaryota; kingdom Metazoa; phylum Chordata; class Aves; order Passeriformes; family Thamnophilidae; genus Pithys; species Pithys albifrons. Next base: position 49,832,221 of record NC_092462.1, on the reverse strand, counting down.
GGTTTAAATCACTGAGACTCTGTGAAGATGAGCTATATTGTGATTAACAACTATGTTTTTAGGCTGGAATTCTCATTCATTACGATGAATGATTGAATTTTAACCTTCTGTGATAACAAAGATATGGTCTCTACAACCATCCTTGTGTCCCAGAGGGCTTCAAGACAGAGAGTTCTCTTCTCAGTACAGTCATGACTGTTTCATAGTACAAAATAAAATCTTTCAAAACACTTTCACAAAGCATACCTCCCCAAGTAATTTTCAGGCATAGCCAGGAATTTGTGAAAGATTGCTCACTGGGAAGAGAACAGGGTTCAATAGACCCACCAACACCGGACACAGCTGAGCCCACAGGACAAGCTGGTGGTATCTCTGTGAAAACATATTTTTAAAAGGGCAGAAAACAGTACACAGGCAGAGGAGGGCACAAAACAGAGACACAGCAGTGGGAATACCAAGACCAGAAGAGAAGGAGAAGTTTCTCTGTGGTGAAGCAGATACTCAGATACTCCTGAAGCACTGCAGCCCTTGGAGAGAGCAAGCCAGAGCAGATAAAAAATATGAGGAGGAAGAAGCGACAGAGAACTACTGTGTCCTCATGTGATTACCCACTCCCCATGGTGGGAGGATAAAGAACTCGGAAGTGATTGAGTGAGGCTGAGCCTAGTAAAAGGGGAAGGAAAGGTGTTGGGCTTATGTTTGTCATTGTGTTTCCTCCTTCCCAAATCATTAATTCGATATTTCTTCTAATTTTCTGTAAGTTAATTTTCCCCAGGTCTAGTCTGTTTTGCTTGTGATGGCAACTGGCAAGGCATCTTGGTCTATAAGGTTTCTCACTCTTTTTCTTCCACTGGCTGAAGAGGAAAGAGCAGCCAGGGCTATCCCACCACAGACACAACCATTTTTTCCAGAGCCACTAGAAAGAGAGGGGCATTTTACCTGTCATCCAAGAATAAGTAGATATCTCAGTAGAACAAAATAAAAACATTTCAAAGGGGTTTACTAGTCTCATAAAAACTCCTGATAGAGATATGGGTACAACCTGCTAATGTCAGGTATCTCCCTAATAAGATTCTCTTAAGTTCCAATTTCTAGATGTACAGCATGTTCTTCTTTCTACCTTAGAAAGAGAAAGATTGTTATTCTAGCACAGTCCAATGAAAAGCTAGTACAGATACCAAATTCCCTCTGGATGGCACTCTGGCTTAGAAACATCTTTTGCTGACCACAGGGTAAATCAGTAAAGCATGATTCAGCTATACTGTCTACTAAGTAGAGGCAGTGCCAAGCAGCTGTAACCTACTTGACAAACAGATCATCTACTACTGGAATGAAAAAAATTAGTTGTTAAGAAGGAGTTTTCAGTAGAATTTCTTATAGTATGTTCAAAGAGAAGTCTCAACAGTAGTTGCAGTACTTTCCCTTCAGGTCACTGTTTAATGAACTTCTTTACTTTCCTAAAGGTTTAAACAGTCAGAAAAAATCTACAATATGATCAAGACTCAACTTAAACCAGCGTGGTAATATTCAGGAGGACTGTGCACAAGATTATCTAAACTCCACAGTTTCAATTGCAAAGGGAGAATCCTTAATAATTCTATTCTATTTTCATTTGTCAGTTTACTCTGTGAACTGCAGAATTATAAAAAAATAAATCATCTACAGCCTACAAAGAGACTGCAATTCAATTTAAGTTCAAAGTAAACTCTGTAAAGTCCAAAACAGTTCTCCTTGCCTCCATTGTTTCTCATCTTCTGTTCAACCATTAGGTTTAACCCAGTGGATGGTTTCATTCAGGTCATACAGAATAGACTGTGCTTTCTAATTGGTTCTACAGATGTTCCTCCACCAGACTTAGGCTAAATCAGTGTCTAGAAGCATCACTCCAAATAAAAACTGGTAATTTCGGATGAGCTTAGCTCTTGATAGAGGCACAAGGCATTTCTGAGCAGCCAACAGCATACATCCTCCAAGGCTCTGCTGTTTGGAGGTGAGACATGGAGGACAGTATTGTCATTTTAAAGCTGATTCAACTAAATCCCTTCCAATTTATCACTGCTGTAAATTCTACAATATAATCCACAAAGCCAGATCCCAGGGCTCTCAAGTTTTGAAAACAGTTGTGAAAAGCTGTTGAAAAACCCACATTTCATGTAAAAATGTCATTAAAAGACATTAATACAACTTTTATCAACTATCTACACAGCATGAGGAGTTGTCAGGCTTCAAGAACTTCCTGCTAAGGAGAAACCTCTGATAAATCTATTATTTGTCTATTTCACATTGTGTTGGGTTGGACTGAGATGGAGTTCATTGCCTCATAGCAGCCCTCACAGTGCTGTGCTTTGCATCACTAGCCAGAACGCTGTGAATAACACACCAGTGTTTTGGCTGCTGCTGAGCAGAGCATCAGTGCTGTATCATTCCTCCCCCAGTCAAGGGCAAGATCCTGGGAGGGTACATGAATAGGCCAGCTGACCCAAACTAACCAAAAGGATAGTCCATACAATATGACGTCTGCTTAAATATAAACGCTAAGGAAAGGACGAGGAAGAGGATATAAGAAGATACACACAGAGAGCAATGCAAGAATAGTCATATTTCAGGGCCAAATGCTATGACTTACTTCCAGCCGGCAGCTCTGCCTCAGGAAGGATTATTAACAAAGAAAATCATATATGCAGCTATTCATGACAGAAGCTCCTAAAAATTGAAACATTTAATCATGAATCATTAAGGTTTAAAAAGACCTCCAAGATCATCCAGTCCAACCTTTGACCAAACACCATCATGTCAACTAAACCATAGCACTAAGTGACACATCTATCAATTTCTCAAACACCTCCAGGGATGATGACTCCACCATTTGCCTAGGCAGCCTGTTTCAGTGCCTAACCACCCTTTCACAGTGAAGAAGTTCTCTCCTGAACCTCATACCATCGGCCTTGGCCCACTCTGTCCAGATCCCCCTGTAGAGCCCTGGTGTACACCACTGGTCACCCACCACCAAGAGGATTTAACTCTATTCACAACTCTGCATGGTGCATCATCTGGGAATGCACTGAAAAGTATAGTGTATTCCACTGACATTTAAAGTTTTGCTTATCTCCTTCACTGCTTCCATTTTTCTGCTTTGTATTGCTTCCCTTTTCTATGGAAATGCCCCTGCAGAAGACAACTGTGAAGAAACTGTTCTTGGAGAGATTTATCTGGGTAGAAAAAACAAGCAAGGAAGAACCCTTGGCTTCCATCTCTCAGTGAAGGGGTCTCCAGGTAAAGCGTCGCCTTCATACACAATTTCCCAAGGGGAAAATGACTATTAGAATGGATTACCACACAGATAACTATAATTTCCCTGCTGGATTATGAATCATGAACTAGTGGTTTATTTTCAGCCTAAATTATCAGCTAATTATTATTTCTCAGGCAAGCAATAATCCCTTTCACAAGGGAAAGCCTTCAAAGGGAATATTTTTAATTGAGAGCACAAAAAGTTTAGAAATACAAAACAAAGAAAGGTTAATCTCAGCTTGGTGCAAGTTTTCTCCCTTCTCTGTGCAGTCCATAGCCTCAAGGGGTTGGAAAGGCCTCAAATATAGAGATTTTCATTTACTCTTCTGCTGTAAAACATTTAAAATGTACAGTTGCAAACCTGTCTGATTGGTATTTTAAGAACAGCACTCTGAAAGTAAAATGGTGACAGGCAAGGTAAAACAGAAAGACAGAGAAACAGCAGTGCTGGTAAAACTGAGGAAAACTCATGAGTAAACACACAACTTGCCCTAGAGAACAGTAAAATACATGATTTTAAGTTTGCAGATAGCATAGACCAGGAGATAGTCTGCAGAATTAATTCTACAAATGAAGTTGCTTTGGTACTTTTCACCAAGCGAGAAGAATGTAATATTTTTCTCAGATATTCATTTATGGTTTCATTCTGAAGTACTGTGCCAACTAGCCCTGAAAAGGAGCCAATATGGACTACGTGATTGGTACAGGGAAAGAAAGATAATAGTCTCCTTCCTCCCTGTGAGCCACTAGCCTCTATGCAGACACCACCACTGCCTATCTCACAGAAGGCAGGAGACTGGAACGATAATGGGTAGTCTGTCTGCTGGGTTTTAAAGCTTCCTGTTTCCCTGCTGTGTTAAGCAGTGATGCTAGAAAGACTTACACTAAGTTGAGCAGTTACCTCTGCGGCTCTGTATGCAACGTGGGATGGATGTGCCTGCAGCACACCACCAGCCCTGGGCTGGACCTCTGGGGGCCTGCCAGGATGATGGTCCACCTGAGTTTCCTGCCCACAGAAATCACCAGATGGGCAGCAGAGTTTATGTTGGTCCTGTCCCAGTCTCCCTTGCCAGTCTGATCACAGAACTGAGTCAGGATTCAACTACACCCAGCTCTGGGTATAGGTAGAGAATACCTATATCAAGGATCATGACATTCAGAAAAACACATCTCAGCAGAGCACAGCATAGCACTCTTCATCATGTCAAGTAGTCCTGAGAAGCCCACCTCACTTCCTCTAATCCCTCCAAAATTTACTTTGAACTTACCCATTGTGTCCTTCATCATTATGTTTTGAGAAGCATGGATCAAAGGAAATTATGCAGCTGCCTTTTTAGTTTGTTACAAAACAAGAATTCCAGGATTTTAATTTGATTTTAGTGGTAGGCCAAAAATGCTTGGTTCTATCCTGCCTGTTTATCTATCTTTGAACTTTATTTGTGTATCTGAAATGTTGAGCTGTTCATCTACCTCCTTGATAGCTCAAAATACAAACATCACTGTACAAGCTAATGGGGGATTTTGAGTATTAGTTCAGCTGCTGCACCTTAGTTTCCCCAAAGAGAAAGTAGTGATAGGGAAGGGTAAAGGAGACAAGAAAGAATAAAATCATGAAAATCTCTAATGGAAGTGAAAGACGAGAAGCACTGGTATCACCAGATCCAAGCCCCTGCTGGGATAATGAACTGAAGGTAAGAAAAACATTTACAAATTGAAAATATGAACCAATGGAGGAAAAAACCTACTAAAAATAATGTGAAAACACTGCAAACTTTTACTAAATTTTAATTAAGAATCAGAAATTTTATTGTAACAGGTGCCCCTCATCCTTCAGATGCTGTTGCACTTTAGCCATATGGGCTTTTCTATAATAGTGGACTGTCATTCACTTGAATCTCTCATTAAGTGTTGTATGACTTCTAGTTGTTTAACTAGATAGTTGTTAACACTGATAGTTGTTCAGAAAAACGGTACTGTTTCACTTGACAAAGACAATCCGTGCTAGTTCAGTGGTATAAAATATTCTCTAAACAGTGTTTGAAATAGAATAAACATGTATCTAGCGGAGTTCGTGGGCAAACATGCATTCAGTGCTAGCAAACCTGTCTTCTAATCTAAAGGATATTTCTGTTGTATGTTCCTTTCACTGCAATTAAATTATAAAATCGTAGGATGGTTAGGGTTGGAAGGGACCATAAAGATCATCTAGTTCCAATCCAAGCCATGGGCAGGGAACTCCTTTCTCTAGATAAGGTTGCCCAGGGCCCATCTAGCCTGGCCTTGAACACATCCAAAGATGGGGCCTCCACAGCTTCTCTGCGAAGCCTTTTCCATTGCTTCACCATTCTCACAGTAAAGAATTTCTAATTCTAATCTCTCTTCTTTTACTTAGAAACATTTCCCCTTGTTCTATCACTATCTGCCTATGTAAGAAATCATTCTTACTCTTTTTATTAAGCCCCCTTTAAGTACTGGGAGGCTGCAATAAAGTCTATCAGTGGAAATTACAATGATGTTATTTATCTAGTTCTGAGAATAATACCTGGCAAAGTGGCTCCTGTCCTTTTTCCTAAGGCAACTATAGGATGGTACTAGCTCCATGCTAACAGAAGTATTAAGAAGTTTGCTCCTGGAGAGGAGCAAACTGAAATGTTTCAGGACATAAAAGCTGCAGAGTTGTCAAGGTACACAGAGGATCAGATTGCTTCACCAAAGGGCCAAAGCATGACTCAGGGATATCCAATAGAGAACAGTCATTTGCCTGGGTGAATGGGGCAAGGAAAGTCTCCATGGGTGCCCAGGGTCACCTTCCCATCACAGGGATGCTCTTCTGAAGGACACAACAGCTCATGCATGGTCTTGCAGTGGGGCCCACGGACAGGTCCAGGGCTCATGACCATACATGGGAAAAGTCCAGAAACACAATTTCTACTTATCTTCACAACATCCAAGTTTTTGCAAGTTTCTGAGTGCTGCCTTTGTTACAGGGCACTCTGTCTGACAGCGAGGGCATCAGACATGGCTGTCTGAATGTTTCTCGCCCTGATGCCCAGTTATTGACCACTAATCCCCAGCAGTCTGTAGGACATGTCAGCCTTGATGTATCACTTCCCTTAATGTGTTTTTTGGAATGCTGTGATGATAACACATGCACATTTATCTTCATTGTTGCTTCTGGGAAATGTGAAGGTTTTCTGTAACAAGATTTTCCAATTTAATTAAATAATTATGTTAGGATTTTAAAGCACTCTGTGTTATCAGAAGGAAGCCACAAATCTCTAACTCAACAAATGCTACATGGATGAAGGTATTTTAGCAAATAATATTTCAAAGCCCTCTTACAGGTAATCAAATTCAGTGTTCAGTAGAGATGACTCTGTTGTTAAGCCACAAACCTACATACTCTGTGCAACTGTCTGCATGGAACAAGTAGCAGCTTCTGATGAGAGCAGTGCTGGGCACTCACTGACAGTCTGAACGATGACTGTGTGATCTCACTATGACTTTGCTATGTGCTGAGAAGGCTGTAATTCCAAATCCAATACTTCTTTGCTGCAAAACAGTGGTGATACTTCTCACTCATGCCAGAACATACAGCTCTTAGTTATAAAATAATTTTGGACATGCAGCTACAAATCAGTTCTATTGATTGCAGAGGAGCAATACTGCCTTTCACTCAGACTCTGGTCCTGTCAACTTTTAAATAAAATTAGATTAGCAGTATTACTACACAGACTAAACTTTGTTATTAACTTTATTTATTCTCTGACAGATTTTTTTCCCACTTGTTCAGACCTTAGGCAGTGCTGAACTGTACTTGTGACTACAACTTAATTTACTCCAACTATGAAGGTCTTAAGTCTTCTAATACTGCCTGTAGGACAAACTACAAATAAAACCAGTATTAAGACAGCCTGTTCTTATCAGCAACAGACCCAAAACAGTCAACAGATAAGCAGGATAAAATTGCTATGGTGTATTATCATTAATAACAGCAGAAAGATATCACAGCTCCTAGTTTCACACCTCTTTCCAGAAAGATTTCAGATTTAGAATTTACTTGCCAGAGAGATCTGCTCCTTGGTTACTTCCTGAGGTGAAGCCTGATTGCTAAGTTATAAGGATCTGTCTTCATTAACGACTGTTTTATTTACCTTTTAATATTTCTGTAAAAAATATTTATATTAGTAGGGAAGTTCCAAGGACAGAACCATCACCTGTCTACTTAATCAGTATAGTTCTGACTAAGGAGATGCATATATTTCCTTCCCAGAACTGAAGGTCAAAAACATTTGTTTCAGTTCCCTGTCAGGTTCTTCTTTAAAAAAGCTGAGTACTTTGCCTTAATTAATTCAGTGTTAATTTTAATGGATTCATGAGTAGCATTATTGACATCTTATGGATAGAAACTGAGGCACAGGGAAACAACTTGTCTCAAATAAAACAAAATATTTAAGTCATGCAGATTCAGTGTCAGTATAGAAAAGGAGAACCTTAGATTCCAAGTCTTAAGGCTCATATCTAACCATTGATTCATGCTCTGAGCACAGCCCTTATCATCAATTTTTAGCTAGAGCTTCTTGTAGTGGTCTCTATGGTAAATAAGTTAGGAGCAGGTGAATAAGGTCAATGCCGAGGTATCAGTAGGTATCCATATTTTTTTAGCCATTGTTGGTAGGAAGCTTAGTGAAGTAACTTTGCCAGTTCGGGTATCTAAACATCATAGGGAAAATGCATTCAGGAACCCAAGCAGCTTTGGATGCACTGCTGCTGAGAACTCACTGACCTCAACATCAGGGCCATGTAACAAACAACGCAAAAAAATCAGTCTCAAGGATGCTTGGTCCTTTTTGTCTCATGACGTCCTTCAGAGAGTGCTAAGATCTATGACTTATTAACCATTCCTTATCAAATGATAAAAATGATGATGACAAAAGTCTCTGAGGAGTTCTTCAGACAGCAGGAGGCTGAAACACTGCATCATCAGACTGCTGGTAGTATGTGTGACAGCATCACTTTCACTGTGATATATTTCACCTTCCACAATTCTCATCTATGAACGTGTAAATTAACCCACAACTAAGAAAACAAAGATGCAGAAACAGGTAAAGGATGGACAGTGTAGTGGAAGTTTAGGAAACACAGTGATTTGTAATGCAAGATAAAAACCAAGAACCAGATTTACTGAGGAAAGTTATGATAAACTGGAAGCCAATGCTTGAAACAAAGAGAAAGAATAAAGAAACCTCTGGTGGTGTTCCTCACAGGAGGGAATACATGAGAAACAGAAAAGCAGCACCTGACCTGCCAGAATTCCCCCAGGGACAGACAACCAATCATGACAATTTCCAGTTGCCAGTATGTACCTAGTCAGGTTTGAAAGCTGTTACCATATGCTGATTGCTCCCTGGCCTGTGTGGAATGAATTAGTGCTCACAGTCCCCTTCCCAAAGGAGGTGAGAGCATCACTGACGTCACCCTTACCAAGGAAAGCTCTGTTGGCAGTCTCGGGGCACATGGACTGGCTTATTCCCTCACAAGAAACCTTAGAGCAGAGGGAGTGCAGGGACAGCTTTACCTACTAGTTTGAAAAGTAGCAGTTGCTTCTTTTGACTAGGATTTTTTATTATCCACAAGTTTCATTCACACACTTTGAGGTCCTAGTACACACTTTAGAAGACCTTTTCAATTTCTACTGCAGATACTATTAGTAAATAATAAAATTGGATCTTACTAAGAATTATTTATTTTTACATTTGTTTACTAATTCTTACAAAGTAAAAAGTAATATTAGATATTGGTAAGACAAAGTAGTTGGGAATTCTCAAAAATTTACTTCCTTATTCTGGTTCTGGCATGAACATTTAGTAATTTCATTCACCAAGGCTTGTGCCACCTCAAGTCTTAGCAGACTCAGTTTTGTAGAAAATAATATACTTTGGCTCCATGAGAAATGAATTCATTTTAGCAGGCATGCATTGCTGATATTCACCCTATTGACAATAATAATATAAAATGTTTACCTTAAAAATACAGATGACAGGTTTTACTTTACAGTCTGTACATAAAGGCTTTGCTTCTTTCATTCATCGGCTACCTCAGTGCTGTGGAAGCTAGGAGGTCTGAATCTGACCTAAAAAGCCATTTAGAACATTGTGCACTCAGAGGTTTGGTGTTATGAAATACCACAGTTCTTTTTACTCTTTGTAGAACGAACAGGGCACCAACAATTTGAAAATTAAAAAAAAGATAAATAGATTCTATTATACCTTAGGTAACCTTAACGATTAAAGTAACACCTAGCAAGACAATCAGAGGTAGTTACCAGGGAAAAAAAGAACATACAATGCTAAAGGGAATGTAGGTATTGCTGGGATCCCTAACTTTAATCTGAAAATGATGTGAAAGATCCTGCAGAAATCTGTGGTATTTTCCAGAACTATCAGAGGCTTAAAGTGTCTTTGACCCCTTTCCCAGGGTTTTTATGTTGACTGCATTCCTCCTTCATCACCTTTCCACACTCAGTTTAGAATGAATTAAAAACATTTTGTAGGAATGACTACATGAGGAAGGTGATGCTTACAGGCTTACATCTCCAGTGGGACAGTAAGGCCAAAGAACAGAGTGTATTCGAGAAAAATAGTGTTCCCCTTGATATTTGCTTTCAGCATGAGCCCTGCTCCTTTACCTGTGGCACATTTAATAGAGTGTTACAAATTTTTCTAAAGTGACAGGACAAAGAAGAGGGAGCCACATATCATGGCCATGAGGCATTCTGGAAGTGGAAAGAGAGCAAGATTAGCCAAGCACCAGAGTTGACAGAAGTGAAAGGGTTGTGTGGGACCACTCCTCCTGGCAGTAACTAGCAGGACATCTTCATTAGCTATAAAACTGGTCCCAGTGGCTGACCAAAGTGGAATCTGAGCCACAGATTTTTATATGTATGACATGATTAATGGTCTATTTACATTATTATCAAAGAAAGGAAAGAGGAGGGGAAAGAAGCGGGGAAGGGAAAAAATGAAATAAAGGCATTTTTCTCTACCAAAGCAGTGTATGAAACTATTTTCACCAGTGTAGCAATAGTTACTCTTTTCAGAATTTATTATGGGAAGCTAGAACTCTCACAGACACATACAGGGCCTCCTCAGGGTGGACAGGGCAGGGGAGGACACAGAGAAGATAAAAAGCCCTGGATGACTGTGGGAATTGCCTTTCCCTGAGACCTGGTGCTGACCTGCAGCACTACGAGGTTTTGTAAATTTTCAGCATCCTTGTCTCCAAAATTCTTGAATTTTTGAATTCTTTCTACTACTGTGCCATTTTGGGGGATACCTGCATGTATCTTACTTTACAACCAGAATGACCATTATCATCATGGTCTTAAAGAGAAAAGAATGTGTGGCATGTAGAAAGTAAATAATATATGCAAGTAAGTAGCCAGGCACTATTTATTTTTTCACAGTGTAACTAATCAACTTCACAGCAGATACAGTAAAAACAATGCATTACAATGCTTTACAAAGTTCGGTGTTGAAACTCTCTTGATTTTCGTCAGTTTAAGAGACATCAGAGAACAAACATCTAATCTGTTCATTTTGCACAGAACACATTATTCAGTGATGGGGGTTTAATTTAATTTTATTTTTTAAGACTATGGCTTTCAGAGTTTTACATTTAGAAGATTACAGATTACATCTCAGAAACATCTGTATGAATCATGCACCAGGGTGCAAGCACATTTCCATTCAATGCACAAGGACTAGTGCAACATTTACATGAAAATTCAAGAGACACTAACATTCACAGTAGAGTAATGAACTCTAAAACCTATCCTTCAAACTACTGTCAGTCTTCTCCTGGCGAGAGGTTTCAGAGATTTTGGTTTTTCTAGAAGTCCTTATACTCCAGCTCTCTCCCATAATCTTACTTCAGAAAATATGTTTCTAAAGCCTTATGCAACCAATCCCCTTCTGATAATGAGTACCACAGGCACTTCCTTTCTGAGCCTGTTGACATTATTTCTGTTATCAGTTTCAAAGCCTCGTTTGACCTCCAATAAAATCACCTTCTAGCAGCTGACATACTATTCTGCATGAGCTGTACTGCTGAAAACAAAGCAAAACAAAACCAACCAACCATAGGGTGAAATTTCTCCATTTGCATTGACATCTCCCCACATCTCAAGAAACTTAAGAAAAAAAAGCAAAAAATCCCACAAAAGTCTACAAATTTCTAGCCTTGAACCATATTTGAACTTTCTGCACTATTTTATAGCAATCTAATTTATTTAAAACACTATCAGTGATGCCTAGTTACTTACTTTTGGAGTGTCTTAAACAGAAAGCTCAAGAGATAATTTTTTACAAAAGGGCTAAACATCTGAAAAGCAGGTCTTTTTTATTCATGTCTTAAACTGAATGAAAGAAAATGAGGCATCCAAAAACTAAGGGTACACTAAAAAATGTTAAAACTCCGAGTCAAATTTTTACCATGGTACCAATAGAGTTCTGAAAATATAGAGCAGAATCCATCTGCTCTGCAAATGCAATCACAGCAACTTCCTCAGCACTGAAATTTGCTCCTACCTTTACGTAAGCATATACTTATATGTGTGCACATATATATATATATATATATATATATATATCAAAAAATATCCTGAGTTGATTAATATATATATATATTAAATCAACTCAGGATATTTTTGGATTCAACTATAGTGATATAAATTTTTATCTCAACCACAACATTTGTGTTCTTTCTTCTTCAGTAAAAATGAATCTCAATAGTCATCAAATGGAGCCTTAATTATTTCAAGCTTCTGAACCACTCCTACATTCTAACTGTGCAAATATAAGTGGGATTTTTTAGGATTTTTTTGGTCACATCTACAACATAAATCTAGGGGCAGGGGGAGTGGAAATCTTGTTAAAATGACAATCAGAAGCTGATGTATATGTAAAAGTTTTCATATCTTGCTTTCTAGTCTACATACAGATATGTCATTGCCATTGCCATTTTAATTTCTATCACACTCGCAAAGTCTTAGCTGTATATGGGATTTAGCCAAGAGCATCATCCGTTTATCACCTCTGAAGTCTTCTGTTTCAGCCATGCTCATCAATAATGTTGTCAAATATAAAAATTATTATATCAATGTTTCACTCTAACCAAGCAGACCGACACTGCCAAAACTGAGAAGCAGGTAACAATCAATGTGATGCCTGAAAATGCTTTAGTTTTGGTACTGCACACAAAAGATTATGGTATTTTAAAAGAGGCTGAAGAAGTCGTGGCTTAATCAGATTAAAAGCCTGTGAGGATACCTTGATGTTTCTAGGTAACTGAATATAGTGGATGAGTACATTTCAAGGCTATTGGAAAAGTACCAAATAGCTGAGTAGAACTGTAAATACCAGCACACTTATAAAAATAATATTAGCCCAGTTGAGAAGTTTTCTGGAAGGAAAACTGAAATGGAAGAATAAATTTGCTTCAATATCATGTATTTTAAATATAAACCTTAGAAGACGCACAGAGAATTACTGAACTTTTCTTAATGTTCCATATTCCTTGCAGTAAGTTATCCACAAGGGCATTAATAAATTTTAAAAGAAACACTGATGCATAATATTGCAACATTGTCCACTGGTGCCAAAACACTATCAAATTAAATGTATTATATGAATGTTCACTTAGGCAGTTAAAAATATCAGCATTTTTTAAAAACTGAATGGGAAAAAAAAGGATGTACTAGTAAGGGGTGAAGTCTGAGTCACTGAAACACTACGTGAACTATAGATGCCAAGACAGAGATTTGCATTAAGAGTGCATTTGAATGCTGAAATCTCCATATAATCAATACACTAAGACACGTAATAAATCAACAAGTGTTATTTTTGAAGGATATCTATGTAAGTTTAGGTTTAGGTCACAAATTGCAATTGTTTATAAAACTTTAGTGAAGTTAAATACAAATTATAGCAGTATTATTTGTTTAACTTAAATGGCAATTAAAAACAAGTATTAGATTTCTCAATATAAGAATCACCATGAGATTGCCAGATTCTGATCCCTCACTTTCACTGAAAGAAATATATATATTCTCTAGCAAATTAAACTATATTTAAAGGTAAAATAATGCAACTCTTCATGTTCAGATGAAAGTTAAAGCATTCACAGTGGACAAGGGAATTTAAAAAGATATTGTGAAGATGAGCAAACCATTAAGGTTTTTTTTAGTGACTAAAGCATGAACACCAACTTTACACTAATACCAGGCCTATGAATATACAAATGTCCACATTTATCTGACTTGGAAAATCTGAGCAGTCATTGTTACTGCTCCTATGCCATCAGTGGGCAGAGGGACTAAGATGACTTTAAATGTTAAAAATGTTTAAATGTTAAAGAAGTTAAAATGACCATCACCTGTTTTCTGTATATTTCACAAGCCAAAAGGTTCCTGTATGCCATCTTCATAAGGAGAAAAAACAATTCAAGGGGAAATATATATCTGAAGTTAAATAATGACTCATCCTCATTTTCCACACAGTTACAACTTTAGGCTTATTTTTTAAGTATCTAATTGCCTCTGTGGAAACAGTACTGGTCATTGCTGTTAGCAGTATTCAATCTTCTCAAGTCTAAATGACAAAGGAATCCAAATGTCACCCTACAAAGCCAGTCTGCACCCTCAGCAGGATCAACTGAAAATCACTTTTCCAATGTTTGGCAGCAAGACATCTCCTATCTGCAATGCCTGGACAAGAAAACTTCAAGAGGAAACCCTTCCTTTTGAATTCAGCAAGGGTCACACCCTGATGACAAAGATCATTCTGTGAAGCCAGAAACACATAAAAGAATTGCTTCCAACCTGAAAAATTTTTGAGTCTCAGGTAGGCATGCAGTGATGTATGGAAAAGTAGCTACTACAAAGAATTATTACAAAAGAGAAGCCTTATTACTGCAAGCAGAGTCTCATCCCTCTTGATCCTGTCAGACAGTGAGATTCAGCCCCTGGTTGTCAGTAGCAAAATTGTCCTCATTTACACATGCCATATGCCTACTCTTCTGAACCTCTTTTCTTGACTAAGAAAAGGAACTGAGAAAGAACAAGGTAGAACAGTTTACAGGTCTTCTGCCTTACAACCCCCCATGGCTCAAACTCACACAGCTCAGGTCATGTTGGTGCACCATAAGCAAAATCCGCAGGCAAAGCAAGATTTGCAAGTAGGAAGGGAAATGAGAAATTTATATTTTTTTCCCCTTAAAATACCATGAAGCTTTTACACTTTTTTTTTAGAAACAATATAATGCCAGCACACAAGACACATCTGCAGTAAAAAGGGCTATATCCTTTGGTCTATTTCAGTTTCAGCCAATCTTCTGCCTCAAAGGGCCACCTGAGATTTCTTTTAAAGCCTTCACTCACTCTCTGGCTTTCTCAGTAAGATTTACTAGTAAGTAAAATCAAGTTTATTTACTGACTTTTGACTAGCATCATAACAGATCCAAAGGACAGCTCAAGAACCACAATGCTGAGGCCTGTGACAAGATTTAGATACCTTGCCCAGGAGTGCAACCAAAACTCTTCTATACTCTGTATTGGGAGTACCTCAGTGCCTCATAGCAGCACAGTCATCTCAATGAAACTGTTCCAGTGCAGGGATGCTTTTCCATCCTTCTGGAAGTCACAGCACATACCCATCTTCTGAAGGGAAGCATGTACCCTGATTCAAATCACAGTGTCTCTGGCAGAAATCACCCTTCCTTTTAACCATAAACTGTTACCAACCTTCCTGGAGTACATCAGCTATCCTAGTCCATGCCTGACATGATCACAATCTACCTTACCCACCCGCTGATGGAGATAGGGACTCAGTGACAGAACACAGTCTGAGTCAGGTTTCCATTCCCAAATGTTTTAGCCCTGAAAAGAACGTAAAGCAGTGTAGACACATGGAAAATAGGTCTTTCCCAGAATTAGTACTCAGTAATTTTAAAAATAGTTTATTATTAATAAAATAAGGAGGGGGAAAAAGTGTATTTCTGATTTAACCAGACCTCTGTTTTTCAGTCTGACATTTCACCAGTATGATCACTCAAGACAACTTTCTATTACTCAGCCAGCCTGTAATTAATGTATAGGAAATGATCAGTATTTTCCTGGATTTTTTTCATATTAAAAGAATTCAATTATGTTGCAGGGAAATCAAGAGCATTATTATAAATGCCAGTGAAAAATCTGTTAACTAAACACAAGTCACAGATCCAGGCAACTTGATTCCAGGATCACTACCATCATCAATTTTTCCCTCATCCCATCTTTTCCTTTCTTTCTCACTGGTTTTCAGCGCAGATTCTCAACTAAAGAAAAAATGTCCCTTATAAGAAGGTATCCTTTTGCCTCTAGCTTCAAGCTCCCATCACCTGTCTTAGAGCAAAATTTGGTCATAGTTTTGCACCTTCAGTCAGATGAACCCACCAACGTGGCTGAAACATTAACTTACTAAAGAGTAAAATAATTTTTCAGGTTTTGATTCATTTGGTAACACAGCATTAGAACTGCTGCTAGTAGAAATGAAGCAGAAACTAGAGATCATTGAAAAAAGAATGGACAGATCTATTCCCTTCCTCACTTTGAACCACCTGGATCCATGGCATGAACCAATGCAAAGGCCTTTCCTACAGCCTGAAGACTATTCCTATCTCTTTTCAGTTAGTCTTCCCCCTGCCCCCCAACACAGTCATCAGAGCATCCACATTTTTCAGGAATGGAAGCAAAGTAATTTCTGGCTTTTCACTTTTCAGCAGAGTAATTCTACATTAGTTTCTATTTTCAGTATCTATTATAATGACTGAAAAATACAGTATTATTTCACAGAAATAAAAGATGACATTTAATGTATAAGAGAGAAACTACAAATTAAATTTTAAAAATAATTAAATTAAAAATTTAGTCTTAAAAACTGTATTTGCACTAGTTCTCAACTATTTGGAAACAATAAACTGAAATGATGACTGATAAAATTAAAACATATTTTACTTTAGGCAGATGGATATTTAAATCCAGACTCCTTCTGTTGAGTTTTCAACTGTAAGGTCAATAGTGTTCACAAATTGCAAAGCACAGTTTATATATCAATCTTAAATAACTGTTTTAGTACCAAATAAAGAACAGAAAATTATAAAAAACATGTTGGCAGTGATTCTCCCTCAAAGTCTTACACAATCCTAAATCTCTGAATGTCAGAAAACCGGATAAGGTTAAAGTCTTTGAAGCCCATCAACATGTGAATATGAAACACATTACCCAGAGCTCATGCTTGGGTTGCACTGCCACTACATGAAACAGATACATTCAGACATGAAAAACATGCACTGAAGGCCACTAAGGTACAATCATAAACAGAACCTTACCAAAAAAGAACACACAGATCTGCACTCACTACTAAAACACACAAGTGGGAAACACTAATACAGAAATACCAAGGAAAAGTCTCTTTTGAAAAATACATTTCAAGAGATGTGTAAGATAGGTGCAGTATAAAATAGTTTTCCCAGCATTTTACCCCTTTCTGCCTTTATGGCAATTTCTCTTCCACGTCTCTCTCTTTCAGTGAAAAAATCTCTTTCTGCAAAGGCTCTGGCTCACATCCTTAGTGTTCAATTATTTAAGTTAGTGAACACTCATTATTGAAATTAGTGCAAATTAAGGATGTGTTAATGTTATCAATTTATGATAGTATCACTCTTCATGAAAGTACATAAGCATTATTCACTTTCCTGAATTCTGGTCTAATAACAGTCCTGATTAGGATTAGGTTTAAGCATGTGCTTATGGTCAGAATAATATGACTCCAAAATACCGTGATCCCAGCTAACAGTAAACAAACTTTTATCCAATTAAGTTTGAAAAGTGACTGCAGCATCTAATTTCAAGTAACTATACTGTCTGTTCGTTGCCATTCTTTTAAGTGTCACTTAGATTCCTTGGAATCAAGTGTTTACATGCAGATTAGAAAGAAAACACAGAGGACTAAAATAACACATTTATTACATGCCATGTTACAGTTCACTGCATTCCCATTTCTATTTGCACTCACAGTACTATGGGAAACTAAAATTATTTCATCAGAAACAAATGAAGTACACAGAAAAGTTTGTCAACAGACAGAAGTAAGTGTAACCATAAGCCAAACAGCCATAACATTCAATAGGTTTAATACTCCATTACATTGTTTCATAAAAATTAGAGATGAAAGACTTCTTATCCATCCCTTGCCAATTCTGGATGTTTTCTGTTCTCCAATTCAGTCTGGAGGCTGATTGGCAACTGACAACCACATGAATAGAAAAAGCTAACTAGATGTGCCAGAGGAGAGCAGAGTGTGAAATTTGTGTTTCCCCTTGTGAAGTGCCAAGTTCTTTCAAGTTTCTTTTGTTTAAAGGTGAATTAATGAAACTCAGGGGCTCACAAAATCTGTGCCTTGTATTGTATAGCAAGCTGACTGCTTTTCAAGTACACATCCAACATGCTGCTGAAGCCACCTTTATCCCTCCTACAGAGGAATGTCTTTAGTGTGCTGTCAAAAAGCGTCAACCTACATTATGGAATCAAAACTGACATGTTTCCACTGTACTGTATTTTCTGAAAACAATACTCTAAAATAACCCAGTAAATTATAGCAAATCAGTGTTGTTAATGATGTCTCTCTTCTACGCTCAGTCGATAGTCAGAAGTTGGTACCCAGAAAGGTCACCCAACAAACAGTGTCAACCATCCTCAATTCTCTCAACCACTCTTATATTTCATAAGCTAAATACTGAAATAAAGTTTTCATTAAAATTGGATCTTCTTCCACACTTCCTTCCAGTATGAGTCCACACAGTCTTGCATTCTCCATTAAACTTTGGCACTGAACACCACAGTAACATTTCCTCTGAAATGCATCTTGCATATCATATCTTATTATGCTTGGTACCAACTAGAATACAAAAATACAGTAATCTTTTCCGAGAAATTCAGAGGATGGATGAAATCTAACAGAAATATTGGGAGGGGGCTCTTCATGAAACATTTTCTATTCTGAGCTGTTAATCATGTCAACACTAAGAAGTCAGTCCAGAAAAGCTGCTACTGAACAATTGCTACCGAAGTGATCAAAAGCTCTGACCACAGAAAGGACGGAGAACTAGTCCTACAATTTTTTTTTGAGGGGATGCATCCCATCTTGGAGAAGGTTCTGCAATCCATAAGGATTATTTTAACTTCCCCTCCACAAAATTTCTTTTCCATTAGAAACAAACAAATATAATGAAGGTAATTATCCAGCAAGCCATATCACAGGTTCAGTAAATTAATACTACTTGGCTTTGGCTCAGTGAGCAGCGTATGAAGTAACAAATCCAATCTACAAAATCATACTATATGCACAGTGGAGCAGATCACACACTACACTCTTAGGACTGGAGATTTAACACAGTGGCTTTGAGTACAATGACTATAGAACTGTTACAGATTTTCCAAACTCTGATGATACAGATTCTGCCAATGGTAGAGATACGAATTTTTCTCTGGCACAGAGTATGAATTAGACAAATGAGAGAATGTGAAGAGCATTATGTTTAATGGCCAGAATCTCAGCAAACATCAATCTGTTTTCCACAAAATGAGCAAGAAATGACAGCTGGGTAAGGATTTTTGAAAGTTGTAGCCCTCTTGGACAACTTTGGGGAACTCACAACAGTGAAGTAACAGGAGACAAAGCACAGACATAAACGTAAATCTAAGGTTGAAAGACAAACACCTGTATCAATGGTCAGGATATGACAAGCTCAGAACTACCCTTGGGTTTATTGATATCTCCATTTCTTGCTGCTCTAATATCTGTATTCTGAATAAATCTGAATTGATTAATGATGAATTAATCACACTTTTTAACATATGCAGAGAACAAATGGCTGGTTGAAAAGAGAGATGTTATAATTCAACTTTTTTAAACCAGGGATTAATAAAATCATCACCTTATCAATGAAATGGATGAGAGTAACTAATCCCTTTTTATTAAGGCTTTCTTTATAAAGGTGTAAGAGATGCTACAAAATCCTTCCGCATTATCATTTAGGATTAAAATTGAAAGCTTATTTAGAACTGTCCAGTGAAATAACATAGCCTCTTGACTCTGCATTTTCTTAGAGCTGGAAAAAACTTGTTGTATATGTGTTCAGGAAAGATAAATCTTAGGGATATTTATTTTGAAATTTTCTCTTCAAAATACCAATATCAGTTGTACAGTTGAGCACAAGAGGGAGACTACATCATCACATTTCCTCTCATTGTTTCAAATTTTTAAAGCAACAATTTAAGTAATTTTGGACCAGCTCTAATCTTTGATTACACACTTAAAAGTATTAATGACTATTCCTTAGCATTTTTTTTCTGAGTTTGTCAAATCTGAAACTTAGAGATAAAGATAGCCAATCCAATAAACAAGATTGAACAACGCAAATGCAGTTGGAAAGAAGATTCGAGAATAGGAGTCAATTTTTGCAATACGAATGTGTATTCTTCCTTCTCGCCACGATCCTGTGCGGCAGTCTTCAAAACAACAAAAGAAGCTAGCACAGTCTTTTCCTTCAAGGCACTCATATCCATAACCATCATCACGTTCAGGGAGATGATTAATGTTATTAATTGGAATTAGTGTTGATCCAGGTCGAACAGCGATTGCAGGTGGTTTCTTAAGAAAAGGAAAAAAGAAAAATACAGCATTGTGGGGTTTTATGCTCACACTAAATAATTCCATGGGCTTTCCACAGCAATATAATCACCCTCAGTACAATATACAGAAATTCTAATATATAAAAGTTTTAGTATTAAAGAAAACAGTTTGAGGAGCGTAGCAGATTATGAACTGCTGTATATAATTAGCTCATGAAGGCAAAAGATCATGAATGATTTTCACCTGCCACAGTGAAAATTGGGTTGTGCTGGGATTTGGGAATAGTAGATAATTAGTTACACAGACAGGGTTAGCTGATCCCATCTATACAACACAGACAAACATTCTGAGTCACTGCTTGACAACTGGGTCACAACCAAGTCCGCAATCAGTTTATAATCATCACTACCAAAGGAGTGATGATCCTCCCATCATTTGGAATCTTTAGAATGAGACTGGATGTGTTTCTGCAAACTACATTTTCACAAAAAGAAAAAAGTTAATGGAATTAGTACCACATTACTGGTGAAGTTTATGGACTAAAACACATATGGCTACATCATCTAACTCTCTGATGTTAAATCCCTAAACAGTGCACCCTACCTTTATAATCCAAGACATGACTCCTTTAGGAGAATGTCACTCAAGGCACAGAAAATTATTAATTCAGCTCTTAATTCTTACTTTCCTTTTCTATGGGCATAACAACCTTCTTGCAATCTGACAAAAACAGTGTAATAGATGTTAGTAATTCCCACAAAAAAAAATCTAGGTGCCTTGTTGACTAGGACATATATGTACTAGTGCTACTATATATCCCTTTCTTGTGACTTTTGCCTTTTCATCTTCCTTTAACTTACACTAACACAATCCACCTTTCTCCTTTTATTATTTTGTTTCTACACAGTTCTTTACTCACCATCCTTGTTTTCCTGAATATTTCAGAAGACATTCTCTCTCAATCTGTCCTTTTTTTTTTCCTCTTTCTAAATCTCATGGCCTTTTCAAACTACTTCATAATCCTCTTTCTTTCAACTTCCCTCCCCACTGCTCCACCTTTGGCACCTCTGATCTTCCAACCAAAGAGAGGGGTTACATTAACACCACTCTTACCCTGTCTCTCTCTTTTCTACCAGCTTCATATTTTGTCATGTAAGGAATAAATACAGCAGGAAAGGATGCAGTGAGAAGATCTAACTGGGTATTTAAATGTAAAGAATAAGTTCTCTTAACAAATCATACATTATAGGCAATGCAAACACATGAAAGCATATGAAAAGTGGAAAGTCACATAATTTAGCTTCTTGATATGCTTTAGAGTCCTGTTGTCCCACTTCCTGAGAATTACTTTGGCCAGTACACAGATCTCAATACATTGTTAAGGAGGCATCCTATTGCTGCCTGGGCATTTTACCCAACATCCCAAGGGATAATATTAATGCAGTGCAGTATCCATCATGTTTTCAAACAGCTTTATTTAATAAGCGTCTTTACCAGAGAAAGTTTCACACAGACTGCTGTTTCAACACTTATTAGACATGATGACCTAGGGAGCTAATTATCATCCCAAAAAGACCTCATTATTCTTTTCAGTTATGATAAAATACTGTCAGTGCTAACAAACAGGAGTTACATGCTTCTATCCTAATTTGAGGCATTGCAAACAGGGCTTAGTTTTATAAAAATAAATTCATTTTTTTTTAACTTAAGAAAATGATTATTCTGTTGAAGATAAATAGGGAAAGATGCTTATTCTTGATTCACACCTACTCTGGCATTGCTGGATCTTTGGACTTGGTTCTGCCCATGTAAGATTCATGGCATGAGTTGTTTCAGCTAGTGGAGTAAAACAGGAATCCCCAACACAGAAACACCATGGAAGGAGGAAAAAAATCACAGTACTGCTTTTCACTGCTCATGTCACCAGCACAGACTGCAAGGTGGCTACTGAATTACAAGTTTGAAAAGGTGGCTTGAGAGTGGCAGACACAGCCATTCTATAGGCTTATCTACCTACAGGAAATACAGAAAGTGGGTGTAAGATGCAATGTGAAAGAAAAGAGGGAAAAAGACTTCACAAGAAAATGACTATATGTCAATTGGCAGAGACTTAAAAAATCTCAACAAAATGCCCACAACATATAGATACAGTAAGTAGTACATGTTGATTTTTATGTACATGTCTACTGACATTGCAGACAAAAACTCCATGTATTGTGACAAGCATTTATAATCCACTCGGACAGAATAAAACCCAAAACATTCTGCAGTAACACTAATACGTGTTCAAAAGAAAGCCATTGTCTGTGGAGATCACAGCTCAGGTGAACATTCACTGCAGCTGAAATGATGATCAGAACAAGATACACAACTGATTAAATTTAATCGTTCCTGCCCAAACTCAGTATCTTTACTAATGTGGACTTGTATAAGCCAATTCATACTACCTTTCTTGAATGATGACAACACATATGTTCTAATATAAAATTTGCAAAATCTCACAATTTTTTTCACAAGATCATTTACTGTGCCTTATTGGCATCAATTCCTGGAATAATAAGCTTTTATTGCATTTTGCAGTAGAAATAGATCCCTGCAAGGCAAGTTTTCCAAGAAAAAAACCTGTAAATGAGAACTTTTCAGAAGGAATTAAACTGACTTTTTTATTTAAACTGTTATTTTATGAGTTACATATCCATAACTAAAAGAGAAAAAAAAAGAAGTCTTTGACAAAAAAAAAAGTGGGGAGAAAAAAAGAAAACAAAGAGGATTTGTCATTGTATGAATTCCCATTAACTAATCAGATGGCTTCTTTATTTGTTTTACTTCGAACAGAAAATTTTTATAAAACATCACCAAACCCCCCTGTTTATCAAATCCTTGTATCTAAGTACATTAAATTTAATTCTTTTTTTTTTTAGAGTAATCTCTTTATCTAATATGGTCTTATAGCCATAACATGATGGAACGTGTTTAAAGAATTCTGTGTGAAAAGATGTTTTTTAGCTACTTAGAAACAAAAAGCATGCTTTAAGAACCCAGTAAAACACAACTGAACAGTGTTAAGAGCATTATATTGCTAATTTTAATTTTAGTATAAACTTCAGATATTTATTCAGTAAGTTTCATAGTTTCTATCTCATCATTTTAAATTTTCATATGCACTGAAAATCTCAAAGTGCTTGATAGATTATTGCATAAATGGCTGATGTGTGACCAGATTTTGGAAAGTGTTACTCCATTCAGATGAGCATACTTGCAAACTACTTTAATGTCTTTTGGCTGTCAGCAACTGATCTTTAATATCTCCCTGGTTTGAATAAAGCAGTGCTTCCTCCCATCTTCCTCTTCTCTGCATTGTGCACGCTGAGAATAGACCTATTCAGCTCCATGTTCACTAAGCGTCATTGAGACATCATTGCAACAGCAACTTGAAATGGAATCTGCTGTGCTAACACTGGGAAACACCCAGTCTTCAGCCTGTATTACCTTTCACCCTCATTGCTCAGTTGTGGCCCTTGCCAAAGCTTGTGTTCTGCCCCTTCCATTGTGCTCACATTTGTTTCTACCACTGAGAGGAAGAAAGTTTGAAGTTTACATTTTCCAGTTCTCTTGGCTGTGCTGGATTCCCTGAGGATGACAGCAATGTCGGACAAGGCAGCACAAGGCAGTATTAACCCTTCACCACTGGCCTGGTCGTAAATACACAGCTCCACTTGGACCAGTTCACCATATGAAACCTAAGAGCTCCCATTTCCCTGGCATTAAGCCCTACCAGCCCCACAGTGCCCCCATAAGACAATCTCCTGCAACAGTGTGGCTCAGAATACATACACCAGTTCTTCCCAACACAAGTTACAGAATGCATATGGTTCACAATAGGAGTTTTGTATTTCCCTATCTGGGCTTCTGTAATTTCATATAAATTTCTGTTTCATCTTACACAGGTAGTATTTGGTCTTCATCTAGAAATAACAATTGGTATTATGACTCAGCTATGCTTCTGCTTCCTTTGATGGAAAGGGTCTGGAAGGGGGCTTTATAACATTGTCTTTTTTGCTCTCTCCATGAGAGAGCAAAAATCAATCATCAGATATTAGGACTAACATTCAAATGAATAAGCTATTTAATGGACACCAATGTTTTCTTCATTTAAACACTATCTTTAAATATTTGTACTGGCTCCCAAAGATAAGATTCTTTAGAAATTCCAGTATTCTTACTATAAAAACAGAAAGCCTCTTAAAATTGCATGATGCTTGATTCTGAGCTATGTGAGGATTCACACCATATGAACATCAACTTGTAAAAGCAGAAGACTTATTTAACCAAAAAGAAACATGGAAGCATATTTAAAAGAGTTAAGGTAGAATTTCTGTATTGCAAGGATGTCAGAATACTGACCAATAATAAGCCTTTTTCACTTTGCAAAGCTTTGTGAAGTTAGATGATGCAGATCCAAAGTAATCCTCACACCTTCAGTCCATTTACATTATCTTTACTGCTACAGTCTTATCTATGGTTCTCTGCCAGGTGCTGCTTTCAGAAGCACTGCCCAGACAGAACAATCTCCACGAGCACACACTCCACGGGCAGCTCTAAAATGACCAAGGGCATGGAGTATTACCTCAAACCCCTCTCTATCTTATGCTGATGGGTTTTCATTCACATAAGACTGAAACGATCTAAATCCTTTCTTCATCAGCAGTATTAACAGAAAATTAGTACAAGCCCCCAGCTGTAAAGAAATAATAAAATAAATATTAGTGTTAATTATTTTTTAACATTAGCTTTTCTACTTAAGAATCAGCCTCTTAAAAATGAGTGCTACAATAAAAAGTATTGTATTACTTTTTTTTTTCTTGTTTGACTAAACTTACTGATGGCTTAGATTTTGTCTTCTTTTCTTTTCCTTTGTCCCCTTTTCTGTTGCTGGTAAAGTAATGCAAGGTGCCATACTCCATCAAGGCAGCAAACACAAAAATGAAGCAAACTGAAACAAAAAGGTCCATTGCTGTCACGTAAGAAACCTTTGGAAGTGACTTCCTAGCAATTGTACTCAGTGTTGTCATAGTCAGCACCGTTGTGATGCCTGTTTGAGAAAGAAAGAAAGAAAGAAAAAGACAGGAAGAGGGAAAAGTATAACTAATGCAATCATATTATGAGAAAAAAAAATCATTAAATTGATGAAGCACATAGGAACTGAGCCACAGCAGGGTTCACCATGGATCACACCACATGCATTAATGCTATTGCAGGAAGCCATTCCGTGTGGATCCAACAGCCGCCATGGGATCATAGAGAAGGCAGCACGTTTCACCTCCCCTTTAAACCTCTCCTGTGTTTGACACTCATTGAATAAACAGTGACACTGATAATGTTTGTGTAATTTTATAAATCTGCCCTAAAATGCACATATAAAACAAATACAATAGAAAAACAGGTGAAAATAAGAATACATATTATAAACACAAGAAAGAACTTTAGCACTTTAAAGATTAAAATGTAAAAAAGGGTGCATTCAGGAAAAAAGGTGTATTAATTTTTAATAATTTAAACTTCTGGTAAACGTAAGAAAAATGGATTATGTTTTCAATTGTTTGCTTCTGACACGTAGCAGATCAAATTAGGTGACTCTCATGGTCTTTGTGGTCTCATACTCTTAAGTTATTAGATATGTTTTCAATACTCTGTCTGAAGCCGTAGAAAATGTTTGCCTTGATTCACTTGCATGCAAGTTAATAAAAGAACCAGCTGGCTTCAATAGCAACATGTTCAAAATCTCAACTATACAACTCTTCACTGGTTTAGCATTTATACTGTGTTAACACTTTCTTATATTTGATGGTTCAGGCAGAGACAAAGCCTTTTTCATCATAGTCCAAAATTAATATGTGACCTTTCCTTTGGAGAGCAATACTTGAACACACAAACAATTTGTTATTTACATGCACAGGATTATTAAAAATTGTGTTACACCAGTCTAAGGCTGTCTATGGTTTATACATCATAGCACGCAATCAATGGTTGCTACAGTCTGCTGCTCCAGCAGGAAGGCAGTAGTGACTTTGCAACACATTTCCCAGTGAAACTACACACCTAAAACAGCAAACACATCACCACAGAGTTCTCCAAAAGTGCTTCACTCACACTAGATACTACTGAAAATCAATTAGGCATTACTGTATGTTTAAATGTCTAAAAACCTTTACTCATCTCAAATCCTTAGCTTTCGAAAACTGAAATCTGTCCAGATCTTTCAACACATATGGAAGAAAAAGGCCCAAGCCTTTTCGGTGTAGCAGACTCCAGCACAGCAGCCTGCAGGTGGGAAGTTGCACCCACCATTCCCTGTACCACCTTCTCTCCTGAGAGAACAAAAAGAACATGTTTTTTTCCAGCTCTCTCTGCTATGTGAAAGGCATATAAGGGCGCTGTCACAGGGAACAAATTTTCCACAGCACGACAGCTACATGCCACAATAGACCTTGCTTAGTTTTGGCTTTCTTCCTTTAATTTCTCAATCTTTTTCCATAAAATTGTGTCTACTTGAGAAGTACTCTCTTTCTCCTTCACCAGCACATTTGCATGTGAGAAAAGTCATCCTACAATCTATCAAACGATGGCTTTTGCATGTTCATACAAAAGGAGCTCAGAGAGCTGTAAATAAGATATTGCAAACGTTTGTAGTTCATCTCAAGTAGATGAAGGTTAGTACTGCTGAAGTGGGAGCTCGAAAACTTCAGCTTAACCACCACATCAAAGGCAAATTTTCTAGGTTCATGGCATATAAAAAGTACTCTGTAAAAAGAACAAACTGGATACAGAATTAGCAGGATACCAATACAGTAGTTTTTCCTGTTATAGATATTGTCTCATAGCTAGTCAGAATTCACAAAGATGTCCAATGATTAGTCAGTCAAAGAAATCTGATAAAGATTTCTAAGTCAAGGCCTAAAACTATCAAAAGTTAGTTTCACTTATTTATTCAATACTTTAGGCTTTTATTAAACTTTGCAGCACTTTTAAATAACATAAAGTTAGGATTCAAGACTTGGATATTCTACCCTTACCTTTTCATTAGGCTACTAAGCCATGCTTAATTTTGCTTACTTTCTTTCTTGACTCATTAATCTTGCAGACTTGCAGGTGGTCCAGTTTCAGTGGGAAAGGCAGGGACTTAAAACCTTAACTCACCTTCCTGATAGTAAATGATCCTGTAAGGTGGGAATGGTGTGTTCACAATGCTATAACTGATGACAAAATTAACTCCCATCTCTCGCTTCCTAAGGCACACTCCCAGCTCTTGATCTTTTGCCTAAAATAGGTCATACTGCTGTCACCAGTTTTACTACAAGCATCTGTCACTGCTAAGCTCAAAGTTGCTGGTGTGTGTCCTGTGCACTCCATGCAGCCCTGTCTATCATGCCTTATGTTGGGACTACAACTTTTCTCCAAGCCACCACATGAATCCTAAACACTCAAACTTAGGAGATTGACACTATGCTAACAGGTGAGCCAAATGACATGAACAGAGAACTATCTCTGTAGCAGAACTTGCAATACACTTCAGTACTGGATGTAGTAAAAGCAGGACAGTGAGTCAGTTTTTGTGTTACACACTTAATTGCTTGAAGTGCAAGTTTAGTTGCAAATTGGCTGTCCCATCCTGCACTTAAAAGAATAACTGAATTACTTCTATTATTAGAACAACAACAACATAAAAACCTAAAAAAAAAAAAAGAA
Source organism: Pithys albifrons albifrons (assembly GCF_047495875.1). NCBI lineage: Eukaryota > Metazoa > Chordata > Aves > Passeriformes > Thamnophilidae > Pithys > Pithys albifrons. Next base: position 49,804,454 of record NC_092462.1, on the reverse strand, counting down.
GAAACAAAATCAGATTTTTACAATTTTTTCTCATGTAGTAATGACATCATTTCTTCCATGATACTAAGTGAAGTTTAGTCATACTTGTCAGACTAATGATTGCCATGTTGCAGTCCCTGGAGATGAAAAAAAGAACATAAAGGAGAAAAAAATGCATTTGTATGAACAACAGCAGATCCACAAGGCTTGGATCAGCTTTTTTGTGCTTAACATTCCCTTCTCAAGCCCTGCTGTGCAGCTGTAGCAGGGTTCTCCTACTCCCAATCTTGCAATTCAAGAGAAAGAATTACCAATGGTCATAATCCAAAGGGGAATAAATTGTGGTTAATTTACACCATGTTGCAATTTGTGTTCTTGGGGAGTACCAGTTCCTTCAAGGCTGAAAAAAGACATTCTTACCCAGAGAAGTCCTTGCAGGAACTGCATCCTTATTGATCCAAAATGACACCCATGAAAGAACAACTGTGAGTATACAAGGAATGTATGTCTGAATGGTAAAATATCCCATACGTCTGCTGAGATCAAAGAAGATTGTCATAATAATATAATCACCTAAAAATTAAAAAAATTACATTGTATTTAATATGGTTTTCAATTGTCTATTCATCTGTTAGTCTTGTTCTACATAGATCTTGCATGAAATAAAAATTAACACTTTGCCTTACCAGACAAGGTATGAGAAATTTCAGTTGTATTTCGTAACCCTACAAATGCAAACTGATACAATCTCCAGTATTTTGGATCTGCCACTTCAACAGAGGTTTTCTTCCATTTGTATTCAATTTCATTTCTGGGATATCCATCTGGAACAAAACAAAACAAATCAAATGTTTGGCCACAGAACTTAACAGAGCATGTTTTGTGATATCCGAAGTTACTTATAAACTAAAACAAGGCTATACATAATGTGGAGCACAGACAAAATCAATCTGTAGTCCACCTGATACAGTTAAAATTCAACCACAAAATATCTGGCCTTCCTTTTACACTTACCTAAATGTATGTACACGATATTCTTAAACTCCAATAATGAAAAATTGGCTCAGAATCATCATTATGAATTTATACACAAATACAATTTACATTGTCATTAAATGATCAGAAAGAGCTTAAAAGGGCAGACACTGATTAGTACATAACTTGACAAAATTCCTACTGATGGCTCAGGGAAGACCTCCTGAAAAAAGCAAGGTGAAGGTCAGTCCCCTCTCACAGGCAGCTAATGTCAGGACAAAAGGAAATGGCCTCAAGCTGCATCAGGGGAGGTTCAGGTTGGGTATCAGGAACAATTTCTTCACTGAGAGGGTGGTTAAGCATTGGAACGAGTTGTTCAGAGAGGTGGTGAAGTCACCATCCCTGGAGGGGTTCATGAAATGACTAGACATGGCACTCAGTGCCATGTTCTAGTTGACAAGGTGGTGCTTTGGAAAAGGTTGGACTTGATGATCTTGGAGGTCTGTTTCAACCTTTAACATTCTATGATTCTAATAGCACAGTTCCCTTAGGAATTTTTTAAAAATATAGTTTATATAAAAAAAAGAAGCCTGAAAGTTGTATTTCTTGCTCACATAAAATATGTCCCACTGAAAGGAGAAGGACTTCTTATACTAATTAAGCATTTACAGGAACAGGTTGAAGAAGACAGATCTTATTTTTCCTTTTAAGAATACCATGTGGAACTAATTCAACATTGTCCGATCTTGTAGGCATAAAAAATAAAGTTCTTCCAGGGCAATGCATTTCCACTAACTGGAATGGGTATTGTATCAGACTCCTAAGCAATAAAATTATTTTTAAAGTTGCATGAAATGCATGTAATTCAACTCATTCATTACTGTATTAAATAATGCAATAAATCTAATCAAAACATGAACAAATCAGTTCTTTCCTTCACTGTAAGGCTTTAAAAAGTAAACATTTGCTCTCCTGCTGCTAGAATTTAAGGAAATTTAAAGCCTAAATGTAAAGAGAAAAAAAGACGTGTTTTACCACCTACAGCTTGAAAACTCCAGAGGACACGAATGTTCATCCATTGGAAAATTATGAAGCTGAAGATAACATTCAGCATTAATTGTCAGCCTAGTTAGACAAGGGGGGAAAATAAGAAAAAAGGTTATATTCAAGCATTCAGATACTTCAGACTACACAGTAAAGAACATGAACAGAAATTAATTTCCCAATTAATGGATGTTATGAACAGCCTACTGTGTATCAGAAAAAACATATCGCGCACTACCACCAAAGAACAAAGTAACAGGAACTATTGCCCCATGCAACCAGAGATCTGCATCGGTTCAACTGGTATTTCAAGCCATTGCAAAAATTTAAATTCATTTGGGGACACCTCTCAGCTCTATCAGAGATGGGGGATAAAAGGGAGGGTCTGAAGACAAGGGAAAGAGGGGAGTTTATGATAGTAAATAAAGTTTCTGTAGAATGCATTTGTGGAGTCAAATGGCATTTGGCATCATTATATCTGGTGGCTAATACATAAAAGAAAGAAAGGTGGGGACAATCTTGAGCTTGCTCTATACTCTGGTGAAGAGAGTAGCATGCATAGGAAAGAGCAGACAACGTTTCTACTCATTTAATGCCTAGGACATTCAAGTAATTCACAACTTATAAACATTTTACTGGTGGTTTAGGACTCATAATTATGTCAACTGCATCACTTGTGGCTTTTGAAAATGCTACCACAGATTTCTGCAGGACTTCCAAGCAATCTATGCAAAACCCAGCTCTGCTACCTTTTACTAGGAAGCTGAAGTAAGGGGCTAGACTCCAAACTCCTTTGCATTTAAAATACCTCCTCCTTTGTTGGTAACACTATGTAGAAATTCAGAATGTCTTCTAAAATGAACTTTAAAAATTAACATAATGCCTACATACTTGACTGTACACAATGCTTACATACCAGACAATAAGGGGCAGGAAAAGTAAGATTCTGTGACATACTGTCAGAAACCTTTGTAAATCTCTGAATGAAGAATTTATTCTACAGAAAGTGTCTCTAGGACATGACCAAAAGAAGCTTATAGGGGAAAGTGTATCTCTTAGCATACACTGTGGGGGGGTAGAGGAAAAAACCCTCCCCTACATTTCTAAGCAAAATAGTTGCTTCATTCTGAAGATGGTTTTCAAATTTCTCAACTATGATATATGCATTTATTGCCTTTGTTTTCCATTTTCGACCTTTGGATAATCAAATGTTCAAACAAAAAGAAAACAAGCCCAGCCTCTATTGAAAGCAACACAACTAAATCTGGAATCACTGATGAGTGCAATGGACTGACCAAGGGCTACCCTCCGAGGAGATTCAGTGAAGCTGATTAACAGACTCACCACATCTGCTTCCTGAATTACCAACAAGGAAAAAGAAGTGAGCCCACGAACCTGGAGCACTGCCACATCATATTAAAGTTCCTTCAATAAGCAACATATGAACCTCTTCATGTTGTTCTACCTTAGGCCAAATTCAGGCCACATCCTCACCTATTCGTATGTTTGCACGTTGCAGTGTGGGTGAAAACCTGTTCTGTTGTTTTGTTACAAGCTCATTGGGCTTTATAGCTTCTACTCTAACACAGTAATTCTAACCTACTGCTCTGTGACGGCTCACAGGATTTTTTTGCTCACATTTATTTATTTCTTTGTGCTACTTTGAACTTCTTTAGAAAAAATTGTACATTGAAACTGAATAGACAAAGGAAGAGTAAAGTCCAATCATGACTCTACAATTGCTTGCTAGAAAAAGAAAAAAAAAATTACATGTCAACAGACAAGGTTCTCTAGAGACTTTTATAAACACCAGCATAATAAATCATTTAAAAAGTGCCCTTCAGAGATGTCCGCATGCCCCCTAAATGAAGCATACTAAGAAAAAATTCAGCTACGAGAATTTTTTTAAAATATTCTAATTCTTCTTACAACTGATACAGAAGACTTTTACAAATTGTTCCTACAATACAACTAGCCTGCATATGAACATAGCATAAAAGATTGAGAGGAAAGTAATCAAATGGTGCCACTTTTTATTTTAAATATATAAACTCTTAAGAGCAGAATCATATTTATGGCATCCTCTGAATGGACTATTTCTCGATTGGCTCCTGATTTATTTCAAAATTTTTTAGGCATACTTCAAACATTAGACTGAAGGATGACTCTAAAATGCCTTCTGCAGACTACAGGCTTTCAACAACAGTTTGAAACGTGACTGAAAGATCAGTACAGATAGCCTAGACAGTAATCTTAAAACCAGAACAGGCATTGTCAAGAAGAATTATCACAAATATGTTTATTATGCCTAATTTGGATGAACAGATCTGTTGATTTTAGTAGGTTGCAAGAGTAAAAACATGTTAAGAAGTATATGCAGGACTGTGGCCATAGCTTTAATCAATCTTTTTATGATTTTTAATTACATGAAGCATTCTTATTTTACTTACAGAATACAATTTCATGGAAATTAGACAAGGAACTAATATTTACACCAGAAAGTCTGCAAAGCGATTTGTATGCAATATGTTAGTGACAGACCACCAAGGTGCTACATGCTATATAACATCTTTTTTATAAAATCTTGCTTTTACCTAAGTGAGATCAAAATTTGCTATTCCTTTCAACTGCCTTTACACCCAATTATCTAGGCAATATATTTCAATACTATAAATTTCATGTTTTTCATGATCAAATAATCTTTCTTTTTTCTTCTTTAGTTCTCCTTGTGGATTCTGGTCCATAACAAAAGAGATGCCAGGAATTTGATTCATATTCATTATTTGCATATTCCTGGTCATAACAGGGTTTTTTTCCTACCCACCTTAGAGTGTATAATACTCTTCCATCACTCCAGATTCGAAGCAAACGATTTGGAGTTGTAATCCAGTGAGCATCAGATTTCCTTGAGTTCCGGAAGAAGGTGTCTGGAATCCAAATTTTTCCAACCATATTGCTATTAAGCATAAGCACTTTCATTGAGCTGTTAAATTTTAGACGACTGTCATACCAAGTCTGGGCAAAAATTATATCTATAGTGTATTCCTAAAAACAGAGAAACAACCATAGCTATGCATGTGTTTACCAAAGTCTGCAAGCCAACTATTTATATTTCATATATAAATCTGAAACCATGTTCTCTATTCTCTTTTGTATTACCATTTGCAGACAGCACGCTGCAAAACCAGACTGACAAACTACAGGTTGACAAAAGATGCACACAGCCTTCTGTCCCTTCCTCCTCTTCTCTGACACATACTGATTTCTTAAGGAAGAGGATACACGACTCGAGCTTGCTGCAACTTGGAGGTTCTCACACAGTGCAACAATCTCTGACAGCCCTGGACAGAAACTGAAGGGACACCTTACTACTTCAGGGCTAGACCATGTTTGCTAAGTCAACAATTCTACATTTGTTGAGAAGCAAACCAAACAAGCTTTCTATATTTCTCCCAAACTTTACAACATGTAATTTAAAATCCTTCAAGAAATTTAAGATTATGAAGAATTTATGGATATGTGGGAAGTAAACACTACAGTTTGCAGACCTACCTTTTACCATCTGCCTCGTATTATCTACCAACATAAACACAAAAATATATATAACCATAATCAGGAAGGAAATTTCCCTACCGAAATTCCACTTTACTCATTAAAGACTCAAAAAAGCTCCTTTATTAATAGAAAATGAAATTCCTCAGCTGACTTACTGCCAGAAAAGAAAGGCAAAAACATACGATAAATAAATAAAGGGGAACCCCCATAGCCTATTAATGAAACAATTATTGACACAGTAAAACTTGAGGGAGATAAACGTTAGAGGTGCAAAGTAGTTTTTTGTTGGTTTTTTTCAAAAAATCCAGACAGTTGGTTTTGCACTTCAGACAAAGGGTCAAAGCAGCAGCTCTCTGTTGTATTTGTAACAGCTCTAGACCATGACCCTAACCTTAAGGGCAACAGTTTCTCTACCTGATGGCAGATGGGATCTTTCCTGCACAGCTGCCCCATGAGGGCTTCAATGAGCAACTCAGTAACTCCCCTGCACAGAAAAGGAGCTGGAGACCAGACATACTCTTGGTGTTGTTCATCTTTCAGTCATGGGATGAGTGGACAGGAGAAAGGGGGGAAGAGAGACAGTGTTCACACTCTTGCTTGAGCCAAAGGGGTCACTACCAGTTTATTTGGTCAATAAAAACACATAGTGCAGTCAGTCAATTACATTTTTAAATAAAAGTGAATGGCTTCACTGGTTGGAGTGGGCTTTTGTGTTCATTTTAGTTTTAAACAATCACAGCAGCCAATCTATACAAGTTACAGACTCCTCGCTAATTTCTGCAACAGATACCACCCATCTCCCAGGAAAATTTGTGAAATTTGGCAGTTAGTCTCTCAGAAGAACCACGGCAGATATTCCAGGACTACCTTAATCTCTCTTAATTTTCCCACCTCTCCAGATGGGAGAAAAGCAAGTATATACTGGGGGGAGGTTTGACCTTGCTCTGTGATGTATGGCAGATGCCTTACCACCTGGACTGTGGTAACTCAGTGATTTTCAAAGGTTATGCATAACTAATGTATGAGGCAAAAAGTGGAGGTACATAGAGAACAAAGGGACTAATCAAAAATGCATTTTAAAGGTGACTTTGCTCTAAAACTCTGCATACTTCTTGAGAGTCACTGTCATCAGGAGAAGATTTTGTAGGTCAAAACAAATCCTTGATTTTTTGTTTGTTTGTTTCTGTAAACAGCATTCAAGACACCTGTGAAAAACCTGAATCTGCTTCACCCTAAAATTCAACTTTCTGTGCTCCTTTGTAGTGGTTAAAACTGGAAAGAAAACTTGCCTTGCTGCACCACAAAGGAGAGTCCAAGGCAGTGAACCAGAGAAGTATTTTAATGGCCTTAAATGGAACTGAATGAACAAAGATTTATGTGTTGACTTTACAGTATAAATAGGAGGAAAAAAAAGAAGTCAGTGAGTGAAAAACAAACAAGATCAAATGTATGAAAAGTGAAGACTGAGTTTGAACATGCTACTCTAAGTTACACTTCACAGTACTTCCTTCTTTGAGAAACAGAAATCAAAGTGTCATTAAAGTCAAATCCACACAGAGCAAGAAAACACAGGTTGTCATAGAATACCAATCAACCTAATAAATCAAGATAAAAAAGAGGAGCTTACAGATTATTTTGAAGACATGAAACAAAGGAATAGCTTCTGCAGACCCAGTTGCTTGTATTCTATTCCTTTTCAGTATTAAGTGTGCAAGTTTTTACCCAAAACACAGCACTGTGCCAGCTGCTAAGAAAAAAATTGACTCTATCCCAGTCAAAACCACCATGCCATGTATTAGAGGAATTGTTTAGAAAACTTAGGGGAAAAAAAAATCCAAACTAACAATAACATGGTATAACTGTTCAAAAATAATCTAATACACAATAGTTTATTATCACAAAATTAGTAACTACTTGTTTCCAAATGTCTTGCTGAATGTATAACAAGAGGTCCAAGTGCCAGCCACCTCTTGTGACATACCTGAAGAGAGTAGTCCTTGATTCATAAGCTCACACATCTGCAACAAGACATCTCCTACTCCCTCTGGAGTCAGCCAACCACAGGCATAATCCTATCATTCCTCCCACCTGAAAGGTGTGGACTTGCAGCCTCACGGTGGGTGGCAGCAGCAGTCTATCCCACTCTTCAGCAGGGACTCAGAGACAGTGCTCTCTGATTTCTCCCAAGAACTTTCATTCCACATCTAACATCCGCCTTGGTGGACACTACTATCTACTTCAGCATATCTATCTGTCCTTTGCCTTCCTGAAACTTCTCTGTCTTTGAGGCTCCATAATACATCCTGAGGTGGCAGATATTCTTCACACAGTGCATCTCACATGGGATCACCTTTTTTAACCCATTATATCTATACTATCTTACACTCAAGTGAGCTTTATCATCCAGTCAAAGTACATACATGTACTCACATTGTAGAGATGCAAGACAAGAAAATGGGACTCGTGTTTATTAACCTTTTTTTCCAAACACATTTTTTCCTGCAGAAGAGGCCAAGTGGCATAAATACAAATAGATCCCAAGCAGTCACCAAGCACAGGCAAAGACATAAAGGGTGATCAGAAAACTAAGTCTGGCAGCATGTTGCTGTGACAGTATAGACACTTGAGTGCAACAACCTCAAAGGGAAAATATGCTAGGAGAATCATAAAGAAAGATAGATCCTTTCTGAAAATCTGGTTTTGAAATGGGACTGATACTTTCAGATTTTATGGATTCATACATTGAATGCCATTAAACTTGCCTCTCCTGAAAAATATTTCATATTTCCTTTTAAGAAGGGGAAATCTGGGTCCCTAAAATTTGTTGAAAATTAGGTAGAAACATCATTATATTGTCTTTTTTGGGGAGTACTTTGTTTCTAAAATGCAATGAATAAAAGCCCTATCTCTTTTTTTTAGACACTATAAGCAAATAGCAGCAACCAGATTTATACAATATTCTTTTAGTGCAATAAATCTTTCTAACTAACTAATTTGCTTTCCTTATTTTCTTACAAGATTTAAAATTGACATTCTTATCGCTACTTCTATTAGTCTTTCATAAAACTCACTATTTAATACCACTGTGTTACCATAAAAATTGGTTTACTGTTCTGTCTTTCAAATTAAACTGTTAAGGAATATTTCAATAACACAGGCCATAGTGTGTTATTGGAAGCCCATGTGCACAGCCCAGGCCATGGAGAGGGAAACGGGGCCCCTGCATCTTTGAGCCTGCTTCAAGAAGAACAGTAAACAAAAGAAAGAATGTGGCAGCTGCCAGGAGGAGCAGGTAAACACATTGATACAGAAGGGCATAGTTTTGAGAAAAGTACCAATCCAGCTGGTAGCACGCCCTAGCCATTGACCAATGATATTCCTGTACTATTTGTGGACTCAGAAAATATGCGATATGTGTGTGTGTGTAATGTAAACAATAAATCAGAGCACTGACAATACTCCTATGGAGGTTACGTCTTGACTCTCGTGCCAAAACCTGGGGAGCTCAAAATATCGACATTTTTTACTTTATTAAACTAATGACAAAATAGCCATGCAGAATAAAATGGAATCAGTCTATGGCTGTGCTAGTTACAGCCATAGCAAAATGCATGCTTCTTCATATTCAGCCTCACAGAGTTCAAGAACAATGGCACACATTATCTCATATTTGGCATTTGATTAGATCACTGAATACTTTTTGCACAGCTGGCATAAAGTGCCCACCTGCCTAATTATTTACAGATAACTGCAATCCTCCTCCATCTCTTTCCTCTATAAAAGATCATAACAAACTCCAAAGGCTGGGAACAGAGTGACTAATCAGAGATTACCATTAAAGGGCCAGGCAGCAAACAAACTGTGACTATTGACAAACAGGTTCTTTACTTATTAAATCACTTTCAGTCACATTAAAACAATTACTTCAAATAAAGCAGGAACCGCTACTGTGGGGGAATAAAGGGAATCCTCAACAAATTTAATTGCCATGCACAGTCCAATCACAACCAGACTTGAAAACAGGTTAGTGTTTTAAACTGGAAAGATATAAAAGAAAAGCAGGTAGGTACCACCTAACACATTTTTTTCTCAGTACAAACCACATCACACAAATTCCAACATAATATCAATAAGGATGAAAAAAAGTTGAACAAAGTAGGAAAAAAATATTCTTGGATATTTTGCCTAACAGTCCCACAACTGATTTGATATTCCACAATAAAAAACTATGGGGAAGTCAAGTAACAAGTAGATAAAATGTAGGCTGAATTATGTTACTGCAACGCATTCTGTCTGAGAACGGGAAAATGCAACCTAGTTTTATGGGGCCAAACACAAAAGCAAGGAAAAGTCCCAAAACCAAACTCAACTGAAAAATTGTGTTGCAAACTACAGACCTATAATAATACAGTTCATTACCAATGGATTTCAGAGAAAAATGAATAAAAACATAGCCCTGCCATATCATCTTTTCTCAGAAATCCACGCCACCTTTTCTCCGAGATTCAAAATTTTACATGAAGGGGACCTCAAATTTCCTGTAATGCCACATGCTAATTCAGAAATCTGTTTCATGTGGAGCCCCTCAACACAATTCAATTACTAAGAGTGACATGACTTCACTTTAGTCAGTTATTTTCTCACTCTGTTCAGCATTCTAGTCCCCTAAACTGGAACTCAATGTCAGTGAGACAGGGAATTATTTGGAAAAAAATAAGAGGAAACTAAAGAAAGCATTTTACCAACTTATATGTTACAATAAGAGATGTGATTTAATAGCAAAGCCTCCATTTAGTACACTGATTAAGAGGTTTTAACAACAAAGGAAGTCACAGACAAAACTGGCAGCCACACGCTTTCCTAAGAGGTCAACACCAAATAAAGCACCAAGCATTAGCCAATTTATCTTCATCTTGCCAGTATGATGCCAATAAACAATTGTAATCTTTACCCTTTCCCCTCACCCAAATATCTCTGGACATCAATAAGAAGTTTTTAAATAATTTATTAAAATACTTAACGTATCTTTGACATATAACTACTCTTAAAAAAATGTCAAAAATGTGGTTATTCTTCCTGGTGGGCTACTTTAAGAAGCCTTTTAAAAATATTTTTCAGCTGCTTCAAAGTCAACAATGATTTCAGAACTTGATCCCCATGGCTGAGACCAAAGCAAAAGTAAAATTTCTCACTTTGGTAAAACATTTTAGTTTGTTCACTAGAGCAATCTGAACTTAGTGACTTCACAGTAAGATCTAATAGAACACAGTGACTCTGACATGTGACTGTAATATTACATTAATGATATTCCAGCCATGGAAGAGGTGAGGGCTGCAGGAAGTGCAGTGAACAGAAGTACACTGTATCTGATTCCAGAGGTTTTAAGTCAGTCAGATTGTCATGATTGCACAGATAATCACACTGGAGGATGCCATGAGAACACACGCAAAGGGTAAGTGGAAATACAGAAAGTCTTATCTAACAAGGTGAGGGAGTACAGCAAGACCTACATAGTCATACTACAGAAAAAAATCTATCTTCACATCATAATTTGGTATCTGATCTTATCTAGTCCTTATTTTGAATGTGCATGTGACAGATGCAAACAACAATGTGAATAAAAGGCAAGATTCATTTAAATACTTTGTAGATTAGAAGCTATTATTAAAATTTTGCCAATAAAGAATATAGTAGCCAGAAAAGTAACTAAAGCACTTCAGAAAATTCTATTATTTCATCAGCTTAGATTTTGGCCACTTGAAGAGACCATGAGGAGAGGAAGTAGGTAAGTTATATACATAACCTATATACATTCTCATGTTAAAAATTACACAAAAAGTTTTGGTTTGCTTTTCAGTTGAAAATTGAGTTTTTCAGCCACCGCTTCTCGTAATCAAACACTGAACTACAGAAAGAACAAGGGAAGAGAACTCAGAGAAAAACCAACATACACACACACACACACAAAAAAAAAAAACAACCAACCAACCAACCAAAAAAAAACCACCAAAACCCCCCTGACATATAAACATACATTTATATTAAAACATAGGAGTGAATACTGGTATGGATTAAGAGTTTGGCATCACGGTTGTCAATAGTGATTTCTCAGCTCCACTAACTGTACTTTCTAAATTCACAAGCTACATCTACCTTCCTATACTTACAGAGAGTCAAGTAGTCAAAATTGGACTCACAAGCAACTTTAACAATAAAGCTGTATATTATTCAAGAATACACGGGTTTCCACAGTTTCTCTTCATAAATAAAGTATAAAGTTTCAAACACAACACTTCACCATTCAGTATGGTGCAACTGTTTTCAAAGCAAGATTATTTGCACAGTTACTGTTTGGTCTTTAATTTACATGGTTTTCCTACCATGTTCAAAATTCCAACGTCAATGGCAAAGAGACTTATCTGGGTTTGGTTTCTGCTTTACAAGTCCTGTAAGATACATGATCCTACATGAAATACAGCAAGACCATCATTTTGGTTTTGTGGCTGATGAGGCAGTAATCAGCTCCAAATATCAACCATCTGTTACACTGAATATATAAGAGCACAGACAGCTGTCAAGAACTTCCTAAGAAGAGCCTCTATTTACTTATTGGCCTCAAGAGCATAACCTGTTGTGGGGATCACTCTCTACAACAGAGATATTGTTATTCATAAATGCAAAGTCTCCATCAGCACTTACTGTATGCCAGTGACGACAAACTTGAAAAAAGTGTTTTAAATGTGCATTCACCAGGGTGGTCAAAATTAGCATCCAGATGTATAACACTGGATGAAATTTAAAATTATGCAACAACAGATTAAAACAAAGGCCAAGATCAAGGCAGTGAAGGTGCATTCACTTACTAGCAAAAGCATATTTCATTTCTTAATAGCTCTTTTGTCAGTGCTGTCATCCCTATGACCAAGAGAGTAAGGCAACACTCTCTTCAGGGTGGGTCCACTTACTTGGTAACAGCTTGAAGGTGCCGCTGCAGGAAGTGCATCACTATGGTATGCAGTGTGAGGTGAAAAACTTAGCTGTAGCTGCCTGGCTTTTAACAGAGAATGAGGTTTTGTAATGCCAGCACAGATCCTGTCACCAGCCCTTGTAGGGGCCAGCGAGTAACAGCAGCTTTCCTCTGGTGCCCAGCAGTGGAGGCAGCCGTGACAACGTAAAAGCCATTGCCGAGGGCAGGCTCTGTTGCAAGAAACTGTTACAAGTTATTGCAACAAGTTGTTACAAGCTATTGCAACAATCAAAGCATTCCCCTTGCCTTTTTCCCCCCAAAACCCAGTTCACATCTAGGCCAGCATAAATATTCCCACTACTGAAACATCGCACAATGTATTTCCATATAGACAGACAGATAAGGAATTAATAACAAAGAACAGTGGTGTAATATTCTTCAAAATATTTATCTTCTCGCTGACACAGAGATAAGAGGTACGACACAGAGATAAGAGGTACAAGACAAAGAACTAAATGCAGTTTGTCTCAGCTGCAGACACAAGGGAGACAACACGGTAGAAGACAGAAAATATTTGGAGAGGCTATTAGGGCGTCGGAAGTAACAATAACTGTACAACAGAACAGCCAAGCAGTCTGTGCAGTTTGGGAGAAAAAAGGAGTAAAGTGCTGTTTGAGTTAGAAATACCTTTAAATTCTCAGTCAAGTAATATGTAACACCTTAACATCACCCTTGGTCTAGATCATTTCAGATCACAATTGAACTGTGCAGGCACTCAGTATTCCTTATACAGAACACACAACCTCTGCAAGGAGCTTTTGGTTTAATTTAACATAAAAGACAAGATTTGGAAAGCCAACGGGGGCATAATTACAGGTAGTGATTTTAGTACAACACAAGATTAATTCTTTGTGATATTTTGTAACCATTACAGAAAACAAAAAAAAAAAAAGAAAAGTAAGTTTCAACAGAAACATGATGAGAAACCATAAAGTGGCTTTGCAGACATTTATAGAATGTTTCTTTCAAGCTTAAAGGGCAGCTTGGGAGAAATTGGTATGAAAAGTTGAAAGTACGGGAGCAAAACCTAGCGAGATCTGAGATAGGAAATGGCCTCTTGAGGGAAAAAAAAAACAAACCAAACCAAAACCAAAAAACCCTCCAACAACTAAAAATGGCTGAGGACAGGCTTTGAAGTGCCTTGAAAGTGAAAGGGAACTGTTTATGCGTGAGACCCACTGAAAGAGAAGACAGAGGAAGAATCAGAACATGAAATAACTCAGTAGAAACAGTGGAAAATTTTTTTCTGTAGAACATCTGTAGATGGCATAAGTGTATAGCCATGCAGCCACTGGAAAGGTTACAGAAATACATTAACATAACAATGGGAGTCTGAACAGTTTCCATGCGACAGATATAAAAAATAAAGAAATATAAAGCTCCTTTGCATTCAGAATTTGCAAGACTAAAACTGAGACGCTACTCCTGGTTCTAAGATCCATCACAATACAGAAAATATTTGGATTTCCGTCCTCAATGACATAGAATAGTGATTATCCACAGCAACTAAGACTGTGGAAAGGGTGAAAAGTTGTAAGATTTAAAGTTCTATTGAGCTTTAAATGAGCTAACAAAACAATTGTGAACCCATATGAGGGACACACAGATGCATTTTAGACTGGACAAAAGGAAACACATAGAACAGTAAGCAACTGACAGAGAAAGGCAGCTAAATTTGTGCATGGACCTACCACGAACAAACTGAGAGCAGGAGAACAGAAGGTGACCATGGAAGACATCCTGTGCAGAAGTACCAAAGGAAGAGCTTTAAGAAATACGTTCACATCAATACTTAAATAGATCAAGTATTAGGAACACAAGAAACTCAGAGACTTCCTCACAACACACTGACAGACTGACCACAGATAAAAAGGAAGAAGCTTCTCTCAACTGTTGTCTAGCCCTCATCGTGTCCAGAGCTCAGCACTTCTGCCATTTTTTGAACAAATTATAGAATCACAGACTAGCCTTATGTAAACACAGAGCAATTACATGTGAAATCTCAGATACTTCAAAGGCAGTTTGGTTATTGTCCTGGCTTTGAATGCTAAGAATCGAGATTACTGGATTTCCAAACAGTATGTTGGCAAACTCTATGGAAGTCAGGGGAGTGAAGTCCAAGTAAATGATGATGTTGTTGCTGTTGTAGTAGTTGTTTTGTTACTATTATTACTATATACTACCGCTATAATGATGATGATTACTATTACTGCAACCATGCCAATTGTGGCTTAAGTGATACAATGGTACCACACTAAACCAGTGTTTCCTAAAGCATTAACTATCTAACATAAGATTTAAGAATCAATCACTGCACAAAAAGACTGCAGCCTTACATAATAGCATTGCTATTATCTGGCACACAGAAATGAGGCCATATTTTACAGCAAAGAGCACAGATTTTCCTGGTGACTCGTTTGAAACCTTCACTACCTGTCCTGATGTCGTATCTAAAAAGGGACAATGGTAAACCGCAGCTGAAAACAAGAAAAGTACTGAATGCTGTCTAAAGTGGAGGCTAAAAAGATGTCTATTCTCTGCTTTGATTTCAGAAGGATACTGTAAAATTTATCAGTCATACAATGACTGCCTTTTCCCTCACCTCTCACCATTCCCTTCAAAATGTTCACAGAAATTGGGAGCAGCATAGGAACTGCTGTGCTGAGGCAGTAGGAGCAGAATATGACCGATATTTGACTGTAATACTAGGTGAAGTCTCCTGAAACGGAACAGGACAAGCTTAGAGCTATCTTGCAATAGCAGTAACCAAACTGCAAGAATCAGATTAAATAATTTAAGATAATCTTTTCTCCAGAAAACAAAAATTAAAAAAGAGAACATTCATGAAATTCTATTTCTGATGTATTACTCAATTTCTAGAGCTAGTAACATAAGAAATGTTAACAGAAATATGGGGTATGACATTTAAATATATTCCATAACAAAAATACCCCAGTGTTCCAGGTTACTGAAGGAATATTCACTCAGCTGCTGTAAATGAATACTGTGTCCATGAATCTCGAACAATCTCATCTGGGCAAGTCAATTAATTAACTGTGATCACTTGCTGTGCTGACAGGTATCAAAATGATTGGAATTTATCTTTCCTAATTAAAATAAAAGGGTAAGTTAGGAAAAAATATTATTGCAGCTCATTCCAAAGAAGATGCTGTACAATACGAAACAAGTAATGTTCTTAACAGAAGTTGGTACTTTGGTCCTGGCTTAGGAATAAATATTCCTGCCATTTGAAAGAGAATTAAACCAGTCTGCATAAAGTGCACACACTCAAAAAATTTCCAGTGCTTGCACACTGAATCAACATAAACGTAAGGGAATCTCAAATTCTCAAATATGGGCCCAAGGGCATCCCCCCTGATCTTCCTTTCAGTCTGTCATAATAAAGCTCATGGGGCAATGGTTCTCCTCAAAACAATCTTCTTGAAACTTGAAAGCAATTCCAACCACCAGGAAAAGCTTCAAGTGCAGTTCACAAACCATGGCAAGCTCTATCAAGCAACATTCACCTAGTCCTGAAATGCTACTATTGTTGAAGGATTTGTTTGACACTGATTTACTGTGTTTATATTTCATGCGTGGAACTACATTCACTTAGACCCACAGCTCTGTAACAGACAGACAAAGAGGAAGAGTTTTCATAATTTTCCTTTTAAGCACTTCTTACTTTGGATGTTTTTTCTATTGCATTTGTTAAATCCTTAAGTCAATGTGACACATAATGTCAGCGTTCACACATGCAAACTGAAGTACATGCCTAAGAAACAGCAGTATCAGGGCCTTGCAAATTCCTTATCCCGCAGTAACACATTTAATATTATTCAAAACCAGAGTTAAAATGATACTGATTTGCAGAATAACGTGCACAAATAGTGTGTATATTTGAGTACTAGATTTCAGGGTAGCTTCAGGTAATATATCTTCAGGTCATGTTTACTTATATTGTAGTGTACTTAAAGTAAATTACTTGCCACTGTAAAGTAAGAGTAAAAAACCTTCAAATCCTGAATACAAATTTAGTGACCAGTACAATAAGTGCAGTGGCCACAAAGTACTCTCCTCAAGTGCAATAAAGTTAAGCAATCTGCATTAGGATACTGATCACACTGATGCTTGAATACTTTGCAAAAAAAATCTGCTGCTAGTTAGCACAACTTGAGAATTAAATAGCATTTAGAAGCCAAAAGATAGTTAAAATTCCTCATCTGCACATTCTACACAAAGTCATAAATGGTAAAATATGACAGGAAAAATTGTATCCTATCAGTGTCCAGGCCACGCAGTCTGCACACCATTGTGTATTCTGTGAGTATCAGAACTTCTCAGTGGTTTAATGCTCTGGTTAAAAATAAGAGTGGTAGGTTTCAAAGTACAGCTTCAGCTTGTGATCACAGTGGCCTTCAATGGATAATAAGCAAAGATCATGTGACAACAGCTAAATAATTCACAGAAGAGACAGAAATGTTGGAAAATAACAAGGAAACTGAATTGCTGTAGTGGAGTGCAGTCCTAGAAATTTATCCTGGAATTTTCTTTCTGGACTATCTAATAGCAGGTTCCATTAATAAATACAGAAAGTAAATAGAGAGCATCATCTGCATCCACAGCAAGAGAAATAAAAAATAGCTCCAAAACACATTAAAATGGTAATGATAGCATAATGTTTCATATTATTAAATCATGACTTACAAACACTTCTAAAAAGCAAAGGAATTTTAACACATGATTTTCTTTCTGTAAACCTACGTATTTATATATGTATACACTTAGACACACACATATATAGACAGCTAGGTAGAGCATTTTCTTTTGGCTAGTTTTTAGTCTAACTATCAGTCACAATGTCTGTGTCTCTATAGAAATTATCTACCTCTTTCCAATTATTTACTATACAAAACTTGAGTAAATAGACATCAAAGACAGGGGAAGCATAATCTTTGCTCTTCCTTTTTGACACTACGATGCAATATCTTTTCTTACTTAGAAACTGCTCCTGCGTTCCTTCTCAAAAAATTTCTCATTTGGGGTAGCAGATTTTATTGTCATGAGAGTTTCGACCAATTGAAATTACAAGATCAGATATTCTCTTAATTAAAGGAGGGCAAAAATATCTTGGGGGGGCGCCATGCCTCTCCCATCCACCTGAATTGCACACTTTACCGGTCTGGTCAAACCACAAAAGCTGTGGTGCTGGCATGGTTCTCCTCTGTATCCCATAGGGTATCAGTAGCACAAAACTGTGTGTTTACGAATACATGGGGTTGGGGATGAACAAAGGACAGAGAAAGCTAATGAGACCAACATGTATTTTTACATCGGGATCATATATCAGACTCTGATGCTTGTACACCAAAGAGTGGTTGCTTTTCATTTGGCCCTAGTTTGAAAGGAGAATGGTAGTAAAAGCCTAGTACTTCTAAATTAGAGGGTCAACATAGAGTTAAGAACAGGCTCTAAATACCTGTGGCATATCTAAACCCTGCAAAGAAATCCCATAACCACTTCAGAGCTACTGAGCATCAAGACTTTGACCATAAAAATGCACTTAGATGCATTTTACGTGATTGTTGCACAATGCATAACAGAGGTCAGCTCTAAAAGACAGATTTAAAAATCTTTACATTTAGTTAGCATCAGAAGCCTAAAAACTCCACTGATACAGACACTTTTAAAAATGTTTATTCAGGTTGCAGTTGCCCAAACAGATCATGAGCTGCAGAAAAACATCTCTTTAGCATGGCGTGGCTTTTATCTAGAATGTTGTGTATATCTTTGCTAAATAGTAAAAGCCAAAAGACAAAAAATTCCAGTCAATATAATACATACATCCTATTTACAAAAGTCTATCAAATGCCAAGAAGAAAATAGACTGAATTAAAAAATAAACCTGTTTCCTCTCATAGTATGTGTCCTCTGAAGCTTTCAGATAAACATACTCTCTTGATATGCTGCTTCAGCATCCTTTCCAGAAAAAAGTCTCTCTACATCATGCCATACTGTATTCTAACTTAATTGTTAAAGGACATAATTTCTAGAGTGAATTAATATATCAACAAATGAATAATCCAAAGAGGAACCACAGATAATGTGTCCTCACATTAAGTGATCAAATGAAGGGCTAAGAACAGCCCTTTAAATGGAAGCAATGGGTAAAAATGTCAAACAATAATGACTCCAGGCAAAGTGCCTTCCTAACAAAACCAACAGCTAACAAAAAGAGTTTACAGATTAAAATTTCTGATTATTTATTTTGAGGAGAATGTTGTTTCTCAGAATAAAAACATCTCTTCTTTTGAAACATTAATCAAATTCTTTGCATATACATGGTTTTATTTATTTTAACAAATATTTGATTTTTGTACTCTTAGATGTTCATACAAGCCAAGTTCCTGGAGTCCAAGCCCAGTGAAAGCAATTGACCATTTATGAAGGCCACAGTGGTATAGGCTTGTAATTTAAATTGCTAAGTCATTCTCTGTCCATTTTTAAAAATCATAGAACAGGGTTTTTTTAATTTCTATATCTGAACCATAGCTGGAAGATTTTACAGGGGCTGTAGAGACAAGAAGAGGGCATTGGTGATGGTGTAGGACTATCCTGCAAAGCCAGACATGTGCTGGTTCTTTAGAACTAGGAAACTGAAGCTGTAAGCATTTTTCATGTTCAGTTCCAGTGTATGCAATATTTACTGGCCATAGGCTGAAGGACTTACATTGGTTACTGGAAAAAGAAGCCTCTACCACTTGCTATATCCTCCTTACAGCCTGTCCTCACATTTTGCTCCCATGGTTAAGTTCCTTCAGAAGAGAATTGGACAGAGAGAAACAAGAGAGAAAGACTGAAGCAGGCAGACAGACAAAAACAAAGACATCACTTATACTAGACATGGAAATTGGAAAATTTTCTCACCCCATCACAATTCTGCTCTGTCATGCATTTCATTATGTACAGTCCTGGCCTGAGACATGGACTTCCTCACCACAGCCTCAGGTAATGACAACCCTAAGCTTGTTAGACTATTATGCTGGACTGAATATCCTTTGCCACAGATCTGCATAATCTACTATTGGCATCTCTATCCACAGTATCTAAATACCATTGTTTTTTCCTGCTTGGCTTCCTATATATTCCCCACCCATCCATGATGACACAGCTCTAAACCACAAGATCCTTAATAATAATTGAGCATTACTGTGCTCTCACCAAACTCTCAGAAATCCCCTACACTGGCATACTCCAGTCTCTGAACAAAAGGCTTCTCTGCCACACAAATTCAATACTGTCAGTAATTCTGTAGGGAGGAGGTAAGAGAAAAAGATGAGAGGGGAGTAAGCTCAAACTCTCCTGAGCATGAGTCCCTGTCTTAGTCTTGGGCAGCAGTCCCCAGAAGTCATGCAAAAAGGCTTTTCTAAAGCCTCCAACAGCACCATTTCATACAAGGTACAATCTAAGTGATTTATTACCACACACTCAACTTCCTTCTCAGTGCTGTTACTTCAGCATTGGTACTACACAGATAGCTCAGATTTCAACAGCTCTGCCAGAAACTAGATAGGATGTATCACTTAACTTCTGAAGAAACCAGCCATGTGCACACACACATATACATGCACACTGAAGAGGATACAGAAGACTAAATGGAAAAAGGACATCAAAACAGTTAATTTCAAATTTTTCTTTCTATGAATTTGAAAAAAAACCCAACCAATAAACCACTGTACTGAAAATAGTTTTATTCACAACTGCTGTTATTTTTCTTAAGCTCTGAAGAGTAGCTCTAGGAAATTATACTGGGCCAGAGATAAACGAGGTATGCACAAACATAGTGGAAATGTTCAACTAAAACACGAATCTGATACAATGTATTCTGTGTGGCCTCATTCTTTTAGAGGAAGAAATATATTTTTTAAATTAGAACAATTTAAAATTGAGAAACTAAACATGTTTCTGCAATAAGCACAATCACATCCAGCAGCATAATACATAGTAAGAAATAAAGAAACTTACTTGAATGAAATTAAAATTATTTCATAATATTAACCCATAGCAACATTCAGATGATGTTTTCTGTCAATAATCAGAACTTACCATATTGATTGGGTCAACTGGGCCGATGCTGTTAACATAGACATCTGTTTCAATTACCGTAGTTCTCACTAAACAAAACAGTAACCATAACAATTACATATTTAATTAACTCTGTGCAATTGTTAGTGTAATTTAATTAAAACAACAACATCTCTGATATTCTTTTATTAGATTCAGAGTAATTTAATTTCTGGTTTTTTTACTACTGTGGAGGATCATATATGGCTTATTTCATACGAATTGTTAGAATTATCAACTTGAATTTCTTAGTTGAAAATGCAATACCAAACTATTCTTTGTGAACAAATGTAAGATAGATGCAATAGATAACAGAAGATAAAAAAATATACAAAACCTCCCAAAAACTGTCATCCAACTTAAAAATGCAAGCTTAAACAAAAACAAAACAAAGACTTTGGAAAAATTTGTTCATACAACAAACCATGAAGTCTGGGAACAGATGTGTTGTTTATCATCTGTAAGGAATCAATATACAGTGCTTTCTATCAATTCCTACAGAGAATGTGTAACAACAATGAAATAACTTTTCACGACAGATATGTTCAATTCATGAAGATATAGCACCTAGGGATTACTAATGTCCACCCATCAGCCTGACTACTACATTGCTTCAACAACCAAACTGAAAGCTCCTCAAGTGACAGTCATTTAAAAGTTAAACATTAACAAATTTATTTTTCTTTAAAAACAGGGAAACCATTCCCACTCTGCAGACAAAAAAAAACCCTTTAAAAATATATTCTCTTGCAAAACATACTCTTCTACTTTGTGCATTTACAGGACACAAAGTCTATGTGACTTGCCATGAAAGGCACATCTGAAGTACAGAAGGTACTGATAATTCAGTTTTTTCCTTCTAATTAGTTCATAAGGAAAAAAGAGAGAAATGGAAGAGTTGAGAATGCATTCCAACTTCAGCAGTTTACCAAGCATTTTTCAATAGCTTTTACTGGGGAACCAGAATATGGATGCAAGAGGAAATATGTTCTAGTACCCAGTGGAAGGAAGTGGGTTAAGAATAGAGCTGTGCTGGTCCTTTCATGATTTGACACAATAAAATGAAACATCTCCGTTCATCTGTAGATGAAAAAGGGGAAAGTTACAAACAAAAAGGCATTTTGATTTCATAGAAGAAGCACCCTAGGTCATCAGATTTAATTTTTTTATACTGCAAACCATCAGTGATTGCCCAAGGGCTCAATAACAAACCTAAAACCTTAAGTAAAAAGATTTTTTAAATCTCTAAAAACTTGAACAGATGCACAGAAAGAGGGTATCATTGACATCTTTGCCAGCTACAATGACAGGTAAGATACACTTCCTAAATATCCTAAAATACCTTTTTCCCTGCCAAGCTCCCTTTGGAGGAAATTCTCCTGGATTCCAAATCCAGTTACTGGTGTGAACCTAAGACTGACAGAAAGACACACCAGCGAGGCTGCACAAAGGATTTTTTACGACTATAGAGCACAGGGTCACTTGATCACCATTCTGTCCCCAGCATGCTTCACAGAAAGTTTAAACAGATTTGGAAAATCAATTTATTTCCTAGGGGAAAAAATAAATACTTCCTGAGATGATCCTTGTGGGTCACTTCCAACTCAGAATATTCGGTGATTTTGAGCTGCAAATGTTTTCAGTTTCTGCAGAGCTCATAAAGAAAGGGGGAAAACACAAGAACTTACATCCACAAGCCGAAATATCAGGGTAAAAAAGATTTATAATGTGTGTGTGTATATCATAGAATCACAGAATATGTTGAGCTGGAAGGGACCCACAAAGATCATGGAGTTCAATTCTTGGCCCTGCACAGCACCACTCCCAAGAGTCACACCATGTGTCTAAGAGTATCATCCAAACACTTCTTGAATTCTGTCAGGCTTGGTGCTGTGACCACTTTTCCCTGGGGAGCCTGTTTTAGCTGGGTGAAGCATTTTTTTTCTAATATCCAACCTAAACCTACCCTGACAGAACTTCAGACCATTCCTCAAGTCCTGTCACTGGTCACCACATCAGTGTCTTCACCACTCCTTCACAAGGAGATTGCAGAGGGCCTTTAGGTCTCAGACCCCTCATATTTATGTAACAGCAGCCCCACCACTAGACCAGAACACAAAGGAGATGGATCAAAATGTAACTTGCCTCATTGCTAAAACAATGCTGAACACTTTACTATGCAGAATCTATTACCCTGAAATACAACCTACAGGCTTCTTCCCCTTCCACCTCTTTTTTTTTTTACCCTCTCAATTCTCGTTATCTCCAGTAATACTGAAGGAGCTGATTATGCTGCAGATGCAACCTCTCGCTTTCCAACAGTGCAGCATCTCCCTTTCCAAAAGTCTTTGTGTCATCTGCCAACTTTACTACAAAAATTAATTGCTGAAGTCATTCAAAATACCATTATTCTTGATCAAGACTTTCCTGAGACCCCACTATAGACAGCCCACCCACTGATATTCCTTATTAACAACTAAATTTTAAGATCTGTCAGTGAGCCAGATTTTAATGGGGACTATGTCAATTTTATGAAATTCCAACTTGTAGCACGCAGTGCCTCATCTGCCACAAGGGCTTTCCTGTAATGAACCACAGAGTTCATTTTTCCTTTTCCGCACTGCTCTAAGATTATTAGTATTGTCAAGAGCCAATGAAGAGTTTGAAAATCTGACTTTGTTGAAAAAATTTTAATTGACCAAAATGAGCCAGTGAAAGAAATCCAGATCAAGTAGACTGGAAGAATATATTTTGTTACCTTAGTTCTTCTGTATGGTACAGAGCAACGTATTTCTCAATGAGAATTAATTCATTCTTCCTGTGTTGTTGAACTAGTGATAAGAGTTCATGAAAATGACAAATGCTGGAGGAAAATACATTCTCTATATTACTTTGACATTACTATTGTTTATTTACTCTCCACAAAGGGCTAACAGTGAAAGATGGTTAGAGATTTTGCCACTGTTAATGCTTCTAATTATACCCTAAAAATATGGTATCAGTCCTGAAAACACTACAAGTAGGAAGAAGGTGTTTTCACACATCCTGCATTAAGTGCAAAACAGCACTGTAAACTTACAGAATCTTCTAAGCAAGGGGAGAAAGGGCTTGCACACTTTAAATATTTACACAGAGACAGCATGACCCAGGCTAGAGTAAAGTAATAACGTGAGAGGACAACAGATTGCATATTCAATATGGAGGGAGAGAAAGAACAAAGTGCACCAAGGAGCAGCTGTCCACAAGGGATAGGTCATCAGCTCCGAGTAGCTTAAGTACACAGGGAATCCGTTTGGTAAACCCAGTCTAGAGAGCTACTCACTTTCTGATTTTCTGCTTTGATACTTTTTCTTCAGTAGACTAAACTTCTTCTGGCTTTATAAATTTTGAGAAATGTTTATTCACAATTAGACAAATCATAGTGATAAAAATCTAGCCCAATCATTGACAAATTATTTTAGTGATTGCTCTTGCCACCTGAAGTGCCTCTTTTTTAGCCTATATTTTTCCAGG
The DNA here is from genome assembly GCF_047495875.1 of Pithys albifrons albifrons. Lineage (NCBI taxonomy): Eukaryota > Metazoa > Chordata > Aves > Passeriformes > Thamnophilidae > Pithys > Pithys albifrons. Next base: position 49,780,237 of record NC_092462.1, on the reverse strand, counting down.
CAAAAGTTTTAGCTTTTGATATTTGAAATATCTCTACTTGCTGCACTTAAAAACTCTTCTTATCAGCTATTCTACACCAATCTCCTGATAGAAATTATTATCATTAATGTTAAATGGAAGAACACTGCACTTTTCATTGCTTAATACAGCTCTATTTCCATCACTCCAATCTATTACTACAATACATTAACCAATAGCATGTTAGACCATCTAAATTCACTAACCAATTCCCATAGTTTTCCACAATTCCCTCATTTTCTAATGAAGGTCTAAGACATATCACCTTTTGTTTTAATTATTAATTATCATGCTATTTAATTTTAACTAAGACCACTTTTGATAATTTCATCCAGGCTTATTTTCTTTGACCATGTTTTCTATAACTCCCCATTAGTTGCCTAAAGAAGCATCACCCCTGGGTGATAAAGCACCTATTCAGCAAATAAATTAGGTGACTACCACATTAAAAAATAACAGAGGCCTTCAATTTGTAATAGCTTTTAATAGAATAATACAAATCTCACAACCAGCTATCTAAGGTTATTACTTATATGGCTATTTCTACTGAAAATTCAGCCTCAAGCTTCCAGCTCCATCTCTGAAGAATTTTTTCAAAGTGATTTTGATGAAAGCAGAGCCCTGTTCTCCACACTTTTTTATCTTTTCATTTAAAAGAAACCCATCCTTACCAAATACTCCTACCCCACCATTTTTATTATTTCCATCATTTTCTATGCAGTGCATATATCCAGTACATTCAGCATTCACTGAATATACTCTTCTACATCTTGCTTTTGTATTTTGATTTTCTTCAACTCTTGGAAAATATTCTTCATTTCAAAATACATATGTCTCTACCTTTATTTAATATTTTCCTGCTTGTTTGAGCTTATTACTTTTCTACCTATACCATACTTTTCATCAACACTACACTAAGCACCTGTTCGACAGAGTATCTCCCTAACAGCCTTATTTTTTCAGAATTAGCGTTTCTTGAAAGTCCAGTTTCTGTCCATATATTCTTTATATCCCCGATAACATGACTTTTCACCAAGATGTAATTACTTACCCATTCCCTGCTTATAGGGCAGTAACAACCATCCAATTTTCTCTATGTATCCAATTTCTCTATGTCCATGAGCAATCACCCTGACCATTCTTAAAAATTCTATCAGTAATGACTTACCTCAAACTGTTGATAGAAATATTCCACATAGGTTGCAGTTATGTGATGATTATTTTCTATTTTTAATTGAATTTTGAGCCTGATCAATTATGTTCACCCATACACACATCACTGCTGGAAAAAACGCTCTGTACATTGATAGGATAATATTAATATATTAGTGTCCCTAAGATGTGAGAGGTGGAACAATGTGCAGCCAGAATTTTAAAAGCAAAGTTCAAAAATAGTAGCTATTTTGATGCAGGACTGAAGTTTAACCACTGTGGTTATAAACTCAGGCAGCCAACAGGTAATGTTACAATGAGAATAGCACTGCTTTATTAATATATCAATTGTATCTATAATTAAAGGTTATTTATACCACAGACAGAAGACTTCATCTGGTAATTACTCTTACTTCACACTGAGCAGAAGGTACTTCAATATTAGACCTTCAATGCTTGAACCTTTATGCTCCAAACATATCAAAGCATATTACATAATTGAGTTAAAGACTAGTATTAATAAAAATAGCAAAGGGTAGCAGTTACAAAATCACTACAAATCAAGGACTTTTGAACTAGACAAACAGAAAATGGCAAAGCTGCTTCCTCCTATTAAATTTCAACATTGCCTCCAAAGTTTCAGTTCACATTTGGCTTTTCTTTAGCATGTCCCTCAACTAACTGTATGATTAACAATGAAACCCTTATCTCACTTTCAGATGTTGAAATTCTGTGTCAGCATCAGGAAGAACAAAATTCTGCTCTGGGATTCAAACTTGAAAAGTGCAAATTCAAAACAAAAAATCTTATTGTAAATGAGCTTTGTAATTCAATCATAAGGATGTTCAGTGGGATATTATTGCTTTGAAAGACAATGAGAATTCCAATTCAACAATCTTGTTGTACAAGTACTGACATACACTCTGAAGATATGGAATCTGACACCAGATCCACATCTTTGAAGCAGAATAAGATGAATGAACTATACCCTTATTTTGTTTTCTCTATCTGCTAAATATCTGCTGCAGTTCCCAAACAACTGGACAGAATGCAATACCTTCACTTGAAGTCAGAAATTTCATCTTACGTTGTTCAAAATTTCTGCCTTGTGGCAGAAGTCTGCAACTTCCCCTCCATCCAGAAGAGAATCAATCTTAACATTTGTTCTCCTGAAAATGAAGTGAATACTCCCAAATGTCTCCTGTTCTCATCACTCTGGCTGATTATTCATGAACTTTATGTTTTAGTATAGTGGGTGGAGGCAAGCCCCAGACAGAAAAGTCAGATTGGTACAGAAGTATTGAGAAGAGAAAGCGAACACATGTGTGAGAAGATATAACTGTGTTCTTTCAAGAACTGGTATTTTGAATCCAGAAAGCTGTACACTGAGTTACTCACAAAAAGACAGAGTTCTTGCCCTATCAAGACTCAGTATGTAACCAGAAAAGTAAAGGTAAGGATTATATCAAAATTCTTCCATATCCATCTAGGAATCACAGAATATTCTGCATTGGAAGGGACTTACAAGAATCATCAAGTCCAACTCTTAAGTGAATGGCCCATATGGAGACCAAACCCACAACACTGGCATTATTAGCCCCATGCTCCAACCAACTGAGCTAATCTCAGGGTATCTAAATCCATTTGACATGTCAGAATAAATTCCTCTTCTTCTGTATTCTCTCCATTTACTTAAGTTTTATGGGAAGAGAAGAGAAACAGAATTCTCTTTTCTTTCATCCCCATCTATCAACTAATCATTAAAAGGAATCCTAGTGGAGATAGTTTATTCCCTCATAATTGCTACGCTGTCTGTTGCATCAAACAGGGAAGAAAAGCCCAATAGAAATTCTATGCATCTGTCACACAGTGAGAATTTAAGGAAAAACATGCAGGAAGACCTTTCTTGTGGTCTAAATGTTTATAGTAATGCAACTAAATGAATATGAAGAAAAGACTTAAACTTTATGAGATTCATATGTGATTGCATTATGACAGGGAGAGAAATATTGCCTTTCAACATCTTCAGAATAACAGTCAACAATAAAACAGAACTAAAAAGTTTGGGAAAGAAAACAATTTGTCAGAAGCTTTCAAAAGAAAATCCATAGTTTGAGATTTCATCTCTCTCTTCTCCAACATAAATGAAACAAGTCACCAAAATGTTTATCACATAAGCACCTTACAGACTTTGATAGGGAATGCCAAGTGTGTAACAAATAATTATGTCCTCTACCCCTCCCTTCACAGTTCAAGAAACAGTCAGAGAAAATATATTATTTTTCTTATTTGATCAAGCATGCATGCGGTAGACAAAAGCCATCAATGTTTAATGTACTATATGTTTTCAAAACAAGATTCTTCCAAATATTGCCTTCCTACTAGCTGCAAAGTTTGATCTATAGCAATGAAGTCTTCCTTCCTATATTCCCCTAGAAAAGACAGGGTCCTAAGTTTCATTTCTAGATCCTTATAAAGTTCTTTAAAATCTGAGCTAGCGGAAGAAGAGAACTAGGTTGAGTTATATTTCCTTGAAATACATAGTTTACAATGCACTTTCTACAGTAAGAGTAAAATGTCTAGTAATAATTCCTTAATAAAATTCTACAGATTCAAGATCAATTTTTTTAAAAACATAGCTAGTTTATATCTACTGTTCTTTCTGTCAGAAAATATTTGTTAAACAAAGCAAACTATAATTGCCTTTTGATGATCTACTATAGATTGCTCTCTGTCCCCCAAAACCAACACTTTTCATAAGAAAAAGACAGTAAATAGAACATAAAGTCTACTCTTGCTGAGAACATTATTTTTATCAGTTCCAGGAAACCATTGCATTTAATTGCTGTTACATTTAGGTTGTTATCTTGAGTTTTAAGAATTGCAATAAGCCAATTTTTGCCATCTTGGACAAAATGCACACCATCTCTAGTTCACATCTTCTATTACAATGGATCACTTTATGAGCTTACCTCCAATATCTGGCCGAAGCTTGTTGTCATATCCTTGAAGTAAGGAGTCCAGTATGTGAGTTACATCCCCACCATGAATCTTTGGTGCAAGGACCCATGTTTTATTCACCATTAGATCTTCATCATCTTCATCATCTGCTTTATCGGCTCTATGTTGAGGGAATGAAAAAAAAACAACAAAAAAAACAATATTAGGAAGAAAAACAAGAAACAGTAAAACTGAATACACAAGAGGTGAAGAACAAAAATAAAATATTGAACACTATTCAGAGTACTTTATAAAAACACAAATGCATTCTGGTGTCAACAGAAAGAAGCAGGCCCTTATATAAAATACCAACATTTTGTTTTATGGTAGTAAAGTTTGTAAGCTAATAAACGTGTTAATAGAGACACTAACACATCACCCATAGAGAAAAACTCAAACCATGAGTCAAACCCATAAAAGTAGCAGTAGGCATCATCTTACTGTCAGGCTTTTCCTATTTTAAAACACAAAGTGTAATTCCAAAGCTTTTTCCTACATGTACTACTTTTTCAAATCATACCAGTAACATAATATTTCTAAGAGATGCTTAATCATCATAATAGATACATCTCAGTGTCAAGAGCATTAACAGAATCTCCTTCCTAGTAGCCTCTCTTCTAACTATGATATAAAAAAATAAGACTTGTATACTTATTCAATTCCATTCACATTGTAAGAAAGGAAACAAACATTACATCCATGTGCTATGACTAAACATCAGCAGAAGCTGCAGTCACATGCCAACTATGTATCTGTATGTATACATGATACAGTTAACTGAAAGAAATGGTACATCATTTTAAAACCCTTTGTTAGCTACCTGTTTTATCAAGATGAAACAAATATACAAGAAAAATACACATCCATTTATCATCTATCTTTTAATAAGATAAGCAGCAATATATAGTTAATTACTACGTCATTAAAACAAATTGCAATACCTTGGTTGCATCTGCAGATTCACTCAGATATCACCAAAAGGTCAAAGAATGCCTGGAAGTAGTTTTCTTTCCATTCAGTCAAATGAGTAGGGACTTTAGTATTCCTCTAGTGCTAAAAAACTGCAATCTGTATTACCCATCTATTTTATTTCAAGGAACTGCTATGAGCTTGAGGTCAAGCAAAGTGCATCAGACTGACAGCAGTAACCCTGCAAGTCACACAACCTGTCATCACAAATGGGCACTGGCTAGCAATTACAGACCATATGCAATCCCTATAAATCAGATCCAGTGTTAATGTAAGTACAATATTCCAGTAAAAGAAAGAAATCAAATTACTATCCTTGTACTAATTTGTATTGTACACCAAAACTAAAAGTGTTACTACTTTATTGTTAGAGGGTAATTTAAGGGCTTCTAAATTACACATATATATTCTGCCCTCAAAACAAAGGGTGGAATTTCTCAGTAAATTTACTACATGAAAGAAGAACACTAGTATATTCCATGTGAAGAAAGGACAGAGAAAAGGTAGGCGCACGCCTGGCTTTCACTGGAGTTCTTGCTGGGAATGCCTCAAACTGGTCTGTAACAGCAAAGCCTTGCATCACCTTTTGGATAACACTGGCAAGTCTCACTGAAACTCAAAAATATCATGGCTGTGGCAACTCCTTGGTGGTTTTGGCATGCCTGCTTAACCTGGGAAGCAAAAGAAACCTTGCTCCATCTCAATATGTTCCAAGAGGATGAACTGTCTGGATATCAGGGCTTTCATACCTAGCTTGCTGCAAACAAGTTGAGTCTATTACAGATGAAAGTAATATGCCGTCTAAATACAAGGTTCTCTGACAGCTTCCCTGTAACAGTCTGGAAAGTGCTTTCCTTCTTTTAAATTGAAATGCACCATAAAATGCTTAATCTTTGCTGTATTACACAGACATTACAGAAATGTCAGATATTAAATATTTAAGATTTCCCATTAGCAGGATCCCACTAATGGGAGCACTAAAAGAATTAGGAAGCTAAGTTTTGTAAATGTATGCTCTTTTTCCTTCAAAGCTACCTACTGCCATCTCTTTCATGTTTTGTTACCACACAGCTTTTTCTTATGTATCTATTTATGGTCTGCTTGCACTTTTTGGCATCTAATTACCACATAAATTAGCTTAGAGTTGTTGAGAGTGAAGAGGCAATCCCAGCATCTTCCCAGGGGCATTAACATGATGAAGAGTAAAAGTTAATTTATAAGTAGCTCTGTACGGAAAGAGACATACCCACTCCAAAACTGACCTTTTTCTTCTTCCTCTGTTTTTTTCTCCATCTCATAAGCAGCAGAAAGTACAGTGAAACTACTCCATACAGATCCAGGGCACCTGACTCTCTGGATCATCCCTGTAATTTGCAGAGAATTTGAAGTGATTGTGACACTATTTTGTCCTGCTTTAATGTTCTTTCCACAATGCTATTAAGAACAGCAGAGATCTAGCCAAAATGAAAAGTACAAGAGGTCATGCCATTACCAGCTAAACCCAATAGAAGTTACAACAGCAACACCTCCACCCACATATCTTGACATTCTGAAGAGTTCTTAATTTTATTTATAGATTCACAAGACAATTCCAGTGGGAAAGGGATCATGAGAGGTCTTCTCTAGTCCAGCCTCCTACTCGAAGCAGGGCTGACTGAGTCCACAGCAGGTTGCTCATGGCTTGATCAGGTTGAGCTTTGCAGACCTTCATGGATGGAAGCTACACAAGCTCCCTGAACAACCTAATCTCCACTTGTCTCTTTTTCACCATTTAGTATATTTAAACAAACTTGAAATTAACAAGGAAAAAAATACAAATACTTTTCAAATTTTCATCTTCTGTCTTGCCTGATTGAAGGACCTCTGGTCCTCCTCCAATTTAAAAGCTCTGAACTACAAATATGTATACACTGACAGCTTACAGAAATCTATTAATGCCATTCCAGGGAGAAAGGGAAAAATTCCATCCGAATATCTGAGAGTTTTTCTAGACACTCATAAATAAATCCATTTAAGAAGACACTTTTATTAGAGGCAACATTTCTTTATTTAGTTTCTGACAAGTCGTAGCTTAAAATGTACATTTCTAACTATTTACATGGAACTATCTGATTTTATCGAGAAAACATTGTACCCTGAAAAAAGTGTCAACCACTAGAAAAGAAACACAGCAGACTTCCGTCCTAGCACACAAAGCTTAACAAGAGCTTGTGACTCACTAACCCATTAATTAAACCAGGAAAGAAACCAACACAAATCAGACAACATTATAAACAGATGTAGAGGAACAGGCTTACTGCTATTCTACATGGTGAAAACAGCTATTCTCACAGTCTCTATTTCTACCTTACTGGCCTTTTCAGAGGTGATTAACTGAGGTTAATCACTCATCTATCTCACTACCAGAATACCATCTTTCTAACTCTTCTTTAAAATGTGCCCAGGATCACCAAGCATGTAATAAAGACTATAATGTCTCTGAAATTCTCATGGCACCCACTTCTACACCTTTGATTCCTAAGCCATAGCCACTGATGTGCAACAACAGGGCTGTGGTAAGAATGAATGATGCAGGCTGGAAAAATGAAGTGATCCGAATATATAGAAAGTCTTCTGTATGCCCTCCAAAGAAGCAAAGTACACCACCTGCCAACTTGAATTCTCAGTCCAGGTGTTTTGGGGGGAGTTGCACAAAACTACCCCAAAAGAGCACCAAGTCACATGAAGGCAACAGGACAAGTGCTGTGTACATATTCATTTCCGGGAATCTGAATTACTAATCTTTGTCATGCTAAAGAGATTTGAATTAGTCTGTTTCAAAGACAGAAATTCCCCATACATAGTGAGAAGGATCAGTTGCGATGATGTTATCAGGATCTAATTGATCTAATCGAGCTTGCTTGACCATGCTCTTTAAAGAAATAGTCACTTCGAAAAATAAGATGACTCAAAACTGTTAATCTTTTACCAAGTTACTATGTATCTACAGCTTTTTCTCCAGTGTTTGGAATGTGACAGAAGGAAAGACACAGGGCAGCAAACTTAATTGCAAACCAGAAAATAAAATGCTATGTTCAGGTATGCCATTCAATTATTTAGCAACAGTTAACTTTGGCATGACCTTTTTACTTCTTTGCTGTTAAAATAAATCTAACAAACATATGAAGATTAATGTTAATTAACTCCATTCTCACTTTAATGCTAGCACTTTCCCCTTTCTCTCACAACCCCAGGAAGGAAGGTAAACAATTAAAGAGGAATTCTTTTCCTTTCCAAGTTCATCTAAAGGTTATTTCACTATACACAGAAGATAATACTTTATCCTTTCATGATTTACTGTAAACTTTTTTTTTCCAATGAAGTTCACTCAGTATGTCTTTTTCAGAATGTCTGGAGACTATAACTTAAAACAAAAATACATCAAACATTAAAACATTTCTGTTCATGGCACAGCAGAATTACTGTTACTGCAGGTGCTAATCCTGATTTTAATGATTTTATAAGTAAGAAAGAGACCTCACTTCTTAAGACACTTGTTGTAACCCTTCAGGTAGTCTCATAAACCCAACAGTAACCTGAATGTACATAGTTAAGAGTAGTTAGGCAAAAAGTGCCCCAATTATGCTCTCTGTCCTTCAACTAATTGAAGACATTACCATGACTAATAAATCCCTGAGCACAAGTGACTAATAACTAAATAAGTCTTTTCAACATCAGGCAACATGCTCATCTTCAGATATTAATAACAGAGGTCTTTGTTCTCCATTAAATATGAGAAAAACCAATCAGGTGAGCTTTCAGTTGCAATTAACATCTGCCAAGTAATGTAATGAACTGGAAAAAAACCCATAAAGTACAAGCCTTCCTACTGCTATTTGCATCATATGTATCTAAGTATTACACACAGAAGTACATGTATAGCATAAGTGGGAATATTTAAACATGGCTAAGCATCAATTTACTTGTCCATTCCTAGGGTACTATTCCCGGCCAACATACAGACAGATACCCAGTCCTCCAAGCTGGGTTTATTTAGAGGGAACCTCCAGACTTCTAGAGCACTAGAGACTCGGCAAGGGACCTGAGTTACCTCCACTGATGCTTTATGTCTGTGCATAAGAAATTCAGTCAAGCCCTTGGTACTAGTGAGGTTTAGACAACCTGCATAGTGACCTTGTCTATATGGAAATAAACTGATCCTTCTGCACTGGGAATATTCTGATGAACATTTAATAAATAAATAAGGAGGCAAGACGTGTTTCAGATACTTTCTATGCTGAAATACATGAAAGCAATGTATTTTTTTCCTTGTTGCCTCATTTATGAGAATGAAAACAGTAAGAGCACTTGTGTTACTTCATTTAGCTGAGGATCTTCAGTTGCTTCAGGAGTTTTACCAAAGCAGGGGTAGGGCACAGTGACACTGACCTAAATGATGAAATGTGTCTTAAGACAGCTGTTATTCCCTGGCTGTGCTTCCCAGCATTGTATATACTTTGTTTAAGTATAATAAAATTTAACTTCTATTTTCCATTACTTAAAACAAACAAACAAACAATTCCTCTCAACTTTCAGAAAAAATGGTAAAGTTTCCCAAAGTTTAAACATGGGAGATTACTTTGTGAGCAACAACACAGCTTCAGAGGTTTGTCAAAATAGTGCATTTAAGAGCTTCATAGCAAGTCAGTCAAGACAGATAAGGTTCCCAGTGAAGTGTTCCAACAGATCAGACATCTAACCAGACACTAGCTTACTCCAAAACACAAAACATTATATGCTTGTATGTGCTAAACAAGTATATGGCCCCATTAATAAGAGGTCAGAGCTTGTCTGACCTAGTCAAATTCCACACATGAAAAAATACCTAAACCATTGAAAAGTTAAGCATGGTTGACACCTCAATGTACAGAGACTGGTAATGACTAACTCAGAAGGTAAAAATGCATGTACTTAGGCATGTGTCACATGAATGACCAAGGCATAAGAAGAACTATACATGAAAATCTGAACTCTAGAAGGATGGTAAGTCTAAGAAGTGCCTGAAACAGATTAAACTTCCTTAAATAGAGAGCAAAATCCAACTTCAACATGGTAGAAATAAGTAATGACTCTCATGTCAGCAATTTAAACTGCACATTTCCATACTTTCTTGGATCTTCCTAAGATAAAATGAAGGCCTCAGATAAACTTGTACATCCTTAGAAGCCAAGAAAGGATTGGGACTCCTGTATATACACAAATATTACTTTTTTTCAATACCAACAATAAGCAGGGCCATATAGTCATGACTGCTGGAATAGAACACAATTACACTTTTCTACAAAAGATTTTCTTGAAAGCTCACTATCACTGCTAGCTGTCAGTAGCGAATGGTTTAAACATCTCTCAAGATTTATCTTTCAAACTTAATGGCTGACTTCATTCTCATCAGTTCTATTACATTTCTGCAGAAAGGAACTCTCTTTTGCATTTCATCATCAGCGCTTTCACTCATATGCTTTATGTGTCACAGAAAATTTGTGGGAAAATAAACATAGCAAAGAAATACAGCTACTGAAAACCTGCCTCCGAAAACCATTATTTGCTCTTTTTAATCCTGTGGGATATGGAGTCATTGATGCTGTTTTCCTTCATCTTCAGCCTTCCTAAACTGGTTTAGACATTCTCTTGTCAAAAATCTCTTTACCTCCATCCATTCCATCTCAGATGCTTTCATCAATCTATTTCCCGCTCCTTCTGCCTTGCTAGGCTTTGGCATATTCTTTTGTGTGTCAAAATACATTTCACTCTCCCATTGAAATATGTTTTACTTATTCCCTCCATTTTTTTTTCCAGTACACCTATCACATACTGTTAGGTTGATTCTTCTGAATACACATGGCGCCTATTCGTAGTGTCTGGCTATTCATCATTTCCTGCCCTGTTTCCTCTTTCCCTCCTTCTACCTAAGTTTTTACTGAAGGGATGAATCTGGACCTTAATTATCAAGGAAAATGTGGAAAAATATTAGAAATTCAAATACAGAAAAAAGCATTAGAACATTAGATTAAAAGCATAAGCTATGTAAGGAAGTTCACTTAGTATTGCATAAGCTTTGTTGCAAAAAAAGAACAATAATAGTATCAACAGAATAAAGACACACACCTCTGCTGTTCATTCCCTGTAATAAAAAGTGTTGCCTATGTACCTGAGTGCTTAGGCTATAAAACTTGTAATATCTTAATACATTTCACAAGCATCAGGAGATCAAGATCTTTTGAGTCATTACAGCTTTGAAGTACAACTCCAAAAGATATGAAACATTTTCTCACACTCGATAACTTCAGTACAATTAATTTTAGTCCCAGCAAGACCTTCACTTAAAAGAATTATCACGTTTACTATAAAATGTGCACCATCTCTGCGATACTAATATAATAAAAACTAACCCAAAATTACTGAACAATACAACCAGGCTTAACTCTGAACACTTAATAAAGGCACAACTTGATGGCAGAGTATATTTATAGAAATGTGAATTTTTAACATTAAAAACAACAGGTACTATTAAAGACATCTTCCAGAAAAACAATTTTGTTCTGAGATCCACACAAATTGTTGTCCTCCATGTCAATTTTCATATAATGCCCCATACTACTTGAAATTACACTAGTCAAATGTTATTAATTCGAATGGCTTTTACAGGTCTCAAAAAATTAACATAAGGACTCAAAGCATCACAAGATATCCTTTATACATCAGTCTTCTTCTATAATACAAAATTTATCTTCTCTCCTTGAAAGTTCACCCAAATATTGATATGGTCAGATCAGAATAACTGCTGCCTCTTCTCTTACCAACTTGCAGTCCAGAAATCAATTGACAATTTTTCTCACATCTGTCTGTCCAAGTAGACGCAATTCTCTGCGCCAGTTTAGAGATGCTGCATTCTCAAACATATTCACCTTGATTAGTATAGCAATGTTACTTTGACCATCTTAGTTAAAAGCACTCTTTACATCTACATGTCATCACAAAAATATTCTTCCCACTTTCATAGACCTGATGGAAAGACAACTATCTGCTTCTACAACCCTTGTATAATACAATAGAGAGCATGAACTTTGCATGAGTAAGATAACAAACTATGCTGAAAATAAAAATTAAAAAAACTAAAACACACACCCACCCCAAGCTGATTCCTGTAATTTTCCGCAGAAATTATTAATTTCTACATACAATTTAGAAGGCATCTTGTGAAGTTTACTTCTAGTCAAAGTAGGGCCAATACCAAATTCAGACCAGGATGCTTACAGACCAGTCATCTGGGTCTTGAAAATTCCATGGATAGACCTCCCAAAACCTCACTGGACAACTTGTTCCATTGTTTATTTATTCTCCAAGGAAAGCTTTTTCTTTATACCTAGTTGGGATTTCCCCTGTTGCAATTCATCACCATTGCTGCTCATTCTCTAACCCTGCACCACCTCTGTCTTCTCAATCACCTCTCCGTAAGTGCTGGTCCCCACAAAGCCATCTCTTCTCCTGTCTGGTCAGCCCTCTCCCAATAGGCAGGTGCTACTGCTTGACCAGCTTAGTAGCCCAGTACTGAGCTGTCTCCAGTTTAAACCCAAAACTGAATGAAGTGTCGAGATATGGTTTCACAAGTGTTGACCAGAGGGAGACAATCACTTCCCTCAACCTCCTGAATGAGCACCTGGTCCCAACAGCCTAGGAGGCTGCTGGCCCTCTTTGCTGCCAAGGTTCCAGGCTCCTCACTAGGAACTCCAGGCCCTTTTGGAAGAGCTGCTCCCCAGAAAGCTAGCTCCAGTTCTGCTGATGGGGACTTGCCACCCAGGTGCAGGACTTTAGCACTTGCCTTTGATAATTTTACAATCGTCCTGTCAACCCATTACCCAGCCTCTCTTGCTCCTCCTAAACAGCAGCCCTGCCTGCAAACATATGAACTTGGTAAAAAAACAATCTTTCAACATAGAAAAAATTAAATTGTCTTCAGGAAACATGCTAATACCTTTATTCCTGATGCTCTGAGCAGTTCTTGTTCCAACCCAGAAAAACCATGAAATAGGACACACTTCTTACTTCTCTTTCCTTGCATCAATTATTCCACGTTCTGATTACAAACTTGCAGAACATGTTGTGTGACTTGTTTGCACAGAATCACAGAACCATTTAGGTTGGAAAAGACCTCTGAGATCACTGAGTCCAACCTTCAACTGATCACAACCTTGCCAAGTAGACCATGACATTAAGTGCCATGCCCAACCATCTCTTAAACACCTCCAGGTATGGCATCTCCATCACCTCCCTGGGCAGTCTATTCCAGTGTCTGGAACTGGACAGCTACTGACCAGCACCTACACATCCTTTTTCACTGGGCAGCTTTCCAGCCACTCTTCCCCCAGCCTGCACTGCTCCACAGGGTGGTTGTGGCCCATCACTTGGCCTTGTTAGACCTCATACGGTTGGCCTAGGCCCATCAATCCAGCCTCTCCCTCTGCAGAGCCTTCCTACCCTCCAGCAGATTGACACTCCCATTCATTTTGGCTTACAACAACTAGTTAAACTATTGACTTTAACACCTATATTCTTTCCCTTTTTTTCTGAGAAAATCATTACTACAATTTCTTATAGCAGCCCTTTGCCTAAGAAAGTACTTGAAAGTATCCATTATCTTTAGTAAGTAGGAACTTCCTTTTTTCTATTCTAAACATTTCTAATGTTAGCTGAAAATTTAGTGGGGACCCTTATGCCAACTATATTTTAATCTTAGAAATCAACACCATTTTGTTATTTTAGAATTTGTAGACAAATATACATTTTTTTCTCTTCTACTAAATGTCTTCTAAGGAAAGCCTTCCATCTATTTCATGCAACAAAAATACAAACTATTAGGAAGATAAAGCAGGCCTTAGCATAACCTGTATGGCCTTGACTGAAACTTAAGTCTAAGACTACTAAAATTCTCATGGAGAATTATTTCACCTGGACTTGAATGAAACCTGTAAATGTAAGCTAGTAAGTCTTATTTTTGGGGTCAGCAAGTTACACCTTCTTTATGGGTTTAGGCTATACCATACAATGAAATAATTAATATGTAAACAGTCGTAGTCCACTGTTCATCCAGACCAAACAGCAGGGATAACCATAGAAAATCATAGAGCCTAAGTCGATATAACTGAAGAGGGACAAATGGTATTAGAAAAAGGTTAAAATACCCAAAATTGCTAAGGAAGGACACAGTGATGAAAGGCATCACCTCTCTGGGTATGTGAAACATGTACTAACCATGGTAGTATCATATCTCCTGGGGGTTTCAGGCTACAGTCTTCACACAAAGACAGACACACATAAATCCATGTGCCACATGTCAGCACACCATTCAAGAGACTGTAGATCTCTTTCTGCATTTGACTGATGAAAGGTTAATTGTCATCAAGTTAAAAATTAACTGATACACTGTTGATGGGCTAAGTGCCTTGATCCAAGAAACACTTTCCATAGTGAAACTAGGCTTAAAACAAACTTATGATAAATGAATGCTGAGAACCATAACCTTAATGAAAAGTAGTCTACCTAATTAAATGCCAACCCACAGTCACTATAAGATTCAACAAATTGCAAAGCCAACTTCATTAGATTCTACTTTAAAATAACACCAGCACCTCAATTAATATATCTTCTTTATAAAACATTTTCAGTCATTTAATCTGATGATATTTCAACATATCCATGTGAACTTTAGATCTAACAAAATTAGAACTTTTGTTCTAACAAAATTTTGTTCTAACAAAATTAATCACATATTTTCTGAAAAATCTTCAGGTAACAATAAATATAGTACAGCCCTTCACAAAAACAAGTTTATTTGAAATAGTTACAACTTCTGGTATATGTTAGCAGGTACCAGCCTCCTCCCACAGAAGACAAGGAAATGTCTGTAGACTGAAGTAGCAACTGAATCAGAAACTTACATTGAACTGTGCACCATAATTGTGGTATTTACATAAATGTGGCTTGAGATCACAGAAAAAATCATACAACTACAATAACTAGGCAATGACATGCCCCAAAGACAAATAGAGTGAATGAGTTCTACTGAAATTTTAGTGTAACTGTCATCAGACAATTATGGACTAATCCAAAGATCAACTAAGTTAACGAATAACTGTAAAAAAGGTGAATATACTCTGTAAGGACTAATGGAAGTATCTAAACCATATAATAAAAAGCTCGCTGTCTCTCTTTCAACAATTACTTCTCTGATGTAATTTATTGTATATTAAATATAAAATAAATATTAAATATAACACATACCTTTTAAAGTAGGGGTATTACACCTCTTGTTAGATGGTGACTAAAATTTATGGTTGTCAGAGTTGTCTCCTGCTGGACACAACCCTCAGGCCATCAGTTGGATGGCCTTCGTTGACAAAGCAGGAACCTAAGGTACAGGTCCATAGCTCATTTGCAGCAGGTCTGGGTCTGATACAATCCAGTACATATTCAATGGCTGCATGGTGGTGAGATCAAATACTGTTCTTCTCCAGAGAAAACACTGAAGGAACTTTTATTTTAAAAATATCTACATAATTTATTCTGTCATGTAAATACGGCACTGGACAATGAAAAAAAAATTGTCTTGAGTTAAAATGACAGTTAACGCCCTAAAAGTTGTACGGCTACGACTTTTTCCTAATCCACATTCCATACAGCTGAACTTTATTCTGAAAGAGAAATTGGACAATAACATTACATTAATAACAGTAAGATTTAACCCCTCATGGTACATTGCCTTAGACAAGAAGCAAACAATACTAAATGAAAGGACCAGCAATCAACTTGAGACATCAAATAATTTAATTCAAAGGGCATTACTCTCATGTTACCTCAGATTTTTGCTATTCATGATGTCTGTCTGTCTTCCTGAAAACAAATAAAAATGACTGCATATAAATTTAGAAACACAGAATTCACACTTTACCAGAGAAGAATGCAGGGACAAAGAAAAGGATGTGAGGATCAAGGTGGAAAGCAAAAAGAATGTGAGGTACACTTAAGCCATACTGGAGCTAATCCTCCAACAGAGTATCTGAGCAGTATGAAGCAGTAGTAGTGAAACAATATGCTGTGTGTATCTGCCATTCATGAAACTAATATTTATGTAATCTACCCATTTTTGAAGTATGTTCTTCAAAGAAAAAATGGAAAGCATTTACAAAATGATTAAGTAAATGATTAAATATTTTCTGAAGAAATATAAGTAGCTCAGTTGACTTATCTGAGAGGAACATCTGAGCAGCTATCAAGTGGCCTCTTAAACTACATATACTAGGGATATACTTTGAACAGTAGTTTGAAGAACAGTAGTTATTTCGACTGTAGCTTGGGTAAATCCAATTCAGTGGAAATTTCCATTCTGCACACAGTGTCTCGTGTCTCCAATTGTACCATAAGTGTACAGAACTTCCATTTTGGACTAGATCATTCATCCTGCAACAACTGCTAGGCATTTCACTGCACTGCAGCTTCCTGTCTCCAAGAGGTGAGGAGATTTCTATAACACATTATGAAAGACTATGCTGGAAAGAGCATCAGGATGTTTTCTGACTAAAATGCTGAATCCTTTAAGAATTTTCAGGATTCACTTGAAGTGTTCTGAGTTCTTTTCAAGGCAAAACTTAGCAGAGGTACTCAGGACGAGCTTTGATGACTGGTTTCCCTGTTGAAGAGCATATGGGTGCAGGCCATGCTCTGTTCCTGAAGAGTAGCTGCACTCTGAGGCTACCCTGCAGAACCAGAAGTATCAACCAAGACCTGGATTACCCCACAAAGAGCTAGACCTGGGATCCAGTGACTGAGCCAGCTGTAGCAGGTGGCACAAGAAAAAAAATCACAACAACAAAACAAGTTTTTTCTGCTAGCAGAAGAAAGCAGGAGATCCACTGGCTGGAAGCCAGAGAAACCTCAGGCTGGAAATACTGTACAAGTATTCATTGCATGTCTTTAAGCAGGGACTTAGAACAGCTATACTGAAGGAGAAAACCTGATACAGAAGCCAGGGTAAATTCTTCAGTTTTGTTTATTCTCATGTAAGACTGGACTGTCTCAACAGATCCTACTGACTGGAACATCCACCAGTTAAAATACACTTTAGAAACTATTTCTTTCCATCTTTCCATATTACTGAGATTTCTCTCTTTGAAATATATTTTTTTCTAATGAACTCCTGATGACCTTTCTAGTCTCTTGTTACCTCTCTTAGTTCACTGCTGCTGTATGATTTACCATTTTTAGTTTAGGTATGTAGAATCAAGTTTTTACATAGGCACGCAGGCCACTGAATTCACTGTGCTATTTTTATTCTTATTAAAAATGTTTGCACATGTAAAAGTGCAAAATCAGGACTTTTGTGTAATCTTCAAATTAATTTAATTGCATCTGAAGTACTCTGTACAAATTATCATCGTTCAGAAAAATTGTTAAGAAATAGAAATTAGCATCCTTGTCATCCACCACCCTTTGAAAGACTCCTGACACTGTATCACAGTCATTTATAATTATCAGTTGTCTCTGCTCCTCTTTACCAAATAAGTTGTATCATTATTTTACTCAAGTACATGATCAATTTAGTATGCATTGCAAGAAAGGGTTATGCCGGTAATTAAAAAAGCACTAGTACTCTTCTCTCATAAATGGTACTACAGCAATGGGCATTGAGATGCTCACCTTTAGTATTCTGTGAGTTCAACATACATGACTTTTTAAGTTTATATATATGACAGCCCAAACGAAAGCAACTTACTTTCAAACACTGCATATACGTCGCCCATTTAAGTGAGCCTACCTACTGGCCACAGCAGTTAGGTGTTCTGTTTGACCCAGATCACTGCAAATAAAAAAACCCACATATTCCCCCAATAACCTTATAATCAACTCTGTGGACAGACTTGCATTTCTGTATTCAGATAAAAAAAGTCGAACAAGGTCATCAACAAGTGCTTCTTTTCTGGCCAGCTTAGAAAGGCTTGCAATGGTAGCAAGGGTGCTCTTTGTAGCATTAGGCATATTTAACAAAAGAGAAGTAATTGAAAATTTGGTTCAATTTGCTAACAGCCTTTTTTTTAATGGATTGACATAGTTTGAAGGTTTCCTTGAAACCATTTTAAGAAGATTATGTGTAAAGAATATATGCATTTCTCAATATTTATGTCCCTTTAAACTTTATTGTTATGAAAGAAAATATTAATAAACTTTTAATAAAATAAACTATATTTTAAACCACTGGGACTGCTTAAAAACATGTTCTTCACTGTCACATTATGAACAAAGCACATAAGAGTGAGGATAATAATGAATAAACATCCCAGATGTTTAAATGAAACAGTAAATCACTATTATCAAGCACTAAGAAACCAATGTTGTTATGACAGGCTTAACTCTGATCCAGGAACTTATATGAGAAGGAAACGTAGGCTGTATTATATATTTTCCTAACAGGTACTTTGAAATAGAAAGGAAAATATTAGTTGTCATTTGTACGTGCTGACAGTGCTGACAGTTACATGTCAACAGAGCTTATTAGAACATCAGATTACAAAACTAAAGGGAAGATATGGCCAAAATTAAGTTAAGCTTACAATATACTGTTAGGCATGCTGACCAGCACATACCATTTAAAGCTGTTACAGTCATGCTGCACCTGTATGATTGGAACTATGGAAATAATTATATTGTCAGCTGTTATGCTCTGCCTATGAATTATCTGTTTATTTGAGTTCAACAAGAATAATGGGTTTGCCGAACATTTAGAACTGCAGTGACTGCTGGGTAACTACTCTTTCCACGCACATAGCTTATACAAAGGTTCATCGCCCAGTTTCTGCTACAAAAGAGATGTCTGCTATTCACAAAAGTATTCCTTCAAAATAGTGATTCATGAAGTTACATCAAGTGCATTGGCCATTTGGTTTGTTGGTGCTGCAGGTGAAGACCTGAGTGCAAACAGCTGTTTTATGGGACAGATTACAACTGCATTGAATCCCCATTGGTGAAGAAAGTTTGGTGTAATGTCACGCTACAGCTTTTGGGGCAGTACCTTAAAATGATGAACTCTTGGTTGGGTTTAACTTCCAGTGTCCTTGCATAGGCTTTAGCTCCATTTCTTACAGCGGAAGCAACTTTACTCAGAGTACAAAGTACTTTGTGAATAAATGCATACCAAAAGTGATGCAACGTGTAACTTTTTAAAAGTATGTGTTGAAAAGGTGGGCTGGCTTCTGCAAGATTATTTTAGAAAAACAGTCGGAACTAGCGCAACCTGGTCTGTTCTCAACAAAAGCATTACTCCTGTGTTTTAGTTTGAACTTCAAGGAAAATCTTGGGCTTAAAATACAGAGAGCCATCCAAAGAAGCAGAAAAAGAGTATTTATATCCTACTTTGTGGCACACTGTTAATGGGCACCAGAAGTCCCAGCCTCTCTGCAAACACACCTGAATTGCAATGCACTGCACACCAAAGAATCATGATCTGCAAAACCCATCCATTTGTTGCCATTTATAAAAAAAAAGGGCAGGGGGTAAGGGGAGGGGGGGGGGGGGGAACAAATCTTTCAATATGGTATGGTATGGCCAAACTTCGTGAACGAAGATTTGGGAAGGGCTGTCCCCACGTGGGTGTGCCCTTCCAGCCTGCGCAGTTAAAATCTTTCAATATAGTCTTTGAATAAAAGGCAGGGCTGAAAACAATTGATTCAGACACATGGATATTTATACCAAAGGTTCCTTTTTATTGGAGAGATCACACAGAATACAATAATGCATGTAAGTTATCTCTTTTTCTCACTGAGGATTTCTTATCAAGTTACTTATAAATACCAATGTTAATGAGATGCATACATAATAATCTACACTTAGTCCTATAATACAAACCACATTTGACAAACAAAGAAAAATAATTTATTTTTTAGCTAGTCCTCCTCCTTTGTAACTAAGTCTTTGAACTGATAAATTAGCATGCATATTCTTTTCTCTCAAACCACTTGATAATTTCTTTCATACCTAAGGTACACTATGATCATTAAGAAACATCTTGAAGATGCACAGCTGCACTGGTATAATTTTCATCAATGCCTTTGAAAAATATTTCCATAATATACCAGGGTTTTAAAAGACACAGATAAGAAAAGTATAATCAGTGGTGTTTCTGACTAGGATAACACAGCAGCCTTCTGAAGATGAGAGATGTGATGAGATCAACACACCTCACACAGACTGATAAATCATGACAGACTTTAAAAATGTTTAATAGATTTTTTCCCTTTTTTCTTTCTTTTTTTCCCCAGCCTTTACACCACATATTTTATATCCTCTTAGAATAAAAATTTGTTCTATCATTTAAAAAAAAAAAAGACACACTGGGCAACAGTCAAATACCCTTTCAGTCTGCTTTGTTATTTTGATGAGTGTAACCTGTGGAATGATTCACATTAGTGCTGAATTATTAATAGAGTTGAATGATCAGATTGCTTTTCGTTAAGTTGTTATGGGTACTAATAACACATGTACACAGCTGTACCAAACTGTTGCCCTTCAGCTCAATTTTCTAACTCCTTTAAAATGCACGTTTCCAACTTCTGGGACTTGAGCAGTTGTCCTGCCCCATTCCACGCGTGAGCCCGCTCACACTCCCGAGAGCTCCAGAGGCCGGAGGCGGTCCGGTGCGGGATGTCCCGCTGCGCTGGGAGCGCACCGAGCAGGTGCCATCGGCTGGGGCAGCGCTCCCGCACCACCCGCTGCAGGCGCGGGCATCGCCGCGCCGCTCACCAGCCGCGCTCCCGCCACCTGTCCCCGCAGTCCCGGCGGGCACGGGCGGCAGCGCGGCGCGGAGCTCCAGGTGGGCCAGGCGCTGGGCTGCCCCCGCCCGCTGCCCCGGACCGCCCCCGGCACGGTATGGCCCCGCCGCCCCCCCGGCACGGTGGGGCGCGCTTTTTCCAGCACCGAGCCGAGCCCGGACTCACCATCCAGCCCAGAGAATAAGTGGGATGCGGCTGAAGTTTTACTTTGCTGGTGCCGGCTTTCCCCGCAGCCGCCCTCGGGAGCCACAGCGGCGGCACCGGCTCCTTTTTCCGTGAAGTTTGGCGGCGCAGCCTCCCCTGCCCCTGCCCTCGCCGCCAGCCCGCCCGGCGCGCCCCGAGCGCAGCCCGGGGCGCGATGCACAGGCAGCCGAGCCCCGGCGGGGGCAGGTGTGGGGTCCCCGCCGTACTCACCCGCTTCCCAGCCGCACGGTCAGCAGCAGCAGCAGCAGCCGGGCCCCGCGGCGGCGGCTCCAGCGCGGCGTGGCCCCCCGCCATGCATCCATGAGCGTGAAAGCTCTCCTTTCCCTCGGTTTTCTCCGGAGAGGCTGAGGCAGAGCGACCCTGCCAATCCCACCACCCCCCGGCACACGGCAGGCAGAGGGAGGGGACGGGAAGGGTAAAACACCCAAACAGGTAGAAACGCACTCTGCAAGGACCGAGCAACTCGCCCAATAGGCTCATCAGGTTGCTCAATAAATTATCCTAAAAACTGCTGGGCGAATCAATCCCTAGCAGAGGTGGAGCCTCCTTTACTAGAAGGGAAACATGCTTGGGAGAAAGGGTGGCATTGGTTTGCTGTTTTCTCCGAAGAGGAAAATGAAATAGACCATATATATACATATATATATACACACGCAAATATACATACATGTATGTATATATGCATATGTATGTATTCAGAATATATAAAACCTTAAATATATGGTTAAAGCTACCTATATATATATATATATATATATATATATATATATTTAAATCTATTTTTAAAGCTACACAGAGGGCGGCTTGCAATGCGAGTCAGCCTCTCGGCCCTGCCAAGCGGAGACCCGCAGGCGGGAGCAGAAGCGCCTGGGGATGTGCGCGGACACCCGCGGGGGCTACCCGGCCCCGCGTCCGGCACGGTCGAGGTTCTGAGGAGGGCGGCCCCAGCCGCGGGGAAGGGGGCATCTGCCAGCCCCTCGTTCGTCCACGAGAGAAGGGGCACATCCCTCCAGCCGCGGGCCCTAGGGCCGTGTGGAGGTGGGCGGTATGCTGGGCGCTCCAGGGCAGCTGCGGGAATTCCGCGCTCCCGAGACGCGCTGGGCGCAGGCCCGGAGGTTGCAGAGGCTCTGCGCGGCTGCGGAGTCCTCCAGGGCGAATGAGTAAGGCGAGCAGTGTGCGGGGCTGCGCGGTGAAATTGGCCAGGGCATGCAAAACACCCGGGTTTGGGTGTTTTCTCCTTCTTTTTTCCTCCTTGTGTCGTCTCGGCTGCTCCCTCCTTCTGCCTCTCTCAGAAGACGTACGGGAGAAAGTAGCCAAACACATACCCCTAACTCCCCCCTGGCGAACCCAAGGCAGGGAAAGGACCGCGGTAGCGGAGGTGCCTGGAGGTTCCGCACTCGCAGCCTCTGCCGTGTCCATGGGGACGGGCGGTCACGTCCCGAGGGGACCAGAGCTCAGATAACACATATTTCTTCTCTCGTCTTCAGGGTCGGATAGCCCCTCAATCCCTCCCCATCCCAAATCCCCGGCCCCGGAAATGCCCCCTCTCAGTTCTCTATGGGGCATTTGTGCAGTAACCTGTGCAACGTGTTCTCAGCATAAGAAGCAAACTGTTTTCTAGTCATCATCATCACCGTTCTTTGAGTCAAGTTGCCACTGCACAGAAATGTAAATAATCCCCCATTCAGCAGTTATTCCCATGAAAGGCAATGGTTTGTCTTCTTTCCACATCATCATCTGGTTATTATTTTATATGTACAGCTTACAGCTGCTTTAATGGTTAAAGAAACTCACCACGCTTCAGAGCTGCAGTACATTAAGTGAAAATTCAACGACTTGAAAATTAATAGCCAGTCCTGTGGGTACTGGCAGACGGTAAAGGCACATATTATTGTATGACCTGAGGTCTCTTTACTGGTGGATTAACACAGCAGGCAGCGTCCTCGCATGATGGCAGAGGCATGAGCTCACAGAGCACATGCATTTATTACAGAGTAAGTGCAGAAGCAGCTCCCCTGCTGCAGCTGGTGGCACTAGCTCCAAGGAACAGAATTACTGTCCCCCTCAGCAAGACAAGCACAAACCATCCCAAAGTCCCTTTCTCTCTGGGAAGTCCTTCTGCCCTGAAAGTAGCCATGGTTCTAAGGTTTATTGATCTGTCAAATTGATTGCATTTCACAAAATATCCAATTAATGCTTCTTATGTCTTAGCATTCTCATGTTTATGGAATCATTAAAACTCTATCAGTCTATAAAAAATTATGCTGTCACTAAAAGATATTATGCAATAAGTGAATCCTGAGAAAATTTGATATAACAAGCTTAAGTGTACTTACAGGATTCCAAGATATCTTCTTTCTATGTGAGTTGTTCGGAGCAACTATTTAAAAAGGTAATTTCACTCCTGTGTAGATCCAGCAACTTGCTACCACTGAAACAGGAGATTAAAAACGACAAGCATAAACAGTGAATAAATGAAATTTTTCATTTCATTTCTGGGTTTAGAATATTAAGGCACATAAAAGTACTATTAAAAAAAATAAAATAAAAACAGCACCAATGAGATTTCTCAAATGATACAAGACTAAAGATGACATAAGCAAAAGCTGGTTTCAGATTGTCCCAAATCTGAATTTTCCATGTATTCTAATGTAAAGAATAGAAATCCATCTCTCTCAAAATAATATGAAGAAATTATTCCATTATTAAGTAAAATATTAGATGGAAAATAGGTATAAAAGTGTTGAAAAGCAAACAGGGACAAAAAAAATCTTTAACCACCAAAAGAAAACTTAAAAGAAATCAACTCAGCTTGTAAGTATTCCTAAGGAAAATAAAAGAAGCAATAAATGAAAACTGCAAAATGTAAAAGAGAATATCAAAGAAAAGCTGAGCAAATTACCTACCTGAGTGTAATAAGAAGGAGATGCTCATATGTTATAATATACTGAAGGACAGTGAGTTCGTTATTAAGGCCTGTTGATATTTGTCAGCTGCTTGGTACTGGCAAAACTAATCCAACAACAGTATTTGAATTCTCAGTTAGAAACACCTTATGCTGCTGAGAGTAAGAAGGATGTCTTAAAAAAAAAGACATAGAGGTGAAGAAAGGAGTCAATAGTGTCATTTCAGACCTGCTAGACATCACTTCAGAAACAGCAAATTAACAAAAACTGTACTTTTCAAATCACTATTAATACTAAGGAGAAACAAACCAGAATGGCTTCTGCTTCTCTATCTTCTTCAGTCATATTTAACGAGTCTATGAATAGAACAGGGCTTCATAATTCACTGTCTTTCAAGACCATTTTAAATCTATCAGTTATTTGTTAAAAGAGCTGCATAGTTCTGGGATGGGTAGGAAAGTAATGTCATCTTTCAGAAACTGCTTGAGACTACTGTCAGAGTGATTAACTTTCCATGTAAAAAAAATGAATCTTGAGTTATTACGAATCTGCTCTTGACATTATTTTATTTAACTGATTCCTCACTGAAGTAATGGTTTTCAAAGAGAAGAAACAGAAAAATTTACAGATTAAAGTTTCAGTTTTGTTAAGTCCATTGAAAAAAAATAGTAAATTTTGATTAATTCATCACAGTGTAGAATATCAGTTAGAAAATGGGAAGTGGTGGCATGCTGACAAATGGAAAGAAAAATAATCCAAAAGTTGAATTTAGTAGATTTTAAGTACCTAGATATAAAATCACATCTCACCTCTAAGCTCTGCTTCTACCTAATAGTTGGATATCCAGAGAAAACATATAGACACTTAACTGAAATTTCTCCAGGACTGTACAGCAACACCCATACAAACACCCAGAAGAGCACTAGTTTGAACAGCTCAGCATCTAAATTCTGCCCCAAGCTCACTGGAAATCTTTCCAACTTCCAGGTTGGAGGAGTGCAAGATAACAGGATAACCAATGTAAAAGATCTGTAGAGCACAGGCAGGGTAGATCACCAGTTCTCTACTTCCTAAAAGCATGATTATTGGTTTGGATTCCATAGAAATACACCTAACCCTTGGACATGGTAAAGGAGCAAAGGCACTTAGCACAAGCTCTTGATTTCCAGTTTGGAAGCCACCTATTCAACCTCGAGGTACCTACAATAAGTCATCTGAAAAGACATGAGAAAGAATTTTCATGCTTAAAGCTGAAGTCCAAATAGAAGGAGGAGGAAAAAATCTCTCACGTTAATATATAAATAGCTAATATCACTATATTTTTCACCTAGGAACCTTCACACTTAGTATCAAAGAGCATTTTGATTCTTCAAAATGTAGTAGTTCAAGACCATTGAGAAATCTAAAAACACTCATCTGTAATTTTCCAACGCTGATATCCTAGATCTGCTCTATTTTTCTTGGATATAGCTGCTTCCCTGACAGGAACATAGGAGACTTGATGTGAGTTTTGTGTGCCTGCATATCATTTTGAGCGTGTTAAGAGCTTTGAAAACCTAGGCTTAGTGGATGGCCCATCTTCATTCACTGTGCTTGAGGGAAGTTGATGACTCTCACATAGTTATGTACGGAGCACTTATCCTGTTGAAAGCAAAGGTATCCAATATGCGCAAAGGGAAGAAGAAATTATTGTGGTGCTCTGTCCTCCCTCAAAATAAAAGCACATAGAACAGCAAGAGCTCGAGGACCATTGCATTCATGTCTTCCAAAGGGTAGATTTGCATAACAATATTTTGGTGAAATTGCAAATGTAGACCTTAGCTGTGGCTTCACAAAGCAATTTCCTGTGTCTACCTTACCCCTTAGATTTATAGAATCATAGAATTGTTTGGGTTGGAAGGGACCTTTGAATGTCATCCAGTCACAATCTCCCTGCTATGGACGTGGACATCTTCAAAACGTATGCACGTGTCATTTGTGCATTGGAGTAAGCACAACATAATTACAGAGTCATGTGCATGATATTTAAAACCTGAAGCCCAAATTAAAACACTTTCATTCTTCTCAGGGCAATTCAGAAAAAGTCGTTTTAAACACTTACAGTCATGCTTAATCCTACCTGAATGTTTAATAAAACTTGAGAAAAATACCTTAAACAGCATAATAGCCTATTTTTGCAGTAGATGTAAAAAAAATCTCAAGAACAAAGAAAATTAATGCAAAAATTTTGGCACTGGTCTTTTAAAATGGACCTTTAAATTTGAGAATGGTGGATATTCACAGGAGGAGAACAGAAAGATGCAGAAATGTAACTTCAGTGCAGCTTCTATATTGTGATTAAACCCACAAAATAATTGTGTTCAGTAAGTCAACATCTTAATGGAAAATAAATCATAAAACTCTCATGTCCTATAACTAAATACCATTTTAATTAAGAATTCATCTACAATACATTGATTTAACTGCTTACTCATTTTACTCATTAAAATGATTGCTAATGGTAAGGCTTTAGATGCACTTAAAAATTAAACAAGAGAAGTAATCCCAAGTGCAGAACAATGGATGAAGAAAGAAGACTGCACCTGTCTGCATTCAGGGGAATAGGAAGTGTTATAGCATATAATATGATATTCCTTTACATTGAGCATGTTACCCTTCCTCTCCATTTAAGCTATGATGAAATGAAAAACAAATTGAAGTGTAGACAGATCTATGGTAACTAGGCTGAAGTGCTTAGGTACAGAAAGAAAATTTCAAATCAGTAACATTCTCTTGGTCTATTACTGTTGTCATTGCCTTTCATTAGGACTTCAAGTATTTTCAATATGAGCCAAAAAATGGCAAATAAATACATTTTGGTCTTTCCTATTTTACAGGGCACAAATCCACAATCCCTAACTCTTCTTGTCCCTAAGAGCACAAGTTTGCCCTCACCTGTCAATTTCCCAGAAAACAGAGGCCAGGACCTTGTATTTCTCAGGAGCCTGGATTTGCCATCTATCAAGACACACCTTCAAAGGCAGTGGACTTTGCTAGGGAATATGGTGGCCAGCAAGACGAGGGATATTTCAAGCGTGAGACATGAGTGTGCTGCAGACAAGGCAAGGAGTCTTATAGGGGACTGGGGCACCAAGGTGCACTCCAGTTCATTTAGGAAGTTAAGTCCAGCTTGGATTATCCCAATGTTATGGGCAGGAGGTTAGCACTATTGAAACTCTTCTCTAGTCTGTGCTCTATTTCCTCTGTTGAGGAAGAGACATGGTTCAACCCAGTGTACCACAAATGTACAAAGAGTACCAAAGTTGGCCTTGGAGTACATGAAGATGATTGGAGCATCTTTTTGGATGTGCTTAGCAGGACTGCTGTAACTTACTGAGCTCCAGCACTAACGGGTCTTCAGTCTATGGAACTAGATTGGTACTAGTCTAAAGTAAATTCCCTCCAAACCATGCTTAATGTGGGTGCTGAGTTCGCAGTACCAATCAATTGCCTCTGAAGACCTGCTTCCACTTGTATTTGCCAATGTAGCCAAAGCCACAGTGAATTATTTAGAGGACTAGGATTCTGGCATGAACTGTGGCAAAATGCCCTGCCAATGTATGTACACCCATACTTTGAAAACATACAGAAATGTTTTCTTTTTGCTTATTCCTCTTGTCTCCTGGTAGAATGGAAATTCCCTTCAAATGGCAAGAATAAGAATGACTTCACAGCTTATAGGATATTCTCAGGAGAATACTATTTGATTATCTGTCTGGTCTTACTTTGTTAGAGGCTAACAGGGCAGCTGTTCTACCCTACTGCTGTGAGCACTTACTGTTCCAGCCAGATCAGGAAGACAAAGACATGTGAAAATGAAAAATAATGGGGCAGGCAAAGACTGTAGTCTGTACTTTTTCCAGTTTCAAAAAGATTCAGTTGATACTTGGCTCAGCCTTTGTTGAAAGTTGAAAGTGGCTTTTCAGCATACCCTATCCTGAACAATCCTTAGAATATAAGAAGGTTTTTAATCTGCTAAGCACAAGAGATAAAAAGGTCTCTTCATAAGACTAGTCTGTCTGATAGTTGAAAAACATTTGCTCCAGAATGCCGATTTAAACTGTTGGTAACAGAATTCCATAGCAAATCTAAAGGAAAGATGATATAATGCTGTCCAGAAAATTAACACATTTTCTGCAGTATATCACTTGCTGACCTTCTAGAATTGTTATTCATTGACCTTTAGACCTCTCAATTGCAACAAAAGCTTCAGATAATTATTGGTTTTGGTATATTAGATTGTATTTTGCTGCCTTTTACAGAAGGCATACATTCTCTGAAGTTGCACTAAATTTGTCCTTTTCTTTTGCATCTCCATCTTACTTCTTAAGGTTCCTTTTCCATCTTCCAGTTGTTGGTTACTATACAGCACTTTAAGAAACAAGTGTTTAATTCCCATATTGAATACATGACTGTCATCAGTATCTCCTATGCTTACTAGGGAAATAAGCAGAGATCTGACTGAGCTTCAAATTATTTTAATTGTTAATGTTTATTCACTACATAACCAAATAGAACTATCCTACAATATAGCTTGATGTAAACCCAGCTATCAGATCAACAGATTTATTTGCAGTGATAGGAATAGGTCAAAATACTTTATGTAAAACCAGCATTTCTTCCAAGTTTAATTATTGAGAGGAAAAGGAAAAATCCCTACCTTTCTAAGTAGTCTGACAGATCCCAACTAGATTGTGTAAAGAAAATCTTGTTAGTTACCAAAAATCATTTGTTGATGACATAAAACATTTTCAACATTTAGCAGCATTGCGATAGCATGTATGCTAAAGAATATAGGCATATTCCACTGTGTCATAATGCAGAAGTCTGCCAATATTTTAAAGATGCATTTCATGTTATGTTTTCAAAACTACTTCATTGCATCATCAATATGAAAGAACTTTGTTGCGTTTTTTGGTTTGTTTTTTGGTTTTCTTACATAGAAGAGAAATAGAGAAGAATATTTTTCTCTCTCAAACAATACCAGAAAGTAGGACTAGAAGACCCTTAGTCTTAGGTCTATTGCTCCTATACAAACTCTTTTTTCTGCAGTTGTCTTTAATCACTGACTTAGATATTCTAGCATTTGCATATGATGAAAATTCATCATTCTCGCATGACAAAAAATTGTTGCTGTGCAGAGATAATTCTGGTGAATAACACAGAAATCAGCTATTTTTGAAAGTGAAAGAATTATGGTTTATCATATGGCCTCAGAAAGGCCATTCTCAGTTATGATTATCAATATCAATTCACCTTTTTGACTGAAGACTGATGAAACAGCTGCTTTGGTTTGTATCATTGATGATTTTTATTCTTAAGAATAATCCTTCTCTGCACTAATTCAACCATTCTCTTGAAAGTATCTCCTTAAATGATACCACTGACAAGATTGGTGGTACTTATCTTCCGCTTCAGCTGTGTTGCAAATGCTATTTAGTATGTCAGAGTCTTTGATTTCCCAAATAGCTGTTAAAAGCATTGCATGTTTTTATGAAGCTTCACCTCAGTTGTCACACTGTATTAACCATGTAAAACAGATTCTTTGTTTAGTCAGGAAAAATATCATTATAATTTAATCTGATAAAATAAAATAAAATGTAATTTAATTTTCTAATCTGTTTTGTATCTTAATTGAAAATATTTCTTCAAAACTACTAATCCTTTTATGCCATTTAATACTCATTAGCTCCTAGCAAAACATTGTCCACCCAGCGGCTCACCTTTCTTTTTCAGGAACTATTGCAAAGAGTGCAGTATGTTAATAGCTGCCAGTCTCAGTGTGCCACGGGCTTATGGCAGATGTCAAGTAGAAGCTGCCATTCATGCAGAATTTGGCAGTGTCCCATAGCTAAGGAATTTCCACCATCTATCTTCCACAGCTCTTTATCATAGCGTGCAGTTTGGGGCTTCACAGTGTAGAAGAGACATTAAGCTACTAGAGACAGTCCAAAGGAGGGCAACAAGGATGGTGAAGGGACAGGAGGGGAAGCCTATGAGGAGCAGCTGAAGGCACTTGGTTTGTTCAGCCTTGAGAAGAGGAGACTGAGGGGAGACCTCATTGTGGCCTTCAACATCCTCACAAGGGGAAATGCAGGGGCAGGCACCTATCTTTTCACTATTTTGACCAGTGACAGGGCTCAAACAAATGGCATAAGCTGAGTCAGGGGAGGTTTAGGTTGGATACCAGGAAAAGGTTTTTCACCCAGAGAACGGTTGAGCACTCAGGCTCCCCAGTGAAGTGGTCTGCAATATATTATGTCATTTGCTGAACTTCTATAAGGCTCCCTAGGGAACTGGTCACTGCACCAAGTCTGACAAAATTCAAAAAGTGTTTGGATGATACTTTCAGGCACATGGTGTGACTTTTGGGAATGGTCCTGTGCAGGGCCATAGGTTGGACTTGATGACCATTGTGAGTCCCTTCTAGCTCAGGATATTCTATGATTCTGTGATTCCATGATAGTCCTCACTTCCTTCCAGATCAACATCAGGACCGGAATGTCTATTTAAAACAGTTTGCAGCTCCTCCTGCATCACACTGTTTCTGCTATCAAAAGATTATTTTCAGAGGACCATACTCCTACTTGCATTTTTCCAACTTGAATCTATTTCATCCCCAAAATTCTTCAAAATACTCACTGTAATATCAGTGACTTTGTATAGTTTCTTAAACTGCCACACTAAATTTCAGAGCTGGTTGTGCACAATCCACTTGGATAGAATTGTAGAGTTTGAGTGGAATACCTTAAAAGACAAAAAAACACAGGAAGATATTAAGGCAGTCTTCTTTTCAGTGTTGTCATTTTTCAGAGCCTTGTGTCCATTATGAACCTTGCTGGCCTTTGCTCATTCTAACTGAGGCAAAGAAGTCATTAAGTACCTCTGTTTTTCCTCATCCTTCATGACAATGTTCCCTCCCCCCACATCCAATAAAGGATGGAGATTTTC
This sequence comes from Pithys albifrons albifrons, assembly GCF_047495875.1. Classification (NCBI taxonomy): domain Eukaryota; kingdom Metazoa; phylum Chordata; class Aves; order Passeriformes; family Thamnophilidae; genus Pithys; species Pithys albifrons. The sequence continues at coordinate 49,749,144 of NC_092462.1, read as the reverse complement.
CTTGGCCCTCCTTTTGTTGTTAATGTATTTATAAAAACACTTTTTATTATCTTTCACAGCAGTTGCCAGATTGAGTTTTAGCTGAGCTTTCAGCTTTCTAATTTTCACTCTAAATGACCTAACAACATCCTTGTACTCTTCCTGAGTTGCCTGCCTCCTCTTCCAAAGGTCATAAACTATATTTTTTTTCCTGAGTTCAAGTGAAAGCTCTGTGTAAGCCAGGCCAGTCTTCTTCCCCAACATCTTGTCTTACGGAACATGGGTATGGCGTGCTCCTGCACCTTTAAGATTTCCTTCTGGAAGTATGTCCAACCTTCCTGGACCCCTTTGTTGTTAAGGACTGTTTCCAAAGGGACTCTCTGAATCAGTGTCCTGAACAGGCCAATAACTGCCCTTTGGAAGTCCAAGGTAGAGGTTTTGTTGACCCAGTTCCTTACTTCACCAAGAATTGAAAGCTCTATCATTTTGTAGTCACTGTACCCAAGACAGCCTTTGACCATCACATCTCCCACCAACACTTCTCTATAGACAGAAGGTCTAACAGGGCACCGTCCCTGGTAGGCTTGCTTACCAGCTCAAAAGTTATCTTCCCACATCTCCTCTCCTCTGTGTTGACATACAGCAAGTTAAAGTCCCCCAGAAGAACAAGGGCTAGCCATCATGAAACATCAGCCAGTTGCTTGTAGCATACTTCACGTGCCTCTTCACTCTGGCTGGGTGGTTTCTAACAGACTCCCACCAGAACACCTGCCTTATTAGCCATCCCCAAATTCTTTCCTATAAATACTCAAGTCTATTGTCACTATCATTATGCTCTAGACAATTAAAACACTCCCTAACATACAGAGCACCTCACCACCACCTCTCCTTCCTTGCCTGTCCCTTCTGAAGAGGATGTAGCCATGCATTGCAGCACTCCAGTCATGCAAGTCATCCCCCCATGTTTCCATCATGGCAACTACGTCTTTCCTGCTGCCCAATGGCTTCCAGCTCCTCCTGGTTGTTACCCATACTGACTTCAGTCATGTGTTGATCAAGTGTGTTCTCCTGTTGCTAATTTTCTAGTCACAGATGAACTAAATGTACCTATTGCTTCTCTGAAGGCAGGTAGGCTTTTCCCACTTTCATCATAGACATGCCTGTGGCTACTTTTTCTCTTCTCTGGAAGCCACTTAAAAATTCACCTTAATAGCTTTAAGAATAACCATAGTAACAGATAGTGGGTTACACTCTGAGCTGTTTATCATTACCTCAGATAGATAAACTAAATGAAAATATTAAGCTAAGAAGCATCTACCCTTTCGTATTACACTCTTAGGTCTATGTGACTGGAAGATGTTTCCAAGTTGAGTCTGCAGAAGGCTTTCTATCCTGGTCACGAAGTGCCTGTCTAGTTCTTTGCTTTCACAGGAATAAGTGCTTCTTTATCTATTGCAAGATACCTTTCCTCTTTCTTGTCAGAAACTGTCCATCTAGTACTTGTAGATAGTAGATTTCAGTCTCTCTATTTGATGCAGCAGAGATAGGTGTGCACAAGCTAAGTAGAGTAGTTATATTTTCTTCTGTTCTTCTGTTTTCATTTTTAGTCCTTTACCCTTGGTTACAGAAGCATTTATAACCCTCATCGCTCTAATAATGGTGACTTTCCAATACATTCTAGTCGTGTTTTAAACTTCAAGTTACTGCTTTTGTGGGGGAGCCCAAACTACTGCTCAGGCTTGCAGGCCTGTAATCTTATATTGGATGTAGGGTCTCCATCCTTATCCCCTTATAGCTCTACCACTCAGAATAGCAGAAACACATCAGTTGTGTCAAGTTTTATCTTAAACAAATTTAAGATAGTGTATTAGAGCATCTGAAATAGCTGGAGAAAACATATGAGCTTGCAAGTAGATGATGACTTTACCAAGCCTGAAAAAATTGTGAAAAATTCCAAGCAAAGCAGAGATTAAGTACAGTTGCTTTGGATTTACCGTAGTTGTGTTTGTCAAACAGGCAAGATGAAAGCAAAGAGAACCTAGCCCTTGTTCAACAAAGAACTGCAGAAGATAGGAGTTTATGTAGATTGGTTTAATTATCCATTTGCAATGTGGTTCTAAATCAGAATTCTAGGTTTAAGTAGGTCCCTGAATATTTGATGGTAGGACTAAGAGAACTGATGGTTGATGCCTGAAGGTCTGAAGAAAGATTGACTTTTTTGAACATCTTTCTCAAAATACCAGGGTAGTGTTCTACCACCATATCTGTAGACACTATTTTTCTATCAAATGCTATAAGTTTTAGTACCTTTTAATGCCTTTAAATCTTCCACTAAATCTTATTCAACTCCTTAACAAATTTATTCAAATACTCTTTTCAACAATCAGCTCAAGCTCTTCTATGCTGAAGACCTTCCACTAATAAACATCTTAGAAGTTTGTTTCCCCATTCTCCTTCTCTGCAACAAGTTTTACTCCTCCTCAGATTTTTTCCTGGTAACTGGGATATCTTTCTTCTAATGGAGCCAGGCCACAGTTTTCAGTAAGAAATTCCAAATCATATTTCAAATATGTAGTTGTCAAAATGTCTGATCTTGAATGGGAGAGGACTTGGTAATAGGCATGTTGGACACTTCTTAAATGCCTGCTTAAGATGGTGTAAATACCTGTGCAAAACATAAGTGGATTTTAAACAACTGTTAAGTTTGTGACCAGAATTAAATCACATTGGTAATAGCGAGAAGCTGGAAACAATGAGTTAGGAATAGCATCCTGGTGGTACTTACCAATGAATATTCCACATGTAATGCAGTCAAACAGAATTACTCCATGGTTAATCCTACATAGCTTTTGACAATGTGCAAAGTGCACTAAGGATTTGAGTTCAACTGTTCAAATCTGCTCTAAGCTCTAGAAGCCACTAACTCATATTGACAAGTTAAAAACACACTTTAAACTTTTGTAAAATAGCTACTCCATTTCTAGTGACTGGAATTTCACTTTTGGTAAAGCAACTGCGATAGCGGTGATACTGCCATAACTAATAGATATTAAAAACAAGTAGTTACCAAAAGATATCAGTATGCAAATAGATGTGCTTGTAGAGCACTGTTTTATGTGGCATGAACCACTGAATTACCCTTGAACGAAACAGTATGCTTGACTGGATTGTGCTAATATAATGCTAATTACATTATTGGGAAGGAACAGCTCTGAGGCACTTGAATGAAAAGAGGGGTCTCCAAAAATTCAAGCACAAGATGCAGATTAGGCCTTGAAAGTGCCAGAGCAGGATGTCATCAGAAACCTTAGGGCCACAGAACGGGGTAGTTAGCACTGGATGTAAGGGTACCAAACACAGCAAAAGTCAAGTATGCAACACACGGAAAACACATTATATATATAATAAAACTGAATGATAATGTGGAATTTGTAAACCATTGAAGAAAGAGAAAATCAGTTTGTTAGTAAACATATAAAAATAACAGCAAGTGAAACAGAAATGAGGAGGAAGGATTCGTACTATAACCACCATTTTCCTGCCACTGAAGCTCCTGAGATGCTGGATCAATGATGCAACTCAGCTCCCATATCATAGTCTGCTTAAGAAACAATAACACTATCGATCTACCAACCCAGAATAAAAAACACAAGTGTAAAAGAGGCAGGAATAAATACTTGGAAATCTGTGTTGAACAATTGTATTATAAATGTGAAATTGCTGTAATTGCATAATTTCAGCTGTATATGCTAGCGTCTTTGTACCGAAATTAGCAATACAATTTTGATTAGATTTCTAATACCTTAATTGGACTAGAAATAAAGTCCTGAGTTTGCATAAGGTGTGTCTTTTTAGCTCACAGGCACTGCAAAATGCATTTGCTCTAATACCTTATCTTTGACGGATTTTGGATGCACTGCCCTTTAAAGTTATGTAGCATATCTCAGATATCATTTATTCTTTTGTTTCTTAAGACATACATCCAAGGTAATGATAGACAAACTATTACAATAGCTTTTTCTTCCAAGAAAAGCTGTGCATATATGAGGGCCTAGTGAGTGGATGTGTTTCAACAACTCTGATGCCACAACAATCAAAATGAGAATAGTGGCAATTTGGTAAAAAGACCCCCATGGCTGCCCACAAGTCCCTGATGCTCTGGAAACAAGCAGGGATAGCAAGGGCTAAGAGCCCACGCCTTCATGGCAAGGGAGGACCACAAGCCTTCCCAGCATAAGCTGCAGTCACTGAGTGGTGCTTCCTAAATTACACAAGAAAGCAGCCCTGTGTCACACATAAATAGGTTAACTGTACCCTCAATTCACTGATACAGACACTATTTGTCCTCCTGTCCATCTCTGAAATGCATTCATGTTCTACTTGCTGCAAGTGCAGATGAACAGTTAATCTCATCTTGATGCCAGTATGGCTACTACAGGGTTTGTCTAGTCCATTCACTGTTCCTCTTCCAATGCTCCTGTAAAGCACCTCAGTTCAAATTCTTACCTTTATGTAGAAAATCTGACTTCCACCTGTCTACAGAAGGCTTCTATCTCTAAATTAAAACATCTCAGACATAAGTGAAGAAATCACACCAAATAAATTTTTTTATATCTTTGATATTTATTTGGGTATAGTTATAGTTTTTCACTAGTAGAGGCATTTTGGGGAAAACAAGTGTTTATAAATTAGTGAAAAACACCCATGAAATGAACTACTGGAACTCTGGATAAAAATCATGACCAGTCAGACCAAGACAGAGTTACTGAAGAACAATAATCACTTTGTATAATACAGCACATTTTTAATAATGTATCTTTAAATATTGCAGGCCCTTAAATACATAACCTACTCGAAACCCTTTTCAGGTGTCTTTTGACCTCCCTGATATGTCTAATTCCTTCACCAAAGTTCTAAATTATCATCATCCTAACATAAATAAATAATCTTTAAGGGGAATATCTTCAGGAAATTTCCCCTTAAAGGAGTAATACAGTAACTTGTGATAAAATACAAATTACTAATGTGTTTGCTTGTTCCTTTCCCTATTCTGAATTGCCTAAGCATAATTTTTAATTCTTTTTTCCCTATATCCACTTTGTAGACATTCTTTCCACTTCAAAATACTTGTCTTAGTCATAAGGCATAAAAGAGCTATAAAAGCTGACTTTAAGTAGTGTCCTGAAATCCCTTAGGGACTATCCAACATTCAGAAGATTAAAGTAGCAGTTTTTCAAGACTGAAAGGACATCTAAGTGTGAAAACTCATTTTAGGATAAAAAGCAAAACTGTTGGATACTATAGCAGAAAAACAAGTCTTTTAAAAGACAGCTCTTGCAGATCACAAGTCACTACCTGAGTAATAATATATGTCTCAAGTCTTTTTTCATATGCTAAATGAAAGTGTCTGGGCTAATAAAAGGCAGCTTGCGCTCCCTCGTCTTTACAGTACACAGCACTGAACTTCGCTAATGCTTAGTTGTCTCCCAACAGTACCTATTGCTGTGGAAAGACCTCTCTAATGGAAAACAAACCACTCCCCCTTAAAATTCATTGCAAAGGTAACAGCTGAGCTTTAAACACAGTATCTTGAAGATGCTGTGGTGCCTGGATATTGTGCAGCAGCTCTAATATTCAAAAAACCTGTTAACTGTTTACAGACAATATGTTAAAAATGTTCTTTTGCCAATAAACATAAAATGCTTGTGCCATTGAAAACACAATTAAAATTCAAGCAAGTGGTGTAGGTAAATTTACCAGTAATAATAATCTGTAGCAGAACTGAGGAATTATATTTAGTGACAAAATACTCCAACAATTACTCTACCGTGGCTGCAATACAGACAGCAGGCCTTTGCCTGTGGGCAGCCTCCTAGGAGGCTTAGAGTGTCGGAGGGAAGAGCCTCATGGGTTAGCAAAATCCTCATAAACTTCAGAATGAAACCTAAGAAGTGACACCTGAGGAAATGAGACTTTGAAGTTGACCTTTTCTTGCTATTATTTATAGAGAAGGAAATTATGGGATTGTATCAGTCTTGCTGCTCAGGCAAAATAAAAGAAAGTAGAGATGGGTTCCTTGTGCATGCAAAGTAAGTGGGATGAATTCTTGTGAGGCAAGTTAAAGAACAAGCAAAATAAAATTATTTTTCATGCAATTCAGACTAACTGAATTGGCAATGAAAATGCTGAAGGAAAGGAAATTGTAGAAGTCTGAGCTGCATTTTATCAAGAGCTACAATGTGACCTGCTTTAAGAGAATTCCCTGGACATCAGTCCAATGTAGAAGAATTAATATATGCTCTCACTCAACATTTCAGTAATAATTTGAGACACTATGCAAGTTGGAAGAGGTAGAAAATATCATACATTTAGAATAAATATCCCTTATCAAAATATTGTGAGTTTATCGAGCCAAGAAACTCCTTTAGGGCTATTTAATACTTGTTACTATTTCTAATTGTCTCCCACATAATTCCACTACTTAAACAATCCCAGTTGCTTCTAAACAGAGAAAATACAGCAAACTCCTTTGCCAAAATACACCCAGTAAAGTGATTGCTTGCATCTGACACATATAGAGGGAATTTTATTCTCAAAGGCTCTTCTAAGGCATCTGGCTATCTTACTAACACAAAAAATGTACATGATCATTTTTATTATGGAGTACTAACATGGGATTTGCTGTGAAGTAATAAGGGTTTGAATCATCTCTAGGCCCTTTCTGGGCAAATTTTGTTTTCTGTAGGAAAAAACATCCAATGATATGAATTCTCTATTGGACTTGACTGCATGTTCCCTTTTACGTCTTGGTAAGTTCTCCCACTGTCTCCAGAAAGCTCACTGTAATTCTCCACCATGGACTTTGGGATTAACTTTCATTGGTGCTGTTTCATCTTACTCAAGCCCTCTTTTCTGCTGCAAAAGGAAGGGACACACTAACCTGCATCCGGTCCTGTGCAGTCTTAAGACAGTTTGTAAAGGAAGAAGACGGGGACAGCAAATACCCTGGCTACTCAGGCACCACAAGAGCAGTGGGGGTCACCTTGATGACCTGCAGGAGCAGGGGGCTGCTGTGCTGTTTGCATCCACCTGCAGTTTCAAAAGCCCCGAATTTATCCACTCCCTGAGCCAGTGCATGAGCCAGCCTAAGGGAACCAGGCAGAATTTCTCAGAAAATTCAGAAAAGCTAAGGAAAGGATTATGGCTTTACATATATTATAAATGCTTACACCTTCATACCTTCAAACTATCTGCAAAGGGTATGATGTAGTCAAGGTTTGCCTGTTACTGACTTCTCTCCAATGCATGCAGAAGTTTCTGTATAGAAAAAATGTTTCTTCCTCAGAGTTCTGTGCCTCAGAAATAAGAGGTGCATTGAATCTAATCTTCCTTGGGCTTAAGGGGAGATAGAAGACTTGGAAATGCTCTTGTTAGCTCTCGCACTTTTATAGAAAGAAATAGCATGTTATGTATTGAAGCCAAGGAAAAAGTCGTTTCACTAAGCTGAGAAGGAATTCGCTAGAATGAAACATATCAGGAACGTAACCAAAAACCAAAATCAAATGTAAAACAACCCCCCAAACCCTAAACAAATGGAATTTAGACAAATCAGTTTTGGAAAAGCTTGAAGCTGTAAAAAATTGGAAAAGATCTGAAAAAGCCTGGCACTAAGTAAAAATTTCTTTCAACTAGCAAGGAAAAATTCACTAGAATGAAATATGTTAGAAAAAAAACAAAAGCAAACAAAAACCCCTTAATCATACAGAATTTAAACAAACTGGGTTTGGAAAAAGCTATTTCTCCTCCATTGCTCCACATATTTTCTTTGAGAAAGTGCAAGTTCAATAGTTCTCTGTTTGTCTGACTTTCTGCTATAAAGAAAAGAGCACAAAACTGAAATATTTTTCTTTTGATCAAACCTTCCTTGCCTTGTACATGCATTACAAAGACCTGAAACACAAAAACAACTGCCTTTATCCTGAACAAGTCACCTTGAGAGGTACAATCTAACCCTGAATTCATTTATGGTGACTATGAAATATGACAATGAAAGGGAAATATAGTACTGAAGAATGAATATGAAATACACTTTAGTTGAAGTGGTACATTATTACATAACCTCTCCTTTGTTATATTGCTTCTTGTAACCTGATAGAAGACTGCAAGAACAAAACAGTGGCACTTTAAGTATTAGAGGAAGATTTTCTAAAAGTCAACTGCAACAAAAACTCACTGTTAAGTATAAAGTCTAATCCACTACAGCCTGCTCTTCCAAAATCTCTGTGGCATGGCTTCCAAATAAAAAACAAATCTAAGTAATAATCTTTTGGGAAGGAAAAAGGTTAGAAGAAGAGCAACTCACAAAACAGATATGTGTTTTTATTAATTTTAAAGAATCTGCATTTCTCCTTCTTCATGCATGCCTGTATCGGGGGAAATATGCACAGATGAGAGCTAGACCTCTGCCCTCTCATCTGTCTGGGGGAAGAAATTAAATTAAGAGTCTGTTTATTCAGAGATTTCATCAGGATGTGAGTTGCCATAGAAAATAACAATAATTTCTCCTAAATACTTTAATACTTACTTTAATGTATTCACAAATAATGCAGGTATGGATATTTACATTCTGCTGCATTATGTGTGAGATAACTTTGAATTACTCCCTAATTACCTAGCTAATGACAATTACTAGACCGAGTTTCTGGTTCACAGTGAGGGAAATAGTCCATGAAATGAAAATATATACCCTCATCCCACATAAAATTTATTAAAATACAGGTGCCTCTTAAATATTTTTTATGCTTTAAAGAGCCGCATAAGCAGGTACGATGGAAAACTTATACAGGGCTTCTTCTTTAGTATTTTTCTGACTATCAATAATAATTAAATAATCCTCAAAGAATCAGTGATCTCTCTCATGGAAGACTTCTCTCACTTATTCTGATCATAGGTGCTTCCTATCAATGAGAAACTTTGTTTCCATGGTTGTGTATACAATGGGGTTTGTGCAATCTCTATTTTTAATCCTAATTTAACACTTTACTGAAATGATCATGTTTCTGGCTTGGCAAGAACCACATCTGTTGTGCTTTTTGCTGAACTGCTTTTTAATACACACATATCAGTAAATCATGTTCCTTTATGTAGTCAGATTTTCTCAAGTTCAAAAGAAAATTATAGCGTCCATTCTTTAAAGGTATGTCAGGAGTGGAGGCAATTAGGATTAGAAAAAAGTACATTTTCTATGATTTTATCTTTAAAATCCATTCCAAATATTTAAATATACAAATAATATACCAAATTTCTAAGCAATTTTTTGTCATTTGCTATGAAAATAATGTGAGTCATTATCCTGAAGTATTCTTCTTAGGTGATTTCTCTCCTTCTAATTATTTCCAAGATAAAGTAATTATTTTCTTAAATGCTTTGCATATTTTCATTTTCTTTTATTCCCTATGGTACTGTACCTTACAATACATGTGGTTTCCATACTCTTTGCACTTTTAATTAAAACCTTTTTTTCTGCGGGATAGGCAGAAGAGAGAAAAGGAAATCACTGAGATATCATTTCAAAGGGATGCTAAACAGACAGTCAGGTTATTTTAACAACCCCAACATTGCTTTAGATTTTAAATAGTTTTTATGCAAAATGGAAAAATATAAGCAATAATGGTCCTTGAATGTTAGATAATGCCTTCAGACTTAACCGTCAGCATTGTTCCTGGATTAAGTATACTGAAAACAATTCTTGGTACAACTCCTCTGAGAAAAGTCTTTCTCTTTGCTGCAACAAGACCATGCTATGGACCACTGCAATGAGAGCACACAGCAATGGCCTCACCCTCACTGCATTCTTTCCTGCTTCCTTTGGGACTGCAATTAAGCTTATGAATGAGCTGGTCAGATAGCAGAGAGACAACCATGGACCTTCCATTCCTGCACCTGCACCATGAAAGGGTCATTGTCGGAGCTCTTATCGTCCTCAGCCAGTTTTCAGTGGCTCAATTACTGTGTTCCAAGCCAAATATACTGTCACAGATCATCAGAACACTACAGGATGTAGGATAGAAAGCCATTAAACCTGGCTCTGCTGCAATACTAGGGTGAAGTGCTTGTTGGCGTGGAAGAGAACCAGAGAACCTGGAGGGGAAAACCAAAGTTTTGTAGAGAAGACCTGCCCTCACATCCCACCTGGGCAGGAAAGTGCTTTGTGAGGAGTTCCATTAATTTAAATGGGATTACTTGAGGAAAGTAACCACCATAAGGGCAAGAAAGCAAAGCAGACCTGAAATAAATATCAGAGGGGTTTTTGCCTCAACAGAATCCTGTTCTGCATTTGGGTCACTACAAGTTTCACTTAAATGTAGGCATATCTAATGCCTTCCACTGGAGATTATTCTGGCAGCTGTTGCCAGAGGTGGAAATGACAGAGAGCCTCTGAGGTTCAGAAAAACCAGAATACAGCCCACACCAGCCTCCCTTAGCTGAAACCCAGGAGGGCTTGCTCTGCAATTCAAATAAAGGTCTGAACTAGTGAGGCACAAAGTCAAGGACTGGTACTTAATAATAGTTAATTTGATCTTTTCCCCAAATGAAATTATCATGTAGACAATGACAAATGGCAACATTGTACAGATCATAAAGTGCTTTCACCAGGTCAAAAATGCCTACTTGCCTGTGCCACTCCAGCTTTCCTGGTTTTTTGCAGTATAATTCTGTACATAACGCCAATATCAAAAGCTATGGTTTTCCTCAAGAAATAGACAGGAATCAGACTTTGTCATCTGAATGGTAATTCCTTCTAATAGAGGTATGTAATTCTGATATTCACTGGCCACTACCCCGCTGAAAAAAATCTCCAGAAATTGTAATCATAAATGAAGTTGAAAATTAAACCATTAGTCATTGTAAATAATATATGTGTCATCTATTAATTAGAGATTCAAAACTTATAAGATAAATTCTGATGAAGGAGACTTGTAAATGTTCTGAACAGTAGTATTAAATCAGTGATTGCATCACAAAGCACAATGAAAAGAAATGTTGCTGAAAAATGTAATTGAATGCAAGGATATAATAATCAATTGGTGCTTGAGCAGGTGTGAGGGATTCAGAACTAATTAATACTGTGAGAAATGAAATGCCAACATACATTAAAAAAATAAATGTCAGAAATAATTCTTGTATTTGAAAAGGGAACAGATTAATCACCCTTATAAAAAATCCAGTCAATAAAACCAGGTAGAAACTCTGAACAGAAAAGAACAAGATTTGTAATGGGAGCTAGTGAGGGAAGTCAAGCTGAGACATACTTCTTGTCATAACGCAAATACGCTGCTATATCACTCAGCAGATTCCCATTTAATCATGGCTATTCCTTTAGCTTTAGGGATCACTATTTCATCAACAGTGAAATAATTAACGCAATATTGATAGGTGCATCATGCTCAAAGGTTTTGAAAGTTTTGCCATTATTCTAACTTGGCAACAAAGGAACTACAATTCAAACATAAATACATAGGCTTTAGCAACAAGTGTGATATGTGAGTAGTGAGAAAGGCAATAATTTCAAGTACACAGCTCTTTATGACCTTGTGATTAGCTCAGAATAAATACAAATAATCTGATTACCATTAATTCTCTGCAAAAGTGGACAGTTTGGAAATTTTCATTGTAAAAATGGAGAATGGATAGCAGGCAAAACTTTGATTCAGTTGAAGGATCTTAACATTAAAAGAACTATTTCATACACTTCTAGACTTATAAACATAAGATATGAAAGTATAATAAGAGATCTGGTCATACAATAGAGAAGAAACAACTAAAGTCATGAAACACAGGAAAAGCCTTTTCACACACTGGCTTTTGTGTGGTAGACAAAAGAATTCTCCCTACCAACATCAAAATAAGGTGTAAAAAAATGAGGTGTAGCTGCAACTCTAGCACATGTCCTACCACAGGAAATAGTCCATATTAGAGGTAAGGGTTGGTATTGTTAATAAGAGCTATAGCTTTATAACTTTGGAAGGTACTTTTAAATATCCTTCCTTGCCTTACAACCTGTAAAACTTAGCTCTTTTTGATCCATAATAGTGTAGATTGCATAAATCTCAGTTTGCTCTTATTTTATGATTTCCTCTTTCCCATATCCTAAGCACTATAGTTAAAAATATGTATTTGTAGCCCAGCAGAGGAAACAAATCCTCTTCCTTGCTCAAATTACTTAAATTGTCTTAATTGGAGTACCAATTAAATGATTAACTGATTTTTCCACAACACACTAAAATGACACTTCTCAAAAGCAATCTACTGAGTCAGATTGTCTGCAGATCAGGGAGTGCTGCATCTTTTGATGTTGAGTGTAATTCAGAGGCTTTCTTTGTAAATGTAAGGAACAGAAACTGTTGTTCTAGGACAAAATTAGACAGCACACAAGGTAAGAAACAGAACAATAATGATGGGCTGCCTACTGTGTTGACTGTTGTGGGAATGCAAGACATACAGCTAATTTTTCTTAATGTAGGAAAGATATCCGCAGGATTAGTGCAAATCTTAGCACCCCTAGCAGCAGGGTTCTCCTATATGCTGGTAATGCTGGAAAACATGCACTCCTTCATACTGCACTTTTACATATAATGTCCCAGACATAACTTGACAAAACGGAAGTTACTCCTCCCTGTAGATGGATATGGGCTATGGACTTGTCTTAGTTCAGCAGGTGAGACTAATTATCACTGTGTGGGGGTGATCAAAGCTGTGTATTCTAGCCCCTCTATTCATTCCCCAAGGACAATGGACCATTAGCAGCAGCTGCCCAGGGAGTCATTAGCACCTTCACACCCAATCTGAGGGGGCGTGGTTGCTAATGGGCCATCAATAGTTCAAAAATACTCCATGACTCACGAGTTAATCACCCATTGTGTGAGTCCCTGCCCTGGGGAGGGACTGGGTGGTCTCTGAGGGTACATATGTGGTGGGTAAGAAGACCCTGGGAACCTCTTATCAGATCCAGAAGCGCAGTAGGACCTCACAGCAGGTGACCACCACTCTTGACCAGACTACAGCCATCACCTGGACCAACAGGTTTTTCCACTTCCTTTTGCTTTGGACTTGGGGGAACCATGTGGGTCTCAGCACAAGGGCTAACAAACCCCTTTGGGTTTGTGCCCCAGGACACTGGGTGATACTGCTGGGTTTTGTGAGTTGAAGGCAATTTCCCTTTGTGTCAGTGTATTTACTGTAATATTATTATTATTAAATTGTAGCTCTGACTTATAATCTCATGTTGAGTTCATTTCTCCTGCTGGTTTACCTTTAAACCAGCACAGGACTTTAGACAGCCAACTCTGCTTTTCTGGCTGACTAACCAAGCAGGCTATGGGAGCATGCAACCGAATATAAAGAGAACTCAGTTAATAACTAAACTGGTGACAAACAAGAAAGATACCTCCTATGAAAAATATTATAAAAGTTTGAAATTTGCCAAAAGGTTAATTTACAAACAAAAGTGTATGCTAGTAACAAGTTGTAGGACAAACTCGGGAGCCAAAAGGAGTTTGAAAACTTGCGGGAATCAGGCCAGGATTTCACCCAAGGCTTTGAACCTCAATAGAGAAGGCAAAGCTTAAAAATGTGAGTTCACAGCTACACTAAGCCTTCCCTCACCTCTGGGCACTCATTCCCATTCCTTTCATTTGGCTGGCACTTACTTTCTGTTTTAGCTCAACTGAACAAACTCAGGAGCTAATATAGCCATAAATAAACACACAAATAAATGAGCAAATAAATAAATAAAGTAGGTAGGTACGTGAGTAAGCATTTAGCATCACTATCAGTAGTAGTGTTTCAACATTTTGGACTATTATTTCTATTAAAGTAGCAAACCTCCTCACTGATGTAAGAGTTTAGCTTAAGAGACATTAACTGTTCCGATCTACATATTTTAATATGTGATCCAAGGAACAGTTTTTAGTGACGCACAAATTATAACACAAATATAATTGCCATGAAGCCATGGCCTAGACAATAGCTTATGCAGAACATTAATAATGCATGGCTCATTAATATCAGGTATAAATCATATCCCCTGCTCAGTGTGTGTCAGAGCTCATATGGGAATACATTTTGCCATGATATTATACTCATGAGCTGGATAAAAGCACAAAGTTGCATTAACAAAATCCAGGTTGTATTGTATCTGTAAAGTAGCACTGTTGCTTCTAGTGAAACACACATGAGTCTACACTGAATTATGGCTGTAGTGGTGTATATTAAATTCTATTTTCTAAGCCAATTGATATTGTGTAGGCTTTATTTAAAGTGTGATGAGAGATCAGAAAGCAAGTACTAACCAAAGGCAATGAAAGGCAGCTCCCAAGAGGGGAATCCCCAAGCTGGTGGTGGTGGTGGTTGGTTACACCTGGATGGCTCATCTGGAGGCCCAGCAGGCTCAACCATGTGGCAGAGCTTTGTGTGGCTGAGGCAGAAAACAGCCACAGCTGAGGCAGGAGTGTCCCTGGGAAAACACTCCAAGAGTCCACAGTGCTCCAGCAAGCAAAAACCAGGTACAAAGACAGTTCAGGCATGCACCTGCTTCTGTTTCCTGAGTTCCCAGGATGCTTCACTTCAGGGACACACCTTTCTGGAAGGTCCCAAGATGCTGGGGACAGTATTCCCCGATCCAGCTCAGACAGGGGCCAATCCCCCATGCTCCAAATTACATGGTGGTATGAAAATGTCCACTAAAAATCCTTCCCATTTAGCTAAAACTGCAATAGCAAGCTTCCTGACACCTTGTCTTGTTCCTTGCTGAGTTGTATTTTTTTTTGAGCTTAGAGAAGGAGATATTTGAAAATTACTCAGATGCTGTGGCCCTCTTCTCTCTTCAGAACCATCTGCCAAGGCACACTTTCAAGTCAGGGAATATTGTCCTCAGGGGAATATTGTCTGGGGCTGAGTATGAAGTTAGCACTGTGCAGAGATCAGGGCCAGTCTGATTTCTTGCAGTCCAGGGATGGACTCTCGTTTTTTGCTTTGTTTCCTCCTCTAAGGATTCTGACCACCATCTCATGGTCAGTGCATCCAAGGTTTGCGCATCCCCAACCAGTCCATCTTTGTAAGTATGAGGTGCAGCAGTGCACCACCTCTTGACTCCTTCATCACCTGTGCCAGAAAGTTGTTATCAATGCAATTCAGAAGCCTCCTATATTTGTCCAGAGTTTTTTCCACTATTTTGTTGTGAGTTCTTTTAACACTGTTCCATAGTGCGAGTTGTCAAGGTACTCTAACCATTGCTAAATGGCAGAGTTAAAAGATGGATCCTAGTCTTTGATATTCCCAGTACCACCTGATCACTGCCTCATTACTGGATACTTGTTCTAGTGTATTAATGCTGTCAGAATTCTTTTAAATAGAAATATTGACCATTGCACACAGCCTGCAGTAAAAACAGTGAATGCCACCTATAATGCAATGTGAGGCATGGTTTAACTCTAAACACCCATCACTCTCATTTCTGAAAACACTAACCTGTTTTGTGTCAAGTTGCTGTGATAAATAGAAATAACAGAAAGGCTTTTTGGAGGAAAATGTGTTTTATCAGAAAGGTTTAAGACAAAAAGTCAAGTCACAACTTGAGAGTTTTCACTGCCAATTCTTTGTACCTCCAATATTAGCAATTGACTTGGGGGAAGGGAGAGGAGTGCAGCAGTTAACTATGTTGCTCTGCACAAAACAGTAATCTTCACAAACCTTTATCTTATCCTTTCATTTGCCACTCATGTGCAGCATTAGCAAAAAAATGATGCTACTATTTGGAAAGTTGAAGAGACATTGAATTCCTTCCTCTTTCATAATTTATACCAGGGTCTCAAAAGATCTGCAAAGAACTTGAAAGCAGAGTTGCTTTTCAATATTAAAACATTATGAATATTCATCTTTTACTGTGACTCCTATCCACCACAAATGCAAAGGACAACTGTTCAAAAGGTTTTCCATTCTGGATCTAGTTAAATGCTTCTTTGGTCCCATATGAATTGTTGATTCTGCAAATATTACTCAGACCCTCTGGTTTCTTTGTATCTGTACATTAAGTATACTGTTAAAAAATAAATCCTTCTTCATCACAGTGTGGGGTTTGGATTAAAAGTTTCCTGAAAATAATATACTATATTACAGACCATTTTCTGTATTACTGTTAATCCCTTAGCATCCCTAAGTTGCTATGGGCAGGTCTTTCACTAGACCAGAATACTCAAAGCCTCATCTAACCTGGCCTTGAACTCTTCCAGGAATGGGGCATTGATGACTTCTCTGGGCAACTTGTGCCAGTTCTTCACCACCATCAGAGTAATTTCTTCCTAATATCTAATTTAAATCTCTTGTCTTTTAGTTTAAAACCATTGCCCTTTGTCCTATCACTACATGCCCACGTAAAAAGTCCATCCCCCTCTTTTTAATAAGCCCTCTTTAAATCCTGGAAGGCCACAAGGAGGTCTCCCTGAAGCCTTCTCTTCTCCAGGCTGAGCAATCCAGCTGTCACAGCCTGCCGTCATAGGAGAGGTGCTCCAGCCTGGTAAACATCTAGGTGATCTCCTCTGAACCCCCTCTAGCTGCTCCATCTTTCTTGTGCTGATGACCACAAACATGGATGCAGCATTCCAGGTAGGGCTGACCACTCCTCTTTTGATGAAGGCCAAGATGTGGTTGGTCTTCTGGGTCTGTCAGTGCATGCTGATGGGTCATGTCCAGCTTTTCAACCTCAAGAACCCTGAAGTGCTTGTCTGCAGGGCTGCTCTCAATGAATTCTTCTTACAGCGTGTACTCATGTCTGGTATTGCCCAAGTCTAGGTGCAGCACCTTGTACTTGGATTTGCTCATGATATTCATATGGGCCACTTCTCAAGGTTGTTTAGGTCCTCCTGGATGGCATCCCTTCCTTCTGTTGTGTCACCTGCAACCTTGCTGAGGGTGCACGGGATCTCACTGTCTGTGTCGCCAATGAAGATATTGAAGAGCACCAATCCCAAGACAGAGCCCTGTCACTGGCCTCCATCTGAACATTTAGTCATTGACCACAACTCTCTGTACCCATTGAGCCAAGTCCTTGCCCACTGTATATAGTCCACCCTTCAAATTCATGTCTCTCCAATTTGGAGACAAGGATGTCATGTTTTTCATCTTCCATGAAGAACATTTATGTATTTCTCATGAGAAGATGCAACTTTCCAGGAAAAAGACTATCCCTGAAATATTCCTAGCTTTTGTACTCAAAGACTTGGAACTAAGAACAACTAATTTAAAAACAAAAAACCAAAACCAAACCCACACCTTACTAACAGTATACTCATTTGGTTGTTTCCCAGTAAGTATTGTTACCCCATTGTTTTGGTTTGAATACTTCAGCAAAATGTCAAGTATAAACTCAAGCGACAAAGCTCACTCCTCCCTGCACTGAGAAAAAGGAGGAAACAAACCTCCAAACCCTAAACTTAAACTTACCTGTTTATAGAAAGAGGGAAAATTAAAAGTAAAACTACAATATAATACATATATACAAAGGTAAAAAGAAACAATAACTCTACACAAAGTTTCCCACCCAATAATACAGATTCCATCACCCCGGCCACAAAACACCCCAAAAGATACTTCCCAGAAGACACCCAGCAAGGAAAAGGTAGACATTAATAATAAAATATTTACTTCCCCAAACTAAAACAAAATGCAAAGTAGCAGTGGGGCAGCAGTGAGGTCCAGCTCAGCAGAACAGCAGCACCATGTCCTGTCTGTACCTCGGCCATGATGGAAACTGAGCTAAGCACCTCCCTACACTGTATTTATACTGAGATGATGCCGGAATATGGTATGGAATACCACTGGCCAGTAGAGTCAGCTGTCAGCTGCCTAACCCAGCTCAAGTCAGCTGATAATCCAAGGCCTGCTGTAAAAATCAAAGCCTAAATCTGGGCCGAGCTAAACCCATAACACTCCAACCCTTATTCCATACCATATTACATCACTCATATCCCAAACCTATCTACTCCCCATGCTTGAACAGTCGTTGTTCTTTTCAGGGCTGTCTTTCACCCCTTCAGCAGGTAGACTTTAGTCCATTAGGGTGGATATTTTGGGCAGGAAATGCAGTCAGTCATTGGACACCAACACCAGCTTAGCTCAGGTCTTCTTCACCTGGTGGTTCATTTCCTGCAACACACAACTCAAAATGCAAGTCTATTTTCTCTTCTCCCTCCCTTTCCCTTGTGGGGGGAGGATCTGACTCTCTGTTGGGTACTTGGCATTTTGTCAGCTCCACTGAACACAACCATCTACTCCCACTGATGAATCAACCTGTCTAGGAGGAGGTTTCTTAATGTTCCAAATCAACTGGTGGTTAATGTATACCCAGCAGCAATATGTTTTATAGTCTTCTGAAAACATGAAACATTGCCATGTGTAATATGAATACATGAGGGTAATCTCGTTATATAAATAGACAACCTGTTAAACTCTCATTTTCTTTCAATATTTTTTTTCTCAGTATTTTCTTTCCAATATATTGTTTGCTTCCTTTGGGAAATTCTGTCTTTAATAAAAAAGCACCTTCATAGAGGCTGTAATGGGTTGCTTAAAAACAAGCAAATGAAAAACCCACACACAAGTCCCAAGAGAAAAGCCATGTAGGGAATTAAATATTTGTGCTGTCAAAGCATTAAAAACAAAAATACAAAATGTGCTATATTTAAATTAACTTTAATAAGAAGTACAAAAAGATAATGTTAAGCAATATTTTGCATGTGGTTAATAAATATTCTTCAACAGCAAGCAGTGACACATTCAAACATAAATCCAGATATTTCTTTTACATTTTAGAAAAGTAACAATTTTCCCAGTTAAAACAAGGTCACAAATTACAGAATATTGTCATCCTCTTAAATTATTTATAACTATGAAACCTACTAAATAAGTGAACTGTCACCCAGAAGATTTTATATGATGTTGATGTTCAGGGTTAACTATACTTACATTTATCATGCAGTTTCTTACTGTGCATATTTGATTGGTGTTTAATTTTAATTAAAATTATTGGTTTCATTCTTCCTGTTTCCTTATTTCTTGTTAGTATACTGGAAGCATCTATTTTCCAAGTCCTATACATTTTCATGCCTAAGTGACTCACTAAAGTAGATTTTTCATACAATGCATAAATGATCTCTGACTCCATCCCAGCTGAGAAATTGCTAAACATGTCTGAATCAGACTTCAGTTTATTTTTAATATTTTTAATAAAGTATAAAAAGATTTAGAGTAATCACTTTCATTAAAATTAAAGTGCCTTCAAATGTTTCCAAATAAAGTGACTATTTGGAGGGGAGAGGAAGAAGGGGTTGTGTTTAGGAACTGATTTTTTAACAGTTTATAGATACGGTGCATATGTATTCTAATAGATGTAAAGTACTACATTGCATTCCGTGCTAATGCTAAAGTACAGTAGCCTACAAACTGATAAATTCAGCCAAAATGAGCATTGAATAAAGAATATCAAAAGCAGTTGATCAAAGTAATATCTTGTTCCATTCTCCATTTCCATTCATCCTCAACAGCATAGTTTGATGGATAAAGTACTAGAAAACAAATATAACACTTCAACCTGTTGAAGTTTGCCTCTTTTAATATCAGAAGAATGAAAGTATTCATTGCAATCATGAAAAACTTGAATGCATAAAGGTATACTTCAGACCTACCCCTGACTGAGTGAAGTATTCACATTATGTAAAGAATTAAAATTTAAAAGCAAAATAGAAATTTTAAATTGTCCAATAATAAAAATATAATTATATATATTTATGTAGACTCCAACACTAGAGGAAGAGTATACATCATCTTGCATATTTTTAAACATCCTCCAAGTTCCTTTTTGTTAGTGTTACCTCCTAATCCTAACTCAGAGCACTTTGACAACATTCTTAAAGGGCATTAATATATACCAGGAATAGAACAGACATCAGGTTCTGTATTTCAGTATAGTTGACTGTTCTTTTTAAGGGCTTGTTTTCATAGGTTATAGAACTGCCAACCTCTATCCAAAGGAGAGCCCAGGTGTACTCTTAGGTGTATTACTCTTCTGTAAAAATTCTGACTTCATTGATGTAGATGAATATCCTGAGGATGTGAATCTGCTTTATTTTAAATTCAGTGCAAACTTTGCCCTGATCTCCACCAGAGCTGTCAAGTCCTCAAATTTAGCCTCTTCCAGTAAGATGTAAGCACAGACTCCAAAACACAAGTTAAACGATGCACCTAGAGACCTAAATCTAGAAAATTAAGTGATTTAAAGTAGAGCAAAACATTTTATGTGATTATTATCTACCATTCATTGAAACTTTAACTTCTACTGCTAAAGGCCTAAAGTGATGAAGTCCATCACTTATTCTCAGATGGCTCTAACTAACAATTGGATTCAGAATAGACTTGAAAGTTCAGCTTGTTAGGGATTTGCGTCATCTACAGAAATGAGGTTGGAGGAAGTCTCCTTGATTAAAGACAAAAAAAAATCAAGATAGTAAAGGGATATAATAAAGTTATGTTGCACACCAAGGGCATTCTAGAAGAAGGTACACTGTTGTTGGAATGAGGTGGAAGGAATCCTAACAGTCCTTAATAGAGAACCATTCTCTTTACTTGAGGCTCAGGTGTGAGCTGATTTTCATATAAATTCACATAATTACTTTAGTGTTTCAATGTCTGCAAAAAAAAAAATAAAACAACTTTATATGTGACATCAAATTATACCACACTCAGAGATTCTCTTTAGGTGTGTTTAGATATTGTACATTTATCATATGTGGTTTTTAAATGAAGCTATTTAAGTTACTGGGTATATTTTAAAATGTTTTCTTCCTCTACTTTGAAACTCACTGCATTAGTTTATAAATTATGTGGGCATAGACTGATGATAGCTTCATAGCCACACCAAAATAATCTTTTGCGCAAATTTATTAGGAATGGAAATGTTCAGTAGCATAGACTTCATCTATTTTGTGAAAGGCCAAGGCAAAATGTATGCACCACAAAGCTTTAAGAAGAGAAATGAGAGGTATGGAGGATGGACACTGACTGTCTGTGCTTTAGTGAAAGTCATAACTTTTAAGAAAACAGTCTGTAGAATTAACAAAGTTCTACTTAATTTCTGAAGCCTCTCCACCCTAGATGTCCCAAATGGCAGGACGTATCCAACACTGATGGTCTGTTTTCACGAAGCAGTCAGTAGAAACCTCTCACTTTCAAAGGCACAACTCATGTCCCTCAAGTGCAGCAGAATTATAGAGGAAGTATTTTAATTTCATTTGCTCCAAGGGTTACTTTCCCACAACTCACATATGGCAGTGAAGGCTCAGAACTGAAGCTGAAACAAAAACACACATTACTTCCTCAATGGCTTCTTCCTCAGTTACCTCACAATCCACTGATGTGGTAATAAAGCCATTTGCTTTTTCTCCTTCCTCCTTTCCTCCCCCATACATCCCTACCCCTCCCAGCTGCTTCTGGTTAATTTCATGCAGACAGTTTATAATCACCTCACTTTTGAAAAGTCTCACCACCTATAACCACTGGGAAGGAAAGGTGATTCAATAAGGCTCTTGTTTGCTGTCTAGATGCTCTATCCTGTGACTATAAAGGTACATTAGCTCCTTGATTTAGAATAAAGTTCGGTGGTATTAGTCTCCCAAACTAAAGCTTGTATCTCAGAACATCTACACAATAATTTTTTAAAAGGTCCTCTACAGTGCAGCAGTTACAAGTTGAATTAGCCCAGATATGGAAGGCAAAGGTAATTTCATTGGCTACAGCATAACTGAGAAGTTTGGAAGCCACTCTTTAAAAAGCAATCTGTCATGAAGACTCCAGCAGACAACTCTGGCTGATAAACCCTGCTGATCTCCATAGTTTTCATGCTGATTTATAAATTACTGTTAAATTAAGTGACCACATGCATCCAGAATTCTGTGCCCTAGTACTACATTGGAAACTGATTTCATAAACCTCAGAATTACTGTAATTCCAATCTAAGTTTACCACAGTGTATTTATTCTGTTAATTTCTTAAGACATACAAAATATAACATCCTGACCCAATAAAAATGAAAAAATAAATTAGATTAACATGCCAACCAAAAAATTCACTGGTGTATTCCACATCTGTGATACAGAAGTGACTTGCATTTTCTCACACTCATTCTCTCTATCCCTACTTTATGTATTTAAGAAAAGCAAGTTTTACTCAAATTAAATAAAACTTCTAGGTATTTGGCATGTAAATTTGTGACACCAGCTTTAAAATCCCAGACACAGATTCCATACTGTTAAAAGAAAAAAAAAGCCTAACTCTTGTATTCTGGTATGCCTTGCCTCCATTCATTTAAATCTTTACATTTAAATTCTTTTATCCAGTTGGTAGTCTTACAAATTTGCAACTTACATGTATTCAGTTTGCCCACTGTAAATGTTTCTGTAGTGAAACAATAAAGCAAACTCCTTCCTACAGAAGAAGTTTGCTTTAATGTGGACCAACTGAACTAAATATAAAAGTGAAACTTCTCTGGAGCATACCCACTTTAAAGCCTTGCTGATGCCCAAAGTAACTGCATGTAAATATTTAAAATGTATTCTTTTTCAATGAGTGAATTCATATAGTATGCCTACTTTTCTATATAAATGTGCAATAAATGTATATTTAACATGGGATAAACACCTTTTCTTTGTGACTGACTCTAAGTATAACACAAGCATAAACAAAAGGGGCGGTGAATGAAAAAATAGTTGTACCCAATAAAAACAGGAGCAGCAGAGCTGACTAAAATGAGACAGCATTGGGCTTCTTGTGCAAACTGAAGATACACTTTTTGCATGCAGCTCTAAATTACCCACGTTATTTTCCAGACAAGTTCTGCTGGAGAACACTTGTACTGTTAAAAACCTTTCAGGGCTCCCATTCTTGGATAAGGATGCAAAATCCTTCCTCATCAAGTAATTCATCATGACCCTGAGCACATTCATATTTGGTGTGGGGAGAATTCTGATTATGGAGTACCATCCAAAGAGAGATACACAACCTTATTTAAACACTGTGAAGGCTTAGAGTACCTAGGATGTGGCCAAGGCTGATACACAAACCTCTGTTTCTCATACCCCAGTCTAGTGAGGCTTGGAGAGTCCCTAGATCTTGCTGATATGAACAGAATGGAAGAACTCCCAGTAGGTCACAGGAAGGAGACCTCAGTCACCAAAAATGTAATCGAGCTACTCTACTCAAGTTCAAGAGCAGTTTAGCTTGGGTCTCCATTAAACTATACAGTCAGAGCCCCTTGCCAAAAACAGTTAGAAGTGAAGGGATTTTTCTACAGTCCTAATATTTACAATTATTTGTACATATGTACATATTTATATATTTATTCATACCTGGACAATGTGATGTTGAAGGGATAATTTATAATTTACAAATGAAACATTTTAAAAATGTATGCTTATACCATGAAAAAACCTTTTTTTATTGCTTGCCTTCCAGCGTTATGCTCATAATCACACTATTGCACACATCTCCATGTTACATGGAAGATCTACATTTACATATAAATATATATGAAAATAAGGATATTTTTATTTTAATCTTATGAGTAAAGTGCTCATTTTTTAGCTACTGTTGATGAGAAATGTTTAGACTGACAGTTTACTTAGAGGGAATTTAAGGGATACACACCTTGTCCATGCTTTTCCCTTTAATTTATAACCAACGAAATGTCTTTATTTTACTGATGTCAGCTCTGTCTTAACTATTAATTCTATTCATAATATGCATTTGTGACCTTGGCATGTATACTGTCACACAAAGTACAAAACAGAATCACATCAAAAGCAAAGAAAAAGCAAGAAAACAAAACAGCAAAACAAAGCAGTGTTTCTCTTTGTTGTTTTTAGCACATTTCCATGTCTTAAGATACTCTTTTATTTGATTTTAGAAATATTTGTACAACTTTTTTTAAACTCTGAACATATCTATTTTATGCACTATACTCAAATACTGTACAAAACTGCAATAAATGACACTATACGACTACATATGTCTCTACTAGAAGACATCATCATAAAGGTGTACCATTTTTAAAGGTCAACTAATAACTGCTAATGTATGTGTGAATCAAAATATTTTTGATTGGCCAAGTATACTAAAATCTAAATACAGTACACAATTACTTTCAACATTGTGATTTACCAGGCCTTTAGGGGCATAAAGAATCTTTGCAAAGGCTCAGATGAAAAATAATTTTACTGATAGTATTAAATGTTCTTATAAAATTGCCAATGGCAGCTCCAATTTTTTATATTTATGTATATGAAATACAGTTGATACCTCCTGATGATGCATGACCTTTTATTAAAAAAATAACATTCAAATCTTAGCAAAATCATTTCTAGTATACAAAGTTGTTGTAAAGTTATGTCAGTGAAATGTAAAGTTGCAATTTACAGAAGCAGCAGTAAATTTTATTTTATGGACAACTTCCTGAACTTAAATCATGGTTCTTGTTTCCCTTGAAAACACTGCTTGCTGTGACAAATACAGGTAAATACTTTCATGGCTGGCTTTAGGAAAACATTAGGCAAGAAAAAAGTGTACTACTGATATACTTAATCCTGAAAAGTTTCTGAGTGCTTATATGAACCCCAAAATAATCCAATTAAGAACAAAAGCAAAAAGCAAAAGAATTCCAGCTTTGCTGAACCAGACAACCTGGCTTAGCAGCATCGAATAACTAAAGCAGTGAAAATAAGAAGAGTTTCACTAGAATAAGTTGGTTGATATTGGAAATTTGATTAGCACTTTTCCTTGAAATCACTTAGATGAATTTATTAACAACTTCAAAGAGGACAGAAGTAAGAAATTTGTGGCTTTTGCCATATAGTAGTCTCTCCTTCCTCTTCAGTCTAACTAGTATCCAGAATGCTTGTGAAGAGTAGAACTCTACTACCTCTGTACTCTGTTATGTACATAGGTATTGCTATTGTATGAAACAATTATACTTTTTTTAAAAAATCACTTTTTTAAATGACACTTTCTTTCATTAAAGTAGAATTAGTTACTTTATAGAAAAATATTTTAACTTTAAATTAAAAAAATACTGTTCCTAAATAATTATGTAGGATCATATCTTCATTTCATTGTATGGAGAGAATATAATTCTGTATATTTGAATGCTAGTTTAACAGATGTCCCCTGGGTTTAACTTTTAAAGAGCTGGCTGTATTTGCCATGGGTGCTATCTGTTTACAGACCCATGAGTTAACACTGTGTGCCTCCTTTGGAGGTACACAGACAAGACATTTATATACACACTGTACACAATGGTTCACAGATTAGCAGTTATTAGTCGGACTGTACATAGCAAACAACCTATCTGATTACAATGATGCTTTAAGTCCTCAGTGCAATTCAGCTTTTAGGTTGATGGCGCAAAGCCAAGTAGGACAGGCTCCCTGTTTAAATATGTAGCCCAATACACTAAATTGAAAGTACCAAATAAGACTGGAAACACTATTCTAGACATTCTGTCAATTTTGCTAACACTGTTGAATGTCTTCTTTGCTTCTTGTGGCTTCGCTTCTGGTTTTGCCTTGTTGGGTTCTGCAGTTGTAGCACTCTTGGAGATGGTTGGTAGCACTGAGTCCTTGGTAATATTTGGAGCATAGTTGGCAACAGCCACTGCATAGGCATTGTTTTTCTTAATGACAGACGCTTTTTCTTTTTTCTATTGGGAGACAGCATGAAGTTAAATATTTAATGTGTATTTGCCAGAATAGACTTAGTAAAACATAATTTCGAAAGTAAGAGATACAAATGATTATGTATTTTGAGTATATTAATATTAAAATAAATGCCAGGAATAACATACTGATAAATTCAAATATAAAGACCTCCAGTCTATCCAAAAGCAAGACATAAGATTGCTCTTGCACCATCAAATTCCCTACTGAAGTTATATGAGGAAGGGTCTGTTACTGTGATTGTAAGGATAACTCGAAAAGACTTGGACTTTCTCTAGTTGCTTTGTATCTGTCTCCTTACAACAGAATTGCAAGATCTTGAAAATGTTTTCTGTTTAGATTCCTCAGCATTGTAATAAAATTAAAATTAGGCCACCTTTCCCACATAAAACTAGCATCACTATTATTTGGACATATCACAACATACCACTAATAAATGAATTTCAGTAACGGCTTACACTTTTTAGACACTCTGGGAAATATGTGTGTTTACATGCATATATACATAAACACACACATAGAGGGATCAGAAAGAGATTGCAATTTAAAAAAAAAGAAGGACTCTAGGCAGGTAGTTTAAGAATGGAGCTGAGAACTAGCCCTGGAACTATTTCTGTTTTTCAGAAATTATTGTTTCTAAAAATGCAAAACAGTGATGAAAACAGGAATATCTGATGGGAGACAGTAAAGAAGACCAGACTCTTCCCAGTGTTATCCATTGGAAGGACAAGAGGCAATGAGCACAAGCTGAAATACAAATATTCCTCTTAAATATACAAAACACCCCCACACACCACTTTCTTACTGTGAGCGTGACTGAGCACTGGCACAGATTGTTCAGAGAGGTTGTGGAACCTCCATCTTTGGAGATATTAAATAGTCTGGACATGACCCTGAGCAACCATCCCTAGCTGACCCTGCCTGAAGGAGGGGAGTTAAATTTGTTGATCTCCAGAGGTCAATTCTAACCTTAACAATTCTGTGTTGTTAAGGGATTGGGTAGGCTTTCAAAGGGTTAAAATTCAGCCAATGGTAGTTCATCGAGACTCTATGTGTACACATAGTAGAGGGACGCATGCGTAATGAATACGAGCTTGGCGTTTTAGACATATATATAAATAAACAGACTAGCTCTGCAATAAGACGGTAATGCTATACATTGATTTACTGATTTTCAGCAATCTCAAACTAAGAAATTTCTAATAACCTACAGGGAAGAATGGAAGACAGTTTCTCAGGAAACAATACATATTATTTACATATATATATATATATATATATATATAATTTATACACAAAACATAATAGGTAATGTTAAATATATGCATATATAATTTAGAGACAGCCAAATAAATATTAGATTCAGTCTGTCTCTTCCACAACACAATTAAACCAATGAAGAAATAGTTAATTTTTTGCTTCTGTAAGAAGTCATCAGCTGTTGTATCAGTTTGTTTTGATTTTTAATCTAATGGATGTGGCACAAGTGAGGAAATCTTTGTGACATTCCTTACATAAAGGCATTTACATTTTTTACTTCCACTGGGGGTATCTACCCATTTTCCAAATTTAGGTTTTAAATTACATTAAATTTGATATTTATCTGGGCCATCTAAAAATCTTGGTAAGATACTAATGGTTAGATGCTGTGCCCAAAAGACCTTGTCTTAGGAAATCGTGTCACATAAAAAGAGAATCTAGGAATCAGAACCATAGAATTGATTGGGTTGGAAAACACCTCTGAGATCATCAAGTCCAACCCTTGGTCCAACTCCAGTCCGTTTACCAGATCATGGCACTCAGTGCCATGTCCAATCTCAGTTTAAAAACCTCCAGGGATGGTGAATCCACCACCTCTCTGGGCAGCCCATTCCAATGCCTGATTACTCTCTCTGGAAAGAATATTTTTCTGATATCCAACTTAAATTTCCCCTGGCAGAGCTTAAGCCCGTGCCCCCTTGTTCTATTGCTGAGTGCCTGGGAGAAGAGACCAACCCCCACCTGGCTAGAACTTCCCTTTCACATAGTTACAGACAGTGATGAGGATGCCTCTAAACCTCCTCTTCTCCAAGCTAAACAACCTCAGGTCCCTCAGCCTCTCCCCATAGGACTTGTGCTCCAGTCCCTTCACCAGCCTTGTTGTTCTTCTCTGGACCCACTCCAGCACTTCAATATCTTTCCTAAACTGAGAGGCCCAGAACTCAGCACAGTACTCAAGGTGTGACCTCACCAATGCAGAGTACAGGGGAAGGATCACTGCCCTGGGCCTGCTGGCCATGCTATTTTTGATACAGGACAGGATCCCATTGGCCTTCTTGGCCACCTGGGCACACTGTTGGCTCATGTTGAGCTTCCTGTCAATTAGTATCCCCCAGGTCCCTTTCTGCCTGACTGCTCTCCAGACACTCTGTGCCCAGCCTGTAGCACTGCATGGGGTTGTTGTGACCAAAGTGCAGGACCTAGAACTTGGCCTTATTGAACTTCATCCCAATGGAATCAGCCCATCTCTCAAGTCTATCCAGATCCCTCTGCAGAGCCCTCCTGCCTTCCAGCAGGTCAACACTCCCTCCCAGATTTCTGTCATCAGCAAATTTGCTGATGATGGACTCAATCCCCTCATCTAAATCATCAATAAAGATGTTAAACAGGATTGGACCCAACACAGACCCCTGGGAAACACCACTGGTGACCAGCCGCCAGCTGGATGCAGCCCCATTCACCATCACTCTCTGGGCCCGACCCTCCAGCCAGCTCCTAATCCAGCAGAGGGTACACTTGTCCAAGCCATGGTCTACCAGATTTTCCAGGAGTATGTTATGGGAGACAGTGTCAAAGGCCTTGCTGAAGTCCAGATAGACCACATCCACAGCCTTCCCCTCATCCACCAGGTGGGTCACCTGATCGTAAAAAGAGATCAGGTTGGTCAGACAGGACCTGCCCCTTCTAAACCCATGCTGGCTGGGTCTAATCCCTTGTCCATCCTGAAGGTGCTGTGTGATTGCACTCAGGATGAACTGCTCCATAACCCTGCCAGGCACGGAGGTCAGGGTGACAGGCCTGTAGTTGCCAGGGTCAGCCTTGCAGCCCTTTTTGTGGATTGGGGTGACATTCACCAACTTCGGTTGGGAATTTAGCATTGTTTCTCACTGACTGGGGTGTGAAAAAGAGTTGATCCAATATGTAGTTTGTTCCTGCACCTGCTTTCCTGTGAGACAAATTCCATGTCAACAGCACTTAGATGAGAATTTTCCTATAATGTGAACACAGATGATTGTCTGTGAGGAAACACATTTCACTTCAATTGGTGAAAAGTAAGCCTGGCTTTAGGTGTACAGATGCATTCAGTAAGAATAAGAGCAAATTACCAAATCAAATTATGAGAGGAACATGCTAATTCATCTGTATTTTCTACCTTTCAGACACAATTAGTGTGATTTTGAAATGTGTCTGTAATAGCATTAATAAGGCCTGCATAATAAAGATGAACCATATTTTCATTATGAAAAACAATGACTGAGTTAAAAGTTTAGCTTTTGGTTAAGTTAGTCTGAAGAAAGTTGAGAACTGAAATGTGAATGGTATATAAATCTTAGAATGTAATGGCTAATTTTGTCATTCCTAGGGAAGGTATACTACCTAGCTGTTAAACAGTTGCTGTTCCTAAGATTATGAGACAACACTGCTTCACTACTTTAAGGAAAATAACAAAGGATGATAAGAGAGTTTATAAGGGTTCTCCACATTATTATATTGTCAGGGCAATGTGTCTGTCTGAAAAGCTTCATTCATGAGATGCTGATAAACTTGCAGTGATTCAGTATCTACCTCTAGCAGGAGGGAACAGATCCTGAAGCCACTGATAGTTCACACCCTTCCAGAAGTCACAGAGAATTATAAAGAATATACATTTACTCTTACTCTCCTTTACTATTATCTGAATATTTGTCATCTTTATGCATTCAAAGTGCTGAGAAATCATCAGTTAATGAAACTTTGTTTCACATCTACTTTAATAATTTAGGAAGCAAATAATAGTCTATCCTGTTTTAAGATGAATCACAGAAATCAGTGTATTCTTTGTCAGAAGAAATTGTTTTTATGGGTAGAATCAAGGACTGAGATAGGACCAAATTATATCAGACATTATATCAGGAAAAACAAGTCAGTTTTAATATTTGTTCTGTGTTACTACAATTCTAAACCATAAATATACAAATTTAGGTGTATCACCAGTTCATTCTGTTCGTGAACTAAGAAATTCTCTCAGGTTTAAACTTCATGCTATCACATCTATACCACTATGAACACCAGAAAATTAGGACATGACTGTTCTCAGAGCATCAATATATTATAGATGAAGAAGAATTTTGTACAACTGCTATTTAAATTAGTTTTAAAATTAATGTCTACCTATCATTAGGAATAAGTTATAGAATACTAGAAATGTTCAAAATGTTCTAGATTTTGTTATTCATAGTATTTACATATATGGACATTATTTTCTTTACTGATCCTTACCAGGAAAATTAATATAGATTATAACTTTTTGTATTGTTTTTATTTCCAACTGAATTTAATTTTAAAAAAGTGATCAACCAATATAATCTGTATTACATTTTATGAATAATCAGATAAATCATCATGTACTAATTTTTATTAGCAAATTTTATCAAAACAATATATTACAGCTGGTTTTGTGCAATTGTCTGGAAATAGGCCTATTTCCTTAGGACTTACCTTATCATTCACTACACTTTTTCCATCCCAGGCCCATCCTCGTTTTGTGAAATAATTTACAGTTGCAAATTCAATTAATGCAGAGAATACAAATGCATAACAAACAGCAATAAACCAATCCATAGCTGTTGCATATGCTACTTTGGGGAGTGAATTTCGAGCACTGATGCTTAGTGTTGTCATTGTCAACACAGTTGTTACTCCTGCAAAGTGACACAAAAACAGAACATCAACAATTTTCCTTGAATTTTGAATGTTAACAAAAATTCAAACAAAAAAATATTATAGTATGTTTTGGAAACACAAATGAAAATTTGCTTATATAAGTTGGTAATAAACTGCCAGAACTATATCTGGATATTCCTCTGAAGTATTTTAGTCTAATTTTGCTGTCTAAACTTCCGTGACATTATCACACAAATTGGTCTTAGTTATGAGAAATAATGTTACTTTTTTATGCCAGTAGGTGTATCTCTAACCATCCAGAGACACAGTTGACATAAACAAGATAGGTTTTCATTCAGGTAACATAGATTGTTTTCTAGAACAGCAATGAGTTGAAATGCCAGATTAGTCGAATTATACTATGTGTCATAAAAAAGACTTGATGATCCAGAAAGACTGTTCATTCTCTGTGGTGATTATTAAAAGCATTTTGCAGTAATTTTTATATAATGAGGATGCAGTAGGAAACCATGAATTATGCACCAAAAAAAAAAAAAAAAACATGGGAGGAAAGGAAGAGAAGAACATTTTTCTGAATCAGTTTTGGCAAGCAAAAACCCATAGCCACAAACACAGTCTCCATTCCTTAAGTAAATCAGTTCTCCCACCCCTGGCTGAATCGCACTTCAACAAACTAAACTATTCCCTTTGTGGCACACCATTAAATATGTCTCCAGAATTAAAAGCAAAGCAAAGTGATATACTTAGCACAGATCAGCAAACCTACACTCAATTATGACAGGAAAAGGAGAATGCCATGGCAGAAATATTAGCAATAGCACATCACAGCTTCAACAAAGGCACACTCATAAAATTGTTTTAAGAGGCTTCCTGAGAGAAAATAAATTCACTCTCCCTAAGTCAGATCCTCTGCTGTCAGCAATCTGTCACCTGAGTTCTCAAGGATCAACGTAGCTCAGACTTTTTTTCTGATACAAGAGAAGAAGCAATTTTAACCACTGTGTGAAAGAGTGGCAGCAGGTACACCTACTAAGACCTTTGCAATTTCCATCCCCTCAGTAAAGAATCTCCATCTCTGATGGTTCTACAAAGGGTGAGAGAGCAAAGTCAAGTGGACTCAGCCTCACTGCTACTCTCTCTTGATGTGCTTCCAAAGGTCTGTGTAGCATGGAAAACAAGGCACGGAAGCATCCTGATGAGTCACACAGTATCCAGACACCTTAGCAAACATACATGTCTAATTTCTGTTTTTCAGCATCCATAAATTTAAGAAGTAGATTTGGCCTGGAATCAGCCATGACACTGTTGGGATCTACTAGCCTATATAACAAAAAGGAAGCAGCTATCATACTGTAAGGTATGAAAAAGTGTAGAGAATATATTTTATAAAAAACTTAGTCTCTCCTAACACTTACACAACATATGGCTTAATTATTTTCAGCCCCTCCGGGAAAAGACAGCGTGTCTTACATTTAAAGTTACCACATGTAAATTTTAACACCAGTCCTGAGCTTTAGATAAATCATTATAATTATACAGAGGTACGTTTCTCACATATAAGGTGACCTCATTCACATGTAAATATATACAGTTGCTAAGGTATTGCTCTAAGTCCTACCTTTTAGAATAAACTAATCTTCTGTAAGCCCCACTGACTGCTTCAAAAATCTGATTTAAGATTTACTGCTGACCTTTCCTAGTCTCAATTAAAACATCATGAATTTACATCTTGTATCTTGCTACCAGTTGACAGTTTCTCTGAAAAGCTCAGCAAGCCACACCACTTTGTGACCCAAATGCTAATCAAGCAGCACACTGCCAGCTCATTGCCAACACACTTTCATTTATTCCTCTGCTCTGTAAATTCAGAGATGTTCAATCTACCACAGTCATTTAACCTGAATTGAGTGGGAAAAAATTGGACAGAATATTTAGTCTGTGATACCTGTCAGTTTAGGATTCTCTAGATGTTTTATATTGCTATTATTCTTCAGACAAAGGACAGATGATTTTGCACATTATGGTTAATTTGAAAAATCAGTATTATCAAGTCTTCTTTATGAAAAAGGACTGAATGGAAAAAACCTGCTTCCTTGTCACTGCTAGACCTGTGAGGACTGAAAAATTATTAATGTGGAGGAATATAGCCAACTTGTAAAAAATATTAATTTATTCCAAAAAGATTTAACTTAAACCTCACAAAATTATACACTGACCAGATCAAAACAACCCCTCATGGCTTGTCTAATTGATAACACAAGTAAACTGATATTGTTCCAAAAACTAGCAAGCAGATTGTACCCCTACAATGAAGTTGTCAAAGTATTGGAGGAAAAAAAAATTAAAAGCTATGTAAAGACTACATGGTATCTCCTGGCTATGTAGAAAGAGCAGAGTTTATATATAGGTCAAGCACTATCTTTTGTAGCTCAACACCCAACAGATGTGGCACTGAATAGATGCCAGAAAGAAATGGACAGGTATCTTTCTGTAAGAGCCAATGAGCAGCCATCATTTTGTCTTTAAAAAGGATCCAAAAAATAAACCATTGACATTTCCTTTCTCTGAAGAGGACCAAGCATTTTATACTTGACAGTAAATACACCCTAACATCCTTACAGGTTTCCTTCCCAGCAGTGCATGCCTATAAAAGCTAAATATCTTCTATCACCACAGGTTTATCTGTTCAAACCAAGACTGGAGCTATTTTTTTTTTATGGTGCTGCTTTTAAAACAGCATCTGCTTACTGGAGAGAGAAAATCCATCTCCAGGGCTGCAAATTTAACACTTTTCACTGGCACTAAACTTATATCTGTGGAAAATACAAGCTCTGTTTTGTTCATAACAGTGGAAGAGGTAACCTGAAAAACTAGACTGCCTAACTGAAAACATAAAGTGGAAATTGGAGGAGCCAGAACAAATATATTAAGGGTAAAACCTGTCATGGTGACTAGTTTATGCCCATATTGGTGTGCAAAATGCAGGCTACTTCTCGACAGGGACAAGTTTTTTGGACCCTAATTTCACCTCTTATGTATGTACTGATTTTTCTAATTTGAAGAGATTTTAGTCAACTAATCATATCCAAGCATTCTTGTGCTAGAATGTGGAAATCTTTGAAAGTGAAAGCCCTAATTAATGAGTTACCAAAGGAGATTTCTGTAACAAAAGAGGTATTTCAGCTTTGCAAATGATTTGTAAAAAATATTTAAAATGTGCTCTATTTCTTAAAATGTCAGACTAGTCTTTCCGCTCCTTATCCTTTCATCATACCAGTTTGCAAAGATACACACAATTGTTGAAGCACATATCACAGAAGGATTGATAAATTGCTTTTTTTTTAATTAGGAAGTTAGTTACATTACTCTATTGTTTCACACTTTCTGTCTCTCTCTCTCTCTTTTTTTTAATAGTAATTGCAACTGGGTTTTAGTAATTAGGTATCTCAACCTGGTCCAAAACCCGAATAGATTCATAAATACAAATAAGAGCAGAAAGAAAATACTGTTGTCCATTTTCAAGATGCAGATTACTGCTTCATTTTGTCACTTCAAGAGCAAATGGTTAGAGGTGTAAACAAAAGCTTAAAAATTCTGAAGATACAGTATTTTAAAGTATAGCACCGTAACATTTGGCTACACACTATACTGCTTGTTTTTTATTTACACAATGTATATGTATTACAAGAGAATGCAATACAAAAGGAGTGTACAATGATTTTGCTTAAACAGCAGGAGACAAATTTGAACACCCATTGGGAGAAAGATTACAGAAAATAGCTCAAGTGCTCTGTCTACCATTTCAGTAAAAGAACAACACAAATCAGTCTCTTTAAATAGCATGGGAGGCAAGGAACATAACATAATCTGTTTCCAGAAAAGTTGCATTCAGTCACTCAGTTAAGCTACATATACATATGGTGAAGTTGGTTGTGGTAGTTTTAGCTAGGCCTCAGTTTTAGTAGGCCCTGAAAAGCTGACATAGATTAGGAGAGACAGGTGTCACCTGACTTAAGCAACCAAAGAAATATTTCATACCAGATGATGCAAAACTGAGATACAAATACAGGAATAGGGAATATTCTCTCAGTTGGCATCATGGCTGCATAAGAGACAGGACACGCTGACGCTGTGCTGCTGTCTTGGGCCCTGCTGCTGCCATTACTCGTATTTTGTTTTAATTCAGAGATGTAAACATTTTATTGTTATTCTTTCTTTCTTTCCTTGCTAGGTGTCTTTTGAAGTGCTTTATGAAACTAGAGTAATGAAATCTGTTTACAGTGGAATAAAAAAAAATGTTGTTATATCTAATTTGTGTAAGTGTGTGTTATATGGTAGTTTTCATTATCTCTTTTCTGTATAAATATATAAATCTTGTTTGAGTTTCCAGTTTTTTAGCTTTCTTCCTTTTCTCAGCAGTGGTGGAGGGAGGCTTTGGCTCTGTATTGGACAGTTGGCATTTTGCCAGGTCAGCCCAAGACATTGGTGCTCAAGGTCCTTCACTGGATTAATACTGAGCAATAGAACAAAGTTCCCCATTGATTAACAGACAATTCCAACAGCTGAATGAAAAGTGCTATTTACCCCAACTCCAATAAAAGTTGCATGTAATTATGTCGCTATGGAATATGAGCTAGAGTCTTCACACACCACTGAGCTGAGAAGACATATTAGTTTCCAGCCAGCTCTGTCTCTCACTCAGGGCTACAGTTTTCCAGTGGCCACTGCCTCCCACTGGAGTATTATGCCTACTGTTAGCTGAAATTCCCGATTAAAAATTATAAACAGAAAGTTGTGAATGGTGAGATATCTCTACAGCCACAAAAGATCATCTGCAGCATGTGAGAGGAGAATTAAATGAAGACAGTTGAGATTTTTTTCAACAAAATGGGAAAAAAGGTTCTTTGTACATACAAAATTGCTCAAAAAGATAAGTCTCTATTATTCAATTCCCATGTAAAAATAACCAGAGAACAAAAATGAACTTTGTTTGGGTTCCTCTTTCTGTAGTGGCACAACTAAAAAGTTGCATTGGGTTTGCTTGGCAAGATTTTGGTAGTGGGGTGTTACAGGGATGGCTTCTGTGAGAAGCTGCCAAAAGTTTCCCCAGTGTTTGAGAGATCCAATGCCAGCCCAACTCCTAGATGGACCCATCTTTGCTTGGCAAGGCCAAGCCCAACAGTAACAGTGGCACTGCCTCTGGGATGACATATTTAAGATGGAGAAAACCCATTATTGTACAGAAGCAATTACAGCCAGAGAAGAGAGTAGTGAAAATATGTGAGAGAAACAACTCTGCAGACACCGAAGTCAGTGTAAAAGGAGGTGGAGGTACTTTGGTGCACTAGAGAAGAAATTCCCTTGCAGCCCATGGAAAAGGCCATGCTGAAGCAGGCTGTCCACCTGCAGCCCATGGAGGACCCACAAGAGAACAGGTGGATGCCTGAAGGAGGTCGTGAGACTATGGAAAACCTGCACTGGAGCAGGCTGCTAGCAGGACTGGTGCTCCACAGGGGCTCCACAGTGGAGCAGTCTCTTCCTGAAGCACTGCACCCCATGGAAAGGACCCACCTCATAAACAAGCAAAAACATGCACACACACAGGAAGGCAGCATAACAATAAAATTATCCCAGTGAGCTGACAAAAGAACATAGCTATCTGAATTTAAAATTCTGCATTTCGGACAATGTACTAAATAGTAATATGACTACTAATTTTTGTTCTTACCTGCTTCAGTTAACAAAGACTACGTATCTAAATACATTTATTTTAACATTCTCACTGATGCTCCATCTGAGTTAAAATATAGATAACTCTAAGAAAATTAACTTCTGATTTTCTTTCATCTGCATCTAATGCTGCTATTCAAATACATGTGATGCTTCTAAATGCTATTACCCATTAAAAATGAAGCGAGAATTCAGTAATATGAACAAGATTGGTTTTGCTAATATTATTGACACTAAATGCATAGCAATAAACACATTACCAAATGAAACAGATTGTAATCTTGCACTAAGGGAAAGGATTATGAACCAGGCTTATTCTCTCCCATTAAGAATGCAATCAGATTTTTCTGCTACAGAAAACATATTCAAGACTTATTTAATCAATGATGATAAAACATTCTTCTTCCAATAATTTAAAGCAAAGTTGAAGCATTAGGTCATTATTCACTTGGGACAGAGTAGGTCACAAAGAAAACAGATTAAAGAGCTCAACTATAAAATAAGCCTCATTATACCAAGATCTTAATTTTAACCTAGAATTTTAAACTATATTTCAAGAGAATAGAAAGAAAAAAGTAACTTCTTTCACACATGAAATAATAAATGGCAAGTGGTGCTCTGAATAACTAGGAGTTATGTTTCCTTGAGAGCAACATTATTCCAGTAGTTAGTTCTTAGCTCTCAAGAAGCTATTTGAAATAAATTTATCATTGATTGTCATTGATTTTCAAAAACACTTTCTCAAAAACAGTAACTTCAGTTTAATTATATTTTAATATTGATATATTTAATATACAATGAAAAAATGGGTATCCAGCAAGTGACTAATCCATATAAAAACTAAAAATTAAGTAAGATAATAAAATTGTAAAGGAAAATCTCCTATGATTTTTATATTCCCTGCTGAAAGCAGCTTGTTTTATTAACTGTAGTATGAGTTTCTTATGTCACTGGATGGATTACCTGAAAGTACTGCCCAAATGAAACCCTTGGTGCACCTGCCCAGCTCTAACTGTCAAGAATAATTCACTACAGCCAAAAAACAGCAAAAAGCAATAGATGAACTTTGTTATGAAACTGTGGCTAACTTCACATTTTTGTAACACATTCAGGCAGGAGACCAGAGGGTATCAGAAATCCCAGTGACAACTGCTGCCAACAGGTATGGAGAAAGACTGGGAGATTCATCTGAGGCTGTGTGTTTAGAAAAGCCTTTGGCAGTTTACGCTTCGCAGGGAAAATCCAGCCCAACCCAAAGCAAAAGGATAAGCTTGAGGTGCAAATGCTGCACGCTGGGGCTAGGCTGCTCCAGCAGGCAGAGCCTGAAATATGTCTTGTGTCTTGTTTCTCTGGGTTCAGGGTGCCAGTCTAAGCTGGCTTGGAGCGGAAGAGGCCTGAGTGACATGTGAGGTGCATGTCCGTGTAGCAGGCATAAAATACTAGCACAGAAACTGCTATTTCTTCCATATACACATCATGCTTAATAAAGAAATTTCAAGTTTTATGTTGCTGTGCGCTGTGGTTCTGTTCTTGCAGCCACACTGCACAACTCCCCCAGACATCCTGGGGCAGGACACTGTTGATTATCCATATTATACTAAACCCCAGGAGATTAAAGCAGCAGGCTGCCATGCAGATACTACTTATTTCTAAAAAAACCCCCATAAATTAAACAACAAATAAATCAAGAACAAGGTGTGCAAGAAAAGATACAATATTATCAGGAAAATTATCCAGTGCCTTGTTACTGAGGTAGTGCCTTGTTACCAGTGACACAGTAACAGAAAGTGCATTTTAGGAAGAGCAGATGTTAGGTGTTAGATGTTTTAGGAAGACTTTTTGGAGAAACTAGTTACACTGTCCTAAATGCATAGGAATGGGTAGGGAAAAGGGCAAAGACAGAGATACGGAAGGATTTGACAGTGTACTTGCAAAACTGGAAGAAAGGAATGTGCATTTTCATAAGCAGAAATGGCTAAATTCACAGGAGATTTTGAAGAAAGAAAAAAATCTGCCTGACAGCTGCCTGAGAAACCATGATAGAATTCTGGTCTTACTGAAACCAATGACCCATTTCATCTGACTTCAATAAGGCTCATATTCAAACCTGCAATTTGCACAATGTTTTGTGTGGCATTTGCTCTACCAGGAATGATAGTAAGTGCTTTGTTGTACATCATACTTCATATGCAATTGAGTTTGGCCTATTTTTTTGAAAAGTGCATGGTGTTTACTGATGACTAATCACACGATTTTATGCAGCATTTCTGATGGCTGATTCCACAGAGACATTATTTTTGTTGTGCTAATCTCTTTTGCTTTAAAAGCAAACAAAATAAAAGAAATTTAAGTTACACAAATCAGAAAGATGTTTATTTGGCTAAAACAGAGAGCAAAACCTCAGTGTAAGAGAAACACCATTATATTGCTCTGCTGAAGCTGTTCATTACCCCAGAGTACACTCCAGTTTGAATTAGTGAAAAAGTGTTGCCCAAACCCCCAGAGTTTCTTTAAAATAACTGCAGCTTGAAAAGTTTAACACAAATAGTTCAACAATTTCAAATTTAATTTGCTTACTTTACAAATATATAGAGAAATTTTCTTATTTACCAACTATAAAAATACTTGGATAATATCATGGTAAAATATTCCAGAAAATCATCTAAATTTGCTATATTTACTTTTTAAATAGAAACATTATCATCTTTTTCTATTCTGTGAATCTTTTTCCTCTTAAAAAGTGAAGGATATATGTGAACGGTTCCCTTGTATGTATTAATTTCCAAAATCTTTGGGATTCTCAGATATGTAAGATGCAGTTGAAAGTTGTTTGCACTAGAAATAGTATCACATTCTACAAACACTTTAACTTGAATGAAAAAGGTCTTTACTGCTGAAATGCTTCTTAGCATCTTCAGCTGTTGCAAATAAAGTTAATGCTAAGTATACTCACCAAAGACTGTTCTGGCAGGTACAGATTCTCTGTTCAGCCAGAATGACACTTGAGAGAGAATGACAGTCATGATACAGGGGAGGTAAGTCTGAATGACAAAATAACCAATTTTTCTCTTCAAGTGAAAATGAGCTGTCATTACTGTATATTCACCTAGGTGCCACAAACAAACAAAACAAAACAAAAGATTATCATCTAAAGTCCATTTCTTTGGTAAGAGAAAGTTTGCTACATTTATTAAACCAAATGTGCTAGGGTTATATTATATTGAAGGTATTCTGTAATAGAAAGCATCCTACAGAATATAAGAAAGATTTTGAGTAGAGTTATATCTTATCCCCACTGAGTTTCATGAAAGATGAGTATTAAGGAAGTTCCAGGAACTCTTGTATGCCCCGAGAAGCACTTCAGCCCTGAAGGCTTCTTCACATAAGCAACTTTGGATTCACACAATAGGTCCCTGAGAACTTAATCATGATTAGAAAGCAGTTGTGGAGGCCCATCACAGCTTGGCACATGTAGGAAAATAATCTAGAGTCTGGTAGAATAATGCAGTGTTTAATGCCAAAAACATGATGGAGAGGAAACCTATATGCTTTACCATTTAATAGACAAAAAGTGTAATTTACCATATGAAATTAAACAAATATCCCAATCTTGAATTACAAATATTAGGATTAAACATTGAGCTCCAGATATCATCTAAAAAATAGTCACTGAGGACAAGTTCACTCCTGCGATCACCAGTGACTTACTAACATGAAAGAATCAGTAAAGTGCTGTTTTGTGCTACTTGTACAGTACATTGACTATGCCTAATAGATCACATTTTGCAACATTTTTTTAGTAGCCTTTAACAAGGCCAGAAATAGATTCTTCACAGCAAGTAATTGCTTTTTCTTCAAAATATCTTTTACTAACCTGTACTTGATTTAACTGTCTCTTTTCCAATTGTTTGGCCTAAAAGATCATACTGATTCAATCTTGAGCCATCTGGTGCCACCTGCACTGAATCTGAAGCATTATAAGTCCAAATGTATGTCACTTCTGAAGTTGTGTACGCATCTGTGAGAAATAAGATAAAATATTTTGTCAGCAATTTAAATTACACAGCTTCCATAAAAAACTCATAGAATTACAACAGCTACTTAACTTTCAAATTAAAACTCAACCCCAAAAATTTAAAATTATATCGTAAAATATATGTTTGGCTGTTTAAATAGCTTTATTATAACATAAATACCTACTGCAGCGTGGGAACAGGGCATTCATTTGTGATCTTATTCACCACTATTTATTTATATTAAATTACAAACAACGTCTCTTCTACACTGTTAAAAAAATGCGACAGATTAGGTATATGTATCCAATAACTCGTGGCAAGGCAGATGAAAAGAAAAACTTTTCAAGATTTAGGATGCATAGCATTTTCGAAAATTCATTGCTATATGGTTCTGACCTTCCGTTGTCCCCACGCTCAACTTTGGGCATGTATCACAAGCATTTTATTATTAGATGAAATTCAGACTTAAATATGTGAAGCCACGTTCAATGACAGTGCCCTTATAGTGGCTCCGTGCCTTGCCCTACCTACCCTCTCAAATCTCACTCCTTGCCATCATTTTGGGGCACATATTGACATTAGGCAGGCTGTTCTCTCAGTATATTCACGATCAAAAATACATTTAGCCTGGGATCTGTCAAAATAAACTAGAATGAAAGCAAATCAATGCTGTCTTTTAAACAGCAACAATGTTGCTCCAGTAAGTAATAAAGAAAAAAAAAGTATGTTCTGAAAATTTTTCCAGTCTACTATCCTGTTAAGAAATGGACTATGAAAGGAAAAGGGTAAACCACTGATGGGAGAAGTTGTGTGTTCATTTTGATTGACTGAGACAAGTACATTTTAAATCTTACACCATAACTGCAGTGCAGTGAAAGAGAAAAGCATCATTTCTTTTGGTCTGCAAATACGTTCACTTGCGAAATCTCTAGAGGCCAAGAAAGAAGCTCCTTCACGCAACTAGCCATACAGCAGGTGGGTAGCATGTAGAGATTCTTAACACTTTCCATCTATCTTTCCAGGTTTCCACAAGAATAACTCTGCTTTAATGAAAACCACTATTAAATGCGAACAAATACAGCCGATTGTTTATTTGTTCCTATTCTCCCTGTTGGCTAGATTTTTTGAAAAGAATAAAGAAAGTCAGTCTATTAAACTATAGCTTCTCCTGTACATTCAGTTTGGCTGTACTTTTACACATAAAAAAAAGAGACATTCATACATGCTGATGAACCTCCCAGAAATGTAAGAATAGCAGCATACAAAGAGCTGTGACAAATATATACCACTGGCAAACTGGCCTCAGTTAAACCCAGATCCTCAGGATTCCTGCTTATTTTCACCACTATTCAACATTTAGATTCTATCCAAGAATAAAAGCTGAAAAATTCACAGTTGCCTAGATATGAGTCCTAGGTAAAGAAATAAAATGTGTGTGAAGCCATTCAAAATGAACAGAAGTAAGAGTCCTGGAATATGCCAATATGCTGGAGCACAGATGACTATGAAGGAAATGAAAGAGAGGTTTTTTTAAAATCAGTTACAAGGTGCCATTTTTTTATTGCCTTCATAGACTAAGAGCATAAAAACAAATATCATTAACAACAAAGAGAAACTAAATGCTTTAATAAATTAAAAAAACATTCATTGACGTCTATGATCTGCTCTTTGTTAGTACTACTCTGGCTATGTGCTTCCAGTTCTGTGTTCATTGATATGGTTTGCATGCTGCAAATAAAACTAGACCAGTGCAGTATTGATTAGGTGCACAGGGTTTATTGTTAACTGGAGTAAGGAAATCTTTAAAATACACAAGAAGACACAACACTGAACAGAGAAAAGATATTTTGATGTGTCAGGTTACAAATATTTTTAAATGTACCATTTTGTGGTTTAAATTTCTCATGTAACAATTTACTGAAACAAAATTATGCTGAGCAATGTTAGATATTCACTAACCAAAGG
Source organism: Pithys albifrons albifrons (assembly GCF_047495875.1). Lineage (NCBI taxonomy): Eukaryota > Metazoa > Chordata > Aves > Passeriformes > Thamnophilidae > Pithys > Pithys albifrons. Next base: position 49,706,717 of record NC_092462.1, on the reverse strand, counting down.
CTTTATTTCACATTATTTACTTACAGCTGCCAAATTTCAGTGGGCATGAGTGTGCATCCATAGGGAAGTCCTCCAAGTGCATTGGACATTCAGCTTGGACTGTAAGCCTAAATTGCAAAAGAGCAATATGCATTTAAGTCATTTAGTAGGACAAGAAATTCAGTTCCACAGAAATGAACAGAGAGCATGCTGATTTAGGAGATTAAATTGAAATTTTATATTAAACTCAAAAAAATTTAAATCAGTTCTTGCTTCTTCACTTTTATGTGTTTCTTTGGAAAGCATTAACTTACCACATCAAGTACCTGAAAAAGGTGACCTCAAAACTATAAGCAAAGGCCATTTAAATTAAAATATTAATTATGTAATTGGAGGTTGTTAAGAACAGTAATTTTCTTGTAATATTTTGAGGTACATGTGTGCTTTTATGGTTGTCAAAGGCTCATTATAAAAGCACAAAAAATACAGTTAATTTACCACAGAACTGTGCATCAGAGTCTTCTGAATTTAAATTCTTTAGTTTGAATGGAAGATGTAGAGAAAAAAAATTTGTGCTCTTTCAAAAGATTGCTGCTACTCATTTTCCATGTTACTTGTGATTATTCTTTTTATTTATGTGTAAGTGTGATAGTATGTTAACAGTGCATGCACTTGTTGCTGATTTTGTGATAAAAAAATCCCAGAAATATCCCAGTATCATATATAGGAATTAACATAATAAAAAAATAATTTAAACCAATTTGAAGAAATTTTTTACAGACTTTCTATTATTTTTAATTTAAAAAAAAAAAAGAAAAAACCAAACAAAACACAAAACCCCCTCTATTTCTTCTTCCTATCCTGTACGTATCCTAAACATCAGCTACATCCTTCTGTACTCATGGTGGTTCCTACTCATTTTATTTTTGGCTATTTTCTCTGACCTTTCCACTCAAAAATATTCTATATTTGTATTCCCCTACTCCCCAGGAATGTTTTTATGAATTCAAGGGGACAAGAGAGACAAGAATCAGCAAACAGCTGAAGGCAAGGAAAGAACTGCATGAGTCTCTGATAAAAATCACACAATCATTTTATGTAGACACAGACAAAAAATGCTGTTTAAAATCTAGGCAATAAACCAGTCTATACATTAATCTCATACCCTGTGAAGCAACATAATTACAAATCATGAAAATGCTTAGTTACTTTTAGATGACATGACCCATCTTATGCTTTATAATGGTTTCAAACAGTATTTCTCATTATTTATAGTATATGATTATAATACCTTTTGGAGAAAGAGAATTTCAGTCAATTTATACAGAGACTAGTTCAAATATTGATTTGAGCCTAAGGAAAAATTCTACAAATGATGTACCAATTTATTTCCAGCAAACTTTTCTGAACCTCTCTAACTACCACATCATCTAACATAGTAGCGGTCTACCCATTAACCTTCAATATTGTAAGGGTTTCAGAGTAGTATAGTAAAATTTGGCTGAAGGGATGATGGTGTGGCTCCATGGAAAAAATCACACACTACGTTTGCTTTGCAGCTCACATTTTGTATCTTATCTAGGTTGGGGATTTTAAGTCTACATGAACAATAACTTCACTGTATTAAATATCCTCCAAGAAAAAGAAGTCAGGTAGGATCTTTGGAAATTTGGATTAAAATTTTCAAAAAAATTCATATAGGTAAGATTATTGTGAAAATAGTAATCAAAGAAGAAATCAGTCATAAAAATGCTGCTTATATCTATGTATACATGATATTTATAATTTTTCATGAATTTTTTTTAAGTAAATTTAATACATATTACCAGCTAAATATGGTAGCTGCTAATGATGCACAGGATGCAAGCATTAAAACTCTAAGTAAAATATTGTAATTAATATAAAGAAACAATTATTACAGAGTAAGACATATTTTCCCTATAGCTCTTGCTGGAAAGAAGTTGAGACCTTATTAACTCTTTATTCTTTCTGGGTTTTTATTCATTGCCACTGATGTTAATAAATTTGCTTAAGGGCTCACATGGTCAGTACAATGGATACAGTAACAGGCAATACCCATACCCTATTTTAATCATTCTAAGACAGAGTTGGTAAACTCTATCTGAAGGTCTCAAAGCACTTTATGGAGGTGGTCAGTATTTTTAATGGAATACAGAAATATGAAAACTGAGGCACAGGTAGAAAAACAGATCTAACTCAATATCAATCAACAGACTTTTCAACAGACTTTTAACAGAACTGGAAACCAAACATACATTTTACTAGCTTGCCTTCTGCTGGGACAGAAACATAACAAAGACTCCTTCTGGAACCTTATTTGTTACCTGAAAAAATCACATCAAGAAATAGCTTGAGTAGAGAACTGATGAACAGACTTACCTCATAGTGTACAGGAGAGTCCCATCATCTTGGATTCGTAGAAGCTTGTTTGGCATTGTCATGTTATGAGCCACTGACTTCTTCCCATTATGAAAAAATGTATCTGGAGTCCAGATTTTGCTGGCCATCAGGTTGTTCAATCGAAGAATGTTCATTGGGCCCTTAAACTTTAATCTCTCATCCTTCCATCTCTGACGGAAGAAAACATCTATTGTGTATTCCTGTAACAGAATAAATATATGCTTTCCTTTAACACTATGAAACACTAATCTGCTTTCTGAGAACCAAAACAGAAAAGATCTGTTTGCAAAATTCCCTTGGTAAAATTGTCAAGGGAGAATTATCACCCCACACAGTTGTATAATAGTGAAAATAATAAACAGGAATTCAATATATTAAGGGTACGGCATTCTCCTTCATGATTGCTGACTGTTGTTTGTATATTGACCCTTCCAATAATTAGATTTCTGTACCTGATAAACATAGTATGTGTGACAAGGAGAGTTTCAGTAAACACAGCTATTTTACATTAAGAAGTAAGGAAAAAGTACACAGAAAGACATTAAATAGTTCTTTCAGCATCTGCTGCTGTAGAGTAACCCAGAACTCCAAGTGCACAGAGAATGGCTGAGACTGGAAGTAAGAAAACAAGGTAACCCATATTATCAAGGAGGATGATACAAGGAAGAATTTTGCAAAGAGGAATGTAAGGCTCTGTAATGGTATGGATTTCATGAACAAAAATGCATAGGTAGGAAACAACAGGCTGATGATTGCCAGGTGACACACACTGTCTATCGAACTTTACTCTGATGCCTAAACTCAGGACGGCAGTATGGTCTGGAGAAAAGGATGCAAGCAAAACCAGACTGATGATCCAGACCAAATGCTGTGTCAACTAGTGCTGGGCATCCCATCTGCTGGGTTTGGTTGCTGTTCTAAACAAACAAAAAAGATATGTATTAAACATTTATAATGCAAATTCATCAACCAACTTCAAATTGAATCTGTAAATGGATTTAATGTTTTGCTACTGTCAGCAGAGCATATAAACTGGAAACAGAAGAGCTTAAAAACTTTGTTGGAAGGAAACTGTATTCTGTGCATTGGCAAATGCTACCTTCATGCAATTTCATTTTGTTGGACAGGTACAAAACAGTCTCGTGGTTTCAAAAGATTAGTATATTGCAACAGTTTGTAGTATTGCAATTACTCTGCATAAATCATTTTACATAAACCATTTTCAAGTAAATTATCTTTGAATGGACAAGTCCTGATAAAATTCAACCAATATAAAATATTCAAGTGATTTCAATATAAAAGTGATTTCAAGGAACTTATCAGCTTCCATCCCTTTCTGCTGGCTCCCTTGTGTGCTGATTAATAAGGCTAAAGCTTCTTCTCTGTCAGTCATGTGGTGGTACAAAAGGAGTACTGACTAGACAGTGACAAGTGACAGCCCTCTTCATCTCTTTTGGTCTGTGAGCCAAGGAGCTGTGGGGACCTGTTCCAGGTCAGGGACAGAGGCTAAGGAGAGGATGTGGAATATGGGAAGGAGAATTTTGTTACCTGAAGGAGCACAGTAGGGGCAGGACAGAAATCAGTTCTCATTAAGAACTGTGACAAATGCATATTTTTGAAATTATGGATACTTATAAACTAATCTGACAAAAACTCCAAGTTCAATTTTCAGCTATATCAAGAGGTCTTACATTAATACAAAAATATTGCCATTTTTCTAATTAAAATTATAAATATTCAAAATAATATTAAATCAAACACTACAGCACACTGAAAATTAATTTATTTGCTTTTCTTTAATACTAGTTGCTATTATCTTGATAATGTTTTAGTAAATATATCTGTGAAATATTAAACTATGAACCTCTAAAACACGTATTTCTTTGATATTGTACTTGATTTTGTGCAGTGTCTCATCACTACCAGAGAAATTGTCTCATGAGAAGGAGTTTGCTCATTTCTCTATGATAGATCACATTCAATTGTCCTCTTTATTTGCTGATTTATATGTTGTTTTATTTGTTAAATATCATGTGACTTAAAAATCCATTTATAAATAACAAGTTACCTATCAGCTCAGCTGTAGACTAGAGAAAGTGACAAAATGCATAGTATCAGGAGCACCTGGATCAGTGTGCTTGGATCAGGGGAATATATGAAATCTGGATGAAAATACCATGTAATTAAAGGAAAACAATTGTCTTAAGAGTGGTTTTTGTTTGAGGGGCTTTACCAGTAAGTCATTGCTATGTGTGATAAGATTGATGCTTGAGGTGTAAAGTGGGTAAAAGAGCTTGAGGGAATAAGACTTTGAAATCCCACTGAAATTCAAAAAGAGTGAGTGATAAGTCCTACAGGTTCTTTTGACAAATATTCCTGCACATAAATGATTAGAATATAAATTTGAACTTTCTTCAGTGTTTCCATCAATAAAGAACTTCAAAGGTCCTACTTCTTCACTGTCTTACAACATACATAAAAAGAATTACAAGTAGATAAAATACAAAAAAAAAAAAGCAGACATGAAATGCCACTAAATCAAAACATCAACATTTCAAAAAAAACTGCATGGCAATAGCTTAGGAAGTAGAATGAGCAGGAAAGGATCTGAGCTGCTGCCTTGAAAGATTCTGCTGATAAATCTCTGAGTGATCCACAGGTAATTCTCACTTCTGCATTCAAGCCACACTGCAGATCTTTTTTTCAGAACATCCCATTCAGAAGATGGAAATGGGGAATACACCGAAGTTTGATGTGAATGACAACAATCACTCTCTTTTTCCATTTAACAGAACAGTAATAAAATCTCACATCATTCTGAAATAACTTATTTTCTAAAGACCTCTATGCATTTTTTCAAAGGAAGTATTGGGAACTCAATTTTGTATGAAAAGAAACTAAGGCACAGAGGTGAAATTAAATTGTCATGGTCCATTTAGAATGATTACAAAAAGCAAAATATAACCCATGCCTTTGCACCCCAGTGCTATATTCACTGATTTCATGTTCCCTCCTCTGCCAAATCTATTATACTTCTGATCATGAATATCCCTATTGATGTTTACCATATAAAGTAAATGAAAAAATATGAAGTTATTTAAGTATTTTGAATCTAGTTCAATGTGATAAAAAGTCAGCACTTATAAAAAGAGGCTATATAAAGATTTTATAAGCAACTGCTATTCAATATATATACCACTTTGGGGTAAATGCTGTGTAATGTTTACCTTTCAATGAAGATTAACATTCTGTGAGAAACACTAATGTGGAGTCTAGGAAGGATACTCAAATTAATACCCAACACTAGTTTCATTCAATCTGCAGATATTTTCCTATGTTAAAAAGCCTGTGCTGTCTCTGGACATGACCAAACTACTCTCCCGTATATAGTGCAGTATCTCCAGAAAATCACAGGAACATACCTCCAGGTCTTCAAAGGACTTCTGTGATCATTTGTAAACACAAAAATGCTTCCTACTGATTTGTGTCTAAAATGGTGCATTCACAACTAGATTCTAAAGCAGTACAATTAAACATAATCATTCAGATATGTATTACACCAGCTTACATGAAATTTTAGATTCAGAAAATGAGTCCTTACTACAGTACAAAGAAGTACTTAACACTCTGCCAGTTCAATGGTCAGAGGAATAAAATGGTGAAGAAATTTCATTCTTCTTTTAATATGCAGTTGTTGTGCATAACAGTATGTGCCATAAAAAAAGATCTTAGTATCTCTGGCAGAAATTTTAACTGATCTGAGTATATGCAATCCCTCCTCACTACATGGCAGTCTTCTTTTTTAGCTAAGGACAGATTTCTATGGGAAAGTTCAAAAAAAAATATATTCTCATCCTCTGAGGTAATGGTTGGCAGATTTTGGCAGTTTTTGCATATGGAGTAAAGATGGACATGTTCCAAATATCTCAAAAATTGTAAGTGTCCATTAGCAAGCAGTATTTTTCTGAAGCAGAGTGAACATTTTATTAATCACCTTCTGGAACACAGCATTTTGTTTAATGAATAGTTCAGGCCAGAGCTCCTCATTCGCTACTTGTAGATTTTTTCTTATTTAATTCTCTAAAGTATGTTTGTCTTTTTCTTAACCACTCTTAAAGACACCATCTGACACACATTTATAACCACAAAACCAAATCTTAAATACTGTAAAAGATAAAACTTTTAAAAGGCAAATACAAAAAAATTGTAAACAAGTAAACAGAAAATGGCACATACATGTTTTCACTGATTCCTTACAGACAGTCAGAAATACTGTAGTTGATACATTCATGAGATAAACACTTAAGATTCATGGACTTGAATATCATCTAGCTCATATGGGGTCCTCATATTATTATTTATTTTGACATTAATATAATTCCATAATTTTAATTCTTAAGAAGTGCATTCTAGTTGCCATATCTACCTCAAGGGAATGTGTAATTTTTCTTTCAGTTTAGCTTAAAAACACTATTAGTATGGGTCTGGTACTGTTGTATTCTAACATGATTGGTATGCCTCTAAGCATCAAAACCACTTTCAAGAAAACCAAGAAGGAGGTTTAGGCTCAAAAAATGCAATAATTCAAAGAAAAATAAGCTGCCCAGTATATGCACTCCTGTTATAATCTGATATTTGTGGGTTTGATAAGTGCAAGTTTGAGTGATGCAACTTCTGAAAATCAATTTCCACACTAAGCATTTAGAGTGAATGATAAAATTAGCTTTACAGTGGGAGGATCAAATCATTAGTTTGTTGTCTTGGCCATTTCATTCTCTGTGCGTGGTGCAGATGGCAGACACAAGGACTAACACACTACAACAGTCTGCATAACCTAGTTCATCATTTTATGGTTCGGCTTTACCTAGGCCTGTCTACCATATGGGACAAACAATCCATCTCACTTTCTACTTATCTCTTTTCTAAAAACAAATAATTGCCTAAAAATACCAGGATTGCAAGAGTTCTCCAAACACCCTCAATGCTCCAATCACAAGCTCTGACTACTAAGGCACTGTACAAATACTTCTCTATTTGTGTATCTAACATCGAATCTCAATGTACAGATAAATAAACTGAGTCCTTTTGCTCTTCTCCAAAACTTGCCTTCTGATGTGTATGTACACAGCACAGAACATAGAAGGAAATAGCAAATGACCAGAAATTCCTTTCAGGTCTTTCCAGGATACAGATCTTACACGTTGGTGAACAGAATCCCTGAAAATATTCTGATGAAGGAGAGTTGTGGTTTGAAACTGTGATGTTGGTTATTTTTTAATCAAAATCCTTAACAGCCCTGTTAAAAACTGAAACACTATCCCATCACTGCCTTTCCAAGGAACATGTATTCACTTTTAAATACATAAGTAATGTCTTCCAGATATATACGACTCCTAACACTATCAAGAATATGTGGAATATTTCTAGGGAATTGCAGCATGATTTTCCTTTATTTGAAGAATTCCTTTCAAGCCTTTTATTTCTGCTTCATCTGCCAACTTCAATCATTTTTGTCTAAGCATTTAATCTAAACATGAAGTATTAAAAAAAAACCTGGAAAAAATGTGTTTAACCAGTTTGAATGATAGTGTCTAGAGAAGAGAATGTCTTTCTATTCATATTCATTTATGAAAAAGACCTTCTCTTTCTTTCCATAGACCTGATGTAGAATGAACTCCGAGTCTAAAAGAGGAACTGAGGAAGGATAAGACAGGCATGTGAAAGATACGAGTAGGGATTACTTAGAAAGGAGACTACAGGATGTTGTTCACACTGCTCTCACTGAAAATACAAACACTTTTCATTATCCTTTTTTATTCAGTCACAGAGAAAGAGCAACCCTGAAACATACTGGATGCCTGGTGCCAGAAACAGGAATCCAAGCAAGAGGTACACAGAGAGCTAATGTCAGTGAAGAGCTTGGACACAGCCTCTGACAAATCAGTCTCCAGTATTGATCCACTTGGCAGGCTGTTACACAGGGGAACAAGCCTTCCCAACAGAATAAAAGGACAAAAACTCTGTAAGAGTTCATATGATATATTCTCATCAAAATTTAAACCCATGGATTTAACTTGCAAGTTAAACCTGAACCAATAAAAAAAAGTAATAAAGCAACAAATTTATTGACTTTTCAGAAACATATCAATTATAAAACCACAACCTAGATACTCTCCAATATCCAAAAAAGCCAAGTGTATTTATCATTTCTTTTACTATTTCGTCTTCTGTTACTGAGTTAAAATAATAGCTACATTAATTGCAAGGTAATTCTCTGTGAAAAAAGATCACCTTGATGCATTCCCTTCTTCTGCCCAGACTTACATATCATGCCATCCCTGTAAAGCTTCTCTCCAGTAAAGGAATTCTAGCTAATAATTAGACTTTGAAACAGCTAAAAATAAGTTTCATAGGAAAAAACCAAAATACAAAGTACAAACTGGCATGAGGAAATCTGAAAACAGACAGGGAAAAAAACCCCACAGGGTTCCCAGTTAAGTCACCCTCTCTAAAGAACCATCATCAGTTGTAGTGAGAAATAATGTAACAACCCTTCTAGTCATTTCTGGATTTCGCTTTCAATCTTCATTGAAAATTTCTGTTCTGGCTGTATTTGAAAAATCAGAAATATTTAATGACATTTCAATTGAAAACTGACAAGAATGGAAGTGTGTGTGCTAGGCATGACCATCTCCATGGAGAAATGTTCCTGTTCCTTGACTCTAAAGTGAAAAACTAGGAAAAATTGTTGTTTACAAACAAATAGGGGGGAAAAGTGTAAATCACAGTAAAAAAAACTCTCCCAAAACAATGAAAATATGAAGTAGAAAGTTGAAATACAAAAGTTTCAGAAAGCTTGTTAGTTCTAATATTCAAGCTCAATGGATTCAAGTCCTGCCACCTACTAAGTGTGTGTTGCAGGAAAGCAGGAAAGACTGTTTTCAGTGACAAAGACTGGTCTGAGGCAAAATTTGGCTCAATCTTGGCAAAGCTTTTTCACAGCAGACCTAATATAAAGGATCTCAGTACATATATAATGTCTTACATGTAATAACTATTGCTTGAGGAGTAAGTTTCTCATTTATTATATATATTACATTGTTCTCTTATGGACATCAGCACTTACTATATCTAGGCTACGCAGGAAATTTTAGAAGCCGAAGTGTCAGGAGAGCCTGGAAAGAAAGCAAGTCTGAAAAGAAGAGGTAAAAGTACATTGCTTTCAGTGCTGAATTTCGAGTTAGCAGCATATAGATTTATAACATCTTTTTTAATTTTTTTAAACAGATAATCAAGTTTAATGTTTAAATTAAGCTATATCCTTTTTTATCCTAAAAATGATAATCCAACAAAAATTGTTCTTTACCTCTGAATTTTCAAATATTAAATATTTTAATATCATAAATGCTTTAATTAGCTCCTTTAATCATAATTTAGCCTTTTAACTCTAGAAAATTCAAACTTGCCTTGTTTTTCAGTTGTTCTGTCCAATTTTTCATTTGTTTATTTTTCTAAATAATGCAGCTTTTCTTCTCTCAGGCTAATGTCAAAGTAAATTTGTATCACTGATCAGGTTTGAAGCCTATAAGGCATAGCATTATAATACTGAATTTAAACATATCTGATAAATAACATCTCAAAAAGACAGAAGAGTGACAGTGAAATCTGTTTAATCCCATGTTTTGTTTTGCTTTCCTTGATTCTCACTAGTTTGCAAAACAAAGTTGAAAATTATTTGTATATTTGGCATTAGTGTTTGACATACAATACCATTTCTTTGACACAACTGATATAGATACCCAAATATTTTCATCACGCCCATTCACTTAAAGCACAGTTTGCAACACATTCTTGGTCAAGAGTGAACAGATTTGGTAGCTCACTATTCTGGTCAGAACAGAGAGTAGCATCTTTTTAACTTAGTCAAGATGTTAATCCACAGTAACGACCAAATGTTTTTGGCTCATAACACTTCTGGAGAAAAATCTCAGCCTCAACTTTTACCTCCTGAATTTAACAATGGCTGCTTCAGATAACTTAAAGTCAAAGATCAAGCTTCCCTGGACTTAAATTTTTTTTTGCAGAATTGTGGTACTGGAAAAATACAGCAAATATGAATAAGAATCTACATTCTAGAAATCATACTAAGTCACAGATTGTACACAATACTGTATTATCATTAGGGAGAACTGATAGACTTAGTGAGAAAAAGAGAAACCTCACAAAATTGCTAGGAATTCAACAACAAAGGTTAGAATGACATTTTATCAACTTTGTGAACCAATGCTACTTTGTGAGAATTGTGTCCTTAGCTCCAATCTACCCATCACTTATCTGTGTTTCACCTCCTTCTTCCATACTCTGAAGCACATATTAGCCATCTCCCATAGCAGTGAGTCCTCTTCCCATTTTTTAAAAGGCTTTTCTTCTAAGTACCATAATTCTCCACAAGGTACTAAAAAAGCAGGGAAAAAATCTGAACTAGATAATAGATCATGCAAAGGGGTGCAGTCACGTATCTCATGCCTTTTATTGCTATGAGAAATCCTGAGGGAAGGAATCCTAGGGGCAGTGATATCCATGAGAGTTTTAGCCAACAGCAGTGTTCAGCCTAAAAACCTGATATGGCTGAGGGCCTCACCATTCATACTGTGACAGCAAAGAGACTCAGGAGGTGTGACCCTTTATGAAAAAATCTGAGATTAAGTTTGGGATCCTCTGAAAATTCAGTCCACAGGCAAGAATCAAACATATTCTTCCAATGAAGCCTTTTAAGGAGGAAATTTAAAAAATTAATTTCCAACATGTAAAAAAGAAAATACCAATGAATTCTCTGCATAATAGTTTGTATTATCAATTCAGTCATGTAGTTTCTAAATGGAAGAATATTCATGGTAAAAACTCTAATGTCACCTTCATGTTCGACAGAATATGTGATCGTTTGGAAGCTATTATTTCAAAATTCCCATGTTGAAATTTTCTGATTGATTGCTCATACGTTTCAAAATGATTTTATAATTATCAACAGAACAAGCTAAATTAACCCTGAAGCTTGTAGTAAGAATTAAACTGCTCTTACTTATCTACATACTTATCTGCTAATAAACGTACCCATTACAATAACAGCTGCCGTTCTGATGCACTGCACTCTGCATTGATTAACACCTCCCACAGATCTGTAGCTTCAAATGACCTGAGCCCTTACTGCACTGTCATATATGTCTATGCAAATGGACATGCAGAGATCTCCACACATTTACCCACTGATGTCAAAAGTGTTTGGGGAGTAAGGGAATAGGCCCAGGGAGGTTTTCATTGAATTTCCATTTAAGCACAGATGACTGTAAACACTGTGAAATCATGAGATATTAGACCAACAAGGTCAAGATGTTCATATCATCTTTGTACTTGTGGGTAGTTGTGGATACTTGTTTTTTAGAATTAGTAATAAACTAAGAACAATTTCAGAAACTTAAAATCCTTAGCAAAAAACACCTCAAGAGAATCAGCAACATATACAGTAATAAAATGAAAATAAATGTCTATTTCTCCTATGAAACTGCCTTTCCTGTGAAGCCTCAGTAAAGTATTACTCAAAACAGAGATTGAAAACTGAAACTATCACGCAAAAAAACAAACGCAAAAAAGCCCAGAATATATTCTCCAAAGCTATGATTACCTGTTAGTCAGTGAGCAAATAACTTTTAAAATGTACAGTGTACCGTAAATGATTTCATTTCATTGCAAACTAGTTCATAATACCAAGATGTTCCCTTTTTTGTATGATGCATAACCTGAAAGTTTTCATAGAAAAATAAATACTGCCTGACTTAAAAAATATTCACTTTTAATACCTACAGATACACATAGGTAGTATTTTATATGTCTAATACATAATAATGAATGTTCAAAACACTTCAAAAATAATTTCTTGCAGGAATGGGAAGGGTAGTGTGAGAGACTGAAATGTTAATGGTTAAAGGCTCAAACAATCAGCCATTTGCAAAACCAACGTGTGCTTTGCTGATGATGTGCAAAGTAAAGCAGAGATGCAGAGGGCAGGAGCAGCAGAGGATGACCATGAAAAATCAAGCTTTGTTTAAGCAAGAAGCCGAGTTTTGAGTCAGTAAGGGAAGTGGCTAATAAGAAACTGATCCTATGAGGTGGGACAGTGCTTTTGATCATGACAGTGTCCTCCCTTACACAACTGGCTCAGTTGTAAAACTCTAGCCCCCTGTGGTGAGTGGAGATATTGGTACATTCACACATAGGCCTGAAAGTATTCATCCCATTTGATGGGGTACAATTGGCTCAAATACAGTGATGTGAGAGGCAGCTGTCATGTCTTAGAAGGGGCCATAAACTATCAAAGACCCCCAAAGCGCCCCCAGACTCATTTCTGGGGCCTTTCACCAAAGGACTCGGCCTGATCCACAGTGTTGCAGCAGAGAGTAGAGAATTCCCCACCTCAGGGAAGGTATCTGGGCATTCCACCTAAACCCTAAGAATATATTAACCCATTGGACTTCCTGTTTTGGGGCTTTCTCCATCCTTGACAGATCAAGACTGTGACCATCACTTCCTTCAATCAACAGACTTCGAAATTGCAACTATCAAGTCTCGTTGCTCGATCCATGGTGTTAATATCTTTCTACTCTTATCCTTTCTTTCTCTTTCTCTCTTTCTTCTCCTAATTTCTTCTTCTCAAAATAGATTCTAAACCAGACTGAAAAATTCCAGTCAATGCCTTAGTAAGTGCCTTGTTGTGTCCGGATAAGTTAAAGTTCGCTAAGTTTAAGTTTGCTATGTAAAAGTTTGTGAAGTGCATTAATTTCTTTTGATATTGTTTTAGAATTTGCCAAATAAACAAGGATTTGCCTTATTCTCCCTTAATGTTCTGAACTTTGCAAGTAAAAGTTTTTATTGAACCTCCTGAGAATTTTGTTGTTTCTCCCATGCACGGTCCACAATGAATCACACAACCTTCCCCTAAACCTGCTAAGCAGATAGGGGCATAACAGACAGTTCAGGTAAGCTGCAGTTTGTCCTTCCCGTCCCTTTTAGAGAAGATATATCCATCAAGATCTTTCTCTTCATTGTGAAGCATTCTCCCTTATCTTTGTATGATTTACCATGAGCCTACAAAGAATTCTTTGCCTCAGAGGTTTTTTTACATTGCTGTTTCCATGGAAAACTGTAATCCAGAGCAATATTCTGAGAGTTTCTCTTTTTTAAAAAATGTCACTGACTTTCTAAAATGGTTACTAAACAGTGCAACTTATGAAGAACAGATCTGTAGAACACCACAGTTATGTTGATGACCCAGCTTCCAAGCTATGTCTTTCAAGAAGTTTAGTTTAGACTTCCATTAGACCCCTCAGTCTGTTGCTAACACCAAGGATGCTCATACAGTGCACCTTTCACTTCAGTGTTTCATGCAAGAGGCATCCAGTTCACCCATCTCAAGAAACGAAAGTACAGTCCATGGGGGCAATCAGAAGATTCACTGGTCCAAACTAAACCGCTAATAAAAGCAAACATCATGTAACATCTATAAACCAATTTCCAACTTTAGAACTATATGGGATTTGGCACGTCCTGACTTCAACTAAATTGTTTCAAATTTTTGCACAATAAGTAAAAGCAGAATACAAGCTTAAAGGAAGTTAATAGTATATATCTTACACTATATACCCATATATGCAAAAGATTCAGGAACTCACCATATCAGTATCTGAAACAGGTCCAAAACTGGTCACATAGATGTTAGTGAAGACTTCAGTAATACTATCTGATACAAAAAGAAGAAAAAAAAAAAGAAAGAAAATATTTTAAATTGCTAGTATTTCTTTTAACTGCAAAATTAGGGGACATTTTGAAGAGGTTTCTGTCCTTGTTTACTACTCATAGCCACTATCCTGTTGTAAATACTGGAGATCTTTGCCTCACTTAACACAGAGCTTATCAGACAAGAGTTTGTCCCATGGAGTAGCTTGTTTCAGTCAAAGAACTACACAAACATCAGCAACTACACAATTTCCCATTTCTCTACTAGCAGAAATAACCACACCATCTTGGACTTAACATGGAAATACAGTTCTAACCACAAAATGCCTTTGTTGCAGAGGTGTTATCTCTGTTGTTGCAGATCACTCCTATTAAAGCTTTTCCAGCTGAAGGCTGTTTTCTTCATCCTTAACAGTTTTTTCAAAACCAAAGACAAGAAAAATCTTACAAAGCAAATATAACACAAATATGACACCTAATATAACACACAACAACATCCTACTTTTACATTGGGTGTGTTTTAAGTGGTACATATTTTAACATAATAGTTCCTTCCCTTGATACACAATCCTCCTGATATACTGTTGTGGTACTGTAAATACTGCAAGAAAATGTTCTTCCTATTCATTGCAGTTAGACAGCCATGAAATCAGAATATTAGATATTGTAGTACTACAGGGAAAAATAATTGCTGAGTTTTCTATCTTCAGTTTTCAAATAGGCTCAAAATAAAATGATATTTACTAAGAGGGTTAGCATACGCAGGAAATTTCTTACAGCAGTTGCCAACTACTGTCTGCATTCAAGACAGTCAACACAGGAATTCTCTGCCTTAAAGCCAGCTGAGAATGGAAAAGAAAAATTTGAATACAACGAGGTGCAGTTTGACTCATCACAGAATTTCCCATTCCTAAAAATAATACAACTGCCTGTTACACGAGTGATCCTGCTGTTATGACTTCCACATTTAATCATCATTTAATATGCATAGTTAATAGTTTCTGCTTTCCTGAAAGCTACCTTTTGACAAGTATATGTCATAGGCAAATTTAACTTTTAATTACACTGAGGCCAGCAGTACAATCCCTGCCCTTTATTGGGAGGAAGCAGTGGTGCTCACCTATGACAGCAGATGCTCTATCAGCCACCAGGGCAAAGGCCAAGACTGTTCTGTGAGCAGCTCAGTGGGGAGCAGTGTATTTTCAAAGAGATATAGTTTTACCAAAAGCAGACACAGTGCTTTCAGAAAACCTGTGGAGTGTGGGTTAGGAACATTCCTGCATTCTCATCTATAAGGGAACTTCGTTCTTCAACCAAACACTAGAATATAGGACTTTGTAAAGCCTTTCCCACCAAAATGAACCTTTTTTCCAGTATCATCTCTGCTTTTTAAGCAAATAAATATAGGCTGACTCCTACATGTATCATTCTGAAAGTCAAAAAGCACAATTTCTCTGCATGTCCTGCAATATATTTATTTGTGTAATAGAGACTTTAGTAATACCTTATGAAGCATCCTTACACAACCTGTGTTGGTTTCCACTCCAAACATCTTACAAACAAATTTTAAGTCAGTGGACAACAAAAGGTGCTGAGTCTGCACTGTTCTTAGTATTCAGCAAGGATAAAGTATGGATCTGGCTGAAGCATCACACAGAAACTACAGGTACAGTTCAGAGGACTAGTGACTTCATGTTGCCAGTGGGAGACTCTCCAGACAAAAAGAGATTATTATCTCCAAATGGTTATCTGCCACGGGCAGGAATGAAATGGAAGAGTGACAAGAGAGCTACTCTTCAGGAGGTAAAATGGTGCTGCAGGGATTAACTGTGAAATTTGGCCTGTACTGTGATGACAATACAAAATCTTAATTACAATTCCATGAAAAACACTGATGTTACAAAAATATGACTGACAATCAAGTATTCCAACAGCAGAGCACCAAGGCTAATTTCAACTATACTGGTATATTTTGAAGGAACACTACTATAGGCAATAAAGTTACTTGTCAAATCTTAACTTGCACACCAACAACCCTCAAATGATTGCAAGCATGGTCCCCTTGTAACCTCACTCTGTTGCTATCAGTTGTTTGCATCTCAATTTATTGTTTGACATATGGGAATAATTTTACAATTGGGATATACTAAACTACAGGACATGGAATCTTCAAGCTTACCTTGCATTCAAAGTTTTAATTTGAAAAAGTCCCACATTCTATAATATTATTTCTACACTCTTCTGGATCCATTCTTCCATCAGAAATGAGCAGAGAAGACAGAGAGGAGAACAAACATATTGACTACAACTTATAGTTCAATGCTATTACCATGCTATTAGATTCCCCCTGCTGGTGTGTGTTACTTCAAATAACTTCAAATCCTTGGAATGAACAATCAAGACTTAGGGAGTGGAGAGGAGATGGACAGGAGAAGCAATAGCTTGCTATCCACAGATCCTCAGGTGCAAAAGCTTCATTTCAGGTTGCCATAATCAAGATGAGCACCTCAATAATGTAAAAAGTCCTGGGGCAAATTTATCCCTGAGAGCCTCAGGAATAGGAATGGATGTATATTAATAGCATACCTCTACTTCTCTTTTTTGCCCAAACTGTCTTAACCAGCATAAATGCAGTCAAGGGTGACATCAGTGAGTTTCAACAAAACCAGTTTCTCTCTCCTGAAGTGAAGGTTCACCCTGACAGCAGGCATCCCCCAATGCTGCTTCTCCTCACACCATGGCAGAAAGTGAAGGGAATAGGTAGAAGGTCTTGAAGAAAGAGACAAGGAAAGCTGGAAAGTTACTAGAGATGAGAAGATTGAGAAAAAATGAAGGATAAGAAAACACAACAGTGGAAGGCAGGGGAAGGGGGGGGGGGAGGGGGGAAGAGAAAGAGGAAAATGCACAAAAGAAGAAATGGCGGATTTTTATTTCTGCCTCTTATTTTCAAAATCCTGCATATGTTACAAGTTTCTATTCATACCTAACCTACAAGGAAACAAATCCTTACAGACAAAAGAACCTGAAATGTAATAGATCTTGAATTATTCCTGTTACCATCTGTTAGTGTTAGCAGCCCAAACCTTGAGTTTGTTTCTTGTTACCTTATATAGTGTTACAAACTTGAACTCAGGGTTTCAGAATTAGTAACTACGAAAACAAAAAATAAGTAATCCTTTTTTCACAACAAATATTGTAGGCATTGCTTTGGAGGAATACATGCTTCTCGAATAAACAATTCTGAGGCATACAGTTTCAGATGGACTATTCAATCAGAATGCATCCAGCAGGCACCACAGTCACAGGCTTTTGATAACTCACCTTCTGTCAAGAACAGCACAAGTCATCATACTTAGCCCACTGGAGATTCAAACTGTTCTGGATCATCAATGCTTGTGGAAAAGCCAAAAGAATTACTCAGCTAAAAAAAGTTCAATGCAACATATGTTTGTGGACAAATCTAGTCTATTTTTTTTGAGAAAAATTAAGGCCAAGATTTTTCACTAGCATTATAAGATCTTTTTCTTCAGGTGACATGTCAAGCTCATAACTCATTTCAAATAATGTGCTTAAATCAATGGAGGCCCATGCTTTTGAAAAACAGTCTAGATTTTGAAGAACCGTCTGTTGGGAGGAAGGGTTGCTAATTAATTTATAATTGTGAGCTCTTAAATTATTCTGAATCTCTCCCTTTGAAGGTTAAACAAAGAAACAAAAACAGGAAAGGGAAAGGATATAATTTCCATATCTGATGCTTCTTTTGGGGGAAAAAATCTCAGGCAAAGAATATGACATGAACTGCCATCATCACATGAACTACTTTGAAATTCTGCAAATGCTATTATAGCATCATTTCCAGCTTGCTTTGGTCATAAATGATAAAAGAGAAGCCTTAGCTGACTTACATCAGGTCAGTTTCTCAGACTACAGAAGCCAAAGATAAAATGACAAAAAAATAAGCCAATTAAGTTAATAATAAAGAGAGGAAGAAAAGCACATCCTATGGAAATAATAAAAGCATTAACTATTAAGATTGTATTTCACATGATTCTCAAGCACTGATTTCTTCTGATTCTCTTTCCTTACTTGAACTGATATGATATCATTACTGAAATAAATCAGAAAGTAAGAAAAAGCAATAAATATACCAAATTGCAGAAGATTTATATATCCTTATCTATATTTAGCTGAGAGGTTTTCTGTGTACTTTAATTACATTTAGGATTTTAAAAACACTAATTATAATAAACCCCCTCTGAAGATAATAATTTTATTATCTTCAATTTTTCATACTTGGAAATCTGAAGCAGAAGGATTAAATTAAGTGTTGGTAATATGAAGCACAGGTGTTTACCAAATCCAGCTGCAGCTCTCCAACACTAAGTATCTACACTGGAAAATGTCAACGTCACTGACTTTTCAAAAATTAGAAAAGTGGTTCAGAGCTCAGCTAGAGTTGGTATTAGTGCCATTGTCGATTCCTATATGCCCGCTCTCCTGCTGTTGGGATACCCTTTGTCTTGGTTTGAAGTCCTGCTGACTTGTTCCTAAGTAGAAAAGCTGGCTCAGCTGAAGTAGGCTGCTTGGCACAGGATTTGCAGAGGCTGAAATCTAAGTCAACACAGGTTGAGTAATGGAGATGATCAGAAAAGTCAGATGAAAAGGTTCCTCATCAGCATTTACCAATTTGTTAAAATTGGAAAATTCCAGAGGCATTTCAATTCTGAATGAGTTCCTTTGACCTGCTGTCTGACAGGCAGTTTTCAAAACTTCACCTTCATTCAGCTGCCTGAAACTCTGATGGGGCACACAGAGTTCCAGTGTCTGTGATGTGAGATAGCTAGACATGCAGGAATAGGCATACCTGAGAGCTCATCCTTTCTTGGAAAACTCTGAGGCAGGATTATTTTTCTTGAAATAAATCTTCTGAACATTTTTCATATTTGAGAATGATTTGTGCATTGCTTATTCCTCTTCTCACCAAAATAATCTACAGTCCTTTCTTCACATAGAGTAGGGAAAAAACATGCATGGCTCACCCTATACATGTTTAAAAGAGGAGAAGAAAGGAGTGTGATCATTGCAAAGTCTTTAGAACGAATTACCAGCAAAGTTCCAGATGTTTGTTTGCATGAAGCTGACTATATCATCGATTCGTGGTCTAGGCTGTTTTCACAAGAAAACAGGCTACTAGACTGAATTGGATATTATTTTTCCTAATTTGAATTTTCAGTCAATAAAATACAGGGTTTGAGCAGCTAAAAAATAAGACAACCTTTTTGAGGTAAACCAAAAACCATCAAAAGTATTCTTGGTGGGACAGGGCTTTTAAAATAAACATAAGCAGTTCTGAGGCATAGTAAAAAAAATTCAAACACTGTTTTAGATGTAGAATGAAAAGCCCCTGTGAGAACATTGTAAGGCTGTAAAAGAAAGGCTGCTACAGCATGTTAAAAAAAGAGAGAGAGAGAGAGAAATGAAAATAAAATACTGCTCTTTAATTACATCAATAAAAAAGAAAAAAAAAAGAAGGTCAAGTTGCAGTGCTATGGGAACCTTAACTGAGGATTTCTGATCTTTTGTGGAAATGCTGTCAAAAGCTTGATGTTACTTTAATTATTTTTCTATAAAAATTATTTAACTGGAATTGACATTGTTCTGACATTGTAATATGGTCTCCAGGGGCACATTTGGCAATGTTGCCCAAAGGCTTTGAAAATGTCATTCGTAATACAAGTCAGAAATTGCACAGGTGAAACACTCAAGACTCTTAATGCATCAAATACTGCTCCAACTCAACATGCTGCCCTTATCTGACAAGCTCCTTAGAGTGTCTGTTGACAGCTGAGGACACTGGCTGACTGGCTGGCAGGGAATGGGGGTCAGAGGAGGTCACGTAATGTGATGCTCTAAGAGAAGAAAAATCCATAGGAACATAGATATTTCAAAATAGTGTTTTGCCAGTTCGTTATGATTGGTTTTGGTGGCTTATGTGACAGTTTTATGTATCCAACTACTCAGCATCTTCATTCATTATCCACTGTTAAATTATCACTGTTAAATTCCCACATATCCCCTACATCAATACATTTCCAATTTGTAAATTGAAGCCAGCTGTGAGAAGAAATGAATTCATTTCCCTCCTTGACATCAGCACTTCCCCTCCAATGGCCTCACTCTATCAAGACCTATTGGCAAGCCAATTTCTTAATATGAGCTGTAATTCTCTTTCAAAACCCCATATTTAACAAAGCATATGTAGAATAAGCTTATCAGTAAGACCTAGTAATACCTGTGTTACTATTAACAGTCATGCACTTGATTTACTTTGGTGTGAATAAAACCAGAATCAGGCACTGTACTCAGTTTCTCATGGTGTTGACTAGAACAAGAATATGTTTTGGAAAAGTATCTTGAGAAAGACAGAGAAACTGAAGGCCAGTAGGCTGACAGACCCCAACTGCTTTCCTTATGAAGAGCTTATATCTATTAAAAGACATTATACCATTTACTAGACAGCCCCATATAAAATCTATCAGAGACATTCCAAAAGCCTGCACAGAACTCATGGAGTTGGGCAGCCCTGTAAAGCAATACCATAAATACCATTATGTCATTTAAAATAACAGAATACTTGGCCTGTGTATAAGACCTCTCTTATTTCAGCTAAGTAGTATGTATTATTCTGAAATGTATAAGTGGTCCAAAATAGCAGGAATTTACTATAATACAAAACTTCAGTTAAACATGGGTGTGTCTTTAGAGATAAGAGAGATTTTCTGACCATTAAAAAAACCACAAACACACACTGACCTGAAAAAAATATTTTAGCTCAACTGTCAACACCCTGTTTTGTTCTGTAGCAAAAAATATGAGTTGGGAAAACATTTTCTAATATGTTTTTAGCTGAGGTAACAGCTTTTTTTAGGTGTAGCTTAACCAAAAAATGTGCACAGAATGATATATAGGCACATCTGCAACTCAAATAATGTGGTATATTGCCACAGTCAGTATTTACTCTTATTTGTCCTATATGTAAAAGGCACTGGTGCAAACTGTGAGAGTACTGTTTCCAGATGGCCAATTTTTTCTCTGTTCTGAGAGAACATTTACACACTTGTAAGATAATTTTCACGGAAAACGACAGACTTGGGGTTTAACTCTCACTCAAAAAGAAGAATGCAGATCACACACACAAACATTATCCTTACTAATTTTTCTTCTCTCTCTGCCAAGAGACTTTTAATTTCCAAACCTTACTATTTGAGGTGACAAAATCAAACACATTTTCAAACGGTCCTATGAATGAAGAGCCTTGGATAAAAGTGACATTTGAGATTCAGTTTTAACTTTTTTATAGGCTTCTTTCACATATTCAAGAAAGTCACTCAAGGGTAGAACTAAAGACTGATTTTGGTGCCCTTTATCTCTTTCAGTATATTGGACAAGCTCCACAAAGTTATTTAAGCTCTACATTTCCATTTAAATCAATAAAAGGTAATCTGAATGTCTCTGTGGTCCAGATAATAATGACTAAATTTTGCACATATATTTGTCTGAATCCCCTTTAGTCCTAAATTGCTGTCTAACACTGTCAGTACCTAAAATTCCCTGGCTGCTTGTATTTCCACCTTAAGGCAAAAGTATCCTGATGCTGCCAAGCAGCTTAGAGAACTGGCTTTCAACCAAGTCCCAATGAGTTCCTCCAACTATGAATAATTACAAATTTACTGGGCCAGAAAGACTTTGAGAGAGAAAGGAAGAAAACAAGCAAGAGTCTGACTTCACAGTTTAGCTGTACTCATGGGATATGGCAGACATAAACTGAAGCCTCTGCTCAATATCTAATTATTTACAGAAAGCAGAACAATTCCTTCCAAAGACTGAGGAAGCATTCTCTGTCAGAAAATTCACCTTTATAGTCAAGACAGAACCCAACACACAGTAACTGAGTTCATGCCGCTGCCTTAACTTAGAGCATGCACTTGACAAGAGCTGCTCTCTGTCTAAGAGGTTTCCATTATACCTGACTAACAGCTACTCTCACAGCTCTTTCCAGGAAAGAAGGAACGACATGAGCTGTAGAGGGGAGGAACACAACTGTGAACAGATGAAGAGAAGACTGGTAATGTTTTCACCCCCAAGCTTGCATGTTTCACATGTGTCAGTAAGAAAAGGCTTCAGCTACATGCCTTTCTTCAGCATTTTTAACTACTCAGCTTGACAGACCCCTACTCGATTTATTGACTTTGTGTACCACTTACATAGACACTTAAGGATATGCCCACACCATTTCTGAGCTGTGCCAACATGCCTAGCCTTACTTATGTTCCACTGAGGACACCTGGCTGGCTGAACCAATGAACTCCGCTATACATGCAGTCCAGGATATGTGGACACTGACAAACATAAGCCCTCAGTGTGTATGGGGCCGAATGGCTCTGGAATTCAGCAGTAGAAAACAAAGATCTCAGTCCATGTTCTGACACATAAGTAGATATTTTATACGAAGGAAAACATCTCCCATGGAAGAAGGCACTTTCCCAGAGTGATCAGAAGCCCCATGTCTACATAACTGGGTTGGCAAGCGGGAGACTGATTCAGATCCCTTTTCCAAATCAGGTAGGGAATAAATAAGAGGTTTAAGCTAGAATATATGTCATCCCTGATGAGAAGGCTACAATACTGACTGGTGCAGCTCGTATCACAGTGGGCCAATCAATCCACCAGTGTCTAGCTCGAATCTTGCCAATACTTCAACATAAGAGAGATTTCAGAACAACTCAGAAGTGTTTAATTTAATTGGTTCTTTGCACAGGGGTATTTAGATACTTGTTACTGTTGGACTTCATAGGCTTGTGATACCTCCAGCAACATTTTGACAATCTCAGAGGTATCCCCTGCCAAGTGATTAGCAAAGCAATTAACTATCCAGACAGCTTTCTGGATTTTCTCCCTATCTTTTAAATAGAGTGTTCCTCTGATTTACAGGTTCATTGTAAAGACATTAATAAAACATGGATGTTTTGGTTGTATAAATGCTTGCAACAACTGGGAAATTATAAACAGTAGTCTTGACTATGGTACAATTAACAAAGGGAGAAAAAAATGTTGAAAATAAGTGAACTAAATAATTGGGAGGGGCAATCTAAACACATGGCCAATATGAAATTTGCTCTGATAATACTAGACTACTATGAAATCCACCAAATCTCACCTTGTTCCCTTTTCATTACATCCTCACACACCTTGGGAAAAGAAAAAAAAAGAAAAAAATAGGAAGAAGAATTAAAAATCATTCAGCTCTAAAATAAACTACCAGTGTGAGTCAGTTTTAGTTAGAGTTGCACAAAACATTCAATAGAAACATGCAATTAAAAATATAGTTGAGTTTCACTGGAAGAAATATGATCTTACCGAAATGGGTTACCAATTTCTCTTTGCAGTCATAAAGCAGCCAGGTCTGGGTTTCTTAAGATACACTTTTATTGCACTGTAGCTCCAGACTCTTGATTTTTTTGCAGCATTATTTTCTTGATTGTCTCCTCTTACAAAAGCTGCTTTTCTAATCAAGGTCACTCATCTTTGATTTTATCCATGTTAGATTTCAGGAGCCACTTTGGCCTATGCTGGTAACATGTCAACTTGCCAGTGACATTACAAGTTATGAAAGGAAGCTCTCCTTTGGGACCTTCCCACATTCTGAATATAAAAAACAAATTCTCATAATTCCCCAGAAGAATATCAGAAGCCAAAGTCCTTCTGCATCAAGGACCTGTGAAATTGCCACAGAACTCACACTGGGATGGCCAAGAAACTGTGATAATACATATATAATATACAGAAGATTTCACTCTTTGGCTGTATACTACTTTTTCTAAGCTAAAACACACACTATCACACTGCTTATTAGCTTTGCTAACTATTCAGTGAAGATTTGGGTAGCATGCCAGAGCTCACTGAAGTCAGTGAATAAGTCTTCCCCTGGCGATATCCAGCTTCAGCAGAAGCCTTTGGAGAATGCTGGTCTCTGTGGTCAGCCACGGGAAAAAAAAAAAAAAAGTTGTCACCCTGGAGCTGACAGAAACTGTGATGTAGCTCTGGGAAGAAGTCTTGCTTGTTCTATGGCAAACACTCCTGTCACTAGAAGTTGGCATCTTCCTAAGGCTTGCTGCTATTTGAGCAAAGTATGAAATTCACATGTTTCAAAGCCCAAAAGGCTGATGGAGCTCCTCTAGAGATCAACAAACATAAGAAACCATTGAAAATGATGATCCTTTCAGACAGATTAATTTTACTGTCTTGTGCTTAGTGTCTGGATACTACAGTCCTGGATTGTACAGTCATTAAAAATGGAGCTACTGTTCTTTTATCTTTTGCTAGCCTTGTACTTTGCATTCAAGCATAAGAATCAACGGTAGAAAGAGGCAGTGCCTTTATATAACAGAGCTGTGTATTAGCAGGTACTTTTAATGCATTTTTTTTGCATCAGGATCCTCAAATATATTTTAATAGGTAATGCTGTATAAAATTCTATGACAGTATTTTATAAAATTGTGATAGGCTGTCAAAACTAAACCAGAACAAACAAATAAAAAACCTAGAAAGCATTTCAATCCTTCTACCAGCCAGCAGTTCCTATTTTAAGCCACGTGAAATAACTATGAAGTACAGGAAATAAATGTTTAGCTGGACTATTCTAATACTCTCAAAAAAGCTAGCATGAAATTACTAAAATCAGCTGGAGGTTGTGTGTAACACCCTAAATATCCAGTGTGTAAAAGAACATGTAGACATACATTTTCTTTACATGTTCCTGATCCTTATGGTTGCCAAAATGCTGGGAAAGGAGGACTAGACGTATGGGTTTCAAAACACAGCACAAATCAGACTCGATGCCAAGCTGTCTCTTTTTTATTATTATTCTTAATATGTTTTTGCTTGGCAGGACAATCTCAGGGATGATCATGGATATTAAACTTCTTGCCAAACAGAAGTCCTAACAAACAATGAGCTCATGGCTTGATCCAACAGAGAGTTATTTTAACATTTAAATTGAATAAGTAACCACCCCCAACTAAGCAAATAATACAATATGGACAGCAATAGAGTAATTTTTTTAATCACATTCTAACAGGTTACAGAGGTGTCAGTTGCTCTTCTGTTATATGTTAATAGTAAAAAGAGTCTTAGTCTAAGGCTGTGCAATGTGTCTACAAGGAGTGTACTGTAGCACTCAAAAGTCCCTCAGCTGAGTCACTTGAATGTCTCCAAGCTACTTTACAGATAACAGTGTTTCCCAGAATCTCCTCTAAAACATACTCCCAGGATACTCCCAGAGCTTGGATTAAGCAGCCTTTTATTTTTGCCTTTTATTTTTGCCTGTGACATGACAATTCGCCTCTGGCTGTCCATAGGACTTTCAGAATCCATCAGGCTTCTCTATGTGGAAAGACTATATATTTGGGACAAGAATCTGCTTTTAATTAAGAGGTTGAGTTTTTTAAAGACATAAATTAAAAAGCAGAGATTTTTTTTTATTTGAAACAATGCCAAATATAAGTTTAATTAAAAACCAGTTTCTTAAAATGCATATTCTTCTAAGCAGATACTATGGCTTTGTGAAAATGCAGACGGCATCTATCACAGAATACAACTTTAAAAGAATTGGTTATTTTAAAAATAGCATATTATGCAGTAGCAAACAAGATTACCTTTTTTTTGGTCACTAAAGGAAAAATGTCTAGTAAAAACACAAAGAATTCTCTGACAGCTTTTAGCACCCAGCAGATGGAAAAGGATTACTAAAGATGTGACCATTTCCTTATCTCAAACAACAGGCATTTATATTTCTCCCTTATCATATTTATTTATTTGTTTGTTTTTCTTGGTGAAAGTCTCCCCTTTTGTTCAGAAACTGTATGAGGCAAAGCAGCAGCAAGCTCACATTTAAAGATCTAGTACAAAGAAGTTCACTGTTTGGTGCTTAAATAATGCTATCAACACAGACAAACACAGTCCACAAAATGTTTTGGAATGCCCTCAGGATGGCAGGGTGATTTTATAACCACAGCACTGAATCTAAGGCTAAAACTTTTAGTTTTCCTCATTTATACACACCACACTCCAACTGCTCCTCAGCTTCTTCTCATTCAGTGAGCTTTTAAATTGTGAAAAACAAATTACTTCAAAGTATGAGAATAAAAAGGCACCTACAGTACCCTTTAGATGGTCACTCAGAATGAAATATCTAGAACATTATGCTGGTGCATTAAGGGCAGGAATTGTGCCTTCAACACATTTCTAAATTCTTAAAGACAAACACAGACTTTCTTCCCTGCTCCACTTCATTTCTGCTCTCCAGTGTTGTGCTGACAGGCTCATACACTTGAGACAATGCAAATAGTAACTGTAATAAGCTCTAATAACTCCCAGGTTCCTGATAGAAGTGGTATGAGGAACTGTTGTCTTGGGACAACTGAGAATGGATACAAAAAAGAAAAAGCAGGGGATGTGTTAGAAGACAACTTTACCTCTCCTGAATGAGAGAATCAGCATCAAGCAATGGAGACCAACAAACAGAAGAACTAACAGGGCAATCATTCAGTCAAAAAATACATTGCTTTTAAAACAGATAGGTATCTAAGGGATTGAGAGAATGCAATTTTTAAAATTAAAACAGAAGTAGGTGTTACATAGGAAACTACTTTCATATCAAAGGTCACAAATCCAAGCAGTCTATGAAATGGGGATGTCATTTTACAGTGTACATCAGTTTTTAACTGATATTTGTTTAGCCATATATTTCAGAACATAGTAAAGGTTAGTGGTCCATGGCTAAATTGCAAGCAACTCCATAAGTTATAATACTGCAAGATTGTAAGATACTTAACTTATAGTTTGCAAACAACACAAATTAATCAGATGGAACATGAGGCATTCATGCTTTACCAAATGAATTGCAGGTAAGGATGCATGATCTCTACCGATTCAATAAAAAAAAAAAGCATACGCAGGACCAAATATGTACATATGTTCATTAAAAAATGAATGTAGTTTGGTCAGATGTAACTAAATCCAATCTCTGTAGCTTTATTAAAGTGTGCACAATAATTCCAGTTAAGAGGGAAATTGATTTACATTGCTTTCACAGACTTAACTGCTCTAATTATTAAATAGCCCTCAACATATGGCAAGGAATTATGGAATGTAAATCAAGAGCTATGTGCTACAAAGTAATCACACAAATGGTTCCCATATAGCAACACCACTGCTGGAAGGATAGCAGAATCATACCTTTCTCATGTACAGACAATTTCAGAAAACTAGGGCGGACATACTCTGTACTATAAAGCAAACTATTGTTAGGGTGACAGTGGTAAGCAAAATTTTCTTTTGCTTGCAATTAATTTCATTCAAGCACTAACATGCAAAAAACAGATATAAAAATGTGTTTAAAGATTAATCTTGGCATATTAACACGCTTTTATTCTTATAATTAAAATTTTATTAGACTTTTGACAGTATTAATTCAAAATTTTCTGCTGATGCTTTAATTTAGCAGGTTGATGAACTGGACAGCCACACATCCACTCGAGCTGCTTCTTGAGACAGATAATTCATTGTTGAACAACATTAATGTCAGAAATTTAAATGCACGCATATACCATAACAATAAAACTGTTTATGCTATTCTACTTTCAAGTTTCCAAAGGATATTTGAAAAAACTATCACACAGCTGTCTTAATCTGCCCTTTGTTTGAAGTGGTCAGTGTACAGTACCACAATTTTATCTCCCTCCTTCACTCCCCATCTCTTTTGTCCTGCCTTCTTGTCCTTTCCCCTGTTTCTTGCCTATAGTGGTTGTTCACCTTGGCTTGTATTACCCTAATACTAGGTTGCTGAAAAACAGCATTTTGTTCTACATCATATCTGTTGTTTGACATATTTAGAAGCTACTGTTAGATATTAATAGTAGTCACTAATACTGACAATTAATACAGACCAAAATACTGGAAAAAAAATGCAGGTGCATTTTTCATATACAGTTAATTACAACGTCCTTCTGTATGATCCTTCCTGATGAAATACTCCTCTCCCTCTTCTCTGCACAATATTAATTATAAAAACTGGATGCACTATATTGTGTATTGAAAAGGTTATTATTAAAAATGATCACGAAATGGTGGCAATGCAAGAAAACAGACACAGGAATATGTAGTCAGGAACACTGCCAGAATCAACAGATCTATCTCAGACCACTCAACAACACCAGCAAAATTGTACTGGCACAAAAAGAAGGCCATGCAATCTGTGGTTAGAGAAGGATCTTTGCTTTCTACCTACCCAGGAGTCTGCCTTTGCTTCATTTCAACCTTCTCCATCCAGTTCCATTAGACAAGAAATCTTTCAGACAGCTGTATGTTAGCGATTGTAGCTCGGAGGAGGGTAAGTCAAGTCTGGGTTTCATACCAAAAAAATAAAAAAAAAAAAAGTAGGCATCTGCACCTACACAGTATGTCTCACCTGGATTTGGTTAAAGCTATATTTAGATGGAATCAAATAAATTCATGAAATTTTGTTCAAAGAAGACAGGAAGGCATTTTCTGTAAGAATGTTTAGAAAAGGAAACGGCAATATGAAAACAGAAGAATAAAACTGAAGGAACTCTAGAAAGTGTCTTGGGGCACTTCAGAAAGGCAGTGTTTAGAAGTTCCTGGGTGCTTCCTGAGGAGGTGTTGATATCTGGGATACACAAGTGTTTTGCATGTTTTCAGTTCCCTATATTCTGCCAGTTAACTGAGAATGATCTAATGAAGTACAGTGCCTCTCCTTTAAAATAGTCTTCTCCCATATTTAACCCTTTTCGCTACCCCAGTTTATGGTGAGAGTAGGAAAAATGTGGTTAGAGTCACTTTTGTTCCATTAGTCAAGTCCCAGCTTCTGCTCAATGTTAGAAAAGACAAGGCAAAAAGACCATGAAAAAGAATATGTCCTTTGCATTTCTGCAAATAATTTCTCTCTGCCCCAAATCTTTTGTTTATCAGTGGACCATTTATAAATAATAAGTTTGAGACTTGTACAATATTTTGCAATCTGATGTTCCTAAGCAGTGTAAACCTTTCATTTACACAGATGTTCTTATTGAACTCTATCTTCAAGAACTGACATACTAAATTTAATTTGTTTTGCCTTTGCCAATTAAGATGGAAAACTGCAGCCATTATTTCAATATCTTGTTGGCTGTCAGTCACAGAATCTTAGAATAATTTAGTTCAAAAGAACCCTTGGAAAGTACAAAGCAGAGCCAGCTATGAAGACAGATCAGGTTGCCCAGGTCATATTCTGTCAAATTTTGAGTGTCTCCACAAAGATGAAAACTCCACCATATCTCTGAGCAGCCATTATCTCTGCATCTGTCAAAAATCACCATCCTTGGCCCAATATTTATGAGCTTGCCTACTAAAGCTAAGGAGGGGAAAAATAATCCCTGTTCATTTTTTTGTCATTTTAGATTAAGTCTCATAAATTATTTTTTTTTGTTACATTGTTTTCACCACAATCAGGCCTTGAATGTAGTAGAAGCTGGTTGTGCTATGCAGAATGTATGCCTTGCGGCAGCTTTTTCTTTATGAAGTGCTAAAATACAGTAAATAAATACATATTTGCCATTAGAGGCTTCAAGAACAGAGGCTAAAAAATTCCCAGCCATTTCTACTTAAAGAAGCTGAAGGAGTTCTCCATGTTCATTTAATCCCAAGTTTTTAGTTTCGATTGAAAATAAAATGTCAAAACTTGCCAGTGAATTTCTTGAAAGTTATGTATGACTTTTTGCTTAAATATTGGTTGTTATCACACAAACAGAAATCATCATCACTAAAATAGTAATGCCTATTCCTATCACAGTATGTTGTAACTGCCATTTTTTCTTAAATCAAACATACTTTTGAGGTCCATTTTTCAGTTCTGTGAAGAGCAGTATATTAAAAATATTGTCTGGGTCCTACGTATCTAAACCCACAAGTCAAAGGCCATCAAATTAACTGCTTATTTAAAAGTTCTTCACTAAAGCCTTCATAATATCTTTAGGAGTTTATGTAACTGAATAAGAAATCTCTATAGCTTCTTTCTTACATTTATAATTAGCACATTTTTTGGTATATCTTATTAAAGAAAATATTCGAAATGTAATTTTCTGTGTTCTCCTATACAAAAACTACATGAAACTGAGTACTCCATGGCTACATCAGAGCAGTAAACACCAAAGGATTTCCCTGATACTGTTTACAAGTACATCTTTTAGTGTAACCCAGAATATTACTAATTTAGTATTACAAAATTGCTTTGTTTCTTTCAAATGACAATTACAATTTTGTCATTGTAAGCAAGATGTACATTGATTACTACAGTTTAAATTCACTTTTTGCTTGGTTAAAATCCACTACTAAAAATCCATGAAATCCATCAAAATCCCCCAATGTTATCCTGGATGAATTTCTCATGTGCTTAAATATTTCTGAAAATGTTTCAGAGTTAGATTATTTAAATAATAATTATATTTCCAATTCATAGGGCATTATGCAAATTGTATCATTTCACAAGGGCAATAAAAACTTTGGGACTATGATATTGCAATCCTTTGGTACGCAGCTATTTAAACAAGTCAGCCTGAATGAGAAGCAGTTCTATATTTTAGATAGAAAAAATCTTTGCAAGATTTATGTAACATGATAAAAGGCCTGAGTGCAAAACAGTCAACAGTAGAATACCTTGGATGTCAGCAAAACCACTGCTTCTCAACTACTTTCTAAATAACCCAGAATAACTACATCACAGCGAAAAGGTGGTGTTTATCTTTGCCCATCAAAACCCTCTGAAAAATTTAACCATCCCATCAGTCTGATTTAGAAAGAGCACCAATGAGCTACACAGAAATGTGCAGTATCTGCTTTCATGTCCTTCTTTTAGATGAGACAAAAGTAAGCAAAAGCTTAAATTCAGTCTTGGTGCTGTCAGCAGTAATTCTAGAATTAGAAGCAAATGCTGATGCTTTGCCAAGAGAAAAAAAAAAGTACTAAATATACACGCTCAGTGAACTGGGAGATCCTCCCAGACAAGCTCCGTTACAGACATAGATAACTTTACAGTAAAGTACCTGAATTTTTGTCAACTGTTCAGAGACATAACATTTGGTCACTTTGCATCATGCAACACTTTTCTTAACTACAATATTCTGCACAGTGTCATTTTATTTTGCTATCTTGAGTGTTCATTTATTCACAGACTTGATAGATAGATAGATAGATAGATAGATAGATAGATAGATAGATAGATAGATAGATAGATAGATAGATAAACTTTGTGAAGCCACTCAGCCACTGTCCTATTCTACATGATTTGTTCTTCTGTACCAAAAGGTTTCTGAGGGTTTTTCATCCTTCCACTTTCCCAGTGATTCATTCCCTGGAATGTGTATAGCTACGAGATAGTTCTGTTCTTGGATTTTAGCACCATCTGCATGTCCTGGATAAGTAATTAATGAGATTTTCATATCCTCCTCTCTATTACTTTTCCATTTTTATACAAAATGCTTTTTGCCAATATACATTATCCACAACTCTAACATAAATTAACCTGACTTTCTCGCTGACTACTCTGAAAGCTCTATTATGGCCAGATTCCACATGGCTCTTCCAAGTGTGCCCAAAAAAAGAGCATGCAAGAGTTTACTCATTTGTGTCCCAGCATAACTACAAAGATAATGGGCTTTTAGAAAATGCAAGTGCTGCTCTGAATTGCTCTGCACAGCACTGGCAGAGAGACATTGCCATTTCCAAAAGATGAAACTTGGGCAAATAAAGGCTAAGGAAGCAACCAGACATGAGCAGAGACACTGCACTTTTTTCCTTTAAAAATGCTAGTAAACACTTTCCAATAATGTTCTGCAGCAAAAACATTCAAAGAACCTTCTTTTACAATACTTTGAACTTGTATTACGCATGTTGGGGCTGACAAACACCACTCAGTTTGGAATGCCCAGCTAGGGGACTGGTGCAGCTACAAACTCTTCTAAAGCTGATTAAAAACTCGGAATCACAGAGATATATATACTGTCCTAATTTTAACATATTCCAGATTATCAACATATGATCATGGCCTTGTTTCCTGGCAACTCACAACATTCAACTATTTGATAAATATATATATATATACACACACATATATACATATGTATATAGCTCTCCTGATCTCATATACATACACACGTATATAGCTCTCCTGATCTGGGTGGGGGGAGGGATACTTTGTGAAAAAATGGATTTTCCCATTGGCTTATATTGGTGAGCACGATACAACTTTTAATCACAGCGTCTGATATTTGACCCTACTACACTGATTCTATGCAATGATCTATGCAGTGCTCCAAAGATGAAAGACTATACCTGCAAGTGCTCAGGGCTCACCATCTCTCTGACAATAGTCACCAATATTTCCTCTCAGTTCTATTCAGTTTTCTTGCTCTATTTACAAAATGTTGGGGGAAAGGGGGTTTGGTCTGTCTGTAAGTGAAATGGAGATTCTTATTTAAAGCAATCAGAACATCTGAAGGCAGAGATGGATACTCAAAATCTAATCACAGTGGCATTTAGTTTTCACCTGCCTACTGTCTCATCTTCCTCTATTTTTTTTTAACAAGCAGCATTCATCTCTTTGGTTACAATGAGAAAGCCACTCCTGAAGCTGGTGAGACTGACCACAGTTTATGAAAGGATCCTCAAATTGTATAAATTTCCATAGCTTTTTTCAAAGGTAATATGGCAGTTGAAACTTCAGGTTGTGAAGTTCAGTCCTCTGTCCTTGTAACCTCTCTTGTTGTTTTTTTGGGGTTTTCCCTCCAATATTTTTTTTTATTTTCTAAGTCTTTTACTCAATTGCATTTTATAAATTTGGGAGAGTTCAGACAGTTCTATAGCTGTTGGAAATGACCAGTTCAAATGTGAGAAAGTAAAGGAGGCTTAGTTTCTAGAGGAATGGTTCATGAAGATGGCCAGAATACTGAGTATCCAATATGATCATGTCTGTTCTTGGGGTAGAGGAGAGCAGCCAGATAATCCATCACTTCCAGATTTGCATGCAGCTGTACCTCAGCTTCAACATTCTGTTCTCGTTATTTGACCCCTTGCTTAGTTTTCCTGCCCGTTGTTTTGTGGATTTCCTTTTCTACATACTAATAAAAATAAAATGATTTATGAAAGGATTACCCTAAGTGTCTTGAAAATATAATTATAAAGAATAAAACTCTTGCAGACATCATTTTCAAGACTATGTTTCATACAAATTAATGCTAATGACATAGGAAGTTTGTTTTGAAGTAAAACTATTTTATTTTGATGCCTAAACACAAATGGTGTGGAATGTTTGGGAAAAACAGTTCATGTCAGAACTGCAAGTGCAGTCAAGAGTGTTCCAGCTGCAATCTTGTGCTTCACATAAAGTGAGTACAGAGAAACAATTATCTTCCCCTGAATACACTGATGCCTATCCATATAAACACAGTAGGCTGGGGTATTATCTAAGTCATATGAGATGTCTCTGGCTTCAGAGGATTGTGCAATGTCTTCTTCTCCCTGCCCACACCCATTTCGCAGGTTATTTCATCACTGTAGTGTTCATATGTCATTCAAGTATCCCAGCTGCTAGGACAGCCAATAGCCAACAGCCAAAACCCATTTATGTGACAGAATTTTATCACCAGTAAAAATGAAAGCTGTCTCAAGAGTCTACAGAAAATAGTACTCAGTTTTGAAGTGTACCAATGTATCAGTAAAGCATCAAGTTACACACTGTAAGTACTCACACCAAATCTCCCAGTAAAATTAATTACAAATCTATCCCTCAATTCAAGAACTAATTCCCAGATATTTACTTAGCTGAATGTATATAGTCTTTCAAGGAGCCTGTATGTTTCCATTTTGTTGGTACATAAGTAGCTAAAATGCCAGTGATAAGCTAAAACTTTCCATTACTAAATGAACAATGAATTTAGCAGAATTTTTATTGTAAGACATCTCTGAAAATGTCTTTCACAGCAAGAGAAAGTGGGCTGATGAACAGCTCTTGCTTTCAGAAGACTTTAAAAGAATCCATCTCAGAACCTCGACTGTTTCTGTTGTAGCACATGTTAGGCCAGATCTGTCATAGTAGAGTAGCATGATAATGCAAACTGCTATGCCAAAGTCAACATTCTACTGGTTTCAGTTGAGCTATTTCAGATTCATATAAATGTCAGAACAGAACAGTGGCATGGTCAGAATGCAGTAATCTATGCAAAAATACTTGTAGAAACCGTCTGAGCTTACCAGGCACATAGTGGTTAAAAAAAAAAAAAAGAAAAAAGATTAATCATTTTCACAACTCTTTTCAGAATATAGGTCAATAGAGGAAAAGGAATAAAGTGCTACAAAATTCCTGAATTTTGAAACTCCATAATTACTAAGCATTATATACAAAAGCATTGTTTGGTATACTTCATATCATGGATTATCACAATTTGCATTTACAAGTTCTCTGTAAGAACTGCAAGAATCCATCCATTCACAATCAAAGTATTCTTGAAGATTAAGATTAATGTCATGAATCATCACAGTTTAATATGCATGACAAAGTTTCATTTCACACATGTTCTGCATGGGTTGATTGCCATGTATACCAACATCAAACAGATGTTGAATCTTTAATTTTTGTGCTCTCAAAGTATGTTTTCATTACCTAGGAGGCTTCATATAGAAAAAGAGGAAGGTATTTCGAAGTAGATTTGACAAAAAATCCAAAAGAAAAATCTATTTTTTTAATTTCACATTCTTAACAATACAAAATTTAATAATAAAAAAACCACTTGATATGCAAAGGAACTGCAGACTGTTATCATTAAATGGCATATTCCCTGTGGCAAACAAGAAATTAAACTTTCAATATTTTTCTAATAAAAAGCATGATTTTGAAAGACCTGCAAAATGAACATGAACTTGGTGATATGGAGTGTTTCTGAAAGTCATGGTATGTGTATAAAATTTGGGCATTTTGCAAAGAAATCAAAATTCCATGTAAAACATCACTATATGAATTCTCACATCGACAGTGCTGTAAGTCCCATTTTACTTATCATCTAAATTAAAAAGTCTTTAAATGTAAAATATTTCACAAGCCTCCACTGTAGAGAGGCCAGAAATGGACATGAAAAGATATCCTAGGTTAAAAATTATGTATAATGAGAAAGCTGTTTCCAGACAGCACCAGCTCCCACGTTCTGCTGTGTCAGATGCAAGCCATGATTCTCCAGGACCAGAATACCAGCAGAGCCACAGGTTAGGATGGAATAGTGTTGGATAAAACCTGTTAATTTGACCAAATGGAGTTATTACTGCAATTTCCATGGAAGTCAGAGCACGTCTCTAGCTTTGGGCCTGATCTTACTGAAATCCACAGAAACAGGAAGGGCTCTCAGGGATTTTGCCCTGGAATTATTTTCAGCCAGCTGAAATAGTCTCCAGCTTGAAAATGCCAATTAACAAAACTTTTAATAATAATAGTAACAGTGCTATATTTGATACAAACATGTCAATGTTAGATAGCATAAATCTCAAATACACAATAATAGTAGATAAAATAATATCAAAACTAAGATATTCAGCCCTTTCCCATACCAGACATCTTTTTGCACAGCAATGCTTTCAACACCTTACAAATTATTTAAATTTTTTGTCTACATACTGACATAAGCTTGCACAGAACTTTAAAATGGAAATATGAACGGCTATTTTGAAAAATAACCGACAGTCATGGCACTAGAGTGCAGTGACCTCTGTCCTCCAATATTCTCTTTTTTCTTTATTTCTTTTTCCAAATGCCTAAGTGCAAGGTGCCCAAAAACAAAATACACATTACCAATGAAACCCTACTTCCAAGGAAGTCAAAGTACATTTCCACTGAATTTACTGGGCTAATGAATTAATCTAAAATGTAGAATTCACATGCACCACACATAACACTAGTGCAGGTTTCTAAAAACACACACTCATCACATTGGAGGAAATCAAGCCTGCATTCCTTGTTCAACCAAAATTCCCTGACTGGAATAACACCTTTAGATGTTATTTTTGTTCATATTCTGTTTTACTATGTTAAATAACCACTTTTTTTCCTTTTTACTTAAGATAAATGTGTGAAACTCCCTCTTTTCCATTCATAGATGTTATCTTCCTCAAACTTCAAATGATTCATCTGGGTGAATGTAGTTATAAATAATTTATCAAGATACATACCAGCTGTTAGGGGAGAAAAAACCCAAAGGAAGAATATCAGTGCATAAAATCTGAACATTAAAATTGATTTTTTAAAATCAATCTTTAATTGGTTTTATTACCTCCTAATCCAGGTCTGAGGCGATTATCATAACCATCCAGAAGTCTGTCTAGAATTCTTGTAAAGATGGTGATGTTATTCTTAGCTTCATCTTCCAGGGAGTCAGCCAGCACTGATCTGAATGGACATTTTACATTTTAGAAAATGCTAGGTATGTTTTAACATACACTCAACATGCAGGTTTTTTAGGCTGGCCTTTAACTTGGTGCACTCTGACAAGAAGGGTGTAGTTAACAGAATACAAATATACAATTTATGTATATGTATAACAAGTTCAGAAATATAAGCATCAACAACATGCTATTTAAAATTTCAAGGAAGTCATTTTCCAGTAGCCTCTACTTTTAGTCATCATTATATCACTGTGAATACTACTTCAAACTTCACTAAAACATTTGGCTCTGCAGGTGAAAAAGCCTAAAAGAGCTTTTCTATGGCCTTGATGGCATGTCACTCAAAGACTGATTAACTCAGGTTCCCCTACACAAAACCGTCTCCTTCCAGCTCTGTCTTATCTGTCCTCACCTAGGTATACTCTATCTTTGGATAAATCCTGTGGATATGCTTCCACCCAATGGTCATGTAACGTACATGACCAGGAGAAGTGACATGAGGGAAAACTCCAGAGATCATGCTCAGGGAGTCCTCTGACGCCAGCAGTTGGTGGGTGGAAACAACAATGCTGACTAGCAAGCTGCAGGATTGCTGTGGATAGCCTTCATGTTTCTAAAATGCTATTCTGGCATAAAAAGCACTGTCTGATACTCCACTGGACAAATTTTGGACAGAGTAGAAACAATAAATGAAGAATAGACAACCTATAGATTACTGATGGTTTCAAACTTCCCCGATAAGGAAAGAGACATTACAGTCTTTATGGGTCAAATCTCTGTGGAACACACCAGGGAATGGAACACGAACCTGCTGCCCAGGCAGCTGTGGTGCTTAACAGTCAGTCCTCTGGGATCTGGGCACCCAGACCAAAGGGGGTTTGTGCCAGGGAAACACTCACATGCAGAAAGCCTTACACATGCAAATATTACTGTGCCAACAGTTTTAAGCACCATGCATGTGAAACGCATGAGCTCATTAGTCTTGCCTACTTAATACCAGCATTTTGGTACAAAGGGAATAAAGCATCATAGGCTACACGCTTTACCATTTATGCCTTTTTCAACCACCTAAATTTTTAACCTGAAATGTTTGAGTATTTATCATCTCCAAATGAACTACTAATCAGGGCATTCTGAATGCTGTAAAAGCAAGCATATTTTCTTCCTCCTCCAAACCAAAAGTAGGTTTGGGTGATGTTTTCTCTAAAGCAAGCTATAAAATTACTAAAGACATGGCTTTATGTTGGTCTCCAGTTCAACAGCATGGAGGAAATATTTAAATGTAAATCATTGCAGTCTGTGCTTTCCATCACATGAAACACATAATCGACCCAAATCAGATAACTTACAAAGAACGCATCAAAATGTCATGTGTGGATTTACTGATGTGTCAGCTTTATCTTAATTTTCATTACTGGATGGCTCATTTTTGTTTGTAAAATGTATTTCTGTACTATAAACCCCTGCCATCATTTTGAGATACAACAGCTTTTTCAACTCAAGATTCCACTAAGAAACTAGATCATACAATTATATCAAATTAGGGTCAAATCCTGCAAACTTTACTCGGGCACAAACTCCTTAATTACGTATGTAGTCTCTTTGACGTCAGTAAGATTACTCACTTGAGTAGGGTTTGCAGGATCTGGCCCACTGTGACTCAACTAATACTGCACCATAGTTAGGCATAAAGTGAAATAGAAAACATAGTTTCAGGAAATATTTTGTTCATAGGGAAACAAACAAAAACAACTGCAGACTTTTTAAATCATACGAAACTTGCAATATTTGGTATACAAACCTTACCATATTAGGAAAAGACCTACTGCAGCCAAAAGACCAAAGCAAGTAAACTGAAGTTACAAACTGCAATTAATTTTATGTTTAGGGACTGTGAGTAACCCTAAAGTATTACACAATTAAAATTACTTCCTCTTATGCTGTAACTTTAGAAATTGCGAACTTTAAACAACATAGGAAAAGCTGATTAATAAATTATGTTATTGTTTTATTATATGTGATTGTGAAGTTGTATGCTATCTCCACCTAGAGGTTTAAAGCTTTAGTATCATTTTGAATTCTGTCATGTTTGTCTAAAAAACAAAAAGGGGGGGAAAAAAGGCATGCCCATATTACAAAATATGTGAGCATTATTTTAGAGACCATGATTTGCTGTGTTACTTCACAATAATCTATTTCTCCATCTTGACTGTTCTGTATGGTACAGAATCACAGCAATACAGTAACTCCAATAAATCTCTTAAGATCCAATAAGATCCATTTAAAGAAATTGTTATTTTAATAGTGAAATAAGTATCAATTTGTAAACTGTTTAAGGACAAGAGACCAAGCTTTTATGGTCCCTAAAATACATTTTACTGCATTTGCTTTGGAAACTGTTTAATACTGCATTCAAATATCTAAGAAAGATTTTTTAATTACGTTACTACACACACTATACTTTTATAACCTCTCACACAAGCTTACTCTTCACAGATCGTAACATACATGTCTATAGGGAACAGCAAAACTAAATATGCTCTCACCTTGTTGACAGCCACACCAATAAAACGAGAAGAACCAACTGCATCTCGGAGAGTGCCAGCTTCCTCTTCATCGTCGCTCTTTGCAAAACCTAACGGTGCAAGAAGAACACAAACCCACTCTCAACGACAATCAGCCGCCGCCAAGCAGTGCTTTCAACTTAACCCGAGGAAGAATATGTCACTTCACTGGAGAAACCACTGAATTTCCGCAGCACTTTTCACTACTAGCAACTTATTGTATCTCCATCTTTCCCAACGATCCTGCTCTGTGCAAAGAGGCAACGTATGATCAGAAGTGGCATGTGAGCCGGCGCATCAGATGCTTTCCTGTTCCGTGATGTGAAAACCCCGAGATGAGAAGGAACAAAAAATAAAAACCGTATGTATGGGAGGATGGGGGTTTAACCACCCCTCTCCTCTCCTCACTACGGCACACCGCAACCGAGGGGGGCGGGCGGGAGGGAGGGAGGGAGGCAGAGTCATGCCATTCGCCGGGGCTCGGTGCGGAGACCGCGGGCGAGCCGCCCCCGCCGCCGCCGAGCGCCCCGAACGTGTGACAGCTGCTCGGCAGAGCGCCGGCGGCCGCCGCCGCCGCGGGCGGCAGTGACGGGGCAGCTGCGAGGGACAGCTCCCGCAGGGCGACAAGTTGCGGACCGCAGCGGAGCTAGCCACGGGCAGGCGCTGCCCACGCCCGCGGGGGGCGACGCCGCCGGCCCCGCGCTGCCCGCGGCCAGCGGGGACCCCCGGGGACCCTACCTGGGAGCTGCAGGCGAACGGGACGGGGAGGGAGAAGGGAGAGGGGGGGAGGGCAGGAAGGCACCGCCGGCGGCTGGGGCGAGCGGGGCAGGCGGCGCGGGCGGCAGGAGCGCGGGGCGGCGGCGGGAGCGCGGCCGGACCGGGAGCCTCCCGAGCGGCGGGAGCGCGCGCGCGTGCCTGCGCGGCGGTGCGCGGGGGCGAGCGGGGGGCGGCGGGCGCGGGGTTGCCCCGAGGGGCACGGCGGGGGCGGCGCGGCCGCACCCACGGCCGAGCCCGGCGCACCCACGGCCGAGCCCGGCGCACCCACGGCCGAGCCCGGGGCCCCCGCGGCAGGCAGAGAGGATGCAAGTCACCCTGGCGAGCCGTGGCTCCGGCTCCGGGGTATCCCGCGGCCTCATAGCCCGCGCGGAGCGCGAACGAGGAATGGGGTGGAAAGCTCTCCCCAGAACGGTACAAGACATTTTCCGTGGCCCTCCCTCCTCAGCCTTTTAATCGTCTCTTGTCAAGTGCGTGTCTGACCCCAGCAGCCGCCCTGCGCTCCCCGTGTGCGGCGGGAGCCGCCAGCCCCGGCTCCCAGCCCGCTCCCCGGCTGCCTCATTAACATTCCCTTCCCCACTTGC
This sequence comes from Pithys albifrons albifrons, assembly GCF_047495875.1. NCBI lineage: Eukaryota > Metazoa > Chordata > Aves > Passeriformes > Thamnophilidae > Pithys > Pithys albifrons. Next base: position 49,666,072 of record NC_092462.1, on the reverse strand, counting down.
CCACTGGCACAGTCTAATTGAAATGCAGAGAGAAGAAAAGTCTGTCATTTAAAGTGAGCTCAAGATGCATTCAGACAAGGAAACAGACCTCTTTTTAAATTTTTTTTCCGCTCAGATTGCATTACTTTCTATTGTATTGTCTTTTAAAGTACGTTGCCCTCCTTTTGTATATGCAGTCCTCGTCTGGTAGTAACTGGACCGCTGCTAGGATTCATTCCCATTGATTTCAGGTTTTCCAGAGCAAGTAGAACAGGACAGGCTTGATAATTAAAGATAAGGGTTTATATTTAGTGTACCCTCATTTTGCATTGTTAACTCAGAAATAATTAAATAATGCTGGCAATAATGGTTCGGCTTTTTTTTTTTTCCTTTTTTAGCCAATCCCTGTCTATCGCCTTTTCTTTCACTCTCTTAACTGCCCAAAGCACCAGTCTCAGTTGTCCTCTCTTTATGTCACTGGCCTACCTGCTTGTTGCATTTTGACTGAAGTTGTTTTGATGAAGTTTGCTCCTGAATCAATAGCAGTTCCAAAATGAACCTGTGAAATTGGATGCATAGACACTGAAGGGGGGGGGAGCCGGGGGGAGGTGTAACAGGAGGAGAAACTGGAAAATAAGAAGTAACAATTTCTTCAGTTACCAATAGCATCAACTACCAAAAATTGGGGGATTCCTTTTGTTACCTCTTTCTCTGCTGTTTTACATTTGTTTCCTGCTTCCCAATTGTTGCAGCTTGCAACGGGAGGTGTCCTTGTTTTCCTTCTTCTTTAGTGGCTTGATGACTCTACAGGAGAGCATGAGCTAAAAAAGAAGGCAGACAAGCTCTTGGGCTGTCAAGACAATTTGTTACTTCCAACTTTGAGATATTTCATAACTTGCACTAAGACTGGGAAGAGAGAGGGAACAAGCTGAATAGCTTTGTTTTAAAATAACCAGTAAAATGACAGCCCAAACTGCAGGAAATGACAAAGATAAGAACAAAAGCATGAAAACTGAAATCTGAAGAACACTCATGCAGCAGCCATCTAACCTTGGCTGTGTTTAAGGTACAAGGCCCTCATCTTTTCCTGTCCAGATGTGAAAGTGTGCTCTGTTTGTTGTCAGTTAAACATCTATGGGCAGCCTAAAGTCTTCTTTGCATCCTGCAAGTTCCACATATGAGGAATTAAAAACTGATACTACATGCAGAATCACAGTAAAGAAAACTAGTTTTAACTACTTGTCCTAAGTAAGGGTGACTTCACAAATATCAAAATGCAGAAAAAATCCCTAAAAGTGAAGAGTCTTCATGGTTTATTGTTATGTGAAATACATTATGTAATCAAAGCAGAATATTTTTTCCCATGGGTATTCATTGCATTACTTTCAAAAATGCACTTCAAATAATCATAATAGTGAAACTATAATCTAATTTTCATATGTGACTTGCATCAAAAAATAGAAAAACACATTCATTATGAAAAGCAGTCACAGTGTTTCATGTTGCTGTGATAGCATATTTTCATTCTTCAAAGGCCACATGGAGTAGGTATGTATTTATAATGAGCTTGTGTTCATAGACTTCCCCAAGAAAAATGTGCTAGATTTTAGGCTCTAATCACAATTATTACCTGTGATGTTCTTTGAGATTTGCCATGGCTTCATGCAGTGATGTCATGCTTCAGATTTGAAACTTGAAAATAACCTCTAATTCCTATTTTAGACAAGTTGAACAGCCCTATGGGGCATCCCAGATCACAGGGAACCTGAGTATAAGGATAGACTACTGTGGTATTCTGAGAAATCAGAGGCAATATAATTACTGATAGAGATAAGGCTTTTATGTTGGTCCCACACACTTATAACTTGTGCTGCTGAAGAACTGGAAAGCACTTGGGCAGAAAAGCATGGTATTTATGGGGGTTTATTGTTTTGTTGGGTTACATGCAGGCATGGCTCTCAAATGCCAGAAGTGTTAGCTCTCATCAGTTAGAAACCAGTGCACTTGAGCTCTCTCAGGTGCACAGTCAACCGGGAACCCTCTCTTCGCCTCTGCGTTAATGTTTCCGGTATGGTATTGAATGCTGTCATTCACTATTGAATTTCAGTTATCTCTAAGTGATATGCGGCATCCAATGCATCACTGGGGTTTGCAAGAAGCTCCTGAGTCCTGATAAAAGTGCCCTAGAAGGCAGGGAGTCATACCCTTAGTTTGAACAGGACTTGAAATAGTCCACTGGAAAGCAGTATATTTGCTGAAATATAGAAATAGAATTCCATTCCTATTTTGATATTGAAAAAATCTTAAAAAACAAATGAAGGATCTTAGAATCCAATTATTCCTTTTTGCCAAGGATCTCAAAACTCTACAAAGGCTGGTAAATGATGTTTCACAATTCTTTTGTGAGATTGGAAAGACTTCCTATGTGAGCACAAATTGAATAGCAGGGTAGGTATGTGACATTTTGTAAACACTTCTTACAGTTTAGAGGTAATAGAAACGCAGGAGAGGTTAAGCCCAGGCTAGTCATTATCCAGACTGCAGAACACTAAATTGAATGTTTCCTTTAAAACAGTGCTTAAAAGAATGATTTATATGACAAAGTTACACCATCCTTCAGACAAAATAAATTACTCAAAACCAATACCGTCAATCTGTAGCTACTAGGGAGGTGGCAGTAATCATTTTCTGTCATGGGCATAATCAACTAATGCAAAACAGAACTTAACACACAATGCTGATCTGGGGTACATTCTGCAATATAACAGTTGCAGATAAAAGTTTTGGCAGATTGAGGTAATCGTCATTTACTTTGTACATTTTGAGAATAATCCCCACCCTTATATCTAGGCCAGCAGCACTCTGAGCTGAAAGGATAAAAAGAAAAGTCATTGGAGTTCAATGAAGTGATGCATATACGTGAAAATTACAGAATCACAGAATATTCTGAGTTGGAATGAACCCACAAGGATCATCAAGTCCAGCTCTTAAGTGATCGGTTCATACAGGGATCAAACCTATTACCTTGCTGCTATTAGCACCATCCTCTAAGCAGCTGAGCTAATCTAAGAGTCAAAATTGAAGTGATATATCAGAAATTTTTGCATGTGATATACCAGTAGATTTTTTTTTAGTACACATTATCCTTTCATAAATGTTTTTATCTCTAAAAGGCATAAAACATATCTCAATATTGTCTTATTTTTGATAGACTGTTTTATTTATGCTTTTAAAATTTCTATTTATATTAATTAAATAGTTAACCATCTATGCATAAATACAAGTATTGAAGATATGCATCCAAGATATAATTCCTATGTATTTTTAAACATGTATGTTACTGTACTTTATTTCTGTAAACAATGACCAAAAAAGTGTTAAAGGGGGGGATTAGTTTTTAACCAAGTCAGTTCCTACACTGGTTCATCATGCAGGCACATGAATGCTAAAAAGGGGGAAAACTGGCTCCTTTTAGGAGCAGCTCCACATTATGCCCCATAGAATGATGATGGAAATCAGATTTCTGTAAGAAAAGAAGACTCAGGTCTCTAGAACTACTCCAGTCATTGATTTTATGCAAAACTGCACCCCAAATTCCTCAGAGGTGAAATTATTTTGAAATGTAACATTCAACAATAGATGCTAGTATAATAAACAAGAAAGCAAGAAAAATCATGCAGCTTTATGGATTACCCACTGTTTTAAGTGCCTGGAACTTTTAATCTTTGGAGTTTTCCATCTGACTGTGATACTCATGCGCTGGGAAGAGTTGCTGTGCTTGTTCAAAACCTCTAGCTGTCATACAGACCTCCTGATTGAAGAGCAAAAATAAAGGGCCAGTGCCAGCTTTATTTCAACTCTGAAATCAGCTTTAGGTTACTTTCCGTTGTGCACTAGGAAGTTCAGTAGAACAGGAAATTGAAGTGAGCTTTCCCACTTTAAATACTGATGAATATTTCTTCTTTCCCAGGATTATACTTCTCCCAAATGTGAACCTTAAATACCACATGAGGATTTTTAGTTTTCACCAAATGCACTGAAATCCACAGAAAGAGTGAACAGAGTCTTTGCTGTTTATCAGGAGTAGTGAGAAGTCATCCTTTTAGGGTAGATCTTCCTTGAGGGGGCAAATTTAAGGCAAGTGACAGAGGGCAATACAACCGATGCACTGACTGAGAAGGGGAAAGCGCAGATAAATAGAACTGGCTAATAACTCTGGTTCTGAGTAAGAGAAAAGGAAAATTTGCTTTTATAAAAGCAACAGTTTTTGTCATCTGCAAATTCCTGTTTTCTATGAGGAGATCACATGTTATAGCAGGCTAAAAGCGAGTTTACAGAAAAATAAGATCTTTGCTTGGGTAGATAAGACAGAATGCAGAAAATGCAAATATATGTTAAATTGTTTCATAAATATAATTACATTTGTGCTACTTGTATTAATACAGTGTATTTTATCTTTAAGCTGTTCATTTAAGTATTCCTTGGATCTGAAGATGTTTTTCATGTAAATCAACACAGATCCCTGATGTTTCATGTCTCAGGTGTCCAGTTTGGGGCAAGTAGAGATTGTTTATTAGAGGCATAGAAATATACTTAATTTCTAGAACTCAGCATTACAACATGGAACTACTTGGAGATTCATTTTGTTTGAATATATTTTGAAGTTCAAAACCAAATCCCCTTCTATTGCTACAATGAGATTGATATTCAGAGAAAACTTTACAGACATAGAGCCATTTATGATCAACCCTTTTTCCAGGAATACAAAGAAAGGAGTGACACTAGACTCCTGCCACTTTGTGTTGCCTACAATATTTCCATGTGCCACTTGCAGTCTGGATATATGAGGAATAATTTGTCAATTGTTGTGTTTCCTTCTGCAAAAGCCTCATCTCCCCTTGTCCCTAGCTAATATTGGCCATGCTAAATAATGTGCAATGCACACAGATTTATCAGTGACCAATAGATTTACCTAAGCATCAGGACCTCAGGCATCTTCTGAGAGGATGTGCTGCTGCATATCTTTTCCCCCACCATAATGCAGTCTGTATGCAGATGATGCAATTAAGCAGTGATATTTCTATGTTTAAAATAATTAATAATCAGTTAAATTCTGCTTCTGGAGATTCAGTCACGTGAAAGATCAGTAAAAACAAGCAGAAAGTTAAATGGAGTATAGTATGAAAAACAAAGACACTAATGAGGGATAAACTTTTCAGACAATCTGGTTCAGAAAGTACCATCTTTTGTGAACACACACAAGTCAGTTTAGAACAAAAAACATAATAGAGACCTTCAGACTGCCTAAAGATTGCTGAAATTGGCAGTTCTGGCAGTGACAGGTTTTGAGCAGAAAAAAATCATGGAGTTTTTATTCCTACTAGGATGGCATTAAAATTTTTAGTTTTAAAAAATGGATGCTTTTCTAAATTCCGCCTAAAAAAATTCAGCCCTTGGCATAATTTCAGTGCTGCTTAAAAGAATGGCCAGCAATCATTTAGCAGTCTACTCAATAACTGCTCCTAGTCAGGAAAGTTTTTGTTGCTGATCCAAGATAACCTTATTTTGGGTGGCAAAAGTCTGCATTTCAAAATGATTCTGCCTCCCAGAACTTCAAAGAGTTTCCTCCTGTCTGTAACTAATGTTAGCTATAACACATACAAAGGTGTTCTTCTATCACTAACAACAAATAATCCAAAGACAGTTCAAACATGAAATGTCTTGCCTAGCTTCAACAAGAACAATAAAAAAGTCGCATTGCTCCATACTTGAGTCAACTGTAGCTACAAATACAGCTTCCTCCACTACGAAGTCTAGATCGCAAAATTTAGAAGAGTGTTTTGCTATGTCCCGTGTTTTTTGGAAAAAAACCCATACACCATATACTTGCTTAGGGATGTAGCTGTAGGCTATAGCAGTTTGCACACATTTTGCAAAAGCAGGGAGGTATTTATAAATATATCTGGGTTAATTAACTGCTGTTACAGTATTTTTATGCATTTGAAAAAAGAACTTAGTTTTTCAGCACACTGCAGATAAGGTATGATGCAGGATGACAATTAAATCATAGTAAAGTCAATTACATAAACAAGCTGCTAGATTTCAGTGCCTACTGCATGTACTGCTGTTCCCTAAATTTCCCCTTGCTGCACCAGCAGATAGAGATCAGGAAACTCCCAAGATGGGCAGATTAGAGACACCCTAGCTCCTGAGGAGCTGTTTAGATGCAATCTCAGCCAGGCCTGGTGGAGGAGGTTGAAGTACCTGATTGTTCCTGGCATGCACCTAAACTGGCAGTATGAACCCTTCCTTCACTCTTCTATGCATCAGTGCAAGAGATCTTTATGTGAATGAAGGTTCTCCATCTTATCTCCACTCATTTCCATACATGCAGGTGCAAGTACAGCCCAGGGTCTGCAAAGAAGCCTCAGATATTGGCTGCTGTCAGTCCAGTCACATTCCATTGCTTTGAGAATGCCACAGGCTAAAATAAATAAATAACCAGATAAAGGGATGACAGTTGGTATAAACAGTCCTGATTTGCTTTCCTCTCTTTTCAAGCAATGAATCACCAGTGAAAAAGTGATGACTCACTAAGGGACTCCAAAACATGCTTTCTCTTTCATATGTGAGTCTGCAGTAGCCATCCATGCTCCAAAGGGGAGAAAACTGGGCTGCATTTTAATACTTATTTTCACAAAGTTGAGTCAAAACTGCCTGTATGTGCAAAGGGATTTATAAGGAAAAACAGACCTTCCCTCATATAACTAGTATACAAGAATTTATAAACAATTCTGCATGGCAGATAGTGTGTGTCAACAGAGTATTGTATGTGTGAGTATCTGCACAGCAACTGCTGGACACAAGAGAACATCTATTAGCAAAATATTATGCTACTCTCTGCAAAGTAAGTGTTGTGTTATCCAAAACCTCTGCAAGGTTTTGTTCAAATCTGCCACGCAAAAAGGGGTGCCCAGGGTAAAGCTCTATTAAACATCACCAAGGTTATTTGAGAAGAGAGAACTTGTTATGTCCTTTCTGCTTGATTCTGTGATACCTGGCTTTCTGCTCTGAGCTCTATTGTCTGTCTAGGAACCTGGACATGTCCTCACCTTGGCCTGGACAGTCCCTGGCATGGGTGGACAAAGTTACATGCCGCATTTTGGGAACATGTTGACAACCCCCTTTACCCTGATTGGTTTTCTGTCTTCCCTCTACACAATTTTCTCACTGTGCCATTGTGCTGGTTTAAAGGTGAACCAGCAGGGGAAATGAACTCACCACGAGAGAGATTATAAGTCAGAGCTAAAATTTAATAATAATATTACAATAACAACACTGACACAAAAGGGAAATTGCTTTCAACTCACAAAACCCCAGCAGTATAACCCAGTGTCCTGGGGTACAAACCCAAGGGGGTTTGTTTGCCCTTGTGCTGAGACCCCTGTGGTTCCCCCAGCCCAGAGCAAAAGGAAATGAAAAAACCTGTTGGTGCAGGCAAGGGCTGTGGTCTGGGCGAGAGCGGTGATCTCCTCCTGTCGAGGTCCTGCTGCTCCTCTGGATCCGATGAGAAGTTCCTGAGGTCTTCTTATCCACCACTTATGTGCCCTCAGAGAGCACCCAGTCCCTCCCCCTGGGCGGGGACTCACACAATGGGTGATTAACTCTGGGAGCCAGGGGGTGTTGAGCTGTTGATGGCCCATTAGCAGCTCCGCCCCCCCCCCCCCCTCAGGCTGGGTGTGAAGTGATAATGGCTCCCTGGGCAGCTGCTGCTAATGGCCCATTGACCTTGGGAATAAATAGAGGGAGTAGAATACACAGCTTTGATCACCCCCACACAGGGTTAGCTGGTCCGTCCTGCTGAACTAGGACATTATCCACCCCTTATTCTACACCTTCTAGTCATTCCCAAATTAATCCCCTTTTTACCTATATACATATATATATACATATATACAATGAAACATTACAAACTCTTCTCGCTCAAAATTAGGTCCCCTTGTGGTACACAACGCGTTTCTCCATCTTTTTGCATTACCCACCAAGTGCAACCAGGTCCTTGAGCAAAGACAATCACTCGGATGGGTTTGCCTTTGTTTGAGGTGGGACTAACCCAAACAGTCTTTCCTAACATACCTCTCATATGGACCACAGGGACTTTATCTCCATCTACAGTATTCAAGAGTTCTGATTGGGCAGGGCCAGCTCGATTGATGGAGCCCCGGGTGTTGACCAACCAGGTGGCCTTTGCCAAATGCAGCTCCCAGTGTTTGAAAGTTCCCCCACCCAACACCTTCAATGGACTGTTGTTTTCAGCAGTCCATTACATCACTCAACTTTCCCGGCAGCTGGAGCGTGGTAGGGGATATGATACACCCACTCAATGCTGTGCTCTCTGGCCCAGGTGTCTATTAGGCTGTTCTTGAAGTGGGTGCCATTGTCAGACTCTATTCTTTCTGGTGTGCCGTGTCTCCACAGGACTTATTTTTCAAGGCCCAGGATGGTATTCCGGGCAGTGGCGTGAGATACGGGGTATGTCTCCAGCCATCCAGTGGTTGCCTCTACCATGGTCAGCACGTAGCGCTTGCCTTGGCGTGTTTGGGGAATTGTGATGTAGTCAACTTGCCAGGCTTCCCCATACCTGTATTTCGACCACCGTCCACCATACCATAGAGGCTTCACCCGCTTGGCCTGCTTGATGGCAGCACATGTGTCACAGTCATGGATAACCTGTGAGACACTGTCCATGGTTAGATCCACCCCTCGGTCACGAGCCCATCTGTATGTCACATCTCTGCTCTGATGACCAGAGGCATCATGGGCCCATCGGGCTAGAAACAATTCACCTTTATGCTGCCAATCCAGATCTACCTGAGAGACTTCAATCCTGGCAGCTCAATCCACCTGCTCATTGTTACGATGCTCCTCATGAGCCCGGCTCTTGGGTACATGAGCATCTACGTGACGGACCTTCACACTCAGCTTCTCTACCCGGGCAGCGATGTCCTGCCACATCTCAGCCTCCCAGATGGGTTTCCCTTTGCGCTGCCAGCCGGACTTTCTCCAACGCTCCAGCCATCCCCACAGAGCATTGGCCACCATCCACGAGTCAGTGTAAAGGTAGAGTCTTGGCCACTTCTCTCGTTCAGCGATATCCAAAGCCAGCTGAACAGCTTTCAGCTCTGCAACCTGACTTGATCCACCCTGTCCTTCAGTCGCTTCTGCAACTCGATGTGTAGGACTCCATACAGCTGCTTTCCATTTCCGGCTTGTCCCTACAATGCGGCAAGAGCCATCTGTGAAGAGAGCATATCGCTTCTCCTCTTCTGGCAGCTGGTTATATGGTGGGGCCTCCTCAGCTCGTGTCACCTGCTCCTCTTCTTTCTCAGAGGACAATCCAAAACTCTCACCTTCCGGCCAGTTGGGGATGATTTCCAAAATCCCAGGGCGATTAGGATTCCCTATCCGGGTTCGCTGCGTGATCAGAGCGATCCACTTACTCCATGTGGCATCAGTGGCGTGATGGGTAGAAGGAGCTTTTCCTTTGAACATCCAGCCCAACACTGGTAGTCGGGGTGCCAGGATGAGCTGTGCCTCAGTGCCAATCACTTCTGAGGCAGCTCAAACTCCTTCATAAGCTGCCAGGATCTCTTTCTCAGTTGGGGTATAGTTGCCTTCAGATCCTTTGTATCCCTGACTCCAGAATCCTAGTGGTCGTCCTCGAGTCTCCCCAGGTACTTTCTGCCAGAGGCTCCAGGATGGGCCGTTCTCCCTGGCTGCAGTGTAGAGCACATTCTTCACATCCTGTCCTGTCCTGACTGGCCCAAGGGCTACTGCATGGGTAATCTCCTGTTTAATCTGCTCAAAGGCTTGTTGTTGTTCAGGGCCCCACTGGAAATCATTTTTCTTCCATGTCACAAGGTAAAGAGGGCTTACAATCTGACTGTACTCAGGGATATGCATCCTCCAAAAGCCCACGGTGCCTAGGAAAGCCTGAGTTTCCTTCTTGCTGGTCGGTGGGGACATAGCTGCTATTTTGTTGATCACCTCTGTTGGAATCTGGCGACGCCCGTCTTGCCAATTCACTCCTAGGAACTGAATTTCCTGAGCAGGTCCCTTGACCTTACTTCGTTTAATGGCAAAACCAGCTCTTAGGAGAATCTGGATTATCTTCTTTCCTTTCTCAAAAACCTCCCCTGCTGTGTTCCCCCATACAATGATGTCATCGATGTACTGTAGATGTTCTGGAGCCTCACCCTTTTCCAATGCAGTCTGGATCAGTCCATGGCAAGTGGTGGGACTGTGTTTCCACCCCTGGGGCAGTCGATTCCAGGTGTACTGCACCCCCTTCCAGGTGAAAGCGAACTGCGGCCTGCACTCTGCTGCCAACGGAATGGAGAAAAAGGCATTGGCAATGTCGATGGTGGCGTACCACTTGGCTGCCTTGGACTCCAGCTCATACTGAAGCTCCAGCATGTCCGGCACAGCGGCACTCAGGGGGGGTGTGACCTCATTGAGACCACGGTAATCCACCGTCAGCCTCCACTCTCCACTGGACTTTCGTACTGGCCATATGGGGCTATTAAAGGGTGAGTGAGTCTTGCTGACCACCCCTTGGCTCTCCAGCTCACGAATCATCTTGTGTATGGGGGTCACAGAGTCTCAGTCAGTGCGGTATTGCCGACGGTGCACTGTGGCTGTGGCCAGCGGTAGCAATTGTTCTTCAACTTTCAGCAGTCCCACAGCAGAAGGGTCCTCTGAGAGGCCAGGCAAGGTGCTCAGCTGTCTGATTTCCTCTGTCTCCACAGCAGCTATGCCAAAGGCCCAATGCAGTCCCTTTGGGTCTTTGAAATACCCATTCCTCAGGCAGTCTATGCCAAGGATACATGGGGCTTCTGGACCAGTCACAATGGGGTGTCTATGCCATTCCTTCCCAGTCAAGCTGACTTCAGCTTCCAGTACAGTCAGCTGTTGGGATCCCCCTGTTACACCAGAAATAGAGATGGATTCTGCCCCGACGTATCCTGATGGCATCAACATGCATTGTGCGCCAGTGTCCACTAAAGCTTTGTATTTCTGTGGGTCTGATGTGCCAGGCCACCGAATCCACACAGTCCAATAAACCCAATTGTCCCTCTCCTCTACTTGGCTAGAGGCAGGGCCCCCCTAGTTCTGGTCATGGTATTCACTGAGCTCTCCCTGTGAATATGACCGGGAGGTTCCTTCAAGAGGATCGGGCATAACATCATCATTCCTATACTGTCTGGAGCCTTGCCCACGAGAGACCGGGCCAGCCTTCAACCTTGAAGAATTCCCTGTGTTAGTTGTGCCTCTTTGCAATTCACGTACCCGAGCTGCTAAGGAAGAGGTGGGTTTCCCATCCCACTTCCTCATATCTTCTCCATACTCATGGAGGTAAAACCACAGATTGCCGCGTGGAGTGTACCCTTTCTCCTTAGCTGGAAGATGCCTGCTTCTGATGGCAGAGACTCTTGTTTGTTCTGGAGAGATATGGAAGAGTCCTTCCTTAATCTTCTCTTCCAGTTCAGCCAGTTTTGTTTCCACAGCTGAGACGTGGGCTCGTAATGGAGCAGTGACAGTGTCTTCATAAATCCTGAGTTTGCTGACCAGTGCCCCCACCTTGTCTTCTCCCTCTCTCCACTGCAATGTTGCAAGGTAGCGAGAATACATTTCTGGCCCAAGTCGTGCAAATTTTAACCACATCTGGGATGTGCACTGGACACCACCTGGACTTTTAGGGAATCTCTCATCCTCTGAAAAGATTATCTCCAGTACTGCTAATTCCCTTAAGCACCGGATACCTTGTTCCATTGTGTTCCACTGTCCTTGCTGTACGTGGAGGTCCTCCGTACAAAGATATCTCTCTCTCACGCTTGACAACAGTCGCCGCCAGAGGCTGAGAGTTTCCTGTCTCTTTCCAATGCCCTGATCAATGACAACATCTCGAGACAGGGACCCCAGCTGCCTTGCCTCACTCCCATCTAGAATTGTATCATTGGCTGCAGCATCCCAGATTCAAAGTAGCCAGGTCAAGATGGACTCATTTGCCTGTCGTGTGAACTCTCTCCGGAGATCACGCAGCTCTCCCAGGGATAGGGACCGGGTGATTATTTCTGGCTCCACTTCTTCTGCTTGAGGTGAAGGTCCTGACTCTTCCTCGTCATGCACTATACGAACTGATTTGGTCTTTGATTTTCTTTTCTGGACAGGGGCAACTGCTATCGGTTTCTGTTGTCCTTCTGGCTCCTCCATGGTTTGTGTGGACACGGTGCTGGTGGTGTATCTCTCTTCCTCTCTGGCTCAGTCGTGGTCTGGGTGGACACGGTGCTGGTTGGTGTATCTCTCTTCCTCTCTGGCTCAGTCGTGGTCTGGGTGGACACGGTGCTGGTTGGTGTATCTCTCTTCCTCTCTGGCTCAGTCGTGGTCTGGGTGGACACGGTGCTGGTTGGTGTATCTCTCTTCCTCTCTGGCTCAGTCGTGGTCTGGGTGGACACGGTGCTGGTTGGTGTATCTCTCTTCCTCTCTGGCTCAGTCGTGGTCTGGGTGGACATGGTGCCTTTGGATTTGCTCCTTTTCTCCTCCTCCTGACGATGCTGTACCACACCAAGCAGTGTGCAGTAGGCAGTGGCCAGGGCCCAGCTGGTTGCTGTGAGCTGCACATCTCTGTGACTGCCAGAGCATCTTCCTTTCACATAGGCTAACATTTTGGCAGGGTCCTGCAGTTGTTTCGGGGTGAATTTCCAGATCATTTGAGGAGAGAAGGTCTCCAAATACTGGCCCATATCTTCCCTCTTCCCGTGCCACTCAACATCATCCACTCCCAGGGCAGGCCTCCAGCAAGCCTCCTTAGAAAGCCCAGTTCTGACCCTAAACATGGTGTATACAGTACAGAGGAGACAAAGCAAAACTAACAGCACTAACAGTAAGATTATGCTGTCCTTAACATCAAAAGGAAGCTCAATATTTTCAATGATTTTTGTAGCAGAGGTGAAAAGGTGGAAGTAACCATCTCCACCTGTTTTCCCCACAGGCTGGGTGCTATTTTTAATGAGACCCCAGAGGTAACAACCCAAACCAGGACAGGCACACCAGACTGAATATACATTCACAATGAAATTCACTGCCTCTGATGTTATGACAACATAAACATAGTATATTAATAAAGCAATTTTGATCCTTCTCCCTGGTATTAAAGAGAGCATCAGAATAGGCACATGGTTCCCCATGTGTCGAAATATGAACAGCCCAGATACACCATCCACATGAATACATCAAGCAACATAGTAGTCAGGGAGTTTCTGTATCCAAATACACAAAATGAAATTGTAATTCTGACTTCTCTCTCGTGGCCCCACGTTGGGCGCCAAAAAGATGTGCTGGTTTAAAGGCGAACCAGCAGGGGAAATGAACTCACCACGAGAGAGATTATAAGTCAGAGCTAAAATTTAGTAATAATATTACAATAACAACACTGACACAAAAGGGAAATTGCTTCCAACTCACAAAACCCCAGCAGTATAACCCAGTGTCCTGGGGTACAAACCCAAGGGGGTTTGTTTGCCCTTGTGCTGAGACCCCTGTGGTTCCCCCAGCCCAGAGCAAAAGGAAATGAAAAAACCTGTTGGTGCAGGCAAGGGCTGTGGTCTGGGCGAGAGCGGTGATCTCCTCCTGTCGAGGTCCTGCTGCTGCTCTGGATCCGACGAGAAGTTCCTGAGGTCTTCTTACCCACTACTTATGTACCCTCAGAGAGCACCCAGTCCCTCCCCCTGGGCGGGGACTCACTCAATGGGTGATTAACTCTGGGAGCCAGGGGATATTGAACTGTTGATGGCCCATTGGCAGCTCCGCCCCCCTCAGGCTGGGTGTGAAGTGATAATGGCTCCCTGGGCAGCTGCTGCTAATGGTCCATTGTCCTTGGGGAATGAATAGAGGGGGTAGAATACACAGCTTTGATCACCCCCACACAGGGTTAGCTGGTTCCTCCTGCTGAACTAATACAGCCATCTAGCTTCAGAGGCTTGATCTGGCACACTTCAAGTCCCTTTTTGCCTGTGAAGCCATGAGGGATGCTGTGGGTGCACAGGGACAGCTTCTTCCGCACCCTTCCTGGGGAATGCAGGACTGCATCTGATGAAGGAAGCTTTTAGCTAACCCCAAATTACTACTGTATCAAAAAGCAGGCATGAGCTTGGGCAATAGTCACAAACACCCTTGTTAGCTGGGGCAAGATCCTCCCCACTGCTGGCTCTCCCTAAAAGCCTGAATCTGTTGTCACAAATCCCAGAGTCAGGGGAATAGTGGTCTGGGATGCAAGAAACTGGAAAGACACAAAGAAAAAAAAGTCTATTTTTAATCTAATTTGCCAAGTCATGTATCTCCAGCTTCCAACTTCACCCTTTTCAGAGCATTCCCAGTCCTCTCTTTTGCTTCCTTTTTACCACAGGCAACATTTCATCAGGAAATTCATATCATCATACTTTTGACTGTGTTTTTTTCAAATTATGCATTTGCCCAGCAGGATTACTTCCACAAAGTATTGAAGATGGCTGTTACCACTCCCAATCACAGTTTCTCTTCAAGAAAAAAAATTGTAACTGAATGGAGTCTTATTTATTTTTTAAATTTTAAAGCACTGGCAGGGACCTCTGTTTGTGTATTTATATTGCTGTGAACCTAAAGCCTACATTAAAACAAGTAGCTAACTAAGACATCAGTCTACCAAACCCCACCAACAGTTTAAGTTCAAGAAACTGAGGAAAATATGTAAATAGTTTTTGTACTTGCAGCCCAATTTGGCAGACTTGTAGCTTTTATGTATTTTCACTGGAGTAGTCTGAATTGCAGAGAACATCTTTCTTCCTTGGCTTTATGTCACCCAATCCAGTCCCTCATGAGTACATTCAGGAAATGAGGGAAATTGAATAATTTTTTTCTGCACAGCAGCAGGTCTATCTTTAATTCATGTATAAACACACTGTTTCCTCAAAATCATTTTTACCCTGCATTAAAAAAACCCAAAATTTTTAAAATGGACCAAGCCACCCAAAGAGACCACAAAGATTTTTTTTCTTTAAGTACATTTCTCTTACTCAAGTATCTTTCTTTTTCAGGGTGATTTTCTTGTCAGCTACCTGCATTTTCGACTAGCCTATTCCATTTTAAGAAACAAATCACATGCTTCAAGTTTCTCCTCTTTTACACCATAAAAACTTCAGAAAAATTACTATTTGAAAGTTAAATGTTATTTATTAATACTTTTCATTTAATTTGTGTACATTATTTTCAATGTAAAATGAGTCTTTGGTGTTCCATCACTGAAACTCAAACAATATTTAGGCAATGAAGAATTTTGTATTTCTCTAATACACCAGCAGTGTTGAGAACATGTCACAAAAAAGTGTGAATGGTTCTTGTAAAGCCATGTAACTCTCCTCAAATGACACATGGCTGTACTTGGCTGCAAATGAAAGAGTATATATAAGTTGATCCTGAATACTATTCCAACACCTTATTTAAACAAACTCTGCTTGTTTGCAATTTTCATTACTTTATATGTCTGGTACTTCAGTTCTGTCATAAATGCACTTTGTAAAACAGTAATCATATGCAACCAAGTGCACATTGTTGCTATCTTTCGTCAAATTTTTAGGTATCTCTATAACTCCAGTCACCTGGCAAACCAAGTTGTAGTGTTAAAATCCCCAGCCAATGCTCTTTACTTCCACAGGGACCATAATTCTTTCCAGGGCTTTTCACTTGAGGGACTCATTCAAAAGTGAGTCTTTTGGATATAATTCACAGAAGAATGGCAGAGACTAACCCACTATTCCACCTTAATACCTGTGCTTGAGTCAGAGCATCCCTATACCATATTTAATTGGGAGGAAAATGTTAAGAAGCTTTGAAGTAGTTCAAATTCTGAATTTGGCAATGTGAGTGACAAAAGGTGCTTAATAACACTGGCATTTTTGAGATGGCAGGGTGAACACCTGATGATCACTCCATGGTCAGTAACTCCATGGCTCTAGTGCTATTAATTCAGTATTGTCTGCAGGTTACTCTATACTGAATGTATCAGGATGAGTCCCCCAAAAAACTTTATGATTTTTGTATAATTTTGATAAAACATATTTAAAATCCAAAGTTTTGCCTATGTTCCATACCTTTTATCTGATGGACTATGTAAAGGAAAATTAATACATTATCAACTAAAAAATTGGAATTTTCTACATGTACTGGGTTTGGAATAATCCTGAAGTATTATAAGATCATGAAAGGACTATTAGCATAATATATTTATACAAGGACAATGTATATTTAATCAGTACTTAATGGTGATATAATAGGTTTCTCATAGAGAATGACAATATGATTTTCATCTTTCTGAATTAATAATCTTGCAGAATACTGAAGACCATTTTTACACTTCACTCACATGCAGAATGTAGAAATCTTTTTCTGAGCAAGTAAGGAAGCCTCTAAAACAAATCAGAGATGTGGGCAATGAGCAAAGAGGACTAATTAACTGAAGGCAAGTAACCCAGGAAAATTAATGCTGAATCGGGGGTAGTTCAAAGACTTCAAGGGTTAACAGTTTAAAATGCAGCATTTATGGCCTTGAATAGTTAAGACCTTGTGAATTACTATATTCTTTTCAGAATGCATGAAACTTCAAAGGCAAGAGGAACAGAAATAAATCTGTGTGTACAAAGTGATGGGAAAAAGAAAGGAAGAGCTCTTACTGTATTCATAAAAGAGCAAGATTCTCAAGATCTTCAGTCTACTCAGGAAATAGCAACGACTCCTACTGCGCTATGAACAGGGGCGTGGATGCAGGGAGGTTGTTGAAGAAACATGTGCAGGGGTTCCAGGCATCTGGGTTCCCCTTAGGTGGTGTGTCTGGTGAATGCTGCACCTGTGGCAGGGTCTTCAGCACACAGTGTGTCCCATGTCTGTAAGGAGTGTTGCTAAATTCAGTGTTCATTGCTCAGAAACAGAGAGGAAGGTTCTGAATCACTGATGGAAAGTGACACTGTAAAGCAAATGTGATCCTAGGAGAAATAAAGCTGTAGTACCTCAGTATAAGATACTTATGTGACCCTATCAGGAATAATAATGATCAGCTTTTAAAAGGGTGTTTCAGAAGGAGGAATTGAAACATGGAACATCTGTCCAAAAGGGCCATTGAAATGACAGGGCTACTTGTATTGCAGAAGTCAAGAGTTTTCTTCTTGTGCCTACTATAGTGAAGGCTGAAGAAAGAGAGGCAAAAAGAGACAGGAAACTCTGATAAGGTTTCTCTAGAAAATACCAAAGCAAAAAAGAGATGTTGCTGCTGAAGGACAAAAGAGGTGGGTAAAAGGGACAAACACAATAGTTGCTAAGCAAAAGGGGTCAAAACAGCAGTTTGAGGATCCCTTTCCTGGATGTTTGCTGTTTTGGGCTCTATTTCTCATTCTTTGATGAAACTTTGAAAACATTGGAAATCCCTATTTTATCATCTTCACCTACGTTGTCTACGGAAAGAGAGTGTTGACTGGGAAATCTATAGGTTGGAGCAGAGTGAGATGTTTTACTTCTATACATCTTGAAGGTTTCTGGACTGTTTCTTGGTGGTAGAAGAAAAATTAAAGCTAATGAATGATAACAATAATGTTATAATAAATATGGTACAAACCTGAGAGGCAAACTTTAACATAAGAGCCTACTGACACTTTAGATGAATGCTAGTCTGGCAAAAATCATAATGTTTATTACACAGGTGTTTAATTACCACCACTGTCCAGTTTTTGGACAGAGCTGTCTTTGCATAAAACTGTATTGTATTAGAATAAATAATGAATACTTATTCCATCTCAAACATACACATGAAACCTGCCCTTCTCCAAGCAACCTGGGTAAGCAATTTTATTATGCTAAATGTTTATCATGTCTGCTCTAGAGCTGTCAAACACAAAGTGACCTTTTTTTTTTTTTGAGATTTCTTAACTGAGACAAACTACCTCCTTTCAAAAGGCTTAGAAAACAAACTATAGTCTTTCTCTTGTTTAATAAGTTTAGGATTTTCCCCTTAAGTCTCAGTATGGGTTCTGTGACATCACATTTGTTTATATTCAAAAACACATATTCTGAATGCTTCAGAGGAGTAAAATAAGTGCTTACATATCTCAGAAATAAGTGAGGTTTATCAATTTTCATGAAAATGTACACATAGGTGAAGATCGTGTGATTTTCTGCTAAACAAGACAGTATTTTTACAAAACTGTCAAAGAATGTCATAATATAACATCTTATTATCATTTTACTGAATAGTAAAAATTACTGGCCCTACAGCATGACCATAATTTCTTTCAAATGCTACTCCCTCAAATTTATTATTTCTCGATCCAAGAGAATGAGCCATGATTTATATTTCTAAGTATATATATATGTATATATGTATATATATATATGTATATATATATATATCTAGATCTAGATCTAGATCTAGATATATAGATATATACACACGCATTAAGAACCTGTGGTTGACTAGGCCTGATTTTGATTAAGCAGATATGCATTGTTCATTTCAATCCCAAAAGGGATCAAGAAAGTAAAAAATGAATGAAAAATGTTAGCAAAGTCATCTAAGAATGAATGTAATTATAATCCATACCCCCCTTACTGTACCCAGAACTCTCAAGAGCAAATGGCAAATGCATTCCAGCCACTAGCAAGCAAAGAATAGATAATAAATCTCAGAGAAACGAGAAAGGTTAATGGAAGACCATAATAAGGAAAGTAAATTATCTTACAAATTCAATTAGGAACTTTGATATCTAAGGCTAAAAGTAGAAACCAGAGGTTCAGAGATACCTGGACATAGAATTGTATGTCATTGGAATAAGAAAATGCAGAAAAAAATGCTTTTTAGTAGAGAGAAGTGAGTTTTACAAAGGTAGAAGAGGGACAGAAGTATTTACTCCATCGAAAAAGCTTCTTTACTGGCTGGATTGGATACTGTTGTTTTGTTATATGCAAGCTGAATTGAATATTTGGAGATTTCCTACAATATGATCATCTGTCCAGCAAAGTCTACTGCCTTGTTTTTAAATTTGATTAATTAAAGACGATGAATAGGTAAGACAAAATACAAAGAACAAAGTTTCCAATTACATTGGGGTGCTATTAATATGGGATACAGTTACAGAGTAGCTTATAACCACTATCATCTCACTTCCATGTCTTTATCCAGAATTAAGTACCAGAAATACAGAAAAGCTTCGGCAAAATATTATTTTCTGATTTTATAGAAGAAAATAGGGGGAGAAATGTAGTACGACATTCACAAAACTTCAAGTTAGAAGCGTAACTTGAAGTTATGCCTTTCTGCAGCAAAAAAGCAATTAAATAGCCGGTAAAAATAAAGTAAATGTCTCCGGCAGCTAAAGGAATTGCTGTTCACACACTTGGCCAGAAGAGGGACTGCTGAAGCCTGAGTCACGCTCTGCCTTCGTTACACAGGAAAAGCATTTTCAGGGCCGTGCGGCTGCCAGTCAGAGTTTTGCTTTTGTTACTAAACTGGAGCACGAAGGGCTGTACATCTGGTGATTCGGTTAAGTGCCCAAGCGCTCAAAAAATGACCCCAAACCTCAAAATGCTGCATCTTCCCCTAAGGGATGAAGGTGTTTATTTAGATTTAAAATGACAAAAGTAATTCTCCAGGCTTAAATTAATTAATTATACAGCTACTACAATACAACTAAATCTCAGCAATATCTAGGCTGTTTGTAGATAGGCTGACACGGGTAGTCAGCCAGTAGCCAGCATTCCTCTCCCTTCATCTAGCTCCCTTATCTGCCAGGCAAGCCTTTGGCCCTCTGGACATTTTTCATTTAACAAGTGCAGGCTGAACTACTAGTTCTCCTGATACTATGACAACACAGTGATCATTGGTCTAACTTGTACACTTTTATGTTTCCAATAAAGGGCCCAGATTTCCAGGTAATCCTCTGAAATACAAATTGCTGTCATCCTTCTGTCCCTCCTCTTATAATATGACTTCATGCAGTTTGGTTTCAAACATTTTCAATTTGCAGACCTCTAAAAACTTCCCAGTGGAGATACACAGTCAATTTAAGCCCACTAACATAGTATTTTTCAAGGTTCCATTTCTCAGACCTTTAGGGAAGGAATCCATATGCTTTACAAATTAAAACTCATCACAGTGTCCACACCATATCTTGATAACAACCAACCAGTGAATGTGTCCTGTAGCTCTAATTGTGCCTTTTGATTTCACAGGTGTGTCTGAAGGCACAAGATTATAATTCCCATTTAAACAGTATTGGTGAGAATTGGCTTACATATATTGAACAGAATTGTGTGTTTCATCATCAGAGCTTTGCCAATGGTGATACATTTTAAAGGGATATAACTATTAGAAATTCTTCCTTTAGTCAGCTAGAGTTTCTTTGTTTCTATCAGAAAAGTGCAAACATATCAACAAACTTGAAAAATCAATATAACTCTATGCATGTACTTTACAGCCATAGGAGTAGTATTCCGGAGAGCAGATTTTCTCTCCACATATGCAATTGACACCTCAGACAGGGCACTCACCTGTCATGGTCTGACCTATCCCTCATCATTCCAGTGTGAGTGCACAGTTCACCAGGACTCAGGCATATTGTGCCAAGACAAGAAGTTGAGGCTGTATCTAAACTACGACTTAAGCAGAATCTAGACCTCATGTTAGATACCTCAATACATAGGGCATGCAGAAAGAGAAAGAGCTCAAACAAGGTCCAAAACAGCTGCCTGGTAGTTACACACATCTTCTCCTGAGCTAACAAGCACTTTAACAATCAAGCTGATATCTAGTTTTAGAAAATACCAAGGCACTTGGTTCTTCCACTTTAGGCATATATTTATCTGCCAAATACATTCTGACCCACCTTTTCCATAATGGCGCTTCAGTCACTGTCCTATTTCTGTGTGATACTATGGAAACTTGTCTATCAACATACAACAGAACAAAGAGAGAGAAAAGTTAAGTTACGCTTTCTTTTCCCCATATGTTTCAGAATTGTCTAATTTGGATGAAGAGTGATGGGTGGGTCTTTTGGGTTTTCAAGGGCAGATGCTCCAATTGTGCAGAAAAGCTCACCATCCCTTCTATTTTTGGCAGAGCAGAAAGCATGTAAATAGCTAACAAAGTAGAAACAGCAAAATCTGAAAATGTTTACTTGAATTTAGCCTCCAAGCTTCTGCCTTTAGGAGACAGACTCCATTTCCCATTGTTACAAATTCTTTTAATCCATGAATTACTTCAAATTATATACAGTATAAAATAAAGGCATTTATGTGTGAGTTTCTTGTACTGCAGAGAAATACTATTCTCTTCCTATTGTTATTGTCTGATAACACAAGTCTCACAACACATTTTCTGGAGAAAAAGTTTAAAATCCAGAGGCTTATGCAACATGACACAGGAAACATAAGCTGTGCTATGTAGAGGTGGTTGCAGAGCAAGCAGAAGCTTTATAGCTATTTCACTAGAGTACTTAAAAGAGCTGTTAACCCACCTTCTCATTCTCATGTAGGAGTTTCATAAAAACTCATTTTAGAAATAAAGCAAATGTCTCCCCAGCCATTTCAAAGAGATTTTATCCCTTGTTATTTCAACATATTAAGATGCAGAGCATATGATTTTCTGTAAAGTTTTAATACGCCCAATAAGGCTGAATTAGGGCATTAAATGATCAGTCTTTAACATCAGTGTGGGAAGAGAAAAACTAAGCAATAACTGTGTTTCTCTTGTTCTGAATTTATAAGTATTATTCTGCTATTAACCTCTAAGTTTTTATGGTGCATTTGCATCTTTAATAAGTATTTCAGTCAAAATACAAGTTTAAACAGACAGCTAGAGTTAAAGAACTCTTACATTTCATCAAGCCGGGGACACAAATATGTCAGATTTATTTGAAACCAGCTACATAAGTAAATTGTGTTAATTTAAGATCTTTCTTAATAAAGTTCTCCTTAATAGTAATTTATTGAAGCAGACTGAAAAGCCATTTAATAAATTCAATCATAATGGTCAACAGGCATTTTTTCTCATTTTAATTTCAAGAAACATGAGTGCTATTCCATCTCATGAGCATCTTTGCCAGTGAACTCTTGTGATACATATTGCATATTTGAGCCCTGGTATGCAATATTTGCTTCCATTCCAGAGGAACTACTGAACAAATAAATCCCTGTTTTTTATGCAGACATCACACTACTTATATAGGTTAAAGAAATCTGATTTATAAGTAATCAAAATTTAACACTGTGCTATAAAACTATAGTCTGGATTACTTTTGCCCACTGTTATTCAAGAGATTTAAAAGAACATTTCCAATAATCTCATTTTAATATTTTAGATTGACACTTCACAATAGCTACAGCAGAGTCAAATGTTTGAGTATGAAGAGGAGGGAGGAAAGGGAATTCATTTGAATTGATTGCCTTTTCCAGCAATATCAGCTGCTCTATGAAATACATCAATAGCTTGCTCATTGTCTTTGTCCTACACAAGAGGCACTACCTTTACAGTAAAATATGGTTTCAGCTTCAACATCAGAAAATAAGTGAAAATAAGAATATTGAATTATTGACATAAACTATATTTTTCCCTTGAAACTGCTTTATCTCAAAAAGTAAGAAAGAAAATTCTGACAAAACAATTCATTTTTGTGAATCCCAGTGCTTAGAATCCTACTAGACACTGTAGTTGATTAAAAAAAAAAAAAAACAAAAAAAAAACAAAGAAGGAAAAATAAGAGTAAAAAGGCTTTTTAACTGGTAACACTGTTTCTTCAAATATATTTGAGGCAGCTCTGACACAGGGATTGCTATGCAGAAGTGTACGTATATGGGTGAAGTAGTTTCCACTCTATATGTTTTGCAAGGATACTTTTAAAGGTAGCAAAGCTTTTACTTTCTTTATGTAAGAATCTATCTTTTTTTAGAGCTTGAAAAAGAAAATCACTTCATTTCTTTGAAATTTCAGCTCTTAAAAGAATCCGAAGAGACACTTAAAATATTTTGAGCCTTTGTGCTGAGTTGCTATTAAAATATGTACCAAACTGGAACAAGCCCTCATAGCTTAATGTTCAGCCCTGGTGACCAGACTGAGCTCCTTCTTGTCAGGGGTAAGTGCTTGGACATCTTAAAAACAATGGATTAACAAATTACTTTTTAAGAAATCCTGTCCTATCATATGTCTATCATTCAGCTGAAATTACTATGCATTCCAAATGGGTATAACTAAAGTGTGCAATTAATGAACATTTCTGGTCTCTAGCTTCATCTCGAGTTTCTTGTTTGCCATTCACTATTGCACAGGAATCATTATGATTAGCATTACAGTATTCATGGTGACTTGTATTGGTGGAAATTGCTGCACTGTGTATGTCCGGGAGATACTCCTCCCCAGAAATAATGTGTCTATGGTGGCAACAGGAGGACGTAGGAAGTTAATTTCATATATTATCCACTGGAAAAAGCCATTTTAAATGAACAGATTTTAAAATGAACAGATAGAGACTACATCAGAAAATTGCTCATCTCTCCAATTCGTGCTATTGGAAATAGCACTTAGGGACTGATTTGTGATAATCTGGTGATTCACTGGAAAGGGCTGAAGGAACAATGTCCCCCCTGTTGACAATGATAAGCAAGAATGAGATTTCTTATTATTGCTGATGTACCTGCTGAAATTGCTACTCAAGTACTTTCTGCTATTGCTATTGCTATTTTTCCTTCTGTTGTAATTAAAGTAATGTCAGAGGAACACTGCCTTCTGCTGTGTCTCAATTAAACCAGTCAGTTTCTTCACACAAACCTATCAAAGAGGGCTACAAAAGGAACAAGAGACAATATCTAACTTTATAATGTTTCAAAGTTTTAGCACATTTACTATTTAGTGGTGACTTTATATCAGAGAACTGCACTTGCAAATGCTCCTGAGAGTCTATATGTTTTTGGTTTTGTCTGAGGTCACATCCTCATTATTAATTTAACTGCAGTAGGATTGCTGGATGATCCTACATATTAGACATACCTAGAATGCAAGGGTGCCAACATGTGACCTGAGGGTATTTTCTTCCATTACTAGGATGAAATTCCCTTGTCTTTCAGCAGCTGATTTGACTGAAGAAAAATAAGCACGGAAGCACACTCCATGATCTGATCCCAAACTTCAGTTAGATTCACAGGTATGATAGTAAATGTAATTTGAATGTCAAGATCAGGAGTATTAACTAGTTACTGAGCCATATTCCCTGAAAAAAATAAATAGAGCTTGGCTGTGACTTGGGTCCTCAGCCAAGAACACAGCCTCTTCATAGATAGACAACTGAGAGCTCGTGTCTGTAGAGGCAGGACCTATTCACATCAGCCACGAGACATGGGGAAAGGAGCCTGCATCCTAGTTCTGCATACTGAACTAAGTAATTGACTCATCAGAAGGAGTATGAAAGGTGATTATTACTTAGAAGGACTGGGATTAAACTACTGCTATGGGATATGTGGAGCATTTTCCCTCAGAGATTTTTTTCTTAATCACAGAGGTTATGTCTATATTGCTAAATAAAAGCCAGGCAGGCATGTGTTCACATGATTAAGCGTACTGATATAGCCTTAGCAAGTGAGATGGAATGCTTCAAAACAGGCCCAGGTAGTGTTATGGGTTTAGCCAAGTAGGCCAAAAATTTAGGCTTTAAAGTTCAGACTAGGCCTGGAATTGTCAGCTGACTTGAGCTGGGCTGAGATAGCTAAGAGCTGATTTCTTCTAACCAGTAATGTTGTATTCCATACCATATTATGACATCATCTCAGAAGGGGTAAGAGCCAGTGTGTGGGTGTGGCTTAGGCAGTTTCATCATGGCTGAACTAGGAGGAGAACATCTTGCAGCTCTTCTACTGTTCTAGGCCCTGCTCTGGCTGCTGTTACTTGCATTTTGTTTGAGTTTCAGGGAAGTGGAATTTTCCCTTTTCACTCTGCCTTGGACAGTTGGCATTTTATCAGCTCAACCCAAGACAGATAAGGTAGAAGAGGATAGTTAGAGACATATTTGGTACCACATGCCATGGCCCAGAATACTATCCTGGGCCTTGAGAAACAGGTACTGTGGAGGCACGGTACTACAGATTGCATTGAGTCAGACAATGGGGCTCATTTCAAGAACAATCTATTGGCCACCTGGGCACGGGAGCATGGTGTTGAATGGGTATACCACATTCCATATCATGCACCTGCTGCTGGAAATGTTGAAAGGTGCAGTGGACTGTTGAAAACAACTCTGAAAGCATTAAGTGAAGGAACTTTCAAGAACTGGGATAAGCATTTAGCCAAGGCCACCTGGTTGGTTAACACTAGAGGCTCTGTCAATCGAGCTGGTCCTGCCCAAGCAGAATCCCTCCACACGGTAGATGGAGACAAAGTTCCAGTGATTCATTTGAGAGGCATGCTAGGGAAATCTGTTTGGATTACTTCTCCCTCAGGCCAAGACAAACCCATTTGTGGGATTGTTTTTGCTCAAGGGTCCAGAAACACCTGGTGGCTAATGAGAAAAGATGGGAAGATTCAGTGTGTGCCCCAAGGCAATCTAGCCTTGGGGAAGAACTAATTATGTGCTTTGAGTTGTGTTTTGCAGGAAACCAGACAGCGGATGAGAAAGACCCAAACAAAGCTAATACTGGTGTCCCATGATGTCCAACAATAAGACAGCCCTAACCCATGAACCAGTCCTGAACTTGGAACTGTGACTTTAACCAAAAGGCAAAGGATCCAAGCTGAATTGATGCTGGTGTTGATCCTTGATGACAAGACATTTGTCTCGAAGGACTACATATGGACTATATTGTCCTGGGTTGAGCTGGCAAAACGCCAGCTGTCCAGGACAGAGTGAAAAGGGTTCCTCCTCCCCCCAACCAGCTAAGGGAAAGAGAAGAGAGAGAGAGAGGAAAAAAAAACCTCTAAACCAGGTTTATGCTGAAACTAACTACATGTATTTATACAAAAAAGAGAAAATTAAAAGGAAACTACAATATAACACACACTTACACAAGTTACATATATATATAAAACAAGGAATAATTTCCCACTCCCCAATTAATACAAAGCAAAGTCTATTACACTAGATCTGCAAGTACTCTAAGAGACACATAGCAAGAAACAGAGTAACAACAAAAATGTTTCTACTTCCCTGAATGCAAACAAAATGCAAGCAGAGGCAGCAGGGGCAGGAGCAAGGCCTGCTCCAAGACAGAAGCTGGATCACGTCCGGCTTGTACCTCGGCCATAGCAGAACTGACTAAGCCACCCCCACACACTGGATTTTACACCCTTTGAGATGATGTAATATGGTATGGAATACAATATTATTGGCTGGAAGAAGTCAGCTGTTAGCTAGCTCAGCCCAGCTTAAATCAGCTGACAATCTCAGGCCTAGCTGAACTTTAAAACCTAAATTTAGGCCCACCTGGCCAAACCCATAACATATATATATATATATATATATATATGCATATATGCATGGGATATAAGCAAATGCGAGAATACAAGAATTGCGTGGAAAGACTAGTGTGGAATAAGGGGTGGAGAATGTGATGGGTTTGATCCATGGCTTCCTCAGTAACTAGGTGTAACTAAGGAAGTGGACATTGCATGAGTATTCCACACACGTTTTCCACATAGAAGAGGAGGAGGGGAGATAGGAAGGAGTTTAATCTTCCTTCTTCCAGCAAGGCTTGGGGGAGCAGGAGAAGCCTGGATGGTCCCTTGTTTCCGTTGGTTTTCCTAGCTTGGGACGTGGTGGGAGTGTATCATTGCCTGTTCTCCTCCTTTCTTGAAGTTTTTAATGTATTTTCCTGTTTCTTTTGGTTTGGTTTGGTTTTGTTCCTCCTCATTCCTTGTTACCTCTTCCCTCTTCCCTTTCTTTTCCCTGGGGTGGGGCCCCACACAGTGTGTGAAATTGCATATGTAGTTGCAAATGTTAGAAAATATAATTTCTGTTTTAATTCAGTTCAGTTTCTTTTGAGTTCTTTTCAGGTCTTTTTTTCCCTTTGCTGGGAAGACTCTGGGAGGAGGGAGGAGGCAGTCCAGGGTTGGTAAAAAAAACTAGACCAACCCGAGACAGGTAGCAAACTAGCTGTTGAGCAGTGCAGACAGTCAGGAGACCAATTTTTATCTCAGTTTCTGGGCCTCTTGTTTAGCAAAATAGAGGCTTGATAGGATTACTGTGGTATATCCACTGCACAAGACATTGGCTAAGGTCGCAATCTTCAGACATCTGCCTTTCTGCAGCAGCTCCCTCTTCTGTCAATGACACAGGGCTCCCTCTTTCCCCATACTGTTCAGAGGATTGGCTTAGAACATTGATCTAAAGTTTGGGCCATACCACTTGGAAATGTGCCAGTCCTACAGAGAAGAGGAAGAAAATAACAAAAGGGAGGTGACAACAGATGTCAGTAATATAAAGGCAGAGAAGCTATGTCCATTTCATGTTCGGTTCTACTGATACAGCTGTTTCTTTATTTTGTCTTTATTGTCTAGTGTATTCGTATCTATGTACATGCATATATTTTATATGCAAGTGAGAGGCAGTTTCATACTGCAGCTAAAGAAAACTAACCCCTAGCTGCAGTCAAGTGCTGCCACCACTTTCCTTATACTCTTTCCTTAGGATTTGTCTCACTTGCAGTGAACCAGTTCCAAACACCAAACTAGCACAACTGTACCCTAACTTCTGTCAACTCAGCTCCCTAAATAAATTCACCATTGAATAGGACCCCATCATGGTGAGCATGTGCTGGAACTCAGACGGGGAGGTGCCTAACTGAGAGGCAGAAGGAGAAGCAGGACTGAGCTTTGTGTCAGCCAGCAGCTGTTGGGCAGGCTCAGCTGTGCTTCCAAACATACTCCGAGCCAAGATTTTTATTCAACAAAGATTTGTTGGACCTAACAATATCTAATATGTACATCATGACACAAGTAGAAACAGGTAACTTTTTATGGTTTTGTTTTGTTGTTTGGTTCTGTTTGGGTTTTTTTCCTGTAGGGTGGATAACAATTTATTCCTTAAGACCTGAAAACATGATTAATAAACAGACTGAGATACATGAGTCAATTTGAAACTGGAGCACTTTCTCCTTTTCAGTATCTTCTGTCTATCCAGTCTTACCTTGAATCTCCCATCAAAGTAACATCCCAGCAAATACCTGCTGCTTCCTGTCCAGTGAAGGAGCCATAAGGAGCAAAAAACCTCTGTGGTCTGAAATTTTTGCTTATTCTTTTACAATGTTGCTTTCCGAGCACATTGAGAGTAAATCACCTCTATGGGCTAGATCTCTCAGAAGGTCACTACATTATTAATAGATGATTCAATTTAGCTAGTTAGAGGAAGAACAGTTTCTGAAGTTAGATTGGATTTCAACCACCCTTCTTTGATTTATGTCATTTTTATCCTTTAGCACTAATGGCTCCCAGTGCATGGTTTGCCACACAGTTATAATTCCTGTGTCTCTATAATACCAAAATGAATAGCTGCCAGGCAGTGCTAATCCTTGCTACCATCTTGTTGGATATTTTATTGCCCCCGGTCTTGTTTGGATCTTTCCCTGAAAAGGATTTTAACTTGATCTTGAAATTGCATTATTGCATTTCCTAGTCATGCCTTCCTGCTTCTACAATCTCTCACCATAAATGTTGCTGCTGATAATTTTACGTTGAGCACTAGCATATCACAGAATCATAGAACCCAAAAATGTCTTGAGTTAGAAGGGACCTTAAAGATCACCTGGTTCCAACCCTTTCTGCATGGCCAAGAACACCTTCCACTATAACAGGTTGCACTCAGTCCTATCCAACTTGGCCTTGAACACTTCCAGGCATGAGGCATCTACAACATCTCTGCTTGGTATTGCAATGTATCCTCACTGCCCCGACATATGAGGCACACTCAGCCATTCTGATTTAGGAGAGCTGCCAGCATGAGAGCTGTCCTCTACCAACATGGCTTTTTAATAATGAAATTTGTTCTAAGAAGGAAGTTTTCAAAGTAAAAATAGTACCTAAGCACCAAGTCCCTTTCAAAAGGTAAAAACAGTGGCAAACATATTTCCCTGTACCTTTTTCTAAGATAAAGAATAAATAGAGTATGTCCTTCAGGTACTTCTCTCTAGATGCCACAATTATATTTCTTCTCCATAACTGAACAATATACAGAAACAATTTGCAATAAAGCCATAATGATACTGTGGAGTTTTCACTTATAAAGCACAGTAAGTTTTGTGTCACCAGAGGATATATGGTTTCTGCTCTGAGGCTTCTTTTGACTGAACAATTTCTTCATTAATCGTAGCCTTACATCATATGTAATAAGTTCCTTGCACAAAGGATTTAACATTTACAAATATCTTAAGAAATCAAGAGTACTAATGATTTTTCTCCTTGCTACTTACTGCATTCAAGAATTACTCTGGATGTTGATGTAGAGAGCAGGGGATATGGGGATTCCAAGAAAGAGTAGTAGTATTAGATTCACAGACACAAAGCAGAGAGATAACATTAGGCACCTTTTTTTCCCCAGGGAAAGGGAGAAAATGATGGGAACATATGGGGAAAAATCCAGTAAATCACTTTGAGTGCTCAGAGTGTATAAGACTTAAGACCTGAAAGTGTTAAGGCCCTGTTGAAAATGAAAGACAAGTCTCTTAGATTTACTGTGAGGGAAAAAAAGAAGCCATGCATAAAAGGCAGCTTGGATCTTTGGATTCGGCAAGTACTGAATCCAAAGATTCATCTTGCATATTTTATGATCAATATCCCAAGACAAATAACAACACTTTAAAAAACATTTGTTCCTTTCAGTTTTATTAAATTATGGCAAGTTACTTTCCCATTGATCAATTAAATAAGCAAGACTGGAACTTGACTATATATCCCTGTGTTGGTGTACCATAAATCAAGCCCACAGTCGAATAAGTGTTTAACTATGTATTCACAAACTGTTGTCTATAAAGGAACTTACCTATCAAGTCATATTTTTCTTTCTTATATGGAGAAATTTTTCTCATTGGCTGATGACTAACCACAGTGAACTTTATTTTCAGCCCAGTATCAGGATCAATTCTCACCCAGCAAGATCCCAAGGGGAAGCCATATGAGGAGTGGCTGAGGTCACTCGTTCTGTTCAGCCTGGAGAAGAGGAGACTGAGGGGAGACCTCATTGCAGTTACAACTTCTTAAGGGGAATAGAAGGGGTAAGTACTGATCTCTTCACTCTTGTGACCAGTGAAAGAACTTGAGGAAATGGCCTGAAGCTGTGTTGGAGAGGTTTAGGTTCGAGATTACAAACATGTTCTTCACCCAGAGGGTGGTTGGGCACTGGAACAGGCTTCTCAGGGAAGTTAGCACAGCACTAAGCCTAGCAGAGTTCAAGAGGCATTTGGATGATGCTCTCAAGCACATGGGGTGAGCTCTTAGGGTGTCCTGTGTAGAGCCAGGAGTTGGACTTGAAGATTCCAATGGGTTTCTTCCAACTTGACATGTTCTATGATTCTATGACACTATAATTCTATGTTTCCATTAACTCAATTAATTCTGGCAGCTTGAGGAAAGGACTCCATACCTTGCAGAAACAGGATTCATTCTTAATGTGAATATATGCATTTCTGGCTTTGTTTATCCTATGTTTGCTTTATTTGGCCCACATTTGTGAATAGAGTCCGAGGCTGAAGAAAACTGTATATCAAGATACAAGCAGCAAACCTATTTTTGCATGATAGATAGGAAAAAACTCCATGAATAGTAAGAACTTATCTCATCTATTATGACAAGAAAAGCCACAGGATAGGATGCCTGCCTTCCAGTGCACCCACAAGAAAAATGATCAATTTTCCAGAATGGATTTTGTGCCCAAAATGTGCCATGATATTTTCTGCAGACTTAGTAAATAGTTGGACCATAGCCTGTCCACAGTGGTTCACAATCTCTCTATATTATTTATTCAAAAGCATCAGCCACCTGCAGTTTTTTGCTTGCTGGTAGGAATTTTTAACCTAATGGGCAATCATATGTAATCTGTGTGCACTTCCTTGTAAATGTAAACCATTGAGTTCACTGGGCTTGTTAAGGCTATCAGGCTACTGGTGGAAGTATCTAAGACCCCCAGTGTAAGTTATTACTGCCCTAGAGGGAGATGTTCAGAGGCTGAGTTAATAATTTGTAAGGACAAAGCTATTTGGGATGCCAACCCTAATTTCACAATCATATTTCTCTTCTACTGATATCCTAAGAACTATTTCCCCGGTCTTTTCTAATTGGCCTTTTCAACATATTTTTCTCTTGAGAAGAAGATGGAAATCCACATTTCCAGAGTGGCTCAGTGCCTGAAGGGTGACATACGATCATTGCCATCAATTAGTGAACCACTGTGATGAGTAAGTCATGAGAGGAAAAGGAGTTTCTAATACCAAACTTAATAATGCTTAAACAAAAAGTTACATTTGATAAAATCCAGACAATTCATCATCAATGACCTGAGCTTATGTATAAAGTATTTTAAAGGGAAAGTCACCAGTTTTCTCCTGATCTTAAAATGCCTTCTGTTGTAAAAACATGCCTTTTAATGGGCAGATGATACAACATTAAGAAACCTGTATTCTCTTTCTCCCTTCATCCCAGCCAAGTCTGGTGCTGGTGATGCTTCCCAGAATTTAATTTCTTAGAAATGGCAGGACTTGAACAGGTTTGGCTGGTCCCAGATGCCATTATATGTACAGAGAACCAGTCACCCTATTACAGTGCCCTTTAAAAACAATGGAATATTCTTTACTAAGTTTGCATAAGGTCACAAGCTTAAACTCTAAAGTCAAAAATAATGTATCAATTCTAATTCATGATGCTAAAATCTTTATTGTACATCTTTCACCTCTGCTAACATATATTAACATATTAGGAATCCATAGAGGTTGTCTTGGGTTGAGCTGGCAAAATGCCAACTGCCCTATACGGAGTTACTCCACCCTGCCCCCGCTTCCTGCTGAGAAAAGGGAGAAAGAAAAAAACCTCCAAGATTGAACCTTAAACTAGTTATATATGTTCATAGATAAAAGAGAAAATTAAAAGAAGACTACAATATAACATGCACCTACACAAGTTAGAAATAACAAAAAATAACTCCCCATCAAAATCAAATCCCACTATTCTAGCTACAAATCACTCAGGAGAACTCAATCACCCAAGGGACAGACCCCAGCAGGAAGACCAAGAACAAACATTTTACTCTCCCAAGATAACATAGCGGTGAGGTGGTAGGGCCTGGTCCAGGAAAACAGCACGATTCATCTTTCCCAGACAAGCAGCCATCAGGAACTGAACCTAGCCCCTCCTATACCTGCTTTTATATCCAAGATGATGTCAGAACATGGTACGGAATACCATTGGCCAGTAGAAGTCAGCTGTCAGCTAGCTCAGCCCAGCTCAAGTCAGCTGATTATCTCAGGCCTACTCTGAAAACTAAAGCCTAAATTTAGGCCTAGCTTAAACCATAACAGGTTCCTACTAGGAAGTCTAATTTAGACAGACATCCCAGAGTTGCCACTAAGCCTGTAGCCTAACATTTTGTTGAACTGTGAATTGCATGCTCTTTTGATCAAACTCTGTCTTGCCAGAGAAGAACCACATCCACACTCAAGGTGATCTGAGAGTAGTAAAACTGTACCTACAGTGCACTTTTAAAACTGCCAAGAAAGAATTACAGATTAATTTTAAAGATTAATTTCAGGGTCTTGTCTGAGTCATTGAGGGTCTTGGTCTGGGAGGAGAATGTTCAGACCCATGCAAAGCATGAGATTTCCGATAGACATGAAGGACATATATCTTTCCACCTTGCTTGTCTGTAATTAGTACCTTCTTGGTGCAGCCATCTTAGCTTATAGCAAAGGAGACACTGGCTATTTTCATCCAGGCCAGTTCTTGCCAGCCTCAGTAACCTGCTGGTTTACATCTGCTTTGCAGTTTTTGCTTCTGGGACCCAGATGATGCCTGCTCTTTTTACAATGCAATATATTCTTCAATGGAAAAAAGGGAAGGGAATGCATGAGAAAAACCAGTGTCATGCAGCAGATGGACTGTGGGGAAAACTGTTTAAGTCATCTGATTATTTTGTATGATTTTTTTGGAGGTGTGGATGTTCTCCTTCTGCTTTACAGTACTGAACTTTGTGCATTGGCCACATAGTAATATAGCACTGCTTGTACAGAAAAATGGGGGTCATGATCCCTGGTGTACCAAACCCCTGTAATTTCAGTTTCTGGGCAGCTTCATATGCCCAACATGTTGTCAGATTCTAGCATATGAACAGGTTAATACATGAGTATAGGCTAGTTTAAATTTCTAAAGATATTTATTTGCAGAATCCCAGGATAAGAGTTCTCCTACAAAAAGTCCAAGATTTTAATTTGCCTGTTATTGCTGTCATTTCCAAGGATGTATCAGAAGCCAGATAAGATCATTCAACAATTTATTACAGCTCCAAGGCTTTGAACTAAGATAAATCAAAGGTAGATTTTAAATTTGAAAATAACGAGTCCTTAATATCTCCTTGGTACTTGGCAAGAGTAATATGTTGGGGTTTTTACAGTGGAGTGGGAAAGGACTGCGTACTTTTCCTGAAATCAAAATGTATCTTGTATATTCTTTCTGTTAGAGCAAATGAAATTTTTTCCTTTTGGCATCTTCAACATCTGTTCTGATTCAGCAAGGTACTAAAATTTAAGGCTACAAATACCCTGAGATTAGCTCAGTTGGTTAGTGCCTGGTGCTAATAATGACAAAGTTGTGGATATGATCCCTGTACGGGACATGCACTTTAAAAGTTGGGTTTGATGATCCTTGTGGGTCCCTTCCAACTCAAAATATTCTGTGATTCTGAATAAGAATGTAGTGTTAGTAGAACTGCTTGTGTCTCCCAGCTAAGGAACTTGCTTAGACATAATGATGAATTCAGCCTTAATTAGTATCTAATCTGGTGAGTCCTTCTGAAGACAAGGAAGATATCAAGTGCATCTTGGCTGGAATGTTTCAAACGCAGAAGGAATCAGGGTTCTCTTGGTTTAGCCATGAAACGTCCTAAGTAACTAACCAGCTTCATGATGACACTTATCCATGTATTTATTCATTTTAGATAAGGAGAGAGACAAGACTCCTAAATTTGGAATTACCCCGACATTGCTAGTCCTACAAAATAAATTGCTAAGGAAAAAGAGACAAAGAAAACCCCTAAGACAGGAATGCAACCACATCAGCACAAAAAATGAAGTACCTTTCTTGTCAGTGAGGAATTAATTTAGATCATCACATCAGGTCTCTCTACCTATCTGTTCTTGCAGATTAAATCAAAAGAGTAGTTTAAATTCTGTTTACCTAATGGAGGGAGTCAATGCACTTTTTTAGTGAAAAGATAGTGGGGGCAAGAGGAGGGGTTGACTTGTTTTTGTAAGATGAATTAATTATATTTAGATACCTTTGTATATATACTAGGAATGCAAATAGGAAATCAGAAAGATGCTGGAAATTGAACCATCTCCCTACAGAGAATTTCTACATCTGCATATGTAAGACTACTCATGGAAAGAGAAGGTAGCTCCATGGAATACAAAGAGTAGAAAAAGGGTAGATAAGGAATGTGAGTTTTGAGAACAGCCTTCTAAACAGTTTTTTAACTGGATGCTAAACTATTTAGAAGTTAATAGAATTGGTTTTAAAAACATACCTATTTGTTGCATGCCAGCTTAAGTCGTAGCCTCCTGAAATCCTCATTGCCACATCCTCCTTTCTCATTCCTTAAACTGGTACAGAAATTGTGTGACCTCTGGAAGTTGCATGATGTATGATGCTTTTTGATTCTCTTCTACATCATTTCTCTGCCGCTGGTTTATGTGGGTTTTTTACTTCCAATATTTTTAAGTACTTCCCCTGATCTGGAAAATAAGAGTCAGAAAATCACTGGAATAAAAAATTGTTGGCAAAGATAAATGTAAGTAAATAAAGTAATGGAAAAAGACAGTGCTGTGTATACTTTAAATACAGAAGAAAGCAGCTGTCTGGTGAATTTGCCTTCCTGCAGCCAAAGCCATTTAGCTTCTGTTTAAGAATAGTGGCAAATAGTGAAATACTTAATGGAAACAGATATCACTGGGGCTACTTAAGTAAGAAAAACTAAAGTGGTTAAGTACTTGAGGGGATATAACATTTAATGATGGATACTTATAGGGAGTTTTATGTGTTCCAGGAACCACACTTACTGCAATTAATCCTTAGGATACCCCAGGGAGATGACTTTGTAATAAATAGTTTCCTGCTCAGTTTGCAGAAGGGGTTATAAGCAGGGAAACAAGATGTTATTGTAATATGCACAAGACTAGATGACACTTTGGCAGGAACAGCAGGGCAAGAACTCCTGAGGTTCTGGGTTTCTGTCCTTCATGCATGTCCTCAAAAGTGGCAGAACCAAAGTGGTGTGGGAGATAAACACACACACTTATTTTGTGTGTGTGTCTGGGTACTCTATTCCTAAGAGTGGATCTCATACACTGAAGTCCCATAAAAAGATATCTCAAAAAAACTATTGGTGTAATTTTCAGGCTGGAAATCCATAGCTTTCCTTCATGACTTTCAATGCTATGACTAGTGGAAATTTAAGTCAATGTCACAAAATAAAAACATAAACAACAGAGAGGTGGGGTTTGTTGTTTGGGGTTTTTTTTTATTTCAGAAGCAGTATGGAGAGAAAAGTATTTCTTTGCTTGTATTTTGAGGATGAAACAAGAGTTGGCATAATTTGAAAATGTCTCATATTTTCCCTTGGGCTTTTAAATATCAGTGGCTCATTTGAACAGCAGAGGTTGTAAAAATAAAACAAAATAGAGAGAATGTGAAAAAAGCCAAAGGAAAATATAATCAGAATGGAAAGGAAAGAAATTTAGCTTATAATTTAAAATTTCTCTATTATATTCGAAACACTCTCATTTTTTTCCCCAACAGACTCATAAAGCAAGTCTTCATCTACCTGACTGAGGTTATTACCTTCACACAATAATTTTATGTTCTTCCATTTAAAAGCATTTTATTGGACATCCCAATTATAGAATATTATCTTTATTACTAGCATTGAGTAGGAGTAATAGGCCAACATGCTATTATAAGGACAAAAACAAAGTCATTACTCCTTCAAACAACTTGCATATTCTTTTTAATGTGATGTGTAAAATGGTATAATGAGAACCGTCCTGAATTGTAGTCATTTTCTTGATTAAATGGTGGCATGTACAGAAGGTTCAAAGATATTTTTTCTTGTAACTCTTACATCTAAAATAACTTGAGTTTTAAAGCAAGATTAATAGAGAATTAATATGGACATGAATAATTTTATTCAGTGACAGTAACAGTTTTTAAACATCAGAGTTCTAGGACAAGTAAAAAGGAAGAATCTGATTTTGATACAGCTGAGTGTTCTGAATAATAAAAAATGAATTAACCTGCCATGACTGTCAGTGGCATAAGTCTATGGACTTCAGATTGTTTGTTCAGAATGTTTGCAGTGATGTTGTCACAGTTTCTGCACAGGAAGGATGGATAGCAGCTGTTCTTAGGTAATATCAGATATGCTCAGATACTGCTTTTTGCATTCAGCTATTCCAGCTGATAATCTATTCCTGCAAGAAGAATAGCACAAAGACCAACCATACTGTGAAGACAAAAAAGTAACTCTAGAAATTCTATTATGATTTGAATTACTCAATTACAATACTTTTCTCCTAAAAAAAAAAAAAAAAGAAAAAGAGGAAAAAGTATTATTTTTGTCCTTGTAGGACAATGGCCAATATGCAATTTGAGTCTATTCTGTAGTTTTATAGGTAGCAGCTCTGCTTTTTTGCACTTCTATTATTTTATTGTATATCACTTTTTTATCAAGAAAACAGTCACGATTTGGCCATATTGCCTCACAATTTACAATGATACATATTGCAATGACAAGGACCTGTCTCATACAAATAGAAAGCAGGAGATTTTTTTATGTCAAATTTTTTATTCCTAATATTTTTTCATATATGGTCTCTGACAAAGAAGCTAATGGTAAGTAGGAAGTTATAAACCCTCTGTTTACATGAACAATGAATCCTCATCCTAATCTAAGAAGATGAAGTTCTCTTACAGCATTAAAATAATTTGCAGAAAGATCCTGAATCCAGGAACAGAGTGGAAATATCTGTGTGAGGTTGCTACAAGTCTAATTAACTAGAGGCAGATTTGGAGGGAAGGAAAAGATATACCTAATCCTTGGTAGCAAGGGATGAGAAACCATCCTGCTTACTACTAATGCCCAAGCAGCCTCAGAAGAAAGGATGTGACTTCACAGCCATATTTAAGAAAACCAAGAACAAAAAACCAATGAGAGCAATGAGAGAAACTCTCTCTAGGGCCAATATGGTTTTAAAAAAAGACCAAGAGAAGGCCTTACAGAAAGAACTGCAAATTAAGAAACAGCAACAAACAATAAAAAGAAGAATAGGGTAATTCACCAAAACCTGTCCTAGAAGAGATGCTGAGGCAGTGAAAGAAGGAGCATTAGCAGAATCCATCCTTAACAAAGGAACAAAGAGTACACAAAAGAGACAAAAGCTTCTGAGCAAGTGGTATACAGGACGTCTGAGCTAATTCCTGTGTCTCCACAACAGATTTGGAGCAACTAGTGCTAAGACTCCTGCAAAGAGGTATTCCCAGGAACCACTGGGATTTGTATTTCACATCAACAATATCCTGAAGAAATATTCAAGATGTAAGCATTGCCTTCATGCTTAGGGGTGGTGTTAGCTGTACTTCTGAGCCTCCACTCATGGAGCATAAGAAAAGCATAAGGAAGTATAAGCTCAGCAGGAGGAGGCTTGGGAGAGGGCTCATAGTCCTCCTATATATCAGCTGGGCCCAGCACTTCACACTCACTGCCATTTGTCTTCTGCAGCACTTTGGAGGTATGTAATTCCTTATCCTGCAGGTGACAGATATCTTTGGTATTATTGCTGCTCTGTGGGCAATAAATCTCCACTCAAATATAAGCCTAGGTCATACCATATGACAACTTCTTTACTTATTTGCATCCCTGTAAGGCAGGCTGGCAATTATACAGAAAGTATGTTACCATGGCAACACAGGGAAACTGCAGAATTACTTAACATTTTGTTCTCCAAAGTCTTCAGTATTCTGAGCTTAAATTTTGAACAAAAAATCATAACAAATGGTGCCTATTTCATAAATAGTGCTTCCTACGTCTTTTAGAAGTAATTGTTTCTTTTCATCAAAGCATTTTATATTTTCATCTTTGTTGAATTATCGAGTTTAATAAGTAAAATATTCCTCTATCCCCTGTTTAGAATTTTTTTTTTTGCAAAAAATACCACTTGATTATTAGTCAAGTCAAATACAGTAATTATTTCAGCACAGTTAATACGTAAGTCCTCTCACACACCTCCCACTCAAACGATTGTAGACAGCTCTGACAGCTCCTGAGTCCTGGTAAGCTCTGGAACAGCACAAAAGAATAGCTGACATTTTATTCTGCATAGGAAGGGAAGAGTCAAGCAGTCAGAAGCATGAGAAGGGGCTCAAAGAGGTGAGAGGAATACAACCATCCAATGCCCAGGTCATGGCCTGATACCCACCAATTCAAGATGTAAAACACCCTGACTTCTGGCATAAATCACAAGGCTCCTTCTGGCTTAGTTCCTAATTCAAAACCAAGGCTCAGATAATCAAATATGGCCTTTGTCACCCAGGTCCCACAAGCTGTCCTGGTTTCGAATGTCTCTCTATTCTATTACTTCACCTCACAAACATAGACAATGCATGTAAAGGCAAAAGCTGTTAAGTGGCCTAAGGATATTCATTGTGTGCCTCTTTGAGCAGAAATAACTATAAGCAAACATGAAGCAGTTATGGTTTTATGACTCCTTTCTTCAAACAGAAGGCAGACAGAGTGCTCACTCCGAGCCTTTTCAACAAAATGGAACCATGCGATACAGATAGAAAAATTTAAAGCCCATTAATGCATAACTAATGCTCTATACTGAGGTAAATGCTCTGGCTTCAATTTTTTTTCTAAAAGATTCAACACTGCTAGCAGGCTACTTTAAAGTCTGATTTTGAAAAACATACCATCCATCCATTCACTGTCACATTCAATAGAAAAACACACATTGAGTTCTGAAGATGAGAGTTTGAAAAAGTCTTGCTGTGCAGTGTCTTTGATCTACATTCCGTGCTAATTAACCTATATCTTGCAGTTGAAAACAGACCTTAGTTCCTTATCAAGAAGCTTAATTATGTTACCTATATTGCATTTATGAAATAGATGATAAAGTCCAGTCTCAAGTCTGTGTTAACACCATTAGCCAATAAGACTGAGAGAGAGCTGGTCAGGAACAGAAACTATGAAAATGTCCAAAGCATTTGCAAAAATAAAACATACAAAATTCAACCACTATGGCCTACCCAGAATTATCCATTGCCTTACTACATACAATAAATATGCAACCAAAAATTCAAAATAGCCCAACTGTTTATATAAAATTCTAGAGTTTGAGGCCAACAATACAACAGGACATAAAGTAGTAGATCAGCAAAAACTCCCAAATAAAAGCAGCAAAGATATGCAGATTTTTATTTGAAACAATAATGTTGATGCAAAAGAACCAGAATGCCAGACACAGTAAAAAGCAGAAGCAGCAAGAGGGAGAAAGGTAACACAAGTTGATACTTAATATTGTCACCAAGTCTACTGACGTGTCAACTGGAGCAACAAGATCAGAGCTGTGAAAAGAAAATGGTAAATATGAAGCAGCAACTCAATCATTAAGAAGCAACAACCAACTAATGGTAAAAGACATCTAGCTACCAGGAAGCCAACTACTTGAATAAAAATACAACAAATGAAAGATGACCACCTGGTACCACTAAAAGGAAAAAACCAGCCAGCTTCACACACAACAAAATTACATGAATTGAATAGAAAAAGTAGGAAAAAGAGAAGCCTGAAGATAAAGCTGCAGGAAGGTCTTGGTCACACTGCATACATTATTTGAAACTAATTAATTTTTTCTGTAGTTTCATGTAGTTGTAACACAGCATTCACAATGAAATGAACTGATTTCCAAGTGCTAAAAAGTCTGTATTTCTTCTGGAGAAAATGAGGTATCATCATAGGGACAGGATTACTTATCACCTCTGACTGCTTGCCCATTTCTGTTTGTAAAAGTGTTGATTTCTATTCATGGGATAGGATTCCTTTCATATCACAGCAGTACTTCCCATCATGCCAAGCCCCAAATACAACCACGTGTCAGAATAAAGAGAGAAAGTATGACACAGTACCATCATCAGGGGTCTTTGAGAAGTCAAGCTGGTTCAAT
Organism: Pithys albifrons albifrons; assembly: GCF_047495875.1. NCBI lineage: Eukaryota > Metazoa > Chordata > Aves > Passeriformes > Thamnophilidae > Pithys > Pithys albifrons. The sequence continues at coordinate 49,625,569 of NC_092462.1, read as the reverse complement.
TCCCTGCCCTGTCACACACTTCTGAAGTAAACTTTGATAAGCCACATCAGGCAAGTCAGTATATCATAGTTCATAGAGCCCTGGCATGGCTTTCCACAGGTCTCTGCAGGTGATCCACAAACTTGCATGGGGACACCTATCTGCTCCTGTGGTCACACTTAGGAAACCTTCCTATTTGTTGAATGAAGATAACAAACTTCCACATGCTATAAAGATGTGCATATAAGATATAAGTGGCAAAGAGGTAGTGAAATATTAGATCTGCATCCCCTCTTTATTCACAGAGCACAAACTTGTGAAAAATCTAGTGGGTATAGGCTGAAAGAAATCTACAGCCACCTCTGTAGAAAACATATGGCTGAATTCAATCTTGGTGTAAACAAAAATATTCTAAGTTTCACACAATTTCATTTCCTTCTTTTTATTTCACGCTTTTCCCAATAGCTGCAAACTATCGTCAAAGCCCATCACAAACTAAGTCATTTCTGAAGCCAAGCTATGCATTTTTTAACACCATTTTATCTTTTTCCATATGTCACCTCATCTATTTCTGTTGCTCTTCTTCACCTGTAAGCCAGTTATGTATCTGGTAATTCATTCTCCAGTAAAGCCTGATTCATCTGTAACCACATAAGGACAGATTTCATGATGAAATCCCTATGCAAGATGGTTTGGAAGACTGAAATTTCAGTTTCCCCTAAACACATTTTTCCAAGGCATTCCTTTACTAGGAAAAAACCTTCTTAAATCCTGTGAAATTAACATATTCAATAATACAATGTGTAAGGCCAAAATTGCAAAATAGAGAAGTTGTTTCTAGACTGGTTTTGTTTCATTCCATATTTCCCTGTGCAGTTTACTCCTTTTTAAGGACACTCTTGAGAGGCGTAAGCTATATTTTGCCATGTCTACAGTAATTACAACATTATTTCACCCATTTTAACAGACATCTTTCCACATTGCCACTCTCATAATTTTTTGCCTGCATATCCAGTCTTTCAACTCTCAATCAGTGTTTTCTCTACCATTTACTTTAAATGTTTGGAACTTGTGGAGACACTTTACCATTTCCCTAGGCCACTAAACTATTAGTGTCTAAAACAGGTCATTAAATATCTACATTGTTTGACATATTGTTATTTTTAATACATGTGGTAGTGTTTCAGCCCTTTTTTGGAACATGCAGTACTACTTTTTTCAAATAAATGTGAATAAATTTTTGTCAGCTGATTTCATAGGATGTTATAAAACTGAAATCAAATCCAATGCTGCAGTCTGTACAACCACTGATTTTCTACTGTGCTTTCAATAAAAAGAACAATTCAAAAAATGCCTGATAAAAAAACCCCCCAACTTTTGTAAGAATTGTAATACTTCTTGCTCAAAATGGTCTTCTACGTTTAGAGATACATTTTTCCGTACAATTCTACTATGCTTCTTGAATCAGAATTTAAATGTATGGAAGCCCTGTAACTATCTCATCTCCTCTACCCCTTTCCTCCCTGCTGCCAGCTCAATAATCAGTATGATAAGGTGTGTTTTCTCCCATTTTTCTGCAAGTGGCAGGTTAAGTGTCATACCAAAACTAAATGCCATAAATTCTGCAGAGCAGCAACTCCCCTAGGCTCTGCTACTTGAAGCGTTTCCTCGCTTGCTTCCCTGTCCTCCTCTGAAGTAATTTCTTTATGATCTGATCTTTTTTCTAGTTTGTGTGTGCACATATGACAAAAAAATTTTACGGAGAATCTCAATCTTTGCCATTTCAATTCATAATTAATTCATTCCTCTTCATTTATTAATGAACTAATTTCTTCCTAAGGTTAAAGTTACTCAAAAAGGAATAAGGCAGAACTTTTACAGTGTATTAAGGTCTCTCATACATCACTGAAGAGATCTGTCTCGATGGCCTGCTTCCCAGAAGAGTCCACACATCACAGCAAAGAATAACAGAAACTGAATGTTTAGGAAAGCTGGGACCTGAAATCTGTTTTCGATTTGTTTGCACTTCTTATTTCTAAGCCACGTAAATCTGATTAGACTCTTTGGAGAGGAAAATGAAAGCAAACACCTTACCCATTACTCTATAATCATCCTCAGATAAAATCTTTTTCACAGCTTTTGAAAACATGCCTCCCCACCTTCACATCTGTGGCTAGTATTTATTTTCTGAGGACCATGAAAGTAATCATTTGCATTTGTATACAAAATACTTTTTATGATCATTATCTTCCTGGAATGGGAAGCTCAGGATTTCAGAGGTCCCAGTCAGGATTTATAAAGGCAAAACAGACTGTGTGTCCCAGTGCAACTTTTCCATGTTGGAGCAGCAGAGTTGTGCAGGTTTGGCTCACAATTTACACACATAAATTTACCCCTATGTCTAGTCTCATCGTTGCACTGAGCTATATGCCGCTTCCTATAGGCAGTATATTCAAGGTGAAGGGAAGTGTGGGTAAGTGAAGATAATCTGTCCATACTACTTGCAGAGTTTTTGAATATTGAATGGCACTAGCCACACCTGCTGTATCATGCATGCCTCCTGTTCTCCCTACCCACTTGTGACTGCATGTTACACGCTGGTTTCAGATTAGGCTCACTCTCCTTTCTCCTCATCTCTCTGTTCTTTTAGAAAATAGGTCTTTAGCTCATTCAAGTATGTGATATGCATATTTCTAAAACAAAAAATAAGGTCAACCAAGGTCACCAATTACTGATGGAGCCTATTCTAAAATTATATAGCCCAGATGTGATTTTTTTTTCTTTTTTAATCAAATGTAGGACAAGAGTAAAGAGTACTTGAATTGACACATTAATATAGGAGACAGACTATGTGAAGAAGGATTTAGAGCTATAATCAAAGCCTGCTACATAAGAGCAGACTGTTGAAGCTGTAGTCAGTGGAGTATGATTCAAGTCACCATCCGTATTTTGATTTTTTTCATTACTTTGTTACTGAAGGCCTATATTGTATTTCTATACACAGATATACTCAAGCTGTAAGAGAGATCACAGTCACTGCTGGCAAGGAAACAAATTACTGAGTGCTGAAAACTCACATTTTAAATTAAATTATATTAGGGTTTGAGGAAATTCATACTTATAATTGTTAATGAGTTCTTATTTGTATATACTTAGAGAGGAAATCATTAATTGTGTGTGGTAGTCTGTATTAAGAGGCTTTAACTGCTGGCAAAGTAACAACTTTATTAACAACTGAACTACAAGTAGCAAGTAAGCAAGCCCAGAGGCCCAAAAGCCCAAAGAGCTCTCTTTAACAGAAGCTTTAACTCCTTTTAATCTCTGTCTACTGTTCATGTGCACATAAATCATTTTTAATTGGCTAAAAGTCTTTGCTCACAAGCTTAAGTCCTGATAGGTGGCTGATATCTCTCTCCGTGTTAGTAGTTCTCAAAGCACACCTTGTTATTTTTCAGGTTTTTTCCTCTTCTCTGCTTTCTCACGCCAGACCTAAATCCACTCAAGGCGGAGGCCAAGGCCTCCAGCAGCCCAGACTTCATCCACAATTGTGCTAATATGTTTGAGGGAAACACTTATTCGACTAGTGTTGAAATCAAGGAAGTTATAAGAAATAAATTGCTGAAGAATATGTGGCTATTCCTGTATAAAAATCAAATGCATAAAATTTCAGTAACTTGCTTCCCACAACTTTCAGTAGTTTTTGAGGAACCAAGAGACCAAAGCCTAGCATATTTTGTTAGTTTCCATGAAATTACTTCTAAAAACTGCACTTGAATTGTCTGCCTTCCCACAGTTGCTGTCCAGAAAGAAAATAACCATAATTCCCTTTCCTCCTATTGTTCATGTCATACTCAAATGCAGCCATCTTGTACTCCTCTATTGAAGTCCCTCAAATTTTGTGCCATTGTTGCAACTAATTCAGAGCCACTATTTTAGCTTATATTTTAGGACAAGCCAAGATAAGGGCCTGGAAATATCCACCGGACCGAGGTTGTTTAGGCCTAGCAGCAAAACTGAAAGAAAAAGTTAACTCCTTATGGCTCTTCTGAGGGCTTCAGAAAGCAGCCAAGGGACAGCCTTTGTGTACCACACATCACTAGGGTGGTGGCACCATTTTCCTGCCATGTACTGTTTGTTACCAGAACAAAGTCCAATTACACGGTCATTAATCAAATTCCATTTTTCCTAGATAGAAAGATCTGCACCTGAATCTAAGTGTAGTGCCTTATCAGTTCTTTCTGAAGTAACGTGTCTGTTTTTCTTCCATATATCAATTAAAGAGATTCAGTAGAGATTACTGAAAATGTTACCAGTTTATGTGAAAACATTAAATGTGAAAATAAGAGGTGTTGTCAGTTCAAGTGATAAGTGGAACAAGTCAGTATTCCAAGTTTTCCACATATAAATCATTCATCACGTGTATCTCATTAAGGCATTATAGCTGAAGAAATTATGATTTATTTCCTATTCTGTTCTCATAGTAAGGCTAGTATAGTCTGGGAATGCATCATCTCTGCTTGAACCATTTCTGGAATTAAATGCTTGCTGTATAATGAGGATAAAACGTCATGTCATATTTTGACAATGGCATTTAAAATGGTCTATTTATGGCTTCACAGTTCAAGGGCATTTACAGGGATCATTACCTTTACTTATTCTGCCAATTCTTTCAATAGTTTGACATAGTCAACTCGTAAGGTTTTAGAAAGTATTAAAGCACAATTTGCCTTAGTTTAAAAGAGGTGCCCACTTCGATACATTGTTGAATTTCAAACTAGAAAAAGACCTACATGTTATATGATTTATAGAATCATAGAATATGCTGAGTTGGAAGTGACTGATTAGGATCATGGAGTCCAACCCTTAGCCCTGCACAGGACCATCCCCAAGAGTCACACCGTGTGCTCAAGAGTGTCATCCAAACGCTTCTAGAACTCTGTCAGGCTTGGTGTTGTGACCACTTCCCTGAGGAGTCTCTTCCAGTGTCCAGCCATCCTCTGGCTGAAAAACCTTTTCTTAATATAAAGCCTAAACCTCCCCTGACTCAACTCATGCCATTTTTTCCAGTCCTGCCACTGGTCACAAGAGTGAAGAGATCTGTACCTGCCCCTCTGCTTCCCCTCTCAAAGATATTGAAGACCACAATGAGGCCTCCCCTTAGTCTCCTCCTCTCCAGGCTGAATACCAGCTGACTTCAGCTGCCCCTCAAAAGGTTTTCCCTTCAGACCCTTCACCATCCTCATGGACCTCCTTTTGATGCTGTCTAATAGTTTAATGTCTTACTAGTACTGCAGTGCCCAAAACTGCACATAGTATTCAAGACCACCCCAGTGCAGAGCAGAGTGGGACAATCCCCTCCCTTGACTGGCTGGTGATGCTGTGCCTGATGCCCCCCAGGAAACAGTTGGCCCTCCTGGCTGCCAGGGCACTGCACATATTCAATTTGCCATCAATCAAGACCCCCAGGTCCTTTTCCACATCACTGTTCTCCAGCCTCTCATTCCCCAGTCTATACACACAACCAGGGTTGCCCAATCCCAGGTTCAGAATCCAGCACTTCCCCTTATTAAACTTCATATGGTTGGTGATTGCCCCTCTCTCTGATTTGTTGAGGTCTCTCTGCAGGGCCTCTTTGCCCTTGAGAGAGTTGACGGCTCCTCCCAATTTAGTTTTGTTGGCAAATTTGTTTGGTATTCCTTTGAACTGTGTGTCTAAGTCATTTATGAAGATTTTGAAGAGCACAGGGCCAAGACAGAGTCCTGTGGAACTCCACTAGTGACAGGTCACCAGTCTGATGTCACCCCATTTACTGTAACTCTTTGTTCTCAACCTGTGAGTCAATTGTTCACCCGTTGTGTAACATTATATTATCCAGCTGTGCTGGACATTTTGTCCAGAATGATACTGTGTGAGACAATATCAAAAGCTTTGCTGAAGTCCAAAAAGATCACATCAACTGGATTCCCTTCATCAGCTGAGTGGGTTACTCTGTCATAGAGGGAAAGCAAGGCTTCCTCCTTGTGAAGATGTGTTGGCTGTGACTGATGATAGTGTTGTTCCCTAGGTGTTTTTCAGTTCCTCACAGAATAATCTTTTCTCTATTTTACCAGGCACTGAATTGACACTGACAGGCCTGTAGTTTCCAGGGTCGTCCTCCTTGCCCTTCTTGAAAACTGGGAGGTTAGCCAGTTATATTGTAAAACACAAGAGTGTATAATTAACCAAGAAATTTAAGCAGGTGTTTTTAAAGAGATTTTTACATTCCTGGAATAATTATTAAATTCTGTATGAAAAATGGTTCTTCTAACTTTGTATCTTTATGCAAAACACATGTTCCTTATAATTTTAAGCTCAATTTAAAAAAAAAATTGTTGTTATTGTTGAAAAGAGCATATTTTTTAAATAATGACTAGAAAAAGATACTTAGGAAGAAGCTATTATATTCCACTATATGTGGGAAGATGGGTCTAAATCTCTTTGACATTTTTCAGCCAACAATATGTCAAGTACTTATTATGTTATGTGCTTTATTTCATCTGAATAGCAGGAAAATTCTTACTGATTAAACTTCATTTACTATGCATGGCCATTGGCAAATTTAAAGAATAGATTTATTAGAGTTTTCCTGTTCCCTCTAGGGACAAGTTTTCCCTCTCTTTTCAGAAAGACGTGCAGAGCTTTCTAATACAAGTATTAACCCCTTAGCATCTACAGTAGTGATGTATTTTCCTACTTCTCTCCTAATTAAAATAATTCAGGTGCTGAGTACTTCAATTATTACTTCTTAGTACTAATGACTCTATGCAAGTGAGCTAATAAGACTGAATTATTAGTACTAATATACTCATTCCAACAGTGAAACTGTATGGCATCAGGTACAGCACAATGATGTGAATTTTATTTTTAACTACATATGTCCACAAGAAAAGCCTTATTTGCCTACAGATGGCCAATAGAAACAAGTGATTAACCCAGTTTTTTAAAGATATACATATTTTTCAGTAAGTACTAGCAAGACATATGAAGACCAACTATTGTATTTGAATGTAATTACAGGCACTGGATACACTTTGGTTACCACCTCTCCAGCGAAGTCAGGCAGAGAAGTCATCATCATCATGGCCAGGCTTCGCGAACGAAGATTTGAGAAGGGCACTACCCACGCTTGCTGCAAGCGTGCTGGTGGCTAAAAAGGCCAATATGGGATAGGCAGGTCCAGTCACAAAAGGCACAGCGGAACGTCTCCCTAGGTGACATTGGCAAAGAACGGTTCTTTCTGCATTGTCTTTTCTCCTCAAGACTGACTCTCCGTGCATTCTCAAAGGAAGCAGCAGCGTCGTGAATGGTGTGTCTCCATGAATCCCGATTGGAGGCCAGAGTGGACCACTGGTGGCAGTCAATATGGCCAAGGCTGAGGTGTTGTTTCAGGGAGTCCTTGTATCTCTTCTTCGGGGCTCCTCTCTTGCGGCAGCCGGTGGCGAGTTCACCATAGAGCACAATCTTCGGAAGGCGGTGATCCTCCATCCTGGACACGTGCCCTGCCCAGCGCAGCTGCATTCTCATCAGCATGGCCTCGATACTGTTGACCCCTGCCTGTTCAAGAACAGTGCTGTACTGTTAAAGTCATCCCACCTTCTGATATGTTCACCACATGAGCTTAGAAAAATCTCAGTTTAAGTCCAGGGTGGTTCCTTGCTACACTTCTCAAAGGTACCTCACACCCTAATGGGGGTGATATTTATCCTTGTCAGGTTCTCAAGGGACTTCAAAGCAGTGATCATTATCCATTTCAAAAGGAAATGGTTGGGTCTTTCAGAAATATGTATCATTTTTGTCTGGCTATGTTCATCCCAGAATCCTAGTGATTTATAAACACTACTGAACATAGCATATTCACACTATTCTAGTCAGAAGACCAGAGTTCTGGTGACTGCCATAGGTAATTTTTATAATTACAATAACTGATAATAAATGACAACTCCTTCATTCCTTTTGCAATGCCAGCTACTAAAACAAGTCTCCTTTCTCTTTGAGCAGATTTTCAAAGTGGGATGCAGAGCCATGTGTTCAGCATCCCTATGGGAAGAGGTGCATCTCCAAGCCTACTGTGCTCAGGAGCCACGGGCAGAAGGGTGAGTGCCTAAACAGGCTGAGGAAAAAAAGGCTCTTGCCGAGTCTCTAGTGTTAAATGACAGTGTGGGATTTTAGTGATATTGGTGTGAAATCAAGCATCAGGAAACCAAAATGTTTAATAGAATAGGAAAAATGTATTCCAGCCCTGGATGTACTCTGATTTTTCCTTACTTTGAACGCTTTTCCTGACCATCCCGAAACTTCCCTTTCTACTCTGCTGTTTGGCTCACTCTGCTCTCGCCTCACTCCTCACAGTAACCGGTTGCTCTGTTTGTAAAAGATAATTTCATTTTATATTGGTACAGCTAAGAGAGACAATGCCCCAAACGGAAAGCTACAGAAGCTTTTGCTGGGCATGGTTTTGCGAGAGTTTTGAACTCCAGTATTTGTATGCACTCTGTGTTTTCCTCTTTCCTCTCAACCAACCCCAAATCAGAAGAAAATGTTTCTGGGGGGGGAAAAAAAGTGAAACCCTAAAAATTAATTTCAAGCAGTTTGGGTCCCCACTGGTAACTACTGTAATGGGCTCTGCAGTGAGTAGTTCAAGGGAGTCAAGGTGATTGACAGCTCTCTCTGGGCTAATAACCACTGAAGCTGAGCCATTTTTTTCTACAGCTGAAATACTCCAACAGAAGCTTAAAAGAGCAACACAAACTTCTGCTTTTTCTCCACTTTGAAAATATTTATGTTATTACCAGTTTAGAGCCCTCCAGGGAACTTCTCTGCTTTCTAGCCAGACTTCAGTGATATGTCATAATCTGTACAGTGAGGCATATGTCATCCTTGCAACAGACTTCCTCACCTTTCTGTTCCTTTTATGTCATCTACAATAAAAAAAATTAAAAATAGAAATACAAATAAGATATGATATTGGAAAAATACCAAAAGGACTTTGCTCTGACTCAAGAGCAGTTCCCAAGATCTGAACAGCATTTTTAAAATTACAGAGGGAATTTTTCTCTGTTCCAAAACCTAGCTGTATTTTCACACAGTCCCTGACTTGATCATGGAATAGTCAGTAAGTTGATTCAATAGCCCTCATGGATTTAAAAATATTATACCAGTTAAGTTAGCTTAAACACTGGCAATACATTAAAATATTTTATTACACACTTCAGAAAATACAAAGTTATTTAAGTCTAAAACAGACTGTATATTCTGTTATAATATAGTTTATTAAGAAATAGCTGACTCCTTTTTTTCTTTAAAATAAGCCCTGGGCCAAAAAATCTATTCTTCGCCCATCCAGTTTTTCTACACTTTTCCCCCTCAACAACAATAATCCTTCTCCCACCAGTGTGTATTTTCCTTAATGCAAAGAGTCTCACTGAGAAATGGTGTGCTGACATCTTTGGTGGAATTTGGTGCTCAGCTCATGCAGTACTCAGATGTGCTATGAATAGTGTACACACAAGTCACCTCTTAATTTGCTCATTCCAGTACTGCGAATCAGCAACGTTCTGAACAGATTTTTGCAAGTGTTTATCACAGAAAAAAAATTTAGTTAATTTTACGTGAACTCTAGTACTGTTTTATTATCACATCAACACAAATTTCTCTTCCTAAACTTACGGGATCATGTTCTTCATTCTGTCACAAAAGACTAACCTTAAAAGTTAGTATTTTTTCATTATTTACTTCACCACAGCTGTGCTCCAGCTACATTAGTGTTCAAAGTACAGCCAGCCAGCCAGCTGTGCAACTGCTCTGTCAGCAACACAGAATCTTTTAAACCCCAAACAATAAAACGTTTAAAGATGTGTCAAACTCTTCAGTGGTAAACAGAATACTGAATGGGAACAACTGTTTGCTGGTTAATGATGGGTGAGAGATATAATTTCCTCCTCATGAAAACAGATGAATTTTTTTAGGACTTGCATTGTCATAGCACTGCATCCTAATTTGCAGCACACAACACTGCCAGAAAAAAAAAAGACTCATATAAAAAAAGATGCAACATAACTGGGCTGAATTCCACAGGCCTTTGTCAGGCAAAAGCCATCACTCAATTAAAGAGCACAGAATTTGGCACACAAACACCTTGAGCATTTGTTTCATATAGGATGATGTATGGTTTTCTAAAGTATGAAAATTTGAAACTAAACTATTTAATTTCATCTTCCCATTTTATAAACAAGTACAAGTATAAATGTTTATAACCCTTCTATAATTTCCACTTCTAATGCAACTGTAAATATTATGAAGAGACATATAAAAGTTTAAGACTTTTTGGGCTTCTGTTTACCATCTGTCTGCAATGATATTTTGGGTCAATGCATGATACAGGTTAATTATGCATTGCAAAAAAATTGCATATATTTTTTTACTCAGCTTCATGCTCAACTGATTGAATGTTCTCTTGCTGTCAGCATCTAGGAACTGTGAACGTGACTGACTAAAAGAGACCCCATGAAATCATCTATGTTAATCTGCTTCTCAGAGGCAGATAAATACCATTTACTGTCAACTAGAATGACTCTCTAGTCTGTGAATTTCAGTTTTAAGTTGTACATGAACAAACAATACCTGATAATTTTTTTTTTTCTGAACAAAATGGAAGTGTTTAATTCTGTAAGGAATTAATATTGCCTATTAAGTTTAAATTGCAAAAGGGGGGCATTACAGAAAATAACCAGTTTCACTTAACCTTACAACATCAACAGTGCCATTCCACGATTCCTGAGTAATATTAAGCATAATGTCAAGCTTCTGATTTTGAAATCTTCATAGTCATTACTACAATCATTTCCAAGAGATAAACTACAGCTATTTGTAGAGACACACAGAATTTTTTTTCCTGCCTTTTCTACAAAAGAATGCCGGAGAATGGACCTGACTTCAAGAAAAGTAAAAAATCTTCCCAGAAAACTCTCTGATGGGAAATCAGATAAGGCAAAAAGACTATGAGCTTAAGCATAGCTCCATTTCAATATTCAAATGGCCCTTGCATCCAAAATGATTTGCTGGGTCAAAGTCTGCTCAGCATCAGGGAGGTGCTAAATTTTCTTCCTTATCCAAAAAAATGAACAAGCCCTGAGATACCAGGAAAGGTTGAGTTAACTTTCCTACATATTTGTGCAGAAGAAAGCTCCTAAAGGAGCAAGTTTCATAGTCTGGAGCCATTCACTAAGTCAGACTGATACAACATACCCAAGACTTTATCTTCATGATGGATAGCTCCATCACTCAGAGCATTTCCAGACTTTCATTATCAAATCTAGTGTGCCCTCCAACAGCCTCTCTGAGCAATGCAGGAAATATTGTGCAGAGCAGTCCCTTCTGACTAAATTCATTGCTATCTAGTCTCTGCTGATGTATACACATTCTTATATTTCATTCTTGAGTTTTCCAGTGAATTTATGAATTCAGTTTGTAGGTGATGGTCATAAACAAAATGTTGGATTATATATAAGGATGAAGAGAATATAAAAATCCAAGTATTTTGGTTAAATTTTGGAAATACTGCTGCAGCTTTTCTAGGAAAATTTGTGTGCTTTGTTCTGTAGCTGTCCTTTGTAGGTCAGTCTCTCCTCCTGGGGAAAGCACCTATTTTCATACAAAAGTTCTGTTTAGTCAAAAAGCACTTCTGCAGGGGTCATGCTTAGGTGTAATTTTCCATCAACCACAATACTAGGACAACAACTGAGCCTGAAATTTAAATTCCTGTTAGCATGTACATTTAATAGTCTGATCTTTTTCATTCTGCTCTCTAAACCTCTTTCACATGAAAGGATGCATCTCAAGGATATAGCTGAAGCAGGGGAGCATAGAATAAAAATCATTTACAGTCAAGGCTAAACCAGTCCTTATTCATTAAAGGTGTGCTTCAGCAGCTGTTACAGTCTATCAGGAGAAGAACCTTGCAAACAAAACAAGGTACAATACCCCAGCACAAAAATAAGACTCGTTAGCTTGAGCCCTACCTCTGCATCTCCAAAATTTAATCAGACTCTTAATGTTAGTTTGGCATATTTTTCCTCTGGATTCTTTTTTTGATATTTAAAAACAGAGAAGATGAATTAACATGTAAACAGATGTTTTATTTAAAATTAAATCCACTGGTTAAAAGTACCAGGCAGTCTTTTGATGGAGCTCAGTACAGCAGAGCTCCAATTTTCCCCTAAGTGCACCTGTGTTTCACAGGAGTATCCATTTCGTCAAATGTGAACTCTTCTCATGAAAACAATCACTTTGCAAAATGAGGTCTGCTTGTCTAAGAGCCCCCAAATCAGGTTTATGCCACTTGTATCATTGTATCAGGACTTTAATCATACAGGCTTCTGAATCAAACATTACTAAAGCAGTTCTTGTACTAAGATAAGACAGGACCCTTCCCACCAGCCTCACATGCAGTAGTACTGATGTCATAAAAGATGAATTTATGCAGTTTTTTAAAAAAATATATATAAATAAGTAATTAAGCAAAAATACTATTTATTACCCAAGCCACTGAAGCACCAAATATGCTATGTATTTCACAGACAAAAAATTTATTTCAGACAAGTCCTAACTTCCCTTCCTTATTAGATATCTTCAAAAATGATTAAAAATTTTATTTCTTTCTCTCCTGGTTAGAGTATACATCTTTATGGAGGGTCTCCAACTCTCTGGACAGTGTTTGTACACCTGACAGCTCCAGCCACACACTGAGACTCAACAGAGGACAGGGCTTGCTGTCACAACATGGTTTAAACTCTCAGATTCAAATTAGGCAGGACCTTTGGATTTAGTAATTAACTGCCCTGTGACCCAGGAATATAAATTCATGCATCAATCAATTAGAGTTTATGTCGTCAAGCTTTTATCCCTAGCTGTACCTAAATTAAAATATATCTGAAGCAGGCATGCAAGGTAAAGTAGATTGTACACAACAAGCAGACTTATTTTTACAAAACAATCACACCACAAAAAGATCAGTTGCACAATTTAATAAGTCAAATACCACCTTCAACAAGAAACAATAACAAATTTAACATATGTTACTGAGTATTGAGAAAGTAAGAAGAATGGACAATATTTTGATATAATGACAAGCCAATTTTTTAATACAACTTAACTGGAACAATGTCTCAATAGCAGTAATTGATGTGAAGTCATTCTGGGGTAGCTTTCCATCCTGTGCCAAATGAGATACATAGATACTCATGGAGTGTTTCTATGCATTCTTCAAGCCACAGTAATTTTTACAGAACTACCTAGAATCCAGGCACTCAGAAGAGTTAATCCAAAGACTGTAGCAATAAGACTGTCTGGTTGCTCTTATTTCATATTAGATTGAGGAAAAGAAAAAACATACCACCATGATTCATGTTTTCTTCTCTTCCACTAGATCACCACTTTTCCTATTCTTTTTTGTCTCTCAGGCAATAAATACTTCCAAGTATCCTCCTTCCCACACACTACAGCCAAGTTAGAGATTAAGGCCTTAGGATCAAAGATGATTCAATACTGTTTTCCTACAAAATGACCAAAACCCCAAAGTAATTTGTTTCAGGAAGTCACTTTTCTTTGCTCTCTAATATTAACAGGAGTATTTGAAAGTGTATCCTTTCTTACCAACAGCAATTTTGGTATAGTTATCTATGCAGCAATCTCTTGCAATAGTGAGGAGGGTAATCAGGAAGAGTGAAATGGGGATAGAAAGCAGCCAACTAATAAAAAGATAAGTGACTAAACAAAAGACAGAAAAAAAACTCCAATTTCATCCTACATTTACAATGTTTAAACAAAGAGAAAGTAACTACGTTATCTACATTTAGCGCCTTGCCTTCATATCACTGCTGATCTACAGCTTACTAAACAACAAATGTACACATTTTTCATTTCTTTATGACTTTCATGGTAGGATACAAGTAAATCTAAAGCTTCACAGTGATGCATGTGTTTAAAACCTGGGTAACCACAGTCATGCATCATTGTAATTTCCTGCAGATACACCTATACAGAGTCCTGTCACTTGATTTATGCAGAATTTTTACACTTCTTAGATGAATACATAAACTGATTTTTTACAGAGAGCAAACAAGAGACCAATGTCCAAGGTAAGGAAAAAATGAAACATCCAGAAGTCATCTATAGAAGCCCCACTACCTTTATTTTCAAGACTAAGCTCCTGCCAGCCAAACCAAGGGAACACAGCCTTCCTAACTTACCCTATCATCTGACCAAATTCTGAATGTTCTAATTAATTGATTGATTGATTGATTGATTGATTGATTGATGTAAATTCCTTCAGACCCTCCTAGGGAATGAGCTGATTTTGGAGATTCAGTTAAAGCAGGTGATTCAATTCTACAGGCTGTTTACATAGAATTATAGAATGGTTTGAGTTGGAAGGGACCTTAAAGATCATCCAGTTCCAACCCACCTGCCATGGGCAGGGACACTTTCCACTAGACCAGATTGCTCAGAACCTCATCCAACCTGGCCTTGAACATTTCCATACGTGGGGCATCCATGAATTCTCTGGGAAAACTGTTCCAGTGTCTCATTATCCTATGGGTAAAAATATTTCTTCCAAAGAGCTAATCTAAATCTTCCCTCCTTCAGTTTGATGCCATTCCATCTTGTCCTGTCACTACATGCCTTTCTAAAAATCCCTTTCCATGTTTCTTGTAGGCTCCTTTTAGGTACCGGAAGGCCACAATTAGGTAACCCCAAAGTCTTCTCTTCTCCAGGCTGAACAATCCCAATTATCTCAGACTTTGCTATTAGGGGAGGTGCTCCACCCTTCTAATCATCTTGGTGGCCCACTTCTGGAATCATTCCAATAGATTGATGCCTTGGGGTTTTTTTTATTGTTTTCATTTTTATAGATTTTAGGAGTAATTTTAATTGTAGTAAAATGCACACTAGTGTGTTAATATTGCCAGCAACTTAAGTTCAATGTTTATACATGCCAACCTCTACCACATATCAATAGCTCAAATTCTTTTAGCTGTTTAGACTCTATTCAAGGTAGAAAGCTGAAGAATATCAAAAGGCCTGCAGAATGAGACATAAACATGAGCCAACAAACCTTGGGTCTAAGAACACTGGAAAAGCTCCAAATGCTCTACGTGTGCTGAGGAAGACAAAATGATGAAAAGAGGGTCCCACTGTCCCCTAGACTCAAATTCTGAGGATGAGGGGCCAAGGGCAGGAAGGGGCTGGACTGAGAGATGTATGAACTGGGGATTGGGTAGACAATATTATAAAACCCATAGAAATCAGTGTTCAAGAAGTGCCTCATCATGTATTCCTGAAAGCCCTAAGCCTAGACATTAAAGAATCTACCTTTTATCTTATCCCACACTAAACTGGCTTGGAGTCTTGTTCTTGGGGTCTCTCAAGGCATCAGGATCAATGTCCTTCATGTGCTGGTGACCCCAGAGCTGGATGCAGTATTCAAGGGAGAGTCTTATGAGTGCAGAGAAGAGAAGCAGAATCCCCTCCCTTGCCCTGCTTGTCAGTCTGCTTTTGATGCAGCCCAAAACATGGTTGGCTTTCTGGGCTGCAAGTACACATTGTTGGCTCATATCCAGCCTATCTTTTGTTATGCAGCTGCAAATGTTAAAAGTGTGCTACACGAAATACATATTTTATCTGGGCATCCTTACAACAACAACAACAAAAAAAAAAAAAGGAAAGAAATAGCATAATTAAAACCATTGTAAGAAATATTTTGCCTCTATTTTCAGGTGTCAGAAATTGGTGCAATGTCATCCTCCAGTGCTACTCTTTTGAAACACCTAATTATCCTTATATGAAGAAGCCTGCCTCTTTAAAACTGGAGATTTCTACCTTCAGCTTACATCTCCTGGATTTTGATTGAGATAGGAGCAGAGAAGAGAATGCTTTCTGGTTTGTTGGCCCATTGGTCCAGAATGTGATAATATTCTCAGTAATTGCTTGTTTTGCTTTCTTCTTGGTTAGGTCACAGGTATTATTGAATGATGGGTTTGGAAGGGAGGGAGGTGTTTGGTTGGTTGGGAGAGCGTTTTGTTTTTTTTAATATTACCCAGCTGTTTTATTTTAACATCCTCATGCAGGGTTTGCAGGTGAAGAAATGTAGTTTGGGGCAAAAAAATATATGCTTACTGAATCCCTTTAAAAGTCTGAGTATATGCTGTCAAAATGTGTAGTTTGAAAATGTTTAATTTTAGTAGATACAAGTCTCACAGCTCTCTTTGCTACAACTGGGAACCTACCTACCATACCATATATGGTGGAGGTATTACCCTGCTTCAGAACAGGGCTGGGTCCTGAACCACTTGCCTCCACATTATTATTTATAATCAACATTTAATAATACCTGTGTCTCTAAATTAAGCTCTTTTATTCCTCAGATATATCAAAGAATCTTTGCATGATTTTTAACCAAAGTAACCACGGATATTTGATTATTCTTTAAATTATTTCATCAGCCATCTCTATGATTATATTCTATTGCATTTATCATTTGCTTTCCATTATTTATCCAATATAAAGAACAGATTTTCCTTTAAGTAGAATTGATTATTACACTCAGTGTAACTTTACCTTCGCCCAAGTCTTTCCAAGGTTTAAAAGTGGTGTCTCAGGGTGGTGTGTTTCATCACAGATGTGCTCACAGCTCTTTGGACTAGTCTCTACAAGGAAGCTACATGCAGTTTCCTAAGCTGTGTTTTCCCCAGAGAGAGACCAGAATAAAAAAAAAAAACTAAAACACAACACACCGCCCCAAAAGTATAGTTGTCACCTGGAATGAAGTAGAAGTGGCCTATTCCAGCATTAGGCAGTCAGATACTTCTTGGGTGCTTTATTTCACCTCAACACAAATGAGAGGCAGGACACCAACAGCAAAGACCACAGTATGTGTTTCACCTAAAATGTACCAACAAAGCACAGTTCCTCTGAGAATCTGGTGTTTTGCGAATCCATATAACACACATGAAGCATCCTTTTGCATCCTTATAATCAGAAAGGATATAAAGACCATTTCTCTTGGTTTGGTCTCAGATTTCTGGAGCACTTGAAGTCATTTAAAATTACTGGGACAGATCTGACATTTGTGTATAACAGGATAATATTCTCTCAAGGCAACTCTGTCAGCATAAATGGCTATGACAGAAGGAAAGACCTTCACATTAACTTTACTAGTGGATTATTAGGCTGTTTAAAATTGTCATATTCAATCCTTGTATGTTACCTTACTTATGTATTCTTGTAGCAGCAACAAAAGGAAGTATCAACACATAGAAAAACAACTCAGTTTAAGGCATCTAAGGAAGTACTTTATTTTGTGGTATGTCTCTTACACAGGCATAGAATGTGAAAAGGAGGCAAACTGTTTGGCTCTGCTGCCTGACTAAAATCGCATCAGGTAACTGAAAGTTCACGTATCACATGTTCCTGAGACTAATGGTTATAATTCTCTAAGGGCCCCAGTACCTCTACATCTTCCACTGCCTTTCCATGACAGTCATCTGGTTTTGAAGAGGTAATGCTGACGTGTAATGCTATTGGTCTCAACACTAAGGGTTGGTGTTTGAAGAAGACAAAAACCATTCAAACTGTAAGCTGAATCGATAGCAACTTAGCAAACACAGTAAAAAATCGCACATTTTATGAACAATGATATCAAGTGAGCAAGTCACTCAATTCATAAGTCACATTTAATAGTTGTGCTGAATTATGTCAAAGTGACATAACAGTAATTCAGGAAGTATTTCACCGCCTTGGCATCACAAGCAATGAAAACAGAAAATGAAAAGTATATCCATTTTTATGGTGACAAATGTAATTTTACAACCCTGCAGATGAATAGCTTGTCCAGTTTCTGGAACATCTGCTGTGAACATCTGCTTAATAATCTTAAAATAATTTAAATAGCCTCTCTGAGACATACCACCCCCTTTATCTTATCCTTTTGATTTGCTGCAGGAGTCATGCACACATACAGATAACTCAGAAGGCAAAAAATGTGAGGGAAAAGATAAATAAATCAGACTTTCCATGTCAAATAAAGACATTGTGTTTTCCTGAGCTAATTTTTTGCCTTTAGTTTGTCATACGTGACAATATTAATTCTGGCTTTCATTTTCTTTATAGATGAAAAATAGTGATCAAAGAGTCAATAGTAAATACAAAACGTGTTATTTTTTTGAAGAATGAAGTTAAACAACAGACTTCAATATTGATGCCAAAAGTGGTTAGTTCGTTCATATAATTCCCACTATTTTCATCCTGGTTTGGCATTTACACTCTGTTGTGATAAACTTTCCTGTGAATTTTCTTCTCTTTTGATTGCTTTCTTATTAACATGAAATACTTGAACGAATGGAGAAAAACAGTATAAATACTATATTTTACTAACAGAAGCAAAGGTTAACCCACCCTCTTAGCTCTGAACCCAAGTGCACTCAACCTAAAGGAACGTAAATGATTCTAGAAGGAAGCTTTGTAAATTTTGCATTGTTTCACATCCTGCACTTTTTTAAACAAGGTTTTTAAAGAAACACAAAGATACACACACTGTGGTACCATAAGTCATACCAAGCGTGCAACATTTGGTAGGAGTTTAATTATAACCATTCTAAAAAGGTTATACATCTAAAAATTTTTTAGTCAATACACAAACAATACAGGAGAGTCTTCTCACTATACAGGACACATCTCTTCTGTAAAAGTAG
Source organism: Pithys albifrons albifrons (assembly GCF_047495875.1). Lineage (NCBI taxonomy): Eukaryota > Metazoa > Chordata > Aves > Passeriformes > Thamnophilidae > Pithys > Pithys albifrons. Next base: position 49,606,805 of record NC_092462.1, on the reverse strand, counting down.
CAGCAAATTACAGAGATAACTTGTGAAAAAGATGAACTCTTGTTTATGGTTTAGAAGGGGATCTGCCTGTATAAAAGAAGTATACTGAGCAGACAACCACAGAAACAGGAGTGATGTTTATGCTGTAATTTATCAGCTGAAAGTTCATGTGGCTTTCTCATATCCACCTTTTTGGCTAAAAAAAGAAGAAAAAAATAATTCAAGTATTAACTGTAGAAATACAGTTGTGACATATATAAAAGACAGTGTTACTTGGGTTATAGTGAAATAGGAAAATTTTTACTGTTGCTGAAACATCAAATGATCTCACTTACAAGTTTACCTGCAGATATCTTTACTTTAAAAAGCAAGCCTTTCAGCTTTCATATAACTGCATGAAACTTTGGGTACATAATAGTAATATGCTATATATGCCAATGCAATGTCATTACATTATTGAAAGGTTGTTTTTAATTGTAGTTAAAGACTGCTTAAGAATTATCTATGTTTTGAAAAGCAGGTACCCTGACAAATAAATAGTTTTTTAAAAGTAAAACAGAAGTACAACCAGAATTTTGTACAGTAAATGAAGGTCATCTGTAAATCTGAAATAAATTCACACTTGAAAATATTTTTCTTTAAGATCATGTAATTGAGAGAGATAAAGAATAATTAAAAATTCTAAATAACCAAAATAGAATATTTCTGGTTAGGTTTCAAGAATTTGTCTTACAGTGAATCTTTTTCCTCTCATTTTGTGCAAAGTTCTGTTACAAGCAAATTAGAATTGTATTTGCCTTCTCCATGTCCTGGCTACTGCAGAGAGGAAAATAAAAAGGTACCTCTTCACTTTCATAAATAGATAAAATAGATCCCTAAGAAAAAGATGTTATAAGAATTGAGTTAACATTCAAAAGATGCCCCAAGAGCTTTCCTACTCCAGAGGTGAAAACAATTACATCTCCACTGCATTAGCACCACGGAATATACATTTTTGTGACCTGTCCTCTGCTCTCTGCACCGACTTCAGATAAAACTCACCAGGCACAAAGTAGTTCTTATCTAGAATAGCCTGTTACACAACATTACACCCCCTTCATATTTCAGGGATTTATGGAAGATGAAATAACCAGTGTGTAAAAGGGTGAGCTACTTAGAAACTATAATGATAAAAGAAGATCAAATGAAAAACGTGAACATACATATGAGAATGTCAACTACTGCCTCTCCAGTAGTAGTAGATCTAAGGCACCTACAATTATTTTAGAAGTAAAGTTTATAGTCCTGTAGTTCTCAGAGATTCCAGTTTTGAATACATGAAATTTGTATGGTCAGGCAATATAGTGCCTAGTCTAAAAAAATTTGAAGTAAGTCCCTCAAAAGCTATCAGAATTTTCTGCAAATCCAGCAGAGAACATGAAGCAGTAGGGCAGTACCACCTTCTGATATCTTGAAATAGCACTGATATCTTGATAAGATTTGCTCAACATTTAGAACTAACATTAAAATGCTGATAGGCATTGTTATAGTAAAAACACAAACAAAAAAGACAAATTAAAGAATCACAAAACACAAACAACACTATCTAGAAAGTGTCCAAACACCTCTAGAAACTTTACAGAGCTGAGGAAACTGCTCCACTCTGACAACAATTGCAATGGATGATCACATTTTAATAAGAAGCTTCACTTATTTCAAGTTTGAATATTTCTTCTTTCACAAGTCAGATACTAAAATTGTCTTATTAAAACTTGTTCTCACTGTTGTAAGTGGAATTTTCAGCACTTGAATTTTTCCTTGATAAGTTAAACAGACTGTGATGATTGAGGAACTTATTAAAGGCCTATTATCTAGTTGTTCCCTCACTCTTTTTTTCTTTTCTGAACCTTTTCCAATACTTCTTTTTTTTTAATTACAGACTTCAGAACTGAATGTAGCATTCTTTCAGTAATCTCAACACCAAATAAAAAGGAAATATAGATACCAGCAAGAACATATAGTGCCAGCATTAAACATCATTGTCTTGACATTTTTCCTAAACTCATGTATAGATTGTTGGTGGAAAAATGCACTATGAAAAAAACAATTTGACATTCTCCCTATGATATTTAGTTTGAAAAACCTCCTCCTAGGTCTCAGTTCTCTCAGCACAATCTTCCCATTCTGTTGTGCTCCCCAGTGTGGTTTCCAAACCTACAGCTTCTCACTGACATCTATAGAGCATTTAAAAACAAAAACAAAACAAACAAACAAAAAAAAACACCCAAACCACATTGTCTCTTTCCCCTCTCTCATTCTTTCTCCCTGTTTTCCAGAAAAAGTTCACTTTCAGGAAGAAGCTTAGCAGAGTTTAACTGAAAAGACTAATGAAACAGCAGTCTTGAAATTTTTCTCTTAATTATTGTGTAACAGCTGCTTGTTTCCCTGATTTGTATCAAATGGACCTAAGGGAAATGCTTTGTGGGTTTACTTACTTGAATGAGGAGCTATGAAAATTGTGGCAGCAGATGGCAGAGGTGACACTGTGAGTGGACAGTTGAGAGGCAGATCATCAGGAATAATTTACTAATGCGGGGCTCAGAATGCCAGCAAGAAAGGAGACACCTCAGCAGCAGTTTGCCCTTTTTACCTCCTCAGATGCAGCCCAGGTGTTTCTTGGTAAGGACTCATCATACCTACACATGTTTGGTGCAGGAGAGTGGGACAAGTCACCAACAGCATGAGTTTGCAGGGGAAGTACACAAGTGTGAGTATAGCCAGCAAACAATGACCTGAGGCATTTGCTGAAGCTGCCTGGTCTTCTATCACCCGATCAAAACTGCACCCTTCCATGTTTACCAAAGAACACTCAACACCTTTAGATGAGAGCAGCAACACTGATTCAAAGGCTCCACTTGCTCTGGTGGCCAGCATTTCTGATGCTGGGGCTCTGTGATGTCAGACAGTCATGCAGACCAGGCTACTCAGCGTGAACCACAGCAACTACATTTTGGCTGAGTGTTCACTTCAGCAGCTGTCTTGGTACAGTGGACCACTTATGCCTCTCCTAAGGGGGTGTAGTAGTTTTGGCAGATCACAAAAGATCACAGCCTTTGTGGAATTATATGATCCTAATAAGCAGACACTAATACTTTTGCTCTTCTCTATTAATTATGTCTTACCAGAAATAAAGCTTGCATTATTTCTGAGAAAGAGGGTTTTTTTCCTATACACATTCTCTATCGATAGCAAACACAGCATGAAGACAATCTGTGCACTATCCAATACTGCTCTACTCCAATGACCCGTGAAAAAATTAAAATGGCCTTAATATTCTGCCTTTCCAGATGCAGACTGCGGTTGCTGAAAAGCTTTTAATTACACTCAATTACATTAACAACAAAAAAGAAGTATTAAAAACATCTATAAGACAGAAAATTACACTTGGTTTAAGTACTCCTCAGTGTGTTGGGTTTAGGTTATTTTTTAAGGGTAGAATTTTTTTATTTCAGCTCTTGGATATTATCTTTCTAATTTTAACATTTTCATATTAGCATTAAATTAATAGCAAGAAATTCATGTATACTATTTGTCTAATATCTTTGAATGTGGTTTGGTGGCACTTTACTCTTAATAAGTAAACAAAGACAGCAAGGATCAAACATCTATTAATTCCTTCTCCTCATAAGAGGCAACAGCTGGTAGCCATTCCCTGGAACGTACAGAAAAATGACAGAAACCTCCTGCAAGCAGAATTTTCCTGTGTTTGAAAGTCACTGTATTAAAAAAAAAAAGCTATATAGAAAAAAAATTTGCATTAATTCAGGGAATTAAACACCAATAAATAACAGATGTGTTTGCACAAAAAGCAAAGCACATGCTTCCACAACTCAGGCATTCCTAGTCTTTTGACTCAGTTTCCCCATCTGTTGAAGGGAATATCCAATATTAAAGACCTCTGGTCCCATGTTTTCCCCCCACTTTTCAGAGACTACCCATGGTTAGTGAAGATACACAGCCTGGCACAACCTTACACATCCTTGCTTACCTCCCAGGGAGATGTGCTGTCATGAAGAGGTTCCTTTTACACTGTCTTCTGACTGGTAGTGTCACTGCTCCTAAGCACCATCAGTCCTCTTCACTTGCTCTGCTTGAGCCTTTGTGGCCATTTGCCTTTTACAAAGCCTTGGCAAGAGATCTTCATGCTCCTGAATGGTCTAACAATCATTGCTTTACAAGCATTCAGATCTCTGTGTCAGGTCTTTTAACTCTTATTACAATCTGCTGTGGAATTTTTTCTCGCAGAAGCCCCAGGGCACTTTCTCCCTTCTCTCCCCATCTCCGGGGCACCTGAACTCTCATACACCGTGACCCGGGGCTGAGATTTGATTATGCTCACGCTGCATCAATTTCAAACCACTTTCAGGTTATTCAGTCAGTGAGGATAACAACACCTCGTTCCCTCTGCAAGCGGAGATTAAAAGCGGTGCGAACCAGGGTGGACAGGACGCTCGCCCGAGCGCAGCGGCTGCGGCTCTTCCGCTGCACTATCAATAGGTGGCAGCAAGACGCTCCTTCTCTTCCGAGCGTCGCAGAAGGAAGATACACCCCGACGGGAACACAGGAGGAGCTTTTCAATAGAGTTCAGATACCAGGTGTTAACAGCTACGCGTTGTGGCTCGTTAGGGAATGTCTTGGTGTATACCCTGCTGCAACGCAGAGGTATGGACATGGCCCTTCAATAAGGTGTCCTGACGCGTCTGCAGTACATTGGGAACGCATCGAAAGCAGAATTAAAATACAGTTTCCTCTTGAGTTTGCTTGGACCTTAGCTGATCGTAAAATGGTGTATAACAATCAGTGAAAGCAATAGTTAAACCAGGTCAGAATACCGTCTGGACCAAAACAAAGGCTGCAGAACCCGTAACTTGCGGGCAGTGAGACTTGGATACCACCACTACACAATTGTGTAGTTTAGAAACAAGATACAACTTGTATTACATGAAAATTCGAATGCGCATTAAAAATAACTTATTTTCCCTAGCAAGGATGAGTCTTTCAGGAGTTTCAAAACTACTTGATCCTTCCTCTTTGAACTCAATGTGACTTTTTTTTCCTGGACCAAATTTCCAAGTCCGTGTTTTGCCAGTCCCTCTATTCAGAATAGTACTTCCGTTCACAGAATGTCTCTTTAATCCCAAATCACCTTTCCACACACCCCAGACACACCCCTTTCCCCTATGTACCATTCCTTACTCTCTCTTTTTCCTTTCTGTTTTTCCCTTTCTTCATTTCTAATGCCCTTAGAGTAAAAAATCTTCACATTAAAGCTTCTCTTTGAAGTCCCACATGTTCCAAATTCTGAGTTGGACAGGTTATCAAAAATGGGCAAGTGATCTGGTGACTTCTGAAGGATGTGTGAAACAGGAATGAATATGCCCAAGCCTTGCTACTGCCATATAAAAGAGGTGCTATGTTGGGATAGCTTGGGACACAGTTTTTACTATGATACTTATATATATATATATATATATATATCAATATTTATATGTATCTGCTCATAAATATAAATATTCAAGCTACAAAACTATTTAAGAATGTCATAATTTTTTTCACACAAAGGATCTTTCAACATAATATCCTAAATAGTTAAATAGAAAATAAACCTCTTCAAAGCATTCAGACAAAACCTTTGAGAATTTTGAATTTAATTGTTCAATTTCAACATTAAAATAAGTCAGAGCATTGATCTCAAGACATTTAATTTCCCTCATCATGCTATATACTCTTCAAAAGTGATTTTGAAAAAAACAACACACCAAAACCCAAAAACCAAAACCAAACCAAACAAACAAACCAAACCAAAAATGTTTTACTGTTCTTTTTAGTAGCAGACCTCTTACTTCTGCTTAAGTTCTAACAAATTCTGGAGCAATTAGCAGTTTCTCACATAGATACTGACTGAGTTCAAATGCAAAGTCTACAGCATCAATTCTGGATGCTTAAAACCAGCCCTAATGTCAGCAACAGGGATAGTGCAGTTAACATCTGTGTACCCAGTACAGTCCTCTCAGTCTCCTGCATGTCTGCAGCACAAAGTGTCATGAGCGCCAACGGCAGTTAAAACTACATTAAATTCTGGCTTCTTATCAACAGTGTCATACTATGCTTGTTAAGAGGTATGATAAGTTGAGCTGGATGGCTGAGTTTGTGGAGGGATCTGTTTTGTGGTCAAGGTTGGGGAATACATGTAGTGGACAGGCTAGGAGTGCCTCAGCACATCACCCAGATCTCCCAGCATGTTTAAGAAATCTGGGGGGGTTTGGTTTTGTTTTGTTGTTTGGAGGGTTTTTTTCATTTTTTACCTCTTTTTCCCTTTATTCAGAAAGTTTTGTTGCTGAGAATTCAGAAAGACAAACTGTCTTTGGGGAAAACCTACCTTCACCACAGATTGAAGCCTTTTTCATCCACCGGATTTGTGGGCTCTTCTGACTTCACTGACCACAACCTCTCTCTCAGAATTCCTTTGGGGATTTTAAGATAAATCATGTAGTTAACATCACCTTGTTTTTAAATTTTATCTAGATGACATCAGACTTGTTTTCTTACAGTTTTTTGTTTCCAGTTTTCTACTCAAAAGCCAAAGATTCAGAATTACCACAGAAGTCTTTCCTTGTTTTTACTACTGGCAAAATAACACTCAAGTATTTTTGCAGGCATTTCCAGGCATGTTTAGCAAAGCTTCAGGTTGGGAGCCACTTTCTGCCAAGATATAAAGAGGCAAAGCAGAGTCATGAGCTTAAGTGGAAAAGATCTTGTCAGAAGGGTAAAAACCAACAGTTTTCCTGTGCAGATTTGATAACAGACAGATAGCCGAGGGCTCTAAACAGAGGTAAAACCCCTCATGCTTATTAAATGATTCTTCTTTTCTAAGCAACAGAAGCCACTGCAAAAAGGTATGGCTGAGGAAATATGGATTGTTGAAGATAATTTATGGTATGCAATTCTATTTCAACTTATCAAAAATGTGCAGAGGAGGAAAGTGACACCTACACTTGCAGCCAGAGGGTGGCCATAGATCTATTTCTGTTGCACTGGAAGCTGCATCCCCCTCTCTTGTCACGATTATTTGCACATCTACTACCCAGTCAAAGTACAGTCACATCCTTGCTGTGTGGCAGCATCAGTCATGGGACTGTGACATGGGGGAGCAGTCAGAACAGCTAGCTGCTGTATTTATCCTTGCAGGTCATGGATGTTGCAAAATGCACATCTGGCATATGTTAAAAAGAAGAAGCATTGCTTTTCACATGACAGATACAAGACTGGCCACAGCAGGGAAACTGCTGAAGAGACTTGGAAAGCTGCCTGGTGGAAAAGGACCTGGGGGTTCTGGTTGACAGTGGCTTGAGCCAGCAGTGTGCCCAGGTGGCCAAGAAGGCCAATGGCATCCTGGCTTGTATCACAAATAGTGTGGCTAGCAAAAACAGGGTGATGACTATTCCACTAGCATTGACACTGATGAGGCTGCATCTCAAATTCTGTGCTCAGTTCTGAGGCCCTCACCAGAGAAGGGCAATGAAGCTGATGAAGGGTCTGGAGCACAAGTCTGGTGAGGAGCAGCTGAGGGAGCTGGAGTTGTTTAGCCTGGAGAAAAGGGTGCCCAGATGGGATCTTATCACTGTCTACAACCACTTGAAAGGAGGTTGTAGTGAGATGGGGGTCGGTCTCTTCTCCCAACTAACAAGTGACAGGAGAGGAAGAAAGAGCTTCAAGTTGTTCCAAGGAAGGCTTGGACTGAATACAAGAGAAAATTACTTCATGAAAGGGTCATCAAGCATTGGAACAGGCTGCCCAGGCAAGAGGTCTTGCCACTATCCCTAGAGTTATTTAAAAGAGGGGAAATGTGTGGCACTTAGGGACATAATTTAGTGGTGGACTTCACAGTGTTAGGTTTACAGTTGGACTAGAAGAACTTAAAGATCTTTTCCAACCTTCACAATCCTGTAATTCTATGAAAAGAGAGCACCTTCTGACTAACACCACAACATTTTGACTCTGTAACCTCTTCCCAGATGCAAAGATAGGAGACAGTCCTGGGATACATCCGGACAACGGAAACAGGAGCACACTGTAGAAGGGAAGAATTCTGCTTTGAAGTGCATCTGGTACATGGACCATATCTCAACTAATACTGGTTTGATGAGCAAAAACTAGGAAAATGATTTATGATTCTTACAGGAAAGCAGAATAATGGCAATGATTAACACAATGCACAGTCTTCACTGAAAGCTACTCCACTAAACAACATGCAGTCTATACCCTCCAAGAAAATATTTTTCATCATGGAAAATCTTTTATACATGGGTTAAGACACAATTCTGCAAGCCAGTAACAAGTTCTGCTTTAGTTTATTGCACACAATTAAAAATCATTACATAGCTCCAAACTCTGTTTTGCTATGCTTTATAAGTGGGCATCAGTGAACTATTTCTGTTACTACTTAATCAAGGGAAATATTAAATTTTGTTACCTAAAGCATTCCATTCATACAGTGATCTTGAAGCAAACGGTGAATTAATGTTTTAGATGTTTGTATTAATCAGATCTGATCCACACAAGCCAATTTCAGTATGATTCCCCTGGTAACACTTCTGCAAACTACATCTCACCCAAGGGTATTTGAGATAAATGGTATGCCAGATTCCCACTTCTTGGTTTAACTTCTTGCTTCTGTTTGCAGTCTTGTAGTTATACACAGGACAATTTAAGGAAAGATTGTCATAAATGGAAGGGATATCCCTTCCCTGTGACATTTTACAGGGCTTATTCCCATCTCTTCATAACATTTCACCAGCAGAAGAGTGTGCCTAGGAATCAATTGGTGGGTAATGAGCAGTACCTGTCACCTTCCATTGCCCCACACATGTTTAAGGTACTGGAGTCCTCCTTCACTAAGTTACTGTGGGTCAGGCTGGTGACACCTCTTGGTCTCTCTTATTCTGACAGCACCAACCCTCTGTTTTCTGCAGAGATTTCAAATACTTTTCAAAGCTTTTAGAAAGAAGAGATATTATGTCTGAAAATACAATTAGCCTTGAAAAAAAAATTGAGAGGTGGAAATAAGTTTGTATCTGATGTAGTAAAAAAAATACCTACTGTTCTTGGGAAAGGAAAAAGGTGAAGCAGGATGGAGAGGAAAACCTACTTCAAATCCATGAGGAAGGAATATGGTCTGTGTAACATTCATTGAAGGATCATGAAAAGGATGTATTTACCAGTTCCAACCAACCATGTGAAACTTTTTGAAAAAAACAATATTAAGGTGCTGGGTGAAAGGAAAGATAAGAATTTAGATATCAGGATGACAGCTTTATTTTTCAATATGGGGTTCTATTGACATTGTATATAAATCCATGAGCTGTCCTGCTTATTACTGTAATACCTAAATTTTTCCATTCAGTTTAGTATTACTAGTGAGAACTGCAACATTGTTTATTCTAAAGGCCTTTAGATATTTCCAGGATGCAGTATTTCATTGTTAGCTTTTGTATCCTTTAAAAAGAAGTGTTCACAGTCAGTCCTGTTACAATTTTCTTATTGTGTAGTACATAGTCAAGGTAATTCTAGTCATTATAAACTTATTTTCTTTGTAACTTTACTCATAATGCTAAGAAAGTCTCATCTCTTTGTCTTTTTTTTTTGTTTCTCCTAGAATAAGGACAAATGTAAAACTGCACAATTGACTTATGTAGTCTTTCAAGGACCAAGATGACAAAAATTACCTTTGCTTGTTGTGGGCCTACACTGCTCAAACTGCAACGCTTGCTTTACAATAACCTTTTACGTGCAGAAAAACAAGTAAAAGAAAGAAAGGGAAAGGAAGAGAGGAAGAAAAAAGAGAGAGAACGAAAAAGAAAGAGAGAAAGAAAGAGAGAGAGAAGAACCGCGGTGACTTCACTTTCCCCCTCCTTGTCTGGAAACCATAGAAACCAAACTGAAAGTACAGCCAAGAAGTTCGTCATTTGGCTATCTCTGGCTGATCTCCATGGAAACATTTCACTTTTTGTTGAAAGGAAAGATTTTCAAATCAGACAAATGACCACAGTCTGATGGGTTATGACATCTTTGGAAGAATTTAAAGAACAAAACAATGGCAAATGTTTCCGCTTTACATATTCATATTACATTTCTATTGTACACCCTTCATGGCTATTTTATTTCATTACAATTACAGCCTTTCTTTCAGAGTTGTGTTATCAAATAAGACATTAGATTTGTGAAAAAATATTTTACCCTGACAACAAACCAGGGTCTATTCCCTCTAGAATCTAATTTAGATATTATTTGCTGTAAATTATATAGGTCATCCAATACCTTTTTTTGCATGCTTTGCCTGGAAGATTGAATGGAGGTGTTGAATGCATCAAAACAATTAAAACTGAGAGTTAAGAAAACATTCAGCACTGGAAAACATTCACACCTCTCAGAGCTACTCTTTCAGGAACGCTGCAGAGCCAGGAAAGTACTTCTGCCTGTTTCCCATTACAATTAAAATAAGCACTGAATGATTGGGAGAAAAAGTCTACAGACATGACAACTAATATGAAAGACATTTCCATAGGACTCAAGGACTTCCACTGATTCCATGGAAGTCTTTGGGCAGTTAGAGTACGTGCCTGGAAAGGCACTTATGTCAGAGGGTGGAGTGACCAGAGGATCCTACAAAGACTTCAGAGTATGGTGGGTACACGGCTGCTCAGGGCACCAGCAGAACAAGAAGCCTTTGAAAGACTTCACCTTTACAGCTACATTTAGTAGGTACTACATACAGACCGTATGCACCACATACACTGGTAAGATGTGTCTAAGCAGTGCAGATACTCTGTTGAACTGCAAATTCAGCACTGAAAACTGTCTAGTTACAAAGTGGTCTGAGGTATGAAACCTTAATTAATTTGTCCTTAGGTAGCTCCAAGTTACTGCTGCAGCCATTTTAATCCTCTAAATTTTTATTTGCCTCATTTACAGGTAGTACACATAGCACAGGTGAGAAGAAGGTAAAGTTTTCTGCAAACTTAAATACACACAGAAACTCCACTCTCAGAAAGATCTAAGGAAACAAAGGAAGGGAAAATACTGGTGCCATCTTAGCTTAAACAGAAAAAAAAATCTACAGCCAATCTAACACTATTAACGAATTATTCTGTTTGTCATTATGCACAAACTAAAATGCATATGGGATATGATTTACAGTTTTGGAAAAGCCTCTAGATTTCTCTGATTCATTATGCAATGAATATTATTTCCAACATCAACATTATTGCATTGTGTCCTAGGTGGCAGTTTATTACACTGCTCCTATCAGTGGCCTACCTGCAAAGGAATAGTGACAACAGAGATTAATGTAACAGAAATATTGCCAGCAATGAAGAGACATCATCTGATTTCAGCTGCAGACAAACTGTCAGTGAAGAAAAGAGAGAAAATATGCTGATGCTTCCTGAAATTTGAAAGAACGTCAGAAAGATTGCAATGAATTATAGACACAGAAGTAAACAGAGCAGGAAACTCAAGGAAGTAAAGAAAGAACATTGATAAAGTGACAGGCAAAATACAGGTCTGCTGAAAGTTTTATCAAATAGTCAAAGTAAAATAATGGCCCAGTGACAAGAGCAAGAAAAAGGTCACATCTGACTCAGTTAGAAGTGACTTTACTAGCATACAGTTGAAGATTCATATGAAAAAGGATGACAGAGTTTGGTCCAGATTATTCAAATCTGCTCAAGAAGTATTCTGAATATTTTGATCCTATCTGATTTCTTCCTACTTTTCAACTTTTAGGATCTGGAAGATTTGTTGGAAGATGGCCTTTGTATTAAAACCCCTCTAATATCAGAACATAATAGAGTTGTGCAGGCACAACTGTACAGGACTTGGCAGTGTTAGGTTTACTCAGTGATCCTAAGGGTCTTTTCTAACCAAACTGATTTTATGATAAAGGTAGTTAACAATACCATAGTTGTTGCTTTCACTGCAATTATGGTACGCATACATCAGTTCTTTAGACTACTTGATCTGTAAACATACAGGAATGCAGAGTGTGTGTTAAAAGGTATAACAGACTGACATATTCCCGCATGAGTCTATTGAAGTTTGAGCCCTCCTTTTGATAAGTGCTTGAGAATTCAAAATCAATCTCAACAAATTTTTGAAATTATTGTGTATGGGGAGAAAAGAAAGTATTTTCTATTTGTGCTAGGATGGGATCAGCTGCCCAATGTGTATATACTAAAAAAGGGTCATAGAAAAGGCATCCAACCTGTTCTGTTCAGCACTGCCCCTGCATCAGCAGCACTGCTTCCCACAGAGTATCTGTTTCAAGAAATCCATGGATCAGCTGTAGAGAATCTAGAGGAAGACAAGAAAAATAAACAGAGGGCTTCAAAATTATCTATAGGGAAGGGTTGAATTAATTCCAGCTACTTGGTTTGAAGAGGAGAAAGCCAGAGGGAGACTGAGCAGTCTTCAGATATGCAAAGACTTCTCATAAGGAGAGTAGATTAATCTGCTTTCCATGTCCATTGCAGGAAGATCAAGGAATAACAGACTTATATTGCAACTGGGGGATTTGAGCTAGAGTTAGAGAGAGATATATTTCTAGCCTTAAGCATTGTGATAATTTTCCTAATAGTAGTAGAGAAATCTCCATCACTAGCAGTTTTGGAGAACATATCACACAAACATCTGTCAGGAACAATTTATACATAATTGGTCCTGGTTGGAGAGAGGAATTGGCTACATTGGCAGTGTTTCTCTGCTCCCTTCTTATGGAGGCCAGTGCCACAGGTCCCTGCAATGCCAACCAAGGCACAGGGCAAACTCCATTTCCCTCTTTAATCTGGAAAGCCAGAAGGGAACTCTTCACTTAGATGTAAAGCACTGGTCAAGTTATTTCAGCTGCACCAGACTAGATAGCCTCCCCATGTTCTTAGACATTGTTTCCTATAATATTCTGGTAAGAGGAAGATGGAGTGGTAAAAACAGAGCTTTTCAACTTTTCAGCATATGACAAAGCAATTACACTTCAAAACCTAATTTCTAATATGCAAACATGACTCTAAAATCAGGTGAAAATCGATTATGATTAAGACAATTTAGGGAATCTTTAAGTATCCAATCTGACTTAGCAGTTAGAAAGTTTTTTAAAAACTCCCTCTTCTGGATGTTTACCTGCAAGCAACCCTTTTGGAGGAAAAGTATGTAACAGTATTTGCCCCAGCACTCTACCAGGCCATTCCCCTTTCCCTCCAACAGGACAGGAGCCTGCACAAGTTCCCAGGATACTACCAGTCCTTGAAGGCAGTAAGTCTTCCTTCAGTAATAAAAAGCTAGGCAGCAGTGAGATGAGGTTATCATTAATTACTCTACAATCTGGGCAAAACACCCTTCAAATGCTATTTAAAAAAAATAATAATTATGCTTCAAATTGATTAATGTGCATCACTACATGTGATTTTTAAATTAGAATTTCCTGGATTTCTGTTTTTAATAATCACACTTGTATTGTTCTTGCCTCAATCTAAATTACTTTGTGGCTACTAAGACCACCCTTGCATTAACAGCTTCTTCTATGCTTTTACACAAAAATATGACAAGTTCCCCTTGACTTCTTTTGGTAAAGCTTGTAATAGAATTGCATATGGAAACACTGTACCATATTCTTATACTACTTTTACAGCAGGAACTGCTAAGTACTTTGGCTCATTTACAAATTCCTCAATTCACTGAGATATAATTGTGCTGTGATTCATGCCTTTGCTAAATCTATGCAAGTTGTGGGCATGATTATTAACATCACATTAAACCCTAGAACTAAAGAGATTAGCAAACAGATTTTTTTTTTCCTGGACATTGACACTTGGCAGATAAATTACACTGTCAAAATGTTTAAGGAAAACAAAGCAAAATTATGACAGAAATGGTTTTATTTTACTGACTTCTCTATTTTTAAAGAGTTCAGCAATTGTTATATGGCAAAATATAGCAATTTCAGCATTTGTTTATCCATGGAACAGCACAGGCACAGCATAAAATAACATTAAGTGTTCAATTCAGGAACTTATGATGCTCTTTCTTAATTTCAATAGAATTTCACACTCAGGCTGTTATAAGCTTCTGTAGTGACATATAGTAGCATAAATAGGCCACTGTATGTCACCTAGTAACTGCTGTGGAGCCTATCTTATCTCTCTCTGAACTACAACCACTGGGCCACAAATGAGCTCATTGACTTCCTTACAAATTTAAGCTTTGCTCAGTTTCAGATTTAACCTACTGCCTTTTCTTATGAGTTTTGCTGCTGACTGATATCTCTTTCCAACACAGGTATGCATCAGCTATGATCAAACGATCATTCAACTACATTAAAAATCATAGCCTCTAACTTTTCATTGCTAGGCAGATTTTTTTTGTTTTCTACATCATCTAAGGCGTTTCACCAAGCAGATTTCTCTTTTCTAGGACACTTTAGATTCTGTAAAGAGGGAAAATAGGAAACTGTCAGTCAGGGTAGAAAGGGCAAACTAAATCAATAACAGCACATGCCTGATCTAGCAAAAGTCTAAAACATATTAAAGAGAAACAGGAATTATCATGGGGTTGAAGAACATCATCACTGCATGTTTTTAGGAATTTCTTCTGAAAGTTTCCAGAGGAATTCCAAAGGATCAGGGAACTCTGTTAAGAAATAAAAGCATTAACTTTTTTAATGGCTGATTTGGCTATGAAGATGTCTTGCCAGGCAAGCTGATGGTGGCAGTGGCCGTCTTCTTAAACAGTTTGAATATTTTATTTTTTATGTCTTTTCTCAACAAGATCATTGCAGAGAACTGTGCTAGAGAGATTGGGATTAGGGAAAACATTATACTATATGCATCATCCTTCGCTAGGAATCTCTGTTAATATTATGATACAAGCAATCTAAGCTAAACATAAAGATTCTTCTGCATTTACCATCATTTATTTTGTCACATGTATAAAACAAATAGATAAAAAGAAACTATCTCTAAAGAAAATAAGAAAATATGTTTAATTAATAGAGCCTTGAGGTTTAAAATAAATGCTAACTTACCACTTTTACAAGTAAATCCTATTACTTACAAAATAAATAATTAAAACACATCTGTGCCTCTAGTCATTAATCACTCATATTTAAGAGCTTTCTTGTGATGGTCTTGGTAGTTATACACTAGAATATTTTCAGATAAAATGTACTTAAATGCTTTCGGCAAAGAAGAAAGTAGATGAAAATATTTTTATGTTGTTTTTGTCAGAAAACTGTAACATCAAGACCACACAGATTTTCAGTGCCTGATAATAGGAACAGATCAAGGCTCACTCCTAATAAGGCAAAATATTGCATTCAGATTTTCAGCATACTGAACACACATACACAAAAGATACTTGCAGACGTTTTGGAGAAGGAATACAAATCACCTTTGGGTAGCTGTGAGATAAGATGGGTGGCTCAGCATGCTAAACCAGAAATACCGGAAGAGGACTGGAGAGACAGGAACATGCTTCCTGAGGGCCTGGCATGAGCAACCAGATATCACTGCTCACCTCAGGGGAATGGGGCAGGAGAGCTGTGCCCACAGTAATCCACAGGCTCAGGCACAGGTCCTGGGTCTCAGGGCCTGGGAGGGGCAGAGCAGGAAGCACAGGGACTGGCATTAAGCAGAAATTGTTGGTTAAGGGTGAGTGACATGGCATCAAAAATAAGCTGCTGAAACAGCAAGCCTAAAAGTCATCCCAGTGTTTTTTTTCAGTTGAAGCTCATTTTCTCAAAGCCTGAATGAATATGGTGGTTACCCTCTGTAGCTCACTGATCATAATACCAACAAGCCTAATGCTCAGAATTATATTATTCAACATATTACTGGTATGAGTTTTATCATGGTAGACATAGTATAATTCAAGTACACCACCTAACAATCAAACTAAGAATTACTAGACTATGATTTCTTGATTACCTTTCATAAGACTGCAAAAAGACAAACTTAAGCAAACACTTCAACCTTGATAGTCTTCAGTTGTATTAAAAGGGTAAGGGCACTTCTCCCGGGTTAAATCTCCTTTTAAGCTAGAACTTACTAAGTAAAGATTCAAAGCAATGCAAAATACTAACCTGCATAATCACTTGCTGGTCAAATTGCAGCAGATGAATCACAAGCTACTGGGCAACAAGTAAAGACTGTAGTCATTAGCAGATTAGTAGTGAAAGATAATTTTATTTTGATGAGAGACAGATAAGGATAATTACCAACTGTCCTTTTTTTTTCCTAGTCAATTTGCCCATCCCAAGCCTCAGCCCTGTTCATTATGGTAATGGTTGCCAAGCTTTGCAAAGTGTGAACAGAAGACTTTCATAACTAGTTTTTTTCAAAAAATATTGATGTCAAAGAGTAGAGGATACAATTTCTTGCTTCATTTATCACAATTTTCTTGTTAGCCATAGGGCTCAGCTTAATTACAGTTGCAAGCCTTCGGTCATCTAATTTCTTGCCTCTGATAGTTCATAATTGTTAGTGTCCTGCTTGATCCAATGTTATTATCAGCAAAAGAGTGCAGCACTGAACTTGACATCATCATTTAACATCCACCCAAAGAAATCCAAGAAAAAGGTTTATCAGTGGGTTTTGTTTGTTTTAAAAATAATGGCTGTAACACAGAAGACTGACCTAATTAACTTTCTTGAGAGAGTAGCTCATTAAGCTGTTATTAACAAATACACATCTTTCAGGCCCTGTGATTGTTGCAATACAGACAATACCCATGAGGAAAAGATAAAATTAATGATGCTTTCCAGATAATCTTCTTAAGATAATCTAAGTCGTGTTACATGTAGAAGAGGGTGTGATACAGAACAAGTCAAAACAAAAACTGCAAGCACCATTTGACCAGTTTTTTTCTGCTGTTGGTTATTTAGAATTTTGTTAGGGCTTTTACTTTCCACAAGCAAAGGACAGTAAAGCTCTGAACCACTAAAGTATTAACTTCTCCTCTACTGGAAATAATCTTCACTCCTGCCATGGCTCACTGTGTGTGCCATGCTTTAAGTCAGACTGGAACAGACAGTAAGCTGTTTGCTACGCTGATGAATGCAAACAAAGAACACACAAGCAGAGATGTTATGAAAACTGTCTAAGGGATGTGGAAGCACAGACCTATTGTGAGAAGCTCTATTTCCATCAGGTGTGGATGCAGCAGCTGTAGTCTAGTCATAGGCTACAGCTGTAGTCAGTCATGGGCAAAATATGCAGCTATATACGGTAAGAGAAAAAATATTGCACTTCATCATTGCATCACTGACCAGGCTTACTTTAAAAGTCTAAAAGTTATGACTGTGATTATGAAGTTACAGTTAGGAAGCATCATTACCACCCTCTATGATCACTTCAAATGGGAATTACTAAGAATGTAACTGATTGACTTAAACAAGTTTAACTTAACACTTATGGTGCACTTATATAAAGTAAAATCATGACCATTTTAGCACAGTTTGGGAGTAGAAAATAAGATTACCATGTCTGTATTTCTAACTACACAAAAAGAGGTTTCTAAGCCACTTGTAAGCAAGGGAATGAAATAGTGTGCACACACTTCATACTTCTTATAATGTGTCATGATAATGTCCACAAATGTAGGAGACTATGGCATCCATGTGTCCATGGAACCCTCAGGGTTTCTTTAAGACATGCATTTGCACATTAAATGCATCAGAAAATTTACTTTGAATAATACTTTATTATTTAATATTTATACATATTATATACGTCAGATAATTCAATGTATTGTTTAATAGTTATATAAAATATTTATATAAAATTACACATAAGTTTCATATTCATCTGAACAAGTTCACTGATCCCTCAATATAAATTCTTAAACAAGACCATTTTATTCTTATTATTTAATCATTTAATGTGTAAAACTATTTACTTTTCATACACACATATTTTATTTCTGTAAGCTATACTTATTGTATTACTCAACATTGTTAAAAAAGTTCACCTTGTTACTAACTTTAAAGCTCATGCTAATTTCATGTTACTCATGTTACCAGGAACACCTGCTGAAAAACATGTGTTTGAAAGAATCTTGGAAAGCAGGGCTTGACTTTACTAAAACCCCGAAACACTTGATGTCCAAATGTATTTGTTACCTAGTTTATAAACATCTCAAACATGGTATGTGAATGTTAATATTAAGACATAACATTGCTGTGCATAGTTATTAATCCATTACTATCAGAAAGGCTACAATTATGCATGTTAAACTGTTGCATAGTTTGTTCATTCTCATTTCTAAAATATTAATATTATTATGTTGGCTTAAAAATAAATTTTAAGAAAATCAAAACCTTTTCATTTTTTTTTCTTTGCATCATTATTATTTTCTGTTAGTGTGTCTCTTAAAGCATGATAGTTTTAATATTAATAAAATTAATGCTGGACTTACAGGAATGCTGCCTTTCATACTTTATATTTTTGTCTTGTCATCTGCCAGTTGTTCATTTACTATGTTTACAGTTTACCCTGTTACATGATATTTTATTATTCTTCAGCTTTGTCTGGTTCCTTGTATTTTAACATATCTGAACCTCCATAGGATGTGTTTTCTAGATTGTCCTAGTTCAGCAGGAGGGACCAGCTAACCCTGTGTGGGGGTGATCAAAGCTGTGTATTCTACCCCCTCTATTCATTCCCCAAGGTCAATGGGCCATTAGCAGCAGCTGCCCAGGGAGCCATTATCACTTCACACCCAGCCTGAGGGGGGCGGAGCTGCTAATGGGCCATTAACAGCTCAACACCCCCTGGCTCCCAGAGTTAATCACCCATTGTGTGAGTCCCCGCCCAGGGGGAGGGACTGAGTGCTCCCTGAGGGTACATAAGTGGTGGGTAAGAAGACCTCGGGAACCTCTCATCGGATCCAGAGCAGCAGGAGGACCTTAACAGGAGGAGATCACCGCTCTCGCCCAGACCACAGCCCTTGCCTGCACCAACAGGTTTTTCTTTTCCTTTTGCTCTGGACTTGGGGGAACCACAGGGGTCTCAGCACAAGGGCAAACAAACCCCCTTGGGTTTGTGCCCCGGGACACTGGGTTATACTGCTGGGGTTTTGTGAGTTGAAAGCAATTTCCCTTGTGTGTCAGTGTTGTTATTGTAATATTATTATTAAGTTTTAGGTCTGACTTATAATCTCTCTCGTGGCGAGTTCATTTCCCCTGCTGGTTCACCTTTAAACCAGCACATAGATACATTGTCATTTGGATGGTTTCCCTACAAGTCTTTTTTCATTTTGTTTCTGTAAAGGAGAACACTTTCAAAATCTTTTCTTCTACTTCAAATCTGATTAGATATTTACAGAACTAATTAAACATTTTATATCATGAAGTTTAGTGAATTGGGTCAAAATACATATTTTTGAAAAAAATATGTTAAATATATATATAAAATACTTTTATTTTTCAAAGTATATGCTGGTAAACAGCGCATATGCTTCTGCTTTGGGTAATGCAATATTTACTGCTACCCAGTTAGGAACAGTTAGGAATCTTTCTGTATATTTTAAAGTTTTCTATTATTGTTGTAGCCCTGTGGCCTCAGCCGTTATGCTACTAAAATCCAAGAGCATCTTTCTCTAAAGTTGCTCTTTAAAAAACCTCTGCCACCTTTATAGTGCCTTACATGAAACTTCTTCATTTTATTTTCTCCTCCAAAATAGGCACATCCCTGTCCTGAATCTTCAAAACTCCTATTTAAATTTGTTCCATTGTAGCTTTTTTTCAGATGTGGATGTATTGTCTTCCCATAGTATATTCAAATTTCATGCTGTCCTCAAGACTGTCCCTTTGTTGGTGCTAATACTTGTTCACTGTTATGCCAATCTGAGCAGAACATTTCCATGACTTCAGAAAAAAAGTTATCAGAAAATTCACTTTGGGTTACACCTTGGCAAGAAGCTACTAGTTTGCTATGAAAAGTCACACATGGAGAAGAAATCATTACTGAGCAGGAAAACTCATGAAATCTGTTTTCTTCTATATATGGAGGAAGAAGGAGTCCATGCTTATATGATTTCTGAGCTTCCTGACATTGTACTGGGCAATTGGCAAGCCAAAGAGAAAGTAGAAGTTTGGAACTTCTGAGCTCCAGACTTTCTGTCATAGACAACACTAAATTTTTTCCATCTCACCAGCCACCTACAAAACTAGGTCCCGTTTCATATCTTTGAGATTTCTACCCATTTGTCATGTTCAGTGGAAAAAGTTGGGTGGGCTGAAAAGCTACTGCCTTTCTAGAAGGCAGAGAAAAGACTTAATACTAAAAGCACTGTGGAAATGCACAGCTCAGCATTTGGGCTTCTGTGTTGTGAATTGTGCTACCTCCACTTGGCAAAGAACTGGTGAAAGGGACAGAGGTCATTTGCAGTTAGGGAATGCAACTGAACTGCAGTGATGGCAAACAGAGCAACACCCTGGTGAGGTAAATGGACCACAAATACCATCTGAGGCTCAAAATAGTTTCCAGTATTCTAACTGAAACTAGAGCATTTCATAGCTGCTCAAGTTCTCTGACCACAGTGAAACACAAGGAAAGTAAAGCAAAGACAAGATGTTCTGATTTGAGGAATAGTCTCAAAGAATCCCAAGCTGACAATAAATATACTTGAAAGCAGATCTGGAGAAATAATTCTGGCAAAGAGTTACTGCTAAGATTCACCTCAAGATCTAGACAGTTATATCTGCAGTGTCAAAAATGGGACTCCAGAATGGTATTTTACTAGACTCCATGAGGTTCCCGTTCCCATCTGAATATGATGGTTACTTGAGATTTGACTGATTGCTTTTTGAAAGAGTATTGAAAGAAGAGGCTGGAGGTGAAGAAAATTGAATGACTAGAGGCGGACTTATGCTTGGCCCAAATTAAATCAAGGACAAGTTGTCTTTTCTATAGATTCTGCTGAATGAAGCATTTAAGCTAGGGAGATCTGGATCAAGGTTTTAAGACACTTCTGTGAAAAGCATTGATTTCCTATTTTCCCTTTTATTGTGACACATATCCTTTGGAAATTGAGACAACCAGTTTGTTTAACATAGGCTACCAAGACTAATTACTTGTAATTATTATTAAACTGAACTAAATACAGTACACTGTCCAAAAGGTGACATTGTCTCTGCGCATTATTAATCCTCTACAAAAATATTGGTCAGTGGTTGATATTTTATATTACTCAGAGATAGTGTACCTCTTGGAAATATAGTGACATTATGTAGATGCATTAAAATACTCTTAAATATCATGAATGCCTTTCCAAACTTTTTCTTTAGGAGAGGCCAGAGATGGAACCTCTAAGTATTTATGTTTGGTTTGTTGAGCAGCAATGTCAAAACTCCCCCTTCCCACTGGTGTTCAGGTGTCAGGCAGAATCGGTCCAGTCAGCACAGCATAAACTCATTCACTAAGCTTATGGATGCTTTCTGTGTTAATTTCCTTCCCAGTCCATGCATGCATTCATCCATCCATCCATTTTCTGAATACTACTCCAGCTAGAGGTTTACAGGTCTCAAGATGCAAACACCTGTGTATATGTAGCAGTGTGAATCATAGCACTGAATTCTCTCACTCTGCAAACCGTGAAGTTAAGCCTCTATTGAGTAGCTTCAGCTTCAGAGCCTAACTGTACCAGGACCAAGGGCAAACCTCATATCTTCTATCTGTCTCAACACTCACACCCAATGTTGTGTAGTTTAACAATGAACAAAGAGTTCACAGTGCAAGTAGGTAGCTGGAGACCACTGCTAGCAAAAACAAAACCAACCAACCAATCAACTAACCAAATCAACAGTAACAAAACAAACAAAAAAACCCCACAAAAACCCAAAACCAAACTTAACCAAACAAACAAAAAAACCCACAACCTGAAATAATAAAAAAGAAGTTCACCCAAAATGATACTGGGAAACAAAATTAAGGACTTACTTTTTTTCCGAAGATTGTTTTGTGATGTTAAATAGCAAGTTAGAATCATAGAATAGAATCATAGAATTGATAAGGTTGACAAAGGCCTTTAAGATCATGAAGTCCAGCCATCAGCCTAATAGCACCACCGTGTTCACCATTAACCCGTGGCTTCAAGTGCCATATCCACACTTTTTTAATACTTAGAGGGATAGCAGCTTTATAACCCTTTCCAAGAAAAAAAAATTCTTAACATCTAATCCAAACCTCCTCTGGTTGCAACATTTCTTCTCATCCTGTTACTTATTCCCTGGGAGATCAGATCAACTGCCACTTGGCTACAATCTCCTCTCAGGTATTTGGAGAGAGTGATAAGTTTCCCTCCTGAGCCTCCTTTTCTCCAGGCAAATTAAAATCTACTTTAAACCTCTCTTAAGAAGCCCTGCTAGCTCCTGAACTAAGATACTTTTCCCCCTTTGACACAGGTGGACCCTATTTTTTTGCCAGAAGGTGCAATGTTATATAAACCAACCTATAATCTGAAAAAGAAAAATTCTGCTGGTAATACCAATCTAGAAGCATCTCATCATCTACATGATACTCCCGTTTCTTGCCCCATCATTCCCTGTAACTGGCAGGAAAAGTTATGTTGCAATCTTTAAGTCTGATTACATTGTAGAACATAGACAGTAAAACTAGGTTTGAAATTCTGCAGACTTTAATTTTTAATGGAAAAAAGGAGTATACCTCCTTTCTGCTCTAGAGATGTAACTATAAATGTCAGGCTTGACTACCTGATTCCATAACTCTGCACTGAGTGTTCATTTTGTATATGCACATAATCATAATAAACACTACTCTGATTCCCAGTTTCTAGAGACTAATCTGCACAAATATATAACAGTTTTTGTCATCAGGTGGGATATATAAAACTTCAAGCTATTGCAAAACATGGTACAGAAAAGGACTTTCACCCTACCACTTCTTATGCACTGAGAAAAAGACACTAGCCATGATTTCAGCTGGAGTATGAGGTGCTTATTTGTTCATTGATTGGTCTGAAAATGGAAGAAGTTAATCAGTAAATTCATGTAATATGAAAAAGAAAAAACTCTATTTTCTTCTATGTAAAGTATTGCAGAAAATAAGGAATTTCTGTTGTATGTTCTGAAACACCGCAGAGAGTATTCTTCCATTTCAAAGGTAAAAGACAAAAAAGGCATACCTGTTAGTATGTCATGAGATACTTGAAAATACCAGTTTCAATAGAGTGACAAAAACACAAAGCTCTCCTGAGATGCTTACACTGACATTCTGTGCTGCAAATACAATAGAAACATGAGGTGTTTTTTTAATTTTGACAGGTTACAAATCAACTGTATTCTGAACAACAAATTGAAACTGTGTCACAAATTCCTTTTTCCTATGTCACTGGCAGTGAGAGCCTAAGGCAATACATTTTGAGCGTTTCTCTGGTTGTTTCTGATGCACTCTGACAAGAAATAATTGCAGGCCACATACAGTCTTTCATAATGTTTTGTGAAGTGACTTTCAAAGACAGATAATACAGGACTCCTCATTTGTCACCTCTCAGCACTCTCATGTTCAGAGTTGCTGCCTTTTCTTGTACACCTAGGCAAGCAGTATTCTGGGGAAGAAATTTTGCCATGTCCCCAAGAGGATATGCTAGGAAACCAAGGGCATCTCAACCCAAACCTAAGAGAGTCCCAGTGTGACAAGGAACCCAAGGTAGATTTCACACATGCACGTTTTTCAATCTGTTAACTGTATCAAGTATCTATTATGGTGTGCAAATGTCTGTATATGCTAACTTCCTGGATACCTCAGAAACTGAAGCTTCTATGTGCACCTTGATCAGGGGACTTGCAAGAAAAGCAAACTGAAAGTCCCAGGAGTTGGTGTAGACACTATTCACTGTGAAAGCCAGGATAACTCACTGCATGGGCCTATAGCGGCAAAGGGCAAGCAGTAACACATGCCTGGGAACTGTGTCAGAAAGGTCCTGATCCTGAAGAGCCTGATTTTTCTCCAGGAAAGAAGAAAATGTTCACCTTTTTGCAACCAGAAGAAATTTCAGTGGAGTTCACGTTTCAGTGAAATTTTGCCTCAGTATCCAGTGTTATTTCATTGAGAGACAAGGGTGGTTTTTTTACTCTAAAAGTTAAAGGTGGGCAGAAAATATGTAGGAGCTGTTTGTGCAAAGTAAAAAATACATTTTTCACTGAACCAGTTTAAAAGTAAAAAAAAAAAAAAAAAGCCAGCAGAATAAGTCTCCTGACTGATAAACCCCTCACATTACAGTGACCAAAATTGCAGGCATGAATGTAAGATGAGGCAGCTGGGCTTACACCCCTCTGTTGTAAAAAGAAATTGTGTAGAAATGTATTTGATCCTCTCTGGCATCTCAGTTGCTATAACTCCCACTCTCTGACATTAGCAAAGTGATCTCTCTTGGTCAGCTTTGATTGAAATTGTGTCTCCTTAATGCTGATGCAATTATTACACCAAGTGGTTTCCTTATCTGCCATAAATGGAAGGGCTTGCTATTTGGCAATATCAGTTTCAAAACAAAGAAAGATGTTCAGTTCTGCTGACTAGAAGTTCTCAGAATTTCTAGCTAAAAGTCCATAAAAGATAGGACTTGGAAATAGCCGCTAAGGCGTTAGGTTTAACTCACATATGCCCTTGAATTTCAGTACAAAAATTCAGATTTTGTTCAGATTGAAGAGGATGACTATTGTAAACCTTGCCATGACCTTCTTAGAAGGGAGAACATTTGCCAACCATTTATCTTTCTGATTTATGCTTGATCATATCAGTAGGCTAAATGTTAGTCATTTCATTCCAAGTAAGTAAGGAGTATCATGCATTAATGCAGTTAGCCAGGTGTGAAGTGAGTGCAGTGGAACAGGTTAATGGCTTTGTTGACCTGAGAGAGATCAGAAACTGGCTTTGATATATGCAGCAGGATATCTCAGACATACTCCATTTACTGAAATTTTAAACATTAATGGTATTTTATTAGAAAGAAGCAGCTGAAATTAAGTGTATAAGGCTTCAGAGAATGAAAAGATGCACACGGATACAAGTATTCTTAAACGGTAACATGGTTTCTGAGTCATTATGGCATTTCTTTTCCATTAGTCATCAAGAAAAAGAAATATTAAAAATACTACTGATGAGTATGAATATGGATGGATATATCCATCTGTCTTGCTAATCATAAAAAAACTCAAATTTCTTTGAGTCTGTGTATGTGTGTGAATATACAAATATATATATGTAGGTATGCATATTTGACAAGCATTTATGATGTGACTCTTCAGTTAGAGGAAGAGCTGTACAAACAAGTAACAATAGCTTGAAATCTTTGTTGTAACCGAGTGGGTTACAATGAGGTGGGTAGAGGATCATACACGCATTGGTTACTATAGTTACAGTGCCTCTCTCTGTCCCTTTAATGAGGAACTAATCACTGTTCTCTGACCAAGATATCCATATTTTTCTTGTTTGCCTCTTCACCCACACCAGACAGCATTTATTTTCTAAGGGGAGGTAGAAGTATAGCAATATTAATCCTTTGAAGCAAAAGACTTTGACTAGCTAAGCCCAAACTCTCAGGGAAAATAAATAGAATTTTTACAGAATTAATGAGTTTAAAAATGAGCAGGAATCTGCCATGCCATAGCAGCAGATGACACTACCCCCCTTCCCAGAGCTAGCAGTCACCCTATAGGACTGCTAAGAAGTTACATACCTGAGATTTTTTTCCACCTGTCACTGAACTAAATATCAGAGAGGGGGAAAAAACCCTTAAATTTCCAAGTATTTAATGAACAGCTTGCTACAAGGCTCTAAAACTTAGGAGTTCCAAAGATTAAAGACTCCCACCAGTTCTATATGCACACACAGTAACTCTTCTCTCTGTCCGAATTTATGTCTTACAGCAGTAGGTCATGATTTGTGACCGAAATCCATGAGGGATTCAAGGGCTCACATCCAACAGTTAGGATGCTGCCCTTCTCAAAATATCTGCCAGCTGCCTTTGGTACCTCCCTTTTGAGATCTATTTAGCTTTTTCCTTCAGGCAAAAAAGACAAGACTCAGGAATGTAAACATAGGTGCCAAATTCCTTTTTTATGCACAGCTGGCTTTCTAAAGCCAAGTCTCATCATGTCAAAATCTCATCTGCTGAGCTGGTAGGTATGAATACATCAGAACCCTGAGCAAGTGCTCTTTTATGCAAGGACCAACAAAGGAAATTCAGGGCCATCAAATTTCACAGTACATTTTACCTCTTTAATGTGTGGGACACTCCCTCAAGAGGTGGAGGAATCTGTTATTAAATACCCTTACTCATGGGTAAGTTACCTGAAGAATGATAACTGTATTAGAATAATCAGCCATTGACCATTTAATATCACTAAGTAAAGGCAGTATCTTATCTTTTCTGTTTCTATCCTCCTGCACTACAAATTCTAAACACCAATGGCATTAGCCAGATTTGACAGCATGTTTTACTGAGCATAAACTCAAGCTACAAAATAACCAATAAAGAAAAATGCATGTTTATGCCCCTAAACACCATGTACATTTTTTACTACTGTAAGCTACAACTTTCAGCCTTTTCAGGTTAATTTGTAGGCAAGCTTAATGTTGAAGAAATAGGTCTATATTAGGCTTTTCCTCAGTTCAACTCACAAGCTGAGATTGCCCATACTTGGTCTTTGCCTCAAGGAAATGAGGTTTAAATTCACCAAGGATTCACATCATTGTGTGATATCTACATTTGCCTGTATCCCTGTGTTCTCTACCTCTTTAGAAGTCATTGCCATTCATCGGACAAATATGACAGAGTTGAACATGCTGTTGTAAATACCATAAAAATGTTGATACATCTTTAACACCTCCAACATTTTATGTCCTAACTTTATAACCTTAATTACAACTTTGTATTTTTAATAGTTCAGTGAAGATACAAAGTTGTATAAATATAGGTGACCGGAGAAAGAAGAAAAGATGTGCAAGTGCCAAGATAAAGATCGTGTTCTGATTTCAATCTATCTGCACCAGAGAATCCAGATACAAGAAACAAAAAATGGGTTTCATTGGCTTTAAAGATGTATGTATGGCCAAACTTCATGAACAAAGATTTGGGCAGGGCTCTCCCCACGTGGGTGTGCCCTTCCAGCCTGCGCAGTGGATTTTTTAGGTGAGGCCCAGCATGCGCAGAACTGGCCGCACCCTTTAACTCCTGAGGTCCATTTGCCGTGGCCGAGCGAGCTTGGACAGTGACAGTGAAGTCCTCGGGACTGTCACAGCACTCAGTACTAACTAGGGCTGACCCTGCTGAGCATCCAAGATCTGATGGGATCGGATGACAGGGAAGCATTTAACTGCCAGGGGACAGTCCCCACTAAGACTCAAACTTAGGTCCTTGGGATTCAGAGTCCAGAGTGCTCTCCTTTACACCATGATGAGCAACATTATTACTAACATTCTAAAAATCAAACAAAAATAAAATAGGTTTATATTATATTTGAGACAGGAAAATTGTGGTTATCAGTTTAACAAATGTTTCTGACTGTTCTCAACACTTACTTTATTATTTGGAGCAATAAATTTTAATTTAGCATACTAGTTCTTAGATATAAGAAATGCCACCATAAAACCTGACAAAATTATGACTCAACTGTCATTGCAGAAAGTCACTGCAGTCTAAGGGGATTTTTACATCCTTTGGGAACAGCCTCACAGAACAGTTTAAGGACAGGACACAGACAAAATAGCTTCTTTTTTCTTTCTACCTTCAATCTCCCTATTCTTTGTGCAAAAAATGACCATCTCAGTATCATGAATAACTCATATATATATTAACATTGTTGAGAGTAAACTTAGCCTGAAGCTTGCAATCTAACTGCTGAGGGGTCCACCTTGGACTGGCAAGATACATACATTAAAGATACCATAAATGCTGATAAGAGCTGAGTTGAGGAAACACTACTGCTAGACCATGCTGGGCTTTTTCCTAGTATTTTTCATTTGTAAATGGTCTGCTTATGTAACCGTAAGAAGCAAGAAAGCAGCTGATGAAAAATACTGTACAAACAGGAGACAACTGAGGCAATGGTTGGCTCATTGTAGAAATGTTCTCCTAAAATTTCTTTTTGCCATTTTAGTGAAACTCTTTCATTTTAATACATCAAGAAAATAAGAAAAAAAAAGAGTTATTCAGACCAGCATGTGATAAATGCGTAGTAGTCAGTGTGATAGACATTTGCATAACCAGAAAAAGAGATATTTTAAGAAAATTATAGCACCATTAATTTCTGAAAAGGTTATTGTATTTGAATATGCTCTCCCTTGTTCAAAGGCCCTCACTGATAGCTGTAAGTACTTAAAACAGTAATAATTATGTGCTGTACAAATTGACATGTATAGTGAACATGTTGATAAAGTAGGTAATATCATTCTATTGTAGGGTTAGGCACTCTCTACCTGGTAAATTAGAAATACATTTGTTTCTACAGCAAGACTGAAATTGTACCTACTATTATAGCTGTTTCTCTGAATTTCAATTAGGCAAGAATATGAAGGCTAAACCACAAGAATAGAGTTATCTTTGCTAGACCCTGCTTATATATATTCCCTGCACTGGGAAGATGACAGTTTTCTGAATGGTACTAAGAAGGCAGCTAATAAGCTCCTCTCTTAGCTGTAAAATAGTTTATAAGACCAGCAGTCATCTGTTTGCATGTGAAAGATAAAAACCAACAATTAAAATAATCTTCAGAAGATCAATTATTTTATCATTGCAGTTCTACTTAAAATTGTCATATCACATTAACTTTTCTTTGTAAAATTATTATGCAATAAAATCATAACCATTTCTTCCCAACACATCTTTCTGCAAGGCAAATGAACAAATTGTATATTTTAAACACTTCTGCTCTATTTAAAATAGAAAATGGGTCAGTGGGTTTGCAGATAATTTAATTCTTGTGTGTCTTATTATCAAGATGAGCATTAGCTAGCAAACAGGCAATTGCATTGCACTGCAGGCTGCTGGGGACAGCAAAAACTGCTCACACCTTAAATGGCCCCTCTGGCAGGCTATCAGATTAACACAAATCAGAGGCATACACCCTTTTGCTTCCTGCCTGCCCTGGTGAAAGGACTGGGAGCAGAGCTAATCACCACAGCTAAGGTCACCCAGCTCAAATAACAGTTTGCACACTCCTGTGACTGTGGGTGGAGAGTCTGAGCTGTTGAGGGATGGGCTGACCTCCTCATCTCCTACCCACTGATTGAGTGACTTCAACAGTGAGGCAATTAACAAAGGCTAGTAGCACCACAGTTAACTCACAACAAGACTAGTAACTCTTGAAAAATCGGGTAACTTCCACATCTGCAAATTCCCAGCCTAGGCATTAGTGAGATTTGAAGTGACGGCAAATCAAGTTGTAGGTTCCCTTTCTTCTCACGTACCTTTTTATCTGCAAACATCTTGGGGGGTTGGGGGGGGGGGGGGGGGGAAGAGGGGGAATGGGAAGAGATATTACCCTAAAACATCTCATACAGCAGAAATCAACAGGATTAGTCTTTGCTCCATTTAGGGCCGACCTCAGTAAAAACAGTTGAATCTTCTCACCTTATCCCCATACCCAGTGGCCAGGAGGAAGGGACATCTACCTTCGGGGTAGGGCAGTTTATCAGGAAATCATATGTCACTGATATACCTCAGCAATACCAAAATAAGAGGAGAAAATTATCTCAGTCAAAATCCACAGAGAGCAACTTCTTGAAATAAAACACTCTGTATTGAAATTGAAATAAACCAGCTAAAGCATGTAATAAAACGCTATTAACAATAAAGCAGAGTAAAAGCAGATTTGACTGGAACATGTTCCCTGGGTATCTTCACTTCCCTTCAGTGAAGAGTCAAGTCTCAGGAGCTATCAGATAAGGAAATCCAGTCAACACCTACTAAGGCAACAGCACTACAGAGGAGCAGACTCATTGCAAGTGGACCCCAACACAGAAACAAGCATATAATGATCCTTCTCAGTTTATCATTTCTTCACTGGAGATTTCAAACATGGAGAGTAACTAAAAACTGAGACCCTTACACTGATGTTTATCACTTGAGGTGCAGAAGGATAGAAAGAGAAAAGTGCTAAAGTGACTTGGCTTTGTCTGAGAACATGGTTAGGCTGCCCTCACTCCCTTGTCCAAATTGTCAGTAAAGATATTAAACAAGACTGGCCACAGTACTAAGACCTGGGGAAGACACTTGTGACTGGCCACCAGCTGGATGTAAGTCCATTCAGCCACTCTCTGGGACTGTCTATCTAGCTAGTATTTTTACTCAGAGAAGAGTACACACATCCAAGCCATGAGAAGGCAGTTTCACCAGGAGAATGCTGTGGGAAATGGTGTCAAAATCTTTATTAAAATCCTGGTAATCATCTGCACAGGTCTGGCAGGTGCAGTCCAGAATTTACCATACAGCCCCACCATTTTGAGGAATAGGTAACCAGGGGCCAAGAGAATGTTTAAAACATCTAAAATGGTTGTAAGTACTTATGTGAAGGTAACTGAATCCCTACCCTGAAGTCAAACAGGATGAGTATGAGTATGTGCAGGATGAGGTGTAAGTTCTTAGTCTCCCAAATGTGAACATCATTTACAAAACTAGACCAAAGATAACAGTTATGGAAAGGTGAGAGAGAAGGAAATCTTGAATCCTTTAGTGTGCCAGACAGAATTATAAAAATGGAAATGGTGATGAGTATAGAAATGAATATAGCCATTATTTGCTAAAAGAGAAGTCTGAGATAAAGAATTTAGTTTCTTATTCAGAACTGAAATCCTCACAAGCACTGTCTAGTATTTGCTGGAGTATATATTTTTCCTAGAAAAGCCTGTATTAGCAAAAGGTCATTAAATTCCACTGTATTAGGTTAACTTCCCCTACCTCAGGGCCGGGGGGGGGGGGGGGCGGGCAGGGGGCCGGGGCGGGGGGGGAGGGGAGGAGAGTGCAAATCCATGAGAAGGAATTTGGATTTAAAATTTACAGTGGGGTTGTTGGTGTTTGAGATTGGGTTCTTTTGTTTGTTTTGGGCTTTGGTTTAGAGTTGGCTTGGGTTTTTTTTTAGATAAATTTATACATCTTTATACAAAGCCAGTAGAAATGGTAACAGAGAGTTTATCAGAACTCTGTATTTTATTGGTTTTGAGTCTTCCATGTGTTCTGCAAGGTCATGTTTCTGTCATGTCAATATAGTGCAAGACAGTGATAAATTGGGTGACCCTTAAGCTATATGGTAGCTTTTTATGCCCTTTATTTTTGGCAATCTTGAATATAGCAAGAGATTATGCACAGTATTATAAAACTTGGGCAGATGTGCTATGGAGCCACTACTATAATAAAGCCTGGGACAACATACTCCCACTTCAGGATGGGTTCCCCTGGCATGAATATTTATCAGTCCTGGTTTTATTTGTAATTATCCATGCCATGCCTAGTCTACCATCTGTTATGGACTCCACTCTTATCTATTGTCACTTTTGGAACTTTTAGGTTTGGCTCCATATGTATCTTTCTTGGAAACGTAGAAACATGTTTCCTGAACCCTGGAACTTGCTATATTAGTCAAGTATCAGAATAAAAAGGCAACATGAACTAATCAACTGAAGATCAGGAGGTGATTTTAATAATCACATAGATACTGACCCTTCTGTCTATGCAACTAACATAAATGAGATACAACCTCATTGGGAATGTGTATGTCTGGAATTAACACGTGACTTTTTAGATGTCACATAGTGACATTTCAGCTGCTGAACATAGAAATTCCACAGTAAGACTGAATTTGAATTTTTATATTCTGAGAGTTCCATAATGAAAATAAACAACAGTTTAGGGTTCCTGAGTTCAGAGTCTTGAATCTCTTCTTGGTGGACGATGCTGATGCAATATAAATTGGTATAGCATAGCAGTACATGAGTCTACGAGCCTGTTATGAATCTTTTGTCTTGACAGTTTCTCAAGCAATTACTTAGTAGCACTGAAGATGAGATTAACCAAACTAAATTAGAAAAACCCCTTCTATAGTTTACTTCCATTTACCACCAATAATTGCCATTTAAATTTAAATTTGTTTGTACTCTGGATGATAAAGTAAAAAATGTTCTTAGTGAAAGTATTTGACTACTTATCAACTCACAGGGAAAACTGGGCTACTTATGGAAAATTAATGCTCAAACCATCTGAAAAGAGAGCACATATTAATATTTTACATATAAAGATTTCTGCTGTTTTACAAAAATATGTTAAGTCTAAAAAGAAAAATCTACAAATGAAAATGCCTACTAAATATATAACAGCTTTACCTGCTAAACTGATCACAAAAGAGAAAAAAAGTGATATAGTGTATGGGCTACAAGGCATTTCAATATAATTCTGCAAATAGCTTTATTTTAAAATTAGGGTTACACAATGAGCATAAATCAATTTGCAGTCAATACCCAGCATGTGATGTCACCTGGAAATAAATAACTAAGTTATAAAGCTATAAATGCTCAGAAGTTCAGTAGTGGTCTAGCCAGGAACAGTAAATAACAAAGTTCAGATTGGTTATTTTCACAGCATGGCTTTGATCGATCCAAACTTGGTATGATTTCTGTGACATAGATGAAGGAGGACGGCTACAAGCCTAGAAACAGCTAGAGTTTGCTGTTTGGAGTCCAAGGCCTTCTCCAAACACTTCGAAGCTGGATGCCCTTGTTTCTCAAACAGTGAGCCTGTCTGCTCTATCAAGAGGTTATATATTCTATGCACTAAGCAGATACACCAAGAGCCAAACTATACTCCTTTTCTCTCTGGCACCCATAAAACTTTAACTTGTGCCTGCAAGTAACACAGATGACAACTTACCCAATGGTCTGTGGCACTGGAGGGCATTCCCCTGGGACAGATCTACAAAAAGTATTTAACCTAGACTTCCCTCATCCCAATGGTGTGACTGAACTTTACATGCAAACCACCTTTTTTCCCAGAACAGGCTTCTACCACATTATAAGGGACCTCATCCTATCCATTAGGTGAACCCTAAAAATGCCTAGATTTTCAGTTTTGTGCAGAAACTTCTCCCTAGATGGTATTTGTGAGGATGCGATGCCCATCAAATGGACTGGAAGCTGATCTGCCAAGACTAAGAAGTGACAAACCAGGCAGACCTGCATATGTAATAATCTAGACTGAGCACCTCACTGATCTGGGCTATCTAGAGTTGGTTCACAGTGCTGGGGCTGTGGCAGAAGCTCTTACAGACTTGCTTGCCATCCTTTAGATATCAACTGTGTCTACCCTTGCTTTTTATATGCTTTGTTTATCAATCAGCTTTCTTCTGTAGTACAGATCAGAGAAGTGCCAGATTCTGTACCTAGGATGGGGCAACCCTGAATGTACAGACAGACTGGGGAATGAGATGCTGGAAAGCAGTGCCACTGAAAGAGACCTGGGTGTCCTAGTCAAC
This sequence comes from Pithys albifrons albifrons, assembly GCF_047495875.1. Lineage (NCBI taxonomy): Eukaryota > Metazoa > Chordata > Aves > Passeriformes > Thamnophilidae > Pithys > Pithys albifrons. The sequence goes on along the minus strand of NC_092462.1, from coordinate 49,573,261 downwards.
AGCAAGTTGAATATGAGTCAGCAGTGCCCTGGGAGCCAGGAGGGACAACCATGTCCTAGGGGACATCAGGCACAGCATCGCGAGCTGGTCAAGGGAGGGGATTGTCCCACTCTGCTCTGCACTGGTGTGGCCTCATCTTGAATATTGGGTACCGTTTCAGGCACTGCAATATAAGAAAGATATTAAGCTATTAGACAGTGTCCAAAGGAGAGAAACAAATATGGTGAAGGGCCTTTTGAGGGGAAGCCATATGGGGTGCAGCTGAGAGCACTTGGTCTGTTCATCCTGGAGAAGAGGAGACTGAGGGGAGACCTCATTACAGTTATAACTTCGTCTTGAGGGGAAGAGGAGGGACAGGCACTGATGTCTTCTCTGGCACAGTGAGAGGACCTGAGGGAATGGCCTAAGGTTGTGTCAGGGAATGTTTAGGTTGAATATTAGAAACAGGTTCTTCACCCAGAGGGTGGGAACAGGCTCCCCAGAGAAGCAGTCACAGCACCAAGTCTGGCAGATTTCAGGAAAAGTTTGGATGACATTCTCAGGCACATGGTGTGATTCTTGGGGATAGTCTGGTGCAGGACTAAGGGTTAGACTCAATGATTGTTGTGAATTCCTTCCAGTTCAGCAGATTCTGTGATTCTTAACTTCAGTATATTCCTTTCCAATGCCAGATAAGGTAAAAGTTTAGATATATAGGAGAAATCAGACTTTTAACACCCACTGCTTGATGGGACACTTTCATAGAATTATAGAATGGCTTGGGTTGCAAGGGATCTTAAAGATCTAGTTCCAACACCCCTGCCACAGGCAGGGACACCTTTCACTAGATAAAGTTGTTCAAAGCCCCATCCAGACTGGCCTTGAATGCTTCCAAGGATGATTCATCCACAACTCTGGAAAATCTATTCCACTGCCTCACTACCGTCTGGGTAAACAATTTCTTCCTAACACTAATCTAAGTCTTCCCTTCTTCAGTTTAAAGCCTTCTCTCTTGTCAGATCTGTACATGCCTCTGCAAAAGGTCCCCTTCCAACTCTCTTGTAATTACTTTAGGTACTGGAAGGCTGCTATAGGGTCTCCCTCAAGTCTTCTCTTCTCTAGGCTGAGCAACCCCAACTCTGTCAGCATGTCTTCATAGGAGAAGTACTCCAGCCCTCTGATCTTTTTCATGCCCTCATGTGGCTTGCTTCAGCAGGTCTATGACCTTCTTGCATTGGGGCTCCAGAGCTGGATGCAATACTCCATATGGGGTCTCATGAGAGAAGTAGAGGAGCAGAGTAACCTCCCTCAACCTTCTGGCCATGTTTTTTTTAATGCAGCCCAGGACACAGCTGGCTTTCTAGGATCCAAGCACACATTTCAGGCTCATGGTAAGTTACTTGCCCAATGCCACCAAGTCTTTCTTCACAGGGCTGCTCCCAATCCATTCTCCATCTAGCCTGTATTTGTGTTTGGGATTGGCCTGAGCCAGATGCAGGACCTTGCACTTGGCCTTGAACTTCATGAGGTTTGCACAGGCCCACTTCTCAATCCTGTCAGATTCCTTTAGATAGTATCCCTTCCCTTCAGTGTGGTGATGGTACCACACAGGTTGGTGGTACTGGCAAACTTGCTGAGAATGTAAACTTGCATTGTTGACTGTTATTTTCCCCAGGATTTTAAGTACCTTATGAGCAAGGTACTTGGGGACTGTCCTGAACATGAAATGCTATAGTGACTTGAATGCTCTTGAATTACTGTTTACATCACAGCTGTTGGACCTGTCTCCACGAAAGCTATCCCCAGGAGCTGTGATTATCATGCAGCACAAGCTGGACCCTCCAAACAGGGAGAAATGCTGGTAGCAATTAATCACACTGGCACAGGCATACTGCTTTGCTGATATTCCTGTGGTACCTCCTGACTCATGTGAGTGCCTCTGCCTGGAGATGCCATGTCATATGCCACCTCAGAGTCTCCATGGTGCATTCAATCCCACAAGGCAGAGATTGCCTTAAAACAGCTGGGATTTTTAAAAAGCCTTAGCAAGTTTCACATTCATATCCACACTACATTTCACCAGGTATGACACAGCTAAAGTACTTTTCTACTCTGTTTCTCCTATATTTATGCTGATTTTTTTTTCAGGGATGGTGAAGTCCATTGCCAGTTTCCCATGGCAGGACAGTTTTACATTAGAAAAACTGAGAGCAGAGCATGTGGAGTCTCCAAATTTAACTTTTTAAATTAAACCAATAGGCCATGACACAGAGTGAATTTCTTCAATGGTTATTGCAGATTGCAGGAGGCATTAAAAGGTACAAGACAGAAAGTCAAATGGTTTTTTAAGCACTCAAGTAGCATGAGGCTCAACTGGAAATTAATTACCTGGAGTGCGTTATTGCTACTGTAACATGAAACTCAAGCATCTAAGTTAAAGAAGACAAGCTATATTTTTAATAACAAATAATGTTAAAGAAAGGCAAGCATTCTGAAGAAGGTTTATGTATAATTTCACACTGGTCATAATTTTGATGCTTTGAATCTTGAAAGAGAAAACTCACTAAACAGACCATTCAAAGCTACACTGTGCACCTTGGTCATGGTTTTACTGAGTATTAAAGAATGAAAACTGTTTCTAAGTAAAAATATCCAAAGGCATATAATTATGAGGAAAAAATTAAAATATTTTACAAGAATTTCACTCAGTCATGTATTTAGAAAACATATAAGGAATATTAGTAATTATACTCAAATTCTGTCCAAATTTCATGCATCTAATTCTGGCTGTCATTGCAATAAGGTAAAAAACAATGTAATGACAATGCTAAAGTTTGTTGCTATACCCAAATTTTTCTTTATCCAAGTGGGCTGATCTCTTAAAGAGTGTCTCCTCATCTCTAGAGTCAACCTAAGTCCTGCAAAACTGAATTTCTAGGCAAGTAAGTCCCTATTGTATCTACGTCCAAGTAGGTATTGGTGTCCTCACTGTGAAGGTACCAAGCCTTCACAGTGGCACACCACACATCTTGCAGCTGACATGTTAGCATTCAAAAACATTTGTACTGTAGTTTAGAAACCTAAGACAGAAATATCTAAAGCTGCTCTCATGTGAATTTAAATTGGAAGGTAGAGTTGGGATTGGCCTAACCACCACTGTGGATTAATAAGGACCCTAGAAAACGGGACATCCATGCCAATTTCTCATTAAAGAGGACAACTGGTTTCAAGGAAAAAGTCTCTATCCATCAATGGCAGTCTTCTGCCTGGATTTTAGCTGAGCATTTCATCTGCACAGCACACAATTTAACTATGTAAATGAACACTTAAAACAGAAAGAGATACAGCAACTGGATCGCATGATGAGTCAGGGGAGCCAGTGACCATCCTCATGAGGGGAATTCTGAACACTGGAAATGAAACAATGTGGGATGCCTTAATGTTTTGCTGAAGTACCAGACACTTCCAGAGAGGCTCTGGATAAGATGATATTGCAAGAATGTATCCATCTCAGTCTTCTAAATTCTTCACTGAAAAATAAGAGATGGAATTTTTTAAAAATTTATTTTAACAGCAGAAAATTTAAGGACAGCAGGCATTAACAGTCTGACAGAAAAGAAGTCTAAAGGTAACTACATTTTGTCTTTCTCGATTCCCATTTTACTGCAGACCTTTCAAAAGAAAAAATTATCCACAACATTTTCAAACATGGATTGTGATGTGGAAAGCAGTCCATATGAAAAGGTCTTTCAATATCCCTTTTGCTAGCTTAATTATATACTTGCTTTGAAACTCTCATATGTTGCTCTTTCGATGCTCGCAGGATGTCCCATGGTCATGCTCTCAAACTTTCACTCCTCTGGAATTGCAAGAACCTGAATATTCTTTGCCTAACAAAGTGTTTGAAAATCCAGGATAATATTCAACTATTCAATTTAAAGCTGACACAATTTTGATGAAGTATTTCTTCAATGCATGCACTGTGAGATTAACTGTAGACTTCTTTTACATAAACATTTGAAGGAGGAAATAGATGGCTGTCATTGGGAAGCAGGGTTGCCTTTCTGGGCCCTGTGGCAGAATGAAATCTCAGGTCTAGTGGCCTCATGCTCATTGCATCTGATAAGCGGCACATTTTCACAGAGTTCAGAGCTGAGCTGCAACCTGGTACACACTTTGCCTTTTTAGCAGTAGTTACACATAGCAGCATCACATCCTACTACACCAGCCTCAAGCTGCATGTAATTACTGCCACTTTACAGTGGGCAGGAGTAAGTATAAGCCTTTGACAGTAAGAAAATGCATTCTCACCAATGAAGACAGGAAAGTCATACCAGCCTCAGGTGCAGTGATTAACAACCTTCTTTTGCATGCTGAGGAGAAAATTCATATTGGGAAAGGTGCATTTAATATTAGTTTCAGTCCCCTTCAACTGATCTCAACTGGTATCAGATCAGGGATTTTAGTGAGCAGGAACTATCACAGTATATTTTAATATTTCTTGAGTAATTGCATTGATTCTGCCCTTTCCACAAAATCAGAGTTTTCACCTCTTTTGTAGAAAACTAATGCTAAAAGGTGCAGAAAATAAAATATTATTTTATGTTTACTTTGGATTATTTAAAAATAATGTTATATAGATATATACCTATATATCAGTTATATAAAGATAAAAAGGAACTGTGGCTGATATCTGGATAAAGACTAGTGACAACCTGCACATTTATGGATTGCACAGTTTAAACAAATAGACACAAATAAATCCTGAAATACATGTGAGAATAAAATACTACTCACAAATGTGCACATGCAAAAAGAGAAACAAGGAAACGGACCAGCAAGATTAATAGACCCAAGGGCAGTGAAAAAAATTTAATTTTACTCTCATTTGTACATTTTATCAAATTATAATTTATGCTATCTCCAGGTTAGGAGAAATAAAAATCGGTCTTTTAAATTCCTACCACTCTCAGATGGGCACCAAGACTTCTCTGCAGTCATCACATTAAAACTCCCCATGGGATCAGACTAGAACAAGAGAAATTAAACCTACTTTTCCTTCCATGTATATTTTCCAGAAAGTCTTTCTGTAATGTTCTAATTGCAGAAAGCATCTGTTCAGGGAGAAACTGAGAATTAAAATCAGAACAGCTTGACTGGAAAAAGGAGAATACAGCAGACTGACCACATGCTCCAAAAGAAGTATTAAGAAATCAATCAGCTTTCCAGTTGACTGTGGTGTCCAGTTGTTGTTTGTACTACTGATATTGTATTAGTTGCAGAGAGATCAGCAAATGGGCACTAAACTCTGGGTATAAATCTTGTTTCTCTTCAGCCAGTTTCCCTTTGCAGTAATTAATAACTGTTATCATGGTAAATCCTTTTGGAGTGCAAAATGTACATCATTCAAAATAAGCCAAAGCATTGGATTCTGAATAGACCTGACTTCTTGGTGCTCTAGCTTTCATTTTTTCCTCCTATTAGTTCCATGTAGAAAGAGAGGTCTCAGTATAGTTATGAGAATCATGAAATTCAGGCTTTGGGAGAATAAAACAATGATCTCAAGATAGCTCACCAAGCTCATCACCTACAGTCACAATTTATTTGTGCATTAATCATGAGTTTGATGACTACAAACTCTTGACTCTCAGTATTCCCCGAACATTTCAGAGGTCTCTTTGACCATGCAAATTAACAATAAGTGGGGCCCTGACTATATTAATAATTTTCCTTCATGTTGTGCAGAATTTTCCTGGCTAGGGAAGGGAAGACAAATAGACCCAGATGACAAAGAGAAGTCTTTCTTAAAGACTTTTTTCCCTACTTTTTGATGATGTATTCAATATTTACCTGCTACTGAGCTATTTGAAGAATGGCAAATTAAGAATAACACATGACAGCTGTAGTGGACCCCCACTTAATTAAATATGCGTGACCAGTGGGAACCATTTGTGTGTGGAATGTCACTTCCTTTCCTAGGTTCTTGGTGAAGACAATATAGATGAACAGCAGATTCACAGCTTAACTGACAGACAGCCTTGGTACCAAGAGAGTGGACCCATTAATCTAGATAGTAATAATCACTTTTCTGGAAGTAATTTTGTGAATATGTACTAAAGAGATATTCTGAAGGACCTAATTGTACTCATCACTGTAATCAAGAGCATTTGCTTAAGCTGTATGTGAAAAGGTCTTCATTCCCCAAACTGGACTTAGACCTCACATAGTTCCCCTCCTAAGAGGCTGGTCTTACACAAGAATCTCAATCTCTCTTGCTGCATCAATTTTCCTCCCCTTTGCACACTAGTAGCACCCTGGTCAAGTTTAGCCACCAATTTAACCAAGCAATCCATATCTGATCCCTGTCTTTGGCCCTCAGAATAACGACTCCATGGAAAGCAAAGAAAGCCATAACCTCCTCACCCCAGAATAACCTGGAGCAACATCCCCCTGCCAAGAAATTGCTTGATCCAGGCAGCAGTGATCAGGTATTTCTTGTATTACTTTCACAATATAATTTAAAAAAATAAAAATGGTTAACACCTTTGAGGTCTTTTCCTGTTTTTTTTTTTTCTCTTAGCATTCACAGTATCTCACTGCTTGGCAGCTAATTAGCATCGTGTTGAAAAACAGTGTTGTGAGTCAGTACCAAGTGACAGGGGAGGGGAAAGGGCTTGGAGACTGATACAAGCACATGCACTCCTCCCTCTGCAGTCAGACCACCCAGCACAGGCAAGGGAGGAACCTGACTACGAGAAAGCATCGTGATTTCTGATTTACTGGCAAGCCATAGTCATGATAATGGCGCTCTCAGTGCTTCTCTCGCATCTTTTGCAATACTTTTCAAGTAGCAATTTGGAACTGAAATAATTGAACAACATAATTAGACATTTATTTTAACTCTGTGGGCCAACGTGTTGGCTGAGGCTTTGCAAATGACGAAAACCACAGCTGCCATGTTCAGCTTTGGGAGCTGCTCAGCTGCACTATGTGTCATCAGTTCCCATCCTGCTCTCTTATTTTAATTAGACTCTCTTGCAGGCAACAAATCAGACTGATATTCTTTCTAAATGCTGCAAGAGCAAACTGTGAATACTAAGCGAAAAAAACAAAGAGACAAACTAGATGTTTGTGCTCTTATACATGAGATAAAACAGCTTTACCAATACACGCAAATCTATCGAAATAGCCATGTTCAAAGGAGAAGTGTCATATTACTGTCAAGGAAATGTTACTTCAAAGTTGTTATGCAGAAACACTTCTGGCAAAGATAATCTCCATGCTATCAGGCCAGGGTTATCTAAAGCTCCTGGCCCAGGTCCTACCTCCACTTTCCTTCCTCAAAATTTCTTCCCAGCAAGGGGATAATATCATATGTGTTGCTTGTGGTAACAGCAAGGAAAGAGAGCATGTGGCAGTAGGGATGTGTTGTCCATGCTTCCTTCCATCAGCTCAGATAAGTACCACAACTACTTAGAATTAGAACCCACATGAGTAGCAATCGAGGCCAGTTGGCTTGTTCAGCCTGGAGAAGAGGAGACTGAGGGGAGATGTCATGGCTGTCTACAGCTTCCTCATGAGGGGAAGTGAATGGGCAGGTACCAATCTCTTCTCTATAGTGACCATTGACAGGACCTAAGGGAATGACCTGTAGTTGTGTCAGGAGAGGTTTAGGGTGGATATTAGAAAAACGTTTTCCCCCCATAGTGTGGTTGGGCACTGGAACAGTCTCCCCAGGGAAGTGGTCACAGCACCAAACCTGACGGAGTTCAAGAAACACTTGGACAATGGTCTCAGGCACATCATGTGACTCTTAGGGCATCCTGTGCAGGGCCAAGAGTTGAACTTTGATGATCCTTGTTGATCCCTTCCAACTCAGGATATTCTATAATTCTATACTTTTATAAAATAAAAACTCTAAATCTCTCTTCTCCAACATTTTCTTCTTCTTCTTGAAGAGGAACCTTTCAAACTTGTGAGTTGTTTCCCACTCACTGTGCTTCCTCATGTTGGTATGCAGGATGTTCTGCCTGTGTTGTACGTCAAAGGACCACTGCACTTTGTGGGTTGCTCACATCTTCCCCTCTCATGATCTGCATCTGCCCACATTGTCCCCAGCAAAACATGCAGCAAAGTATCCTGTGCACAGCTGACCCCAAAGGGGACTGAGTGGAGGAAACAGCTGTAGCAAGTAGTAGAAAATATAACTTAGTGTGAAGGAAAAGGATGAAGCATGATAGGGCGTTGGCACTGCATCTTGAGATGAAGTCTGCTCTCACAGTTCCTCATCAGCTGCAGATGAGATCTTCCTGTAACAGGCAGGGAGGGAAGAAAGGAGGGAGGGAGGGAAGAAAGGAGGGAGGGAGGGAAGGAAAGAGGGAAGGAAAGAGGGAGGGAGGGAGGGAGGGAGGGAGGGAGGGAGGGAGGGAGGGAGGGGGAGGATAGGTTGGGGAACCCACAGTGTCCCAAAGCCCACAAAATTCAAGAAGGTTATGCTAGTATTACAATACTTGGTTAAATTCAATATAGATGTTAGTACTGATGCTGTCAAAGATTCAAATGATAGTCCCTATCATTAATAGTCATCTGAAGGGAATAAATCCAGATCTAAAAAATATAATCATTCCATGTCAGACAGCAGTACCTATCTATGATCACACTATCAAAGTATTTTAAGCACTGTAACAGCTACTTTTCTTCAGAAAGAGTTCCAGATGTGATCTGAAAAAATCCATTGTAGCAGGTCTCATTCTTTGAAAGAGGTGGAGGACTCTAATCTCCAATGTTTCTAACTTGGCTAAGACAAGAAAACAGCTTCCATTTCTTTCACTATTGTAATGAAAAAAAACCCTCCAAATATTCCCAAAGAAAAATATTTTAAACCATTCTCAAATCATCAGTTCGTTTTACATAAAAACTGAACTACTTGTACACTGCATGAGCCATACAGTAACAAGTTAATTATCAAATAAACAGCAGTTTTGAAGGATGGTTATAGAGGAGTCCCTGGGCATGCATAGAGCAAGATCCTTTAATTTGAAAAGATCTTGATTGGGAAAAACAGCAGAACAGTAGCTTTTCTCCTGAGGAAGTGGAGGTTTTACTGTTTTACTCAGACAGGAATGCACTGTGGCAGGGAAATAGGAAAATAAATAGCTAATGAAAATTCTCTCTGGAATGCCAATATCTGGTTTTATAGAATATGAGACTGCTCATGTGAGTAATATCAATTACATGATCCTGGTCCTGAAATATAAACCTAATAGAACATAAAAGGTGGAATAACTTAATCATCTGAGCTAGGATTGCAAGGATACACAATTATCAAATTTACAATTCTGGACATTCATCTAATCTCCCTAAGTGAAGGCCAGGCTAATACAAACTGAGAAAAAAAACACTGCTTGAAAAACTGCCTGTTGACACATTGAAAAACATGTACATGTTTGCCAAGGCAGGCAGCTCCTAGAGATTATGCTTTTTTCTGAAAAGCTATCAGCTTGCAGCATGTATCTGAGTTTACTAAAAGAGCTTTAAGAAAATGTGTTGAACAGCAAACAAAAATAGTACCAAGTGCAGGCAGAGCTCAAACAGCTGCATTGCAGTAGATGTTTGCTTTCAACGTCGTGACAGAACAGCATTCAACAAAACTATCCAGTGCGTGTGCTCAAAAAGGAAGCCAGGATGCTGCCAGTTCTTGTACTCCCACTGACTGGGATGACAAAGCCATGTGCACAATTGTCAGGCAGAAGGAAAAAATGAAGAACTGTGCCGAGGTGCTTCAAACAAAGGAATATAAAGATTTCTGTGATCAGCTTACATCTGATTAGACTATGGGGGGATACGGCACAGGGAAGACAGAGCAAACAGACTGATGAGAGCACTGGAGACACACACTAAAACAGGAAAGATTGACACTGCAGAGGGGGAAAATGCTGTACAGTAGTGAAAGTTAAGGGTGAGGAATGGATTATAGAAGAATGTAGAAAAGCTAAATAACAATAAAACCCAAACAAACAGTGAAAAGCTTGCAAGGTCTTGTAAGGCCAATGTCTGTCTCTTCATGTTTACCTTACCAAATTTGACCAAGACAGGGTCCCTGGGGTTACAGCTACATGGCACACATCAGTCTTACGGTGATTATGTTCCTCCTGGTCCCAGGATATATTAAATCTCTCACAAGACATCCCTCACTAATAAAATGAAGTTTGGTGAAAGAGCTTACCCTCAAAACATAAAAGTGCTCAAATCCCTTTGACAACACCCAAAATCCTCACTAGCAGTGCAATCCTTACTTCTATTCTTCGGCATGTCTGTTTCAGCCTGCCCAATTCCCCCCCCCCAAGACTCAAGGGGATGCCAAATTAGTCATTCCTCCACTGAAGTCTTGAACAGAGCCTGCCTTAACAGGTTTCACAACGCACATAATTCACTCTAGACCAGGCACTCTGTGAATGTTTCTTTCTTGGAAACACGTAAACAAGCTTCCCAGCAACGAATCACCTTTGCAACATGCAGAGCTTTTAACTCAGGTACAATATGATCCTAGTGCCATTACACAGCTTCTCACTCAGAACTGGTGAACATACAAGCAAAAATACCTGTACCTTCAATTCTAAATATATATCTCTCTAACATTTTATTTGATACAGCCTTTAAATTAACTTAAAACCAAAAAATGTCATGTTCTCATTGGCTGATTTTCTTTTTTTTAAAAATCCAATTTTCCTCTTCGAAAGACAGAAATGAGAAAAGCTTATTTTAATCAACTGGGGGGCTTGGAGTTCAAAATCCTTATTTTCTTCTTAAGAGATTCAGAATTCTCATCTATTTTTTTCTGACCTATTAGCTTCTTAAAAATTAGTGGACCTACTTTTCTCATTTCATTTCATTCTTACTCTTTTCCACTTCGTTAAGCCTTTTAACACCTGATTAGTTTCAGACAAACCAATTCATTATTACTCTTATCTTTTCTATGTTGATTTTAATAATGCCTTTAACATTCTTGCAAATGTCTCCTTTACTTTTTACCTGTCTCAAATTTTACATGAAGCTACATTGCATGCTTCTCGTTCCACAAAGATGTCACAGCATCCTTAATCATATTTTCTCCATTATCATCACCCACAAGTTTTGACTCAGAAATTAAAGTTCTTCTATTCAACAGACTGTTATTCAATCCCTGCTGATGGGTAGATACTTCATTCTCATGACTTTACTTATGTACAACCCTCTGCAACTATTTTTATGTTGTTTCTGCATAATATTTCTCAGTCTTAATACTATTTTTATACAATAAGTGTCATTATCTCCTCTTCATTTACTAAGCAAAGAGCCCTTTATTTGCTTTAATTTCCTTTCAGTGCCTAAGGTTGACTGCTTGCAATTTTCTGTACTCATTCATTTTCTGACCTCTAAGGCATTTTACTTAAATCTTCACATTTCTTTTAGTGGTTTAAGGCACTCTAAGTACTTGGCAAGATCCTGAGAGTTTTATTAATTTAGAAAGATACAAAGATCTTTTCTACAATATTTGAACTCCAAGTTTCCTGATCTTTCCTTTCTTTCCTTAAGGAAATCCCAGGCATCATCTTCACGTCAGTTTCTGAGCTTTTTATTTCTGTTCATCTTCAGCTCAGTTTCCTTCCTTCATTGTATCTCATAGTTTAGTCAGCAAATCAAACATCTTATTTATAGACCTACTTTTACTCTCACAAAATTTAAAGAGAACTGACATGTCAATTCAATCTAAGAATGTTTTCTGTTACCAGAACTTTTTTCACATTTTCAGTGCTTACCACACTACCTCTCTAAACGAATTTATGTTCCACCAGGGACACAGTGAATTATAATATTAAGAAACAGAAGGACATGAGACTGCAGGAAAACAACTGTCTATATAGTAAACTCTACTTTCATCAACAATTAGGAACTAACATCTAACCCTAAATAAAGAAAACACAAACATAACCCTAAATAATAAGTCTAAAGTAATAAATATATCCTAGCCAAAAGTATATAACACTTGTCCAGCAGTAAAACATAGTTCCAAGAATATATTATAATAATGCATCTAACCTCTTCTTGTCTCTTATACCAACACACAGTGATGTCAGCAGCAATTACAGCAGGAAATTAACAGTTAATACATCTGCAACTTCTGCTTTTTTGACATCACATCTGCCTTACCACGGCCCACTCCATCACTCTTCTGCTGAAACAGAAAGGTGTGCAGGTGGAGGGCTGACAAAAAGAGAAAAGCAGGACCTTTTAGCTCCACCATCAGAAAAGAAGTGAGGACATAACTGGAGTTGCTCAGGTGACACCCACTTACTGTCTCCCCACTTGTTCCTACATTACACATAGTAATTCAGCAAGGTGAAAGTCAGCTGCAACACAATTAAAAACCAAAAGCAATGTTGAGAACATCATAGTTTGAGAAAAGCTTTAGTAAAAACTATAGGTTTATTTTTTAAAAAGTAGTATTTTGATCAGTTACATATAAATGCAACCTCTCTGTTTTTAAATAAGAAAATTGAATGCATAGAGCAAGAGTTTGAATGGGATTAGAAAAAACCTTGGCAATTAAACTGCCAGTAGCCAAATCACAATATGTGATAAGGACAGTAGCAGGAATCCTCATAATAAAGATGCAAACTCTTAAGAAATATAAGGAGCTATATTCACAAATACATGAATCAAAATAACAATTAAAAAACCCAGGCTTGATTTTTTTTCCTGAATAAAGGAAAAACTCCCTATTTTTCCTGAAATACGGACCTTAAAATATCAGCTAATCCAGACACATAATCAAGATAGGAGCAACAACATTAAAACATTCCTGATACAGGTTTTTTAAGAAGAAAAACTAATGACAAAACCTCAAAAAATGCCTAGACAGCCCTGTGACAGAATATAACAGCAGCTAGCAGGTTTTTCCCAATGTCAGAGATGTCCCTCACTGCTTGAGTGCCAACCCATGAATTTGAGTTGCCAGTCAAAATACAGAAGACTAAAAGGGAATCTGCATATAGATAATCAAGAGAGCACAAGAAGTCTACAAGATGTAAACACATAATGAAAATCACTGAAATACACAATAGGGATGAATTAGTGAAGTGGGACACAGTATTGTTATCATGTGAACATCCCTGATTTTCCCCGGCCATAAAGACACTGACCATCTCCTCTGTTTTAAAGCCTGATACAAATAAATTGTCAGTAAAAAACACTCATGGATGGACATGGGTCAGCAAGCACTGGACTGTTTGACACTATCAGCAAAGAGACATGAATCCCATAAAAACTGATAAATGTGAGTGGGTGCAGTAATTTAGGTCAGGCCATAAGGGCCTATTTTCAATAAGTCTCCAGTCAGTTCTGTCCTCGAAGTAAATTGCTTACTATCCCTATGACTTTCCATGAATACTACCTTCACATTTCAAGTTTTCACAAGGTGTACAACTTTATTTACTTGTTCTTAGCTTTTTAAAGGCTTTCAACAGAGTTGTTATACATGGACTGTTTTTACTGGTAATTGCAATTCCTGAAACATATAAAGGTATAGAGGTTTTTCCTGTAATAGCTTGAACTCAACAGCATTTGTAGGGCTTGTTTTTTTTTATTCTTTAACATTTCCTGTTTGAGGATCACAAAAACTGTTCTCTTTATGTGATTGTATCCTTAAATTGCTGTTTTCAATTTGCATAATGTATCATTTAAGTAAAGGTAAAGAAGCATTTCATCTTGATAATTTTTGCCACAGCTGAGATTGCAAAACTGCTTCTTGTTAGAAGGAAATTTTTAAAAAGTGCAATCACTGCAACTTTCCAGATGGCATCTAAGATATTTTTCAGTCTGCTGCAATAGTATGTTATAGATATGCTTGCTACTCAGTTCAAACTTGGAAACATTTGCTCCAGCTGAGGTAGCTCTTTTGGTCACACTTTGTCATCTTGAATCACATTTCCTGGTAATCCCATGAGTTTTTACTTTCATATCTCTAAATATTTTTTTGTGTATAAAACTCTCTGCAAGTTTGACTTACCAAGACACTCTATTTCTCCACTGGTAATTTCTTTGCTTTTAAATTTGATTCTTTTCTACAGCTTCCTCTAAGTATAGCACAATTTAGCCAAGATGCCATTCTACATTTATCAGTCCTTGCCTCCTAACTTCAATTGTCTTCTATTATTAATAGCAGATATTAATACATGCAGTACCCTTAACCATGGATCTATCCATATGGCTAGATCCTCAAAATATCAAATTTTTCCTATGGTTTATGCCTGATATTACTCTGGAATTAGTTTTTAATTTTAGAATTGCTAGAAATATCAGTGAGATTATATTGAATAGTTTTGTGCAAGTCAAAGTCTGGCAAATGATCATAAATATGTATTTTTGTACAGGTTTAGTCCCACATTTACCTGAGTTTTTGACACAGCCAAGCATATGAGCCTTATACTTTTGTAAAGTCACTGCTTACAGGCCTAAACTTTGATTCAGTATGGCAAGACCAGGCAGACATTCAACTACTTAAATAAAATAAAATCAATAAAATAAAATCAGTCCATTTAAAGTGACAAAGAACATATAGATCATGTTGGCTTAAACAATTCTGTTGCTTGACTTAAGGCTGCAAGTCAGATCTAGAGCTGGCCTGTCAGAGGAAAAGAAAATATTCTGAGTCACTCTCAAGCTCTTCACCTGATCAGGAATTATTCTTATTTGCCTGAACTCTCCCATCCTCTCTTTACACTTCAATGCAAGTAGGGTACCTAGCATTATTGTACCTGCAGTACAGGGTCACAGACCTGTGAAGATGATCAGCAGAGTAAAAAAAGATTAGCCCTTGATGCGATCATCTTCCCTTTCTTACATTTAGAATGCTATCCTTCTCTATCATCTCTTGACCATCTGCAAGTCTGCAAGTTGATGCAAACCCTCGCTTGAAATTCTTTCATTAGATCAAGTGTATTAAAATGGGGCATTCAAATTCCTACTTGGCTGTTACATTAATTTGTCTTTTTCCATCAGTACTGGACAAAATTTCCAAGGTTTTAATTGAAAATTTGAAAATCTTGGTTTTGTTGATTTGTAAATGTAGGTGTTTTAAAGGATTCTTTTTCAATCATTGTTTTTCAAGCTCAAATTTAACATCAAAGACAACAAAAATGTCTATTAATTTCATTTTTTATTACATCTTTCTTGGTCAAAGTAAGCTCTATGAAACATTCCAGCTCCAAAGAACCCTAGTGCTTCCATTATGTTTAATGACAATTACATGGGCTCCAGTGATCTGCAAGATCTGACAGAAGGCAGCAAAATCAGCCACCTGCATGCAAGGGCCAGAAGAACTGCTTACTGTCAGACCTGAAAGAGTCTGCAAGGAGTGCAGAGTTTATCTACAATATATGCCCATCAGCCAAGTGGTTAATGATTCACGGAGCTATCACCGTATGTTAGTTCAGGTGGAATAAGATGTGGAATGTCTCAGGTGAATTGTTTATATACCTCTGCTTGGATGTGGTCACAGGCTGTGAAATTCATACGTGATGGCACCAGCAAGATCATTTGCTTGTGATGTCTGAAACATTAAATAGCTTTATCCCAAACTGAGGGAATGTGTTAGGGTTATTTCCCAGACAATGAAAAGCATTTGTAAAGCACCAGATTGTAATAATACATGCAATTTCATTTTGAAATACAGGGATTAATAGCATACAATGCCAATAATGTTAGTTAAATTTTCCCTTCAGCTAGGATTATTATAACCCTGTGGGGTATTCCTCTGCAACTGCTTTTTAAAATTCTACTTCCAACAAAACAGTTTGCTGCATCTCTCCACAGTATTTTACTTCAAGGAACACAGGGACTCTTCTCCACCCTACTGCAGTCTGGTGCACCTGTGCTACCAGTTTAAAACTGGCCAGAAGCTATGCCTGTTGCTTAGGCTGAGCTGACACTGAACAGACTTACGCCATTTAGTTTTCTTGCCCTCCAGTGAAGGCAACAGTGTATTGACTCCCATCAGGGACTCCCAATGTCCAGAAACCACTTGGTTAGCTGATGCAAGCCAAAACCACCCCAAAGACTATTTTAGGTGCTTAACTTCAAGCACAGATGTAGTCAAGAAGAAACAAAATCAAAAATTAAATAAAATTACACCTGTCACAAAACCATAAAGGTTGGAAGAGACCTTCAAGATCTTTTAGGCTCCAATCATCAAACCAGCATCATCGTAATTACCCACTAAACCATATCCCCTGGTACCAATCCAGAAGTCTCTTGAACCCTTGCAGTGATGGTGACTCCACCACATCCCTACGCAATGTTCAATCATTATTTTAGTGAGAAAATTTCTATCATCTAATCTAAACTGCCCCTTGTGCACCTTATGATCATTTCCTCTCATCCTCTCATTTAAGACATAGCAGAAAAGACCAAACCCCCTCTCACTACAATGTCCTTTCAGGTAGCTGTAGAGAGAAATGGGGTCCTTCCCAAGCCTCCTTTTCTGCAGGCTAAACAGCTCCAGCTCCCTCAGGTGCTCCTCATAGGACTTATGTTACAGATCGTTCACCAGCTCTGTTGAGTTTCTTTAGTCTCTCGCTCCAGCACCTCAATGTCTTTTTTGAAGGGAAGGGCCCAAAACCACAAGACTTTAGGTGTGACCTCACCAGTGCCAAGTACTGCACTGGGTGATGCCTACAAAAGCTCCTAAATGAATGTGTAAGTGGAGTTATTTATGTTCTACAGCAAGTATCTGAGAGGTTTATCTAGTAGTCTGAACAATTTATAAATGTTCCTGTATTTATGCATAACTGAAGAAAATTCTTCATAAATGCTATTTACTTCACAGACAATTTCAGTCTGATTAAGTAGAGCATCCTTCTTCAGGAGAGCACTTGAGCACATCCTCAAGTTCCACTGAATTCAATTATTAGTTTGGTTGAGCGAACCAGTTACTAAGAAAGATCAGGGAGGAACACTGGACAAAGGAAAGCATGAACTGCATAGCTGAGAAGGACAGAAACAGTATATGGGACAAAGCCTAAACAAACAAACAAACAAAAATAACATGAAAAAATTTCAAACAAACAAAAGGGCCAAAACTTAGGGCTTGAGGTTAAATCTGGTGACTTTGTGCTACTGTACTTTGGCCATTATAGGGATCTGTACCTCACTCTTCAGCAGTTCCAGCACAGAGTAGAAAATATCTTCTGTACTTCTCATGTGAGTCTCGTCATGACTCTTGCAAAATGCTTTATTCTATAGAAGTTTCCCTAGAAAACTCTTCAAATAAAAACATTAGTAACACAACACAAAGCTATTTGTAACTTGAATTAACTACTTGTGAGGTCACTAAAATATAAAGACATTAATTTAATATGTATTAAATGAACAGTAAAAAAATGAAATAACAGTTACAGGGAAATGCAATAGCAATGCATTGGCAAGGACATAACCAATACCCATGGGGAAAATCCATTACAATGAATTAAGGACATGATTAAGTAATGATTTGGTTGATTTGCTCAGTTTCGCACACCCAGCTCCTATGATAACAGAAGTGAGAAATGCTCATGCTGTATAATTTACTCAATGAATTTGCCTTTCATGTGAATAAAGTAACAATAAATCAAGCTGCAGGACACAAGAGAATGCTCAGGCTCATTCTCTCAGCTCTCATTTTAAGCACCTGTAACCTATCACTGCCACAGAACATTTCTTCCCTTATGATTGAGCAACCAAACCACATGTATGGGGATAGAGGCTGGATACCTAACCAAGGATCTAAGTTGGGAGTTCACTTTCAGTTTCTACATGGTCAAATTTAAACATTTTTGCAAGACTTGCATTCCACAGCATATTGTACAAGAAAAAGACATAAAAACAGTGAGCCAAAAATCTTAAAGTACCTTAGAAAACAAACAAATTTTTAATATTTTTCAAAATATGCCCAGGTTCACTGAGAACAGAGCTGTCTTTCCCTCCCATCCACTGCCCAACTTCCCTGTCACCTGCCCTTCTTTCCTCCTGCCCATTCCTAGAAAGAAATGCAGGGAAAAAGGCCTTTACAATGGTAGCATCTGCTCAGGTTTAGGCTCAAACTCTCCTATAGGTTTGGATGTTGGATTTCACTGAGAAGAATCAGCACCTAAAAAGTTATGATTATCAGCATGTAGCCCAGTGTTTTCAATCCAGATCTTCAAAGGAGAGGCTCTTGATTTTCCTCTGGTGGCTCCTTAGCCTCTATTTATCAGAGAATTAGAGTGTCTCAAAAAGGGATTTCAGAGATTAGGATGCTACAGAGGAACTATCCCAAGGTGGCTCAAAGGAAAACACTGAGAAGACAGCATATCCTGACATTTCCTCAACCACTTGTTAGTCTTCCATCATCCTCACATCACCATAGGCAATTCAGAGCTTAAGTCAGTCCAGCAGTTCACCTATCTGGGAAGCATCATTTCCTCAGACGGTAAGATTGACAAAGAGATAGACAACAGGCTAGCAAAGGCATACAAAGCCTTCGGAAAACTCCATAAAAGAGTCTGATCCAATAAACACCTGAAGAAAAGTACAAAGATTAGTGTCTACAGAGCCACTGTACTGTCTACTCTTTTATATGGGTCTGAATCCTGGGTCATCCACCGCCACCACCTGCAGCTTCTCGAATGCTTCCATCAGCGCTGCCTCCGTTCAATCCTAAACATCCACTGGTCTGATTACATGATCAATGTGTCTGTTCCTGGACAGACAGGGGTCAGCAGTATCGAGGCCATGCTGATGAGAACGCAGCTGTGCTGGGCAGGGCACGTCTCCAGGATGGAGGATCACACCTTCTGAAGATTGTGCTCTATGGTGAACTCGCCACTGGCTGCCGCAAGAGAGGAGCCCCGAAGAAGAGATACAAGGACTCCCTGAAACAACACCTCAGCCTTGGCCATATTGACTGCCACCAATGGTCCACTCTGGCCTCCAATCGGGATTCATGGAGACACACCATTCATGAGGCTGCTGCTTCCTTTGAGAATGCACGGAGAGTCAGTCTTGAGGAGAAAAGACAACGCGGAAAGAACCGTTCCTTGCCAACATCACCTAAAGAGATGTTCCACTGTGCCTTTTGTGACCGGACCTGCCTATCCTGTATTGGCCTTTTTAGCCACCAGCACGCTTGCAGCAAGCATGGGTAGTGCCCTTCTCAAATCTTCGTTCGTGAAGCCTGGCCATGATGATGATGAACCTGGGCTTCACTCAGGTTTACAATGAGACAATTGTTACCTCCAGACTAAAAAGTCTGGGTGAGTTGCTGCTAAAGGACTTTTTTTTTTCAGCAAATACTGCAGGTCTCATGTTTCTGCCACACTTTCTGTACTTTTCCCTCTGACAACAGCATAGTTCTTCCTTACTGGTGGCATTTATATCCACTGTTTTTGCGTTCCAAGAGAGAGCATTCAGTGGACAAGTACTTGAAAGGCACATACAGCACATGAACAGAAGTTTTCATACGTAGGTTTTGATGCACCTACTTATCAGGTGCACATACTTATCAGGCTTTGCCCACAGATGCCTCAGATAGGGTACTGAACAAGCTGTTGGAAAATTGGCTCTTTCCAAACCTTTCTTGGCATACAGACACATGTATTTTGAACAAATTTGAGAATATACCAATCCAAGTTCTCTCCCCATCACCACTTGCAATAGCAAGCTGATGGCCATTTATGTTCACGTGATCTTATTTATGTCCCAGAGAAGACTAATTGCCCATATTTTAGAATACAGCTTATTGACAACAACTTATGGAAATAAGGGCAAGATAAAACATCCATTACATAAGAACTGATTGAAAAAGATCTGACAAGTCACAAGTCTGATAACTAAAAAAAAAAAAAGATATTCAGAAGCATCAACATTGACATCTTAGTTAACCTAGGTGGATGTGGAAATTATCAAAGCCCAAGATACTTATAGATCCCAGGCTCTTAAAATCACAGAAAGAGAAACTTCCAGTTAGAGAAGTGGAGCAGACTTAAAAATTTCTCTACTTTTGTTGCTCCATTACAAACAGTTATAATCTTTTCTCACATTCAGGGATAAAATTTATCACATTTGCTCTCCAAAAGTGGTATTTATTGCAATCTTATATGCTGAAGTTAAAAAAATACTAAGAAGGGGCTTCAGTGTAATGCCAGCTGTGCTGACTCTCAGACAGTATTGCTGCTGAAAGAGGCTTGGAGCCCCACACGGAGAGCATGAAAGCAGACCTCAAACATCTCCTTCCCTGTGATGGCCAGGGAATCTTGTGGGGGCCTGCTTATGCATTCCTTAGGCATCCCACCTTCTTGACCTTCAGCTGTCAACATACAAGGCAGAGCCTGCACACACTGCCTCCAAAGCACTGCTGCATTTTATAGCTCACAATGAATCACATAACACAGTTGCAATGAGGAGCTGGAAATTGAGAAAAAAACACAAGCACAACTTCCAGCCTGAACTGACAGATGTAATTAATTTCCATAAAAGCAAAGACTGTCATTAAGGAGAATAAATAAAGGAATCAAAGTCAATTGCATGGTAAAAAAAGAGGCTGCTATATTGCAGCAGCAAAAATCATTCAGACAGGCTCAAACTTGTGTGAATAATCAGGCCCATTTAACTTCTAACTGGACACCTCTACTCTTACAAAGTCTCCTTTGAGCCCCATATCAATACCACCATAACACCTAGTCACAAAGCTGGGGTGGAGCTCAAAGGATGATTGTGTCCCTAGGTAAAAACAGTCTTCCTATTGATGGATCTGTGTTCATACAACCCATGTAACACCTGCGTCCCTTAAGCTGAGTCCTGTTCCCTTCAGGGCCAAATCTGTAGGCATTCTAACACTTCTCCATATATACTCCACACAGAACATTATCTGGTGCTAAGGCTTCCTGGGCATATAGGTTCCTTGAACAAGGGATCTGTGAAATACTGTAAAAAACATGTAGGAAATTATCTTCTGAACTAGAAACTGAATCATACTCCTTTGTCAACTCCACATCCTGGACAGACTCCTGAAACAAAACACCTTTAAGGGACCCCATAGGGCTTCTCCTTTGCTATAATCGCCCATTGGCTATGGTTACTTCACATGACACATACAGTTATGTGAGCTGGGCACTTACACCTATATACCTGTTGTAAAACAAACAGTTTTCAAAGTCTTTTGTGGGCAAGTGCTCTAATCATTAGCCTTGTAAAAGAAGTATATAAGAATACCTTAGTCTGCAATCAGTTAAAAAAAAAAAGAAAAAAAAAAACCAACCAACCCAACAGTAGATACAACACCGAGGAGCCCTGGGTTGTTTGTGTTGTTTTGGCAGGCTCACCCATGCTGTGAACAACACTTCAGAGCAGCTCTTTATTCAGCTTCTTGTCATCTGAAAAAGAAAACACTTCAGTGCATTTTTAATGAATTTCCTCTACTTTGAAATGAAATTTTCCCAGTTGAGGAAGTAAAACTCTCCACAGAACAAACAGGAAAAGTCACATAGGAAACATATCCAAAATTGCAATAAATACTAGTGAGTACATCTGGACACATAATCCATCCTAGAATGCCTTTGGCAACTTGTCTCAACAGCTTCAAGCCTGCTAAGTCTCCAGCAAGATTTCTTTCACACTATTGCATAGGGCTGGCATATAATTCCCATACAAAGGCTTTCATCAGCATTAAATACAGTTCAGCAATATAGCTAAGTCCTCTACTCCTCTTAAAGACTACCCCCCAGCATCACTTTCCAACAATCTGAAAAACAAGTCTTTGACCTGTAATTTCTCTAAATCTTGCTGGCTGAATCACATCAACTCATGCCTCCATCTTTTCTCACTTATTAGCATCAGGTTGTGACCAGTTCCTTCCTGCACTCACACTAGAATTACTCTTCACCTTGCCTTTTGAATTTTTTCCTCCAGCTATGTTGAAGTCAATACAACTTCTGTCTCTCTGTGCCTGCAAGGCTGCCATCCTGACATAACAATTGCTAGCATAAGCTACAAAAAATCACATGGGCTACATCCAGCCTTTTCCCAGGTGTTTCTTCACTTATATCTGGAGCTGTCATTTAGTTGGTTTCCTAAATAATTTTAGTCTTACCATCTCAGACCATTTAACAGGCTGAGCAGGTTTTACCTGCAATACATACCAGGTCAGAGGCTGCTCAGTAGATGAACAGCAATATTCAGCATTTGAGACCAAGATTTTTATTCAAATGATGGCATACTTAACTGTGTCTTCTTCAGGACCATTCCAAAAGAGCATCCCAGAATACATATGTGAGACTGAGCCCTGCAGAAAGGAAGGAGGAAAAGGGCAAAAGGCAGTGGTAGGCAAAAAGTCAGACCCTGACTTCCCCAACTGAGTTCTCCTTAGCTGTGTTTTTTCTCATAGAAGTTCTAACACTACATATAAAAGTAGAACACTTTAATGGAAATTGAGAGTATCTATTCCCAGATCAGTCTCAGATTTTTCACTGGCCCACAGTGAGAACATTCAGACAGAAAACACAGGTTCAATTCCCTTAAAGTCAGACTGGAGATATGCATATGAAGGAAGTCTCATGGTCTCAGACTACCAATAATGGATCTAGTGCTCTCAAGAAGCATTAATCAGACCCAGTACAGCAAGAGGAATGAAAAATTAATTTAAGAGGTGTTTTGCACTAGTCCAGAGCAAATTCCCTAATTGTTTTCAGCCTACTCTTACACCACCAGCAGCCATAGTTCTAAATTACATAAAACATACCCCAGCATCCACTGAAGTCGCTGGCAACTTTCCTTGGGTGCTAAACAAGTCTCTTCTATAACCTAGAAGCAAAATTCCCCATTTAATCAATGCATTTGGGGTAGGTAGCACCATGACATATAGCACTGAGTTCCAGCAGCAGCCTGTATGACTAATTTGTGTATCTGGCTTAAAAATGACAGCCACAGAAGGCAGAATAAAGGGCTATAGTCTCCCAAACCTATGATCTAGCTGTGGTTGTCAGACACAGCAGATTTCTTGGCATCAACATCTGTCCCTGAAGCAAGCAGCAGTTACAGCACTTTGCAGCATTTAAAGCCATTCTGACAGCTTTCAGCTCAGCCTATAAAAAGATTTGATGGTCTTGGCCACACTTACAAAAGAAATTAGGGTGCCCCATCTCCTGCTTTGCATGGGCCACTGTACATAGCAAAATGATTTCTCCATACATGTCTCTCTACTCATATTTGTTGCAAGCTGTATTTCATTCTTGCTGAAACACAGTTTCTACAAGTCTATACCTTCTAATGCACAGAAGCTTTACCAGATCCAATCACAGAATATTAGAAAATTACTTTAGGTCATGTAAAGAATTAGAGCAGCTGACAATTGGCCTGTTGGCAGGTAAGGCAGGGAATAAGTGCTCTTAGATTACCTCACAGGAATAACAAATAAATAAATTAGATAATCAAGAGGGCACTTTGTAATCAAGGGTGCAGTGTATTATTTGTTTCTGAAGCTGTGAGAGGCAAGGTAATTCACTGAGCATTTAGCTTGTATAACATAGTGACACACATCTTGACAATGATACATCAGTAGACTGTAGGGCCATCTTAATAAACAATACAACTGAGTAACATTCATCATATTGCTAATGAAACTCATCCCTTTATATGTTCAAATATAAAGCATCAGGTTGACTGAATAACTTAATGTTCCAGGAATAACTGCAGCAGAATCCATATCAAAGTAGTTTACTATATTCCTTCCTCTTCCTGCTTTTGGTCACAATTAGAAGGACAACTGTTTAAGAACTCTCACAATTGTATTTTATTTGACATCAGCAATATACACTGGAGTATAATAGGAACATTTTTTTGCACAATCTTTCTTGCAAGATGGATTTATTTTCCAAATACATAGATGTTCATAATACAGGAAGGTAACAGTTAAGCTGCACAATAGCGAAACAAGTTGACACCTATCATACCAGCTTTTAAATTTGTTAGTATATTCAGGTGACCAGCATTGAACATATGCATTCAAATAATTTAGTTGACCTCTGATTTTTTAATCCTCCCAGCCACATTATTCCATGCAACTAAAATAAGCACCATGAATGGTGTAAAAGATATAAACCCTCAAGGCTGCCCCTGCACTGATTTTCTTTCAGTTCTCCTGCATGTATAAGCCAATACAAAGGAATAAATATCAGAACCTGGCAGGGCACAGAAACTCTTGCAGCATCCATCTAGGACAGTTACATACTGAAGAAGTAGTAAGTTCTTAACAGAGAAGTTAGGGAATTTAGGACTTTTCTTTAGAGGATGTTAAAGAAGCACTTCTACTATAGTTGCTTTTATGTGCATTTTCTGCATGTCACTACTTTTACGGAAAAAAAGATAAAAATACTTTACTTCCAAAAGTCTCATATTTTTCACTGACAGTCTTCCTTACAATGTCTAAGCCTAAACTCAAATGCTATGGTTGCAAAGAACAGGTTTACAGTAAATGAAAATACCAGGAAATACCATTCTCTTGCTTTTCACTTTTTTTTTCAGCCTAAAAATTACCCCCAGATATAGCAGCTGCTGCACATCACACAGAAATACCCCTTTTTAAATTTTTTTTGTTTTGGTTCCTAGTTGGTACAGGTCTTAAACTTTGAATTTGCTCAGAAGTTGGTATATTCCAGCCTGCCTCTCAACTGTGAGTTTAGAGTGAAAGCATGTTTCACATCATTCATTAGATGGATCAATTTTAACAGCTCGCAGAAGTGCCTCAGCAATTTTGAATATCATAACTGGGACAACTGGCAGAGCACAAGGGCAGTAGGTAAAGATGAGGAAAAAAAAGGAATCCAAGGCAACTAATAAGGGGGCCTAGTTACTTATTACCAGCAAGTGAATACTGTCTGCAGACAGGCTTTTAAAATATGGTAGCTGCCACAACAGATGGTTCTGGCCACAGCATCACACAGCATGAGCAGGCTGGCAGTGCTCACACTCATCCAGAAAATTTAGAAACCAGAAAATCTTTGGTCTGCTCTGTAACTGACTTGTATTTCAAGCAATAAAAGTGGTTTAAGTCACTGCACTAGCACTGGATCTTGAAATCCACAAAACAATCCTTAAATACCACTGCTTCAGGACTCCAGCTCTATCCACTCTATGCCTTGCTGCTTGGCTGCCAGGTTTTTATCTGTCATTAGCATGGGTGCACACCCTCTCCCTGCCCAGATTGTGCTGTCCACCCCGGTGATGGAGATGTGAGGCAAGGAGCCCACAGCTGAAAGGAAGGCATGTGAACCACACGCTATCCCAGAAACTGCTGCTTCCCACCTCAGCCACAAGGCAAGCGAGCAAAGCCAGAGACAGATATGGAAGAAATCAAAACAGTGCAAAAGTAAGCAGAACATGCCAAAGTGTGGGTTTTGATTTTACACTTGGGGGGTTTAAAATAGCTAATGAGGTGCTCTTAAGCCTAATTAAACTCTCACATCTTACCTCGGCAAAATGCCTCAACTTTTCTGACCCTGAACTGGGATACCTCCTCCTGCTGAGCAGATTGCTCCATCAAGACAAAATTTAGACTTAAAAAGCCATGTTCCTAACTCAGTAAGGCCAGCACTCAGTGCCCTCCTGACCGGACTGATGAATTGAACCTAAAAATCCCTCTGTCTTGTTTGAAAAGGCATTACCTTCTGCACTTCCCTCACAGCATAGCAGAGAGAAAACTTGGAAGCCTACAGGGAGGCTGTTAACTTGCATACTTAGTAAGTCCAGCTTAGAGTGTGAAGATCAAAGAAGGTCTTTTCTTTTACTCATATTTTTTATTATCTGATTTCACTATACTTACACATATGATGTCCAAAGAGGAAAGTGAGAAGTAGCCTTTTAAAATCTCTTTACCAAATTTTTTCACCTTCTGTTTATGTATCATCTTTACATTCTCTAAAATAAAAAAATACCACCCCTGTATTTATGAAATGGCTACTGAATATTACATGGCTAAGCCTATTTTCCACTATGACATATATCAACTACCTTAACAGAAAACCTACAGACATTCATTGCGTCTTATCTTCCTAAGTAAAATGGCAACAAATAAAATTCACATTCTTAGTAGGAAAATAATTTTTATATTTAAAATTTAGAAATTTTATCTGTTCTCAAAGAGATTTTGTTCAAAAACAAAATCTGTCTTATTAATATAATCATAGAGAGACTCCTGAAGTTGGCTTAGAAGTGTTTGCTACCTTCCTAAAGTTTGCAATGGAGCTTGTGAACTCCATGTGTGCAAGTGAGGAAACCTCTTAAAAAAGATAAATTAAAAAACCTGAAAAAAACTCAGCTTGATCTTCTTCATAAATAGACAACAAAATGGAGAAATGAGTGTCAAAGAGAAAACAACCTTTTCCTATATTTAAACTACAGGAGAGGTGACAGGGGCAATAATAGCTATACTTGCAAAAAAAAAAATCGGTGATGCAGTTCTGCTTCTGGAAAGACCCATAAGCAGCTGGCATGTGGCTGTGGGTACTTACCAGGCAGCAGCACTATGTTCTGTTTCATTATCAGACATGTACTTGTCAGTCTCACCAGTGTCCATATCAGAACATTTAGCAGACATGCAAGGAAAAGACTGCAGTACACCTTGGTCCCCATTTGAGATGTTCAGTGCTGTTACAGTGAATATGAGCAGTGCTGAGCTAAAGGCAGGGGTTTCATTCTGCCCTATTTTGTACTCCAAGAAAGCTTTTTACATCCCACCTCCAGTACTCCAAAGACTCTGGTGCCCTACAGTACAACTTGGATGCACAGCTACGTGAATGTGTTCCAACAGGCGCAGCTGCTGCCTCACATCTTTCCAGTCTTCTAGCCACAGCATTAGAAACTGTAGGACAGATTAACTGTGCTGATCCTTGCACAGGATTTGCATTTGGAGTTCAATTCCACATTGCACTCAACTTGTTCCTGAGCTGTCTACTTGGAAGAGAGTGTAGGAGGCATTTTCCTAAGTGGCTGAATTCAATATAAGATCTGCATAGCCTCTGAGAGAGACAGTCTTACTCTCCTTACCTCTGTTTCTGACCACAGGTTCCTATCTTCTCCCACATGAGCAGCATAACAGCTCCCATGTACCCATATGGTGGGTTACAAGCACATCTTTGCCTTTCATGGGATCCACACTGTGCAAGTGCCAAGGTTGTGGATGTACATTTTCAGACATGTCAACTTTAAGTGCATCTGCAGCCCACAAGATGTAGCACTGACCAGGTTATCAGAAATTCTTGGCACTAAGCAGCTTTTATGAATGAATTCAGGTACAGGAATGAATCTTCAGATTTAGCAGGAAGGCATGACACTTTAAAAAATCCTGACTGTTACTGTAATGAAAGCTTTTTTCTTCCCTCCATCCCCTCTGATAACTGAATGAAAACAGAGACAGTAATCTCTGTATTTAGTCTCTTAATCATAAAGCAAGTTAAATGCTAAACATTCTTAAGTGCTTTATCACTGAAGATTAAATATACAGAGTCCCAGAAGGATTAAAAAAAATGTTACATTTTTGGTTGAGAAATGTTCTAAAACAGAGGAAAACAGTAATACCTAATAAAACTCCATCTTTTTCCCTTACCATTCTGTCTCCTAATTATTCCCGGCTGACAATGAAAATACAGTTTTCTGAAAACAGCTTCAATGGAACACAAATTATTATAACAGGACATTAGATAATTTTTACTTTCTCATTATACTTATAATGAAGAAATAATTATTTCTAGCCTATTTCCTGCCAGATGCAGTTCTAGTACCTCTAATAGGACGTATCTTAAAATAACTGCTTGGTAGCAAGAATCAAAATTTTTCATCCATACTCATGTTTTCCTTTCTCTTCCTTTTCTCTCTCTTCAAATAACTTCATTGATTTTGGCTCTTCCATAAATTCTGGCCAGCTTCTATTTTTTTTTCCCATTATTTATCATAGATATAAATCACAAAATCACCTTTGTGGAGGAAAAATGGCCACAGGGGACACCGGAGGTTTGAAAAAACATGAGAGCACTTTTGTTTTAATGCCAGTGGAGGTAGGATGAGAATCCTCAGACTGTAGTTTCACACCAGCTTTTACCCAGTTCAAAGTATCATTCCAGCCTCCTCACTCTCTCCTTTGTACCAGCAGTAAGACAGGGAGACAGATTAGACGCGTCCCACTGCTACTAACCAGCCAAAAAGCAACAAGACAAATTCAGTTTTCAGCTAGACAAGTTATTTCAGCCTGCTCACCACAAACATTGAAATACTTCCCCCCAGACAAAGCAAGACAATAGAAAGAAGGCAAGAGTACTACATTCAGCAGTAATAAAGTTTTATAATGTAGTCTTTAAAAAAAGCCACAAAACCCCCATGGATTCTGCTTATAGTCCCTGTAGTGCAGACTGCTTCAGACGATGGCAGGACATAAACCAGCTCCAATCCAATCCAACCCAGACTCTTAGAATACATATGCCCTGAGTCCTGCCCTGCCTAATATGGTTCAGCAGCCCGTCAAATATGGGCTAAATACTCAAGGCCAAGCTTTTTCACAAGTGGATTAATTTCCACCATGAAAGCACTGCTGGTACTGATGTATTTATGGCATGTATCCATGATAAATATTTTCACGTAACTGCTCAAGTACTCTGGTTATCTGAAATGCCTCAAAACTCCACCACTACTCCAGTGACAGAGAATGTTGCCACAAATTAATAAAAAAATGAAATACATGTACATACAGAATCATGTATTTATGAAAACCACCTTATTATTCATTTGACAGCCTGGTACATTCTAGCAGAAAAGGAGATTTTCAAGTTTGCAAATATAAAGCATACTGTGAAGTTACTGTTAGTAATAAGGTTAACTACCTCATATTTTTAAATAATTTTGAAGAAATATGTTTTTTACTTCTGAGTCTTCTATTGTCATAGCAGTTTTACTCACCATGGAGATGATCCACCAGCACAAAACTATGAGGCAAGACAAAGCAGTACTCAACTAAATTTTGCCATGCATCGAGCTCAGAAGTCCATCCGAGTGCTTCATACTGTCACCTGCTTCTTCTACCAACATCCAGTTCGCTTTTTTCCAAGGTTGAAAACATGTTCACAAATAATGATTATTTTCTTACGTATTTCTTTAAGCCATCAGACCATTCTTAGATTGCTATGTCAGTTAACAGCAACTTGGATACAACATTCACAAAAATCACTAAGCAAACAGTGAAGGAGATCAACAACAGAAAGCCCACCAGCAGGAAATAACCCAGACCTCTGTGCTAGCTGAATATTAATTCAGTAGTACTATACTTTTCCTTCGTATCTTTTTCTTGAAAATAGATGTATGAAGATTAAAAAAAAACTCCATACCCCACATGGTGTTTTCCATTCAGAAGTGTACTCTTTAAAAACAAGACTATTAACAAGTGCATCTTGAGTTTACCTCTTTACAATTCAGGGAATTCTTATTATTTCTATGGATACATGTATATATGTATCAAGGCTGCTGCAGCAGCTTTAGTATTTTTAAATGCCAAAACTAGGCTCTTATTTAAAAAGAGCATTCAATAATTGATGGGAGTTTGGATGATTTTCTAAAAAAGGGAATCTCCAAGGCTTTTTATTTTTGCTGCTGTTATTTTTATTTTGAAGAAGCCATCATGCTTTCAGTTCCTCTCCACGAAAATGAAAATAGAATTATGACCAAAATAATGTAGTGAACTGCAATGGATATTAACTGCTTTGCTTTGAAATCCTTTACAGTGGAATAATACAAAAAGCATAAGAAAGTCGAAGAGATATTTGTAGATGCAATAAGTTACAGACTAGAAGGCAATGCTATTCTAAATGCTATTCAGTTCTAAAATAAATACCTACTGCATTGTTTAATTCATGTGAAAACAAAGTATGTTTTACAAATTCTATCAATTTTACATTAACTGCACTTTTCATTCTCTCAAGTTAAGGAAATAGTACATATCATTAGCAAAGAGAGATCTTTGCAGGGTGCTCTGTACTTCACACTACTCTCACTTGCTTGGGATGTGGCAAAACTTACTTTCAAAGGCTGATGTACTCAGAATGTGGTGAAACTGCCCACCACACTAACATTCTCTAAAATAGCTACATCTTGACTCTGAAGAGAGGCCTACAAATGAAAACTGCACAAATTAACATGTATTAGACTCTTTCAAAATGGTGCACTTTTCCTTCCAGTAAACTTTGTTTAAAGTGCATTGAAGTAAATGAAAAACACATATCCATCAGTGGATACCATTAGAGGTCTTTACAACAATATAAACTTACTTGGAATCCCACAGTGAATGAAATACAAGGTCTTGGGGAAAAAAAATCAGGGAAAAAAAAGATGTTATTGTTATTGAACTTTAAATAATTTTTTCCTGGATGTTTTTTCCTAGTTTTTTGTGGTTGGTGATTCATGGTTAACACTGATCTCCATAATGCTATTTACCCCTTGGATTTTCACTGAGTATGAAATTTTCTTTATAGAGCTTTGTTCCTGCAAATGTAAACAGAGGAGCTGTATTACTTAGGCTATATTGCTTTACTCCTATAGGATTATGAAGGGAGGCACCTCCTGTTCTCCCCACTTAGCACTGACCTGCCACAGACCAACAGCCATGTAGCTCTGCAGTTCTGTAAGACTTCTACAATTTTGATTACCCTCAGTAGATATTACACTATGCATAGGCATCTCAATATGACAGCTGCCATCTTTATATGTTATTCAATATTAGGATTAAATAAAACCAAGGGTAGAGTTTTGACAGCTGTCTGTATTGCAATTCATAACAGTGGCAGCCACACAATCCCTTTCTATTTTCTTTTCCTCCTTAATATTTTGGGTTAAGCAAAAGTTCTGGAGCCCAGTGCATGAAGCCCATGATCTACTCTGTTTTCCCAATAGACTTGGAAATTTCGGGGATTTGGAGGGACAGTGTGCTATAGTAGACTCCTACTCCAGGGAGAAAGATTCTCCTAGGAAAACTCCTGTAGTATCTATGGGAAGATGTCCCAGGTGTACCTTCCAATGTGTGTCTCTAACAAAACCCCGTGAGGTCATTTCTTCCATTCTGGCCTTCCCCCCACTTCCAATAGCACAAGGGATATGGGAGCATTACCTTTCGGATGTATTGGATAAATATACACTGTATACTCCAATGTTCTCACATCGCACACAGACGATGTACCACAGCATAAGGTACACCATGGCCAAATGATACACAGAAGGTATCAAGATGGTGCAAGAAGGCTGAATTCCGTGCATGTAGAAAAGCTGAGTTCATTTAATTTTTTACAGAAATACTGGTTAAATCCTATTAACTATAGTTACTTTGCTTCCCCGTTTTTGTTTGTTTTTTTTTTTTGCAGGGTCCATCCCGAATGATGATAATGGTGAGAGGCCAAAGGCTACCTTTGAACATCCTGTAATTAGTATATTTTAGTGCCTGTTAACAGAAAAGCTCTGATCCCATTCCTTATTAAATTATTTACCTCTTTCATGCAATTATCATGTGGTCTACTTGCCTGATCACAGAGTAGAGTGGTACTGCTGGTGAGCTCTAAGAGTTCAGGTCACCACAAAGAGCTAGGGTTTATCTACCTTTGCCACCTTTCTCAGCTTCATTATTTTCACCATTGCAGTGACACCTGTTAACAGTGGGCTCACAGTTGACTACAAAACACACTTCAATTTCTATGAAGGCAACCTTTCTGAGCCATATTTTTAACTGCTTTACTCAAATGACTGCATTAGTGGTCAGGGCTGCATCACTTTAATCTGTGGAAGTTTTGTTGTTGGTAACATCTCCAAGGAAACAGCAGTCAGTGGAGTCAGTGGAGTCTCTGTTTCCTGGCAAGGATTTCTGGCTTTCAATCCAGTTTCCTTTCCTATTGACAGATATAACTTATCTGAAGCATTTGGTTAGTTTTACATCACTATGGTATTGTATAAAGAAAAAAAGATTCCTTGACAAAGCCAATAGAAAAACCCACCCAAAAAAAAAATCATCTCACTCAAACTCATCTATAATAAGTAATTTGGTCACTGAAATGACACCTGCAATGTTCTCTCTCAGGATTTTAGTTAGCAGTTTGGAACATTTGGGCCACTATATTTAGCATATTCCCTTTTTCTTTTTTTTCTTTTTTGCTTCTGAGTTACAGTATCACTGAGTATACTACAGGCTCTTTACTGTTTCAGATCACTCTACAAGGTGATTAAATAAAATGAAGAACTACTGTTAACAATAAATTCCTATATACATTGTCCACATCTATTTTGGAAAGGTTATTATAGTAATTTCTTCATATGCTGCAACATAAAAATGTACAGTTCAATAGATTAGTCCTAGACTCATTTTTTTTAATGTGTCTCATCTACAATGTAGCCATGGAAGTGTTGTAAGGTACTTCAGGAATACATTGACAGATTTAAAAATAGGTAATTTTTTTCTGTGGTATCCTTAAAAATTTCTCCCAAAATGGAAGCATAGGAGTAAATATTTGGAATCTATTAATTTTTGCAATTTTTTTTCCTCCTTATAAGTCTTTAAAATGGAACTACAATTGAATTCAAGCAGCACATTTAGATCAATCTTAGCCTCAACCAGTGCTGATCCCACTGAACAATGCAGTAGAAGAAGTTGATTATAAATCAGTATATTGGGATGGGTGCAAGGAAGAGACAGGTGTTTATAATGAATAGTTTAAAGCTCTGCCTGAGAAAAAACATCCTTGGTTTTTATCACAGGAGAAAGCCAAGAGTAATTTCAGTAACTTCTGCTGCACACACTAGGTTCTCCATAAAAAAGGTCATTTGTGTAATTATAATCAACAATTGCCAGAGGATTAGCTTCGTTTCTTCTGGTTTAACAAAATAAATAATCAACTTCTTGCATATTATCATCTATGCTCACAATCTGTAACAATGTGACCTAATTAGAGGGGAAACAGCTACAGCAACTAGCAATATATCCAAAGATACAAATTACTGCAGTTAGACATCTTGCACAGGTGTTCTCTTTCCCATTCCATGGTACACCACATGTAATGGTTTTTAAGGAGTGCTATAATCTCAAATGTCTTCTAGATGTAAAAGACAAAAAAGGGAAGGACCATATTTGGCCTTTTGAGAGCATCCCTTAAGTAAAAAAAGACTACAGCAATTGTTTCTATCATCACTACATTAAAGTCACAAAAGACATTACCACATCCTCTGCATTCTATCATCTACAGTCCAATGTTACTCATGAAGGAGCAGCCTGGGATCCATACTACACACTGCAGTATAGATCTCCTGCCATCTATCTCCCAGGTCCCGTAAGTTAAAGGTAAGATTCTCAGCCATGAGCTGTCTAAAAGGCTTGGAGAACCAGAAGCACAGTCATAGTTTCACCATTGTAGCTTCTTTTTATTCTGACTATTGTCCCAGCATAGTCTAAGGCAGTCTGGGACATGCCCTCAATTACCCACCCTGCTTGTGGTCTCTACCAGTTCCTTAATCACTATCTGGGCACAGAACCACTCACCTGATCTGCCCTGCAGCACAAGACTTTGACAATAGGCTACCAATCTGCTATTCCAATCAACTGAAGCCAAGGATTAGTCCAGACCCTTTAAAGATACAGCCAGATCACAGCTGAGAATTTGGCCTTTCCTTTTCACTTGTCACCTGCACAGAAAGACTAACCATTTGCCTAGCCAGATGGATCTGCACAAACATTTTTATCTGTTCCAGTGAAAACGACATTTATAATCAGGATTTCTATCAGGCTTAACTACTCATTTTTTTAATGAAGTTGCCTGCTTGCATATTGCAAATTGAGATGTAAGAAAAGCACCTATCTATGTCATAGATGGAAATTAAAAAAATGGATCATAAATTAACTTTTCCCCCTGGGCTCCAGCTAGAAACTTTATTTTTTTTATTTATATCACAGCAGTCTTTCACAAAAAGCCTGCCTTTCATTCACTCAATGACATGCCATCATCACACTCATCAAAGCACAGGATTTTTTTTTCTTAATTGTGAAAACTTTTAAAACTATGATGAAAATTTAACTTGACACAAATATTAGATAAAGTGAGGGCAGAATATGTTTCAAAGGAAATAAAGAGTGTAACTTAAAAATGTGGGGAGGAAAAAAAGAAGGAAGGGGAAAAAAAAACAAACCCCAAAACATCCAAACTAAAAACAAAGAATTGAACATTGCTGATCTGGTCCTTATCTATTACAACAGATGTAATTTAGGAATAAATCCACTCAGGCTGGTCAGAAAGGTCAAAGGAGAATCACACACATAAGATCACCTTACCAAACAAGGAAATCCAATTTTGAGAATTACATCAGATTTCAGATTTTATGAGGTTCACTCATTCTTATTTTGGAGTGAGTTACAATGCAAAATAATGTTTAGTAAAAATATACGGAGCTCTACAACTCCTTTGCATAACTTTCCCGGAGTTGCACTTTCCCAGGCTGGACTCTTTTTTCTTTTTTCCACTTTTCTTCCCCCCATTCTGACAATTTTAATCTAGCACGGAAAGTCCTTTTCTAACAAGCACTGTCAAAATATTCAGGATGTGGATATTTAGGAATGCAATGCTGTGTTCAGACAGCAGTGCTGGGTGCCTCAGGGATTTGTAATAACCAACATGCACATTCCTAACAGTCAGATGTGTTCCACTGCACAGCTGTGCATCTCTGCCTCTGGTTTTTCTGGGTGTATGCTCCTCCCAAAGACAAGTTCTGTGCATCCAGAGTAGTTTGCCTGAAGTGAGTGATGGTTCATTTCTAGCTGACAGGAGGAAGACCCATTACTGTTACCCATTACTCTGGTAAGAGATAACTAATTATCCCCAACAACTCCAGCCTTTACAATGGGAAAGTAGCACACAGCTTTTATAAATGAGAATTACTGACCTTTTTAAATAGTTTCGAAAGAAGAAACTCTGCATCAAATGTGAGTATAATTTAGGAACTACTACATAGCAGCAAAACTACATTAGACTTTCTGATTTTTCCATGGTATCCTTGGATAGATACACCACCCAGTAGACCATGTTAAATGCTCCAAAGGTAACAGGAAATAAAATGCGTGCATATTTGTCTATCTTACTCGTGCCAGAGTGGGAGGCAGGGGGAGCAGGTGGTGTGACAGCAGATGGCTTTGCAGGTGCTCCTAATGTATTAGGTGTGGTGGTCTGAATCTGCTCCAGTCTAGATCCAAGCAAGTGCTGAATGGAAGGGGATCCAGCTGTGGCATGCTGGGATACAAATCCAGTCAAAATTGGGGTAGAAGGAGGAGCTGGAGGGGTAGCTCTTGCAGAAGATAATGTCTCTGATGCTTTGATGCGTGTGAAGGGATTGGGACTTGATGCAGAAAGGGAACGGGGTGTAATGTCAGAAGACCCCTGAGCTACAGACAGAGGCTGGATGGAGCTGTGCCTTGTGTCAATTCGGCTCCCGCCATCAGCTTCGGACTGTACTGTGGCATTCATTCTTTTCCTCACGTTTGAATTGGCATCTGTACTCTGCAAATTTACCAAAAAAATACTAAAGTCATTCTTAAAATAAACGCTCATACGAAACAAATGGAAACTATAGTCAAGCACTATCAGAGTAATACATATATAACCAGTAGCTTTATCCTGAAGCACAAGGGTCATCATGAAAATAGATTTAATAGCATATAAAATGATAAACAATAGCTCTTTTTACGTGTGGCTGAAATATCAGTGAAGGCATTTAATGCACCACACTTCATGTAATGCGGTACCTATACAACCTTAATTCTAGGAGGCTAAGTATTTTTGGGTTAGAGTCATGGCTTTTGTAGAGGCTCATGCTCAAAACAAGATTCTCTGATGTCTACCTATTTCTCTCATGATATAAAAACATTCTAGATGCAACTTACCAGCCATGATCATTTACTTCTTTTTATCTCCAGAAAAATAATTAGCATATACAACAAATTCTAATGTCTTCTAGACTAGAGGCTATTAAAATGCAAATATTTACCAAACCAAGTTACCACATTGCTGCTCTTTCAGAAATATAGCCAGTGCTTTTTCACATCAACCACAGGCAATAAATTCCCCATGCACAACTGAACCAGGGCACAAATTCATCTTTCATCAACTAATCCTCTCCATTAATTAACTAATAGAAGTGGTGAATTCTCCATCACTTGATGTCTTCAGGTGAGTCTGGATGTCTTTCTGAAAGATATATTTCAATCAAATAGTACTTATTAGCCTGGATGAGAAACTGAAAAACAGACAAGGAAGTATAGACTGGAAATCCATCAGTTTAATATTTTACTGACTTTTGGGAGTGGGACTTGGCCTCTGCCTTTCTTCCCTGCATATAAGAGGAAGACTAATATCTTCTGAACTTCCTTCTGAAAGTGTACCTGAAGAACAGAATTTTGAACCTTCATCCCTGCACATAAAATATGATATAAAACATATTATAGTTTAGATATAATATGTGAATACTTTTTATTCAGACGCTAAATACTTTCCCAAAGACAAAGACTTAAAAGCAGATAGGGTGTACATACTCAGCAGTATTAATACAGGTCTAAATACAGACAGGGCCAAACAATCACTCGTTATACATAAAAAAATCCTGTTTTGCACCTCTCTGATGATACTATTCCCAAGCATTGCCCTGCACCATACCTACTGTGCCTTTGGCTCCCTTCCCTTCAACCTTTCCAGAGAACCCTGCCACAGCTCCCAGCACAAATCAAAGGAGGAGAAGGCAGGCAGTGATCTCTCTTCCCTCCTTCATCCAACAGCAATTCTCTCCAGCCAGGTTACAGAGCAGTAACAGAGAACAACTCAACTGTTATTCAAGGTACTAGCAGTACCTCGAGAAGTGTCTGTCTGCTACATCAGTTGTGCTGTGCTGTTCTGCTCAAGGAAACAGAGAAATTGGAGCTGAAAAAAAATCTGAAAAAAATAATCATTTTTTTAAAAATCAACAGTACAAAGCTGTTCCTGGCAATACTGCTGGTCTGAATTTATCTGAAACTGTCACAGTGTGGGGTGACAGCCCTGATAACCTCTTGATGGTTTAAGGGGAACACCTCAGCCCCTGAGGGGTGCTCTCGGGAACTACTGTCAGGGGACAGAGAGTCCAGTGTCTCCCTGAAAGTGCTTAAATCATATTGAGGGGATTACCAAAGAATGGAGTGTTAAGGAAATGATATGGTCCTTCTTTGCCACATCCTGTGACACCCTACAGAGACCCAAGGAGCCACCCCTCAGGCATCTGTCTATCACCCCCAAAATACTGACTATAATCACTCAACCTACCTAAAGAAAAAGAGTATAAAAAAAGATTGGAAATGAACAAAAACTGGAGAGAAAACTTCCACCATCTCTGGGAGGATACCTATGAGGTATCCTGTCTCCCCACCCCCATCAGACATTGCAGGGGTGAGCAACCAATTCTTACTCTGTTTTCCTATGCCTTACTAATTATAATTTGCCATAACTCACTGGGTATATATGTGTTAGTGGGAAGTGGCTATATTCTTCCTGTTGCTTTTGCTATGGGTTACTGAGTGGGTTTAAATGTAGTGTTGAGCTATTGTGTTTCTGATAAGTAATCGTCTGTTAGTTGAGTTTGTCGTGGGGGGTATACTGCTAGAGTTGCTTGTAGAAGTGTTTCATGTCAGTTTCTTTTGGAGGTTTTTTGTCATCGATTAAATACAATCATGCAGCTAAATGTTATAATCAACTAAGCCATCCATATAGACATATAGACATTGTCACATACTTGTATTAATAAAAGCTATTTCAGGAGCTGATACAGAGAAAGTTATTTTTCTTGCTATTAAGTGTGGTCCATGAACTGAGTGTCAAAGATCTTTCCAGGCAGTGTGCTGTCCTCTGTTGTCTCTTTAGATGAGACGCAGACAAGCTGATCTGGGTTATATAAAGCTTTGGTGTTCTGGGACGCTTATAGCTAATAAGTTCTCCCTGGCTAAAATGTGGTCCTCATAGGAAGATCCCAAATCTTCCCAGCCTGTGTTCTGTCCGTTGTTCAACAGGCAGTGCTGGGTTCATAAAGTTTTGATTGTTCCGAGGACACTTATAGCAAATAACTTTATATTAATACAAGTGGGATAAGAAATCTTTGCCTTCTTTTCACGTGACACATAGCCTATTCATGGCTGATGTATTTGCCAGCTCATGGCTGATATACCAAAAAACCCCTCTTAAGTTTTAGTTTTCCTTCCTGCATAGAAGTGTGTCAATCCCTTCTATTTACTCTTCTGCATCTTTAATCCAAAGAAGCAGAAGAGTGGAATAAACACCAGAAGAAACTATTTTCTCTTGAAAGAAACACTAAATTTACTCTTTGATACAGAAGCCTGTGTCACTCTCTAGGAAGTGCAGAAGTACACACAGGTGTGCAATTTGCATACTTTCATATTGGGGTTGTCAATGACCCAGGAATAGTAAAGCAGCTTTCAAGACTGCTAAATTGAAATGGTAAAGTACAATCTGGACAGGAGTGCATTTACTAGAGGCTTGGTAATACCTAACAGAGTGTGCCACCTGAATGCTTGCAAAGCTGAGCAGATGCAAGTCAATGTTCACTGCCTGAAACAACAGATCTATGCTATGGAGAAGCTGGCAGTAGAGTTGAAGAGAAGAGGGAAATTTTATCTTCTACGTGCAGATTCTTGGGCAACCTGGCTTTGCTCAAGTATGATTCACCCATCATAAAGCTCTCAAGGAGTGCCTGGGGAGCAAAAGTCCACAGACTGGGACAGATTGCAAAGTAGATCTGCACTGAAATTAAGACACATCTACCTTCCTTCCTGCTCTCGTTCTACCTTAGAAAAGTAGCTTAGACCTGCTGCTGCTGGAGAATAGAATTACCACATCTTTGCTCAGTTCATGTGCAATGTGAAAGAATGGTCCAAAGAGTAGAACAAAAAAATAATAATTGCAATTAATTGACAGAGGCACCATTTAATGTTCTTCTTCACTTCTACTGTCACCTGTTTTCAATGACCACCTCAGTACACTTCCCTTTTTTGTATCATCAACCACAGACAGAAGTAAGACAGACAGGTAATGGTCATGCTTCTCACATTCCAGGCATCTCCATTTCTTTTCTGGGAACTTGCTTCCATCTGTACATTTGCATAATATTTTATCTTTCCCACACACTTCAACTGTCACCTAAGTGACCAAATCAGACCTGTTTCTACTTGATTCACTACTCATTTCCTATTACAGTCTTTCTTCTAGAATAAAATTCTCTATACTTTTTCAAATGGTCAAAATGTGTATCTGTGTAAAATCCTACTGGGCATTCATTCTCTTGTTAGTGACACAGAAAACTTCCAATACTTCAGAAACCTTAAGCTTGGAGAGAAACAGAGTTTCCTCATAACATACACATAAATGTACTCATAAAGCCGAAAGAGATAAGATTGTAAGATCACAACATAACACTGCATAACAAACACCAAAAATATGGGTACATGTTTTGTTAATTCTTGGGAAACCATCTTTTAAATACTCAGAGCATAGAAATCAGAAATGGCATTTCTAACATGCTCCACAGACGACATGTCATGGAAAACCGGGTGTTCTTCAACAATATCATTGCGGTAGTTTGTATTTGTGTTCTTGAGTTGAACCTTGTCCTTGAAATGTACTGAAACAAGCATATTCCTTGAAGTACTCAGCTCCACGCCCTGTCAAAGCTGAGCAGAATGCACACCTGTTGCCAGTAGCCATACCAGCACACTGCCCACCACCTCCCCTCATATATCCTCTTTTTGCAATTGTTTAGTCAAGACTATACTGTAACAATAGCTCATTCTCCTCATTGAAAGCACTCAGGTATCGCTCCTAGTTGAGTTGTCCAGTTGAAAAATTCCTAGCAAAAATTATTGTTATTAGTTGTATACATATGACTCCTATATATCTCTCTATTCAATATTACAATGATAATTCATTTCTTCCTACACTAGTCAATTTCTACTCTGTATTGATGCTATTTCACAACTCTACATCATCTGACGATTACTGTCAAGGTCACTAATAAAACCTTTGAAGACACCTGATTCCATAGGAAGCCTTAAAGAACCAAATTCTATTGCAAAACAGTAAAATATTCAGTTTGTATCAGCAAAACATTTCACAGACATTTCAGCTACGGTGCATACCCCTAGTAAAAGCATATTGCAATAATGACAATCTGACCAACAAAATTATAAACATATGCAAAGCACTTTCTACCTCTGGAAATTATTTCACTTAGCCTTTTTTTAAACAACAGCAAGAAACACAAACCTATTGCCTATCAGTAGCTTTTAGTTTGGAAGCACTGATTGGGTTTGCATGGCAAGGTTTGGGTAGCAGAGGAGCCACAGGGGTGGCTTCTGCCCAAAGCTTACCCTGTGTCTGACAAAGCCAATGCCAGGCAGCTCCAGGGCAGACCTGCCACTGGAAGAGGCCAAGCCAATCAGTAACAGTGATAACACCTCTAGGATGACAAATTTAAGAAGGGGTCAAAAACCTGCTCAGTTGCAGCTCAAAAGAGGAGTGGAACATGTGAAACAACTCTGCAGACACCAAGGTCAGTGCAGAAGGAGGGAGACAAGGTGCTTCTAGTGCTTCTAGTTCCTCTACACAGCCCATGGTGAAGACCACAGTGAGGCACATTGTCCCCCTGCAGCCCATGGAGGTACATGCTGGAGCAGAGATCCACTTGCAGTCCATGGAAGACCCCATGACAGAACATGGAGCAGCCTGTTGCTGAAGGATTGCATCCCATGGAAGACCCCATGACAGAACATGGAGCAGCCTGTTGCTTAAGGATTGCATCACATGGAAGGGACCCACACTGCAGCAGTTCATGAAGAACTGCAGCCCCTGGCAAGGATTCACATTGGAGAAGTTTATGAAGGGCTGTCTCCTCCAGGAGGGATCTCACACTAGAGCAGGGGAAGATTGTGAGGACTCCTCATCCTTAGGAACGAGTGGCAGAGAAAACATGTGATGAACTGACTGTAACCACCATTTCCCATCCCCCTGAGCCACTATAGGGGAGGACATAGAGAATTCAGGAGTAGAGTTAAGCACAGGAAGAAGGGAGGGGTGCAGGAAAGATGTTTTAAGATTTAGATTTTATTTTCTCATTACCTTATAATGCTTTGACTAGAAATAAGTTAAACTAATTTTTCCCAAGTCAAGTCTGTTTTGCTCATGATGGTAACTGGTGAGTGATTCCCTCTGTCCTTATCTCGATCCATAAGTCTTTTGTTATATTTTCTCTTCCCTGTGCAGCTGAGGTGGCTTTGGTGGGCATCTGGCATCCAGCCAGGGTCAAACCATCACAAGCACAGAAACAAGAAATATAACATGAAAATCAAATAGAAGCCAAATAAAAATGCAAGCTAAGAAAGGAAGGGATTATCAAAGTAAAGGTTCCTTTATGAGGGCAAGTCAGGAAACCAGTCAATTATCCTGAACCAAAAGAGAACTGTTGTGCAAGTCCAGATGGGGCTCCACAGGAAATACTGAATCCACATTTTTTACATTCTCACTCAAGACTGAGAGAGGACCAGATTTTCTGGAGGTATTTCAATAAGATTTTTGGGAGACATTTAAAACAGTGTAGCTCAGAAATGCAAAATGGGTACCTGGAAACTACCATAACATCCAGTATAATACACCATGCAGTGCCAGGCTTAATATATACAATAAATGTAAATAAAGACAACAAATTCTGCTCATGTAAATGACATCTCATCCTTCCTTTGAAATATAGCCTATCAGCCTGACTTGGTCCAACCAACTCCATGCAAACCAGAAATTATGGTTACAACCACCACCAACACAGAAATTTTAAGTACTTTGCTCTGATTTATCCTCCTTCCAGAGAAAGCCTTCTAGCTATTGATCCTGTCAGGAGAATTCAGCCTCTGAGTCTTTACTGGCAGAAACACTATTGATGACCTTCAAAACTCTCAGTTATCTGAGTGCACAATTCCTGTCAGTGCACAAATAAAGTTTGTAAGAGCTCTGATAATAATCTAAGATTATAAATTTATATTTAAAATTGGAAGATACCTTCATTGACTAAAGCTCTGTGGTTTGTTGGGATATGCTAATGCCTATTTGATTTTTAACAGCCAAGACTGGCAATGGTGAAAGCTAAATTCCAGCCTTAATGGAAGTTCAAACATCATCAAAAGTTTGATAATGCCAGAGGTAGACAGATGAGTGTAGTAACAAAGTCAGGAATTGACCAAACTTAGACAAATGTGGACTACATTCTTTTTCAGAAGAGATTGATAATCATGTTTCCTTTCTATCCAAATGAATATTTCATTCTGACATACAACCAAAAAACAAACAAACAAAAAATGCTCAGTACAAGAGATTTATAAAACTCCCATCCTATGCATAAGTTTACTTTATTAAGGAGGTAGAATAGGACAGAAGGTTCAAATTCAGACAAATTCTGTCACGCAGCACGCAAGACACAAAAATCTCTTGAAGTATTTACTGTATTAAAATCATAGAGATCTTGCTTTAATTTAAAGCGTCACATGCTACTTCTCACAGTTTTTATCTTTAAAAGAACTGAAGTAGTGAAAGATACATTGAGTACAAATTCTTCCTGTGTACAAAGTCCTGGCATAAGATGACCTCTTGCGAGGAGTAGAACGAAGTCCATTTTATTTGGCATGAAGACAGGACATCCAAAACAACCTCTTCAGAGGCATGAGTAAAATGTGGTAATTAATGCTGTGTCCTTCCCTTGACTGGTGGATTCACATGCAATTGACCATGAATAATACAATGAATGATGCTGTTAGCATACTTCAGGATAAATCTATGCAATTTATTGTTAAATACTGTGGTAGATTTGTGGAGCAAATTTGATGGTCAGCTTCTAAGACACAATGTATAAAACAAAACA
Source organism: Pithys albifrons albifrons (assembly GCF_047495875.1). Lineage (NCBI taxonomy): Eukaryota > Metazoa > Chordata > Aves > Passeriformes > Thamnophilidae > Pithys > Pithys albifrons. Next base: position 49,530,244 of record NC_092462.1, on the reverse strand, counting down.
AAACAAAAGTATAACAAATCTATTGCTAGAAACTAATTCGACCATCAACTGCTTTTCCATTTAAGTTCAACTTTGATGGATACTGCTGTTTACTACTGCACTAAAATGATGCACAAATATGAGTCGATCTAAACTCTTTAATGTTTAACATGGTTTGCACACTATAAACAGCTGCTCACATAGTGTGGAAATCCTGAAGCTTTTTATAAGCCTACATGAGCCTCGACTCAAACCAAACAAATAAAGTACTGTATTGTTTTGTATGTAATACCAGTTTTTGACAAGCAAGGCAATTCTGGACTTCAATGAAGTCAAGATTGCAAATTTAGCATGAACTCAAGTAGCATGCAGCAGTTGAGCTGAGGTTCAAGAGAAGAGGATCATCAGCACAGCAATATGCAATACTGAACTGAAAAACTTAGGCATCTTGTTGCAGAACAAAGAGAGCTGGTAACAACCACACTGCGTATTTCCTATGATAAGGCCAAATTAGAATCTGTAAAACAAACAAGAATATTATTTAAAAGTCATATGCCAAGTCCTGGGAAGAATGCAGCAATGATGAACATGATTCCTGGGACATCAGAGAACTTTATCCTTAGGACTGTATTTCAGAACAAAAGAAGATGAGAAGACTGCAAGCTGTGAGAAATGTTGGTACAGCATTGCACAGTCAGCTCTCATGCAAGTCAAGAGTATCTTCCTATAGCTTGTTAGTGCTCTACATAACAGTTTTAAATCAGCCTCTGCAATTTTAAATTTCTTCATAGTTTTTTATGATGGATACATACTATTGAGACATGAGTCTAAAATAAGCAGCTCCTACTGCCTGAGCTAACAGCAGTGAATCAGTAGTACTCCGCATGGCAAATCACCCTCATAGGCCTTCAGATCACTAAGAAGCACAGCCATACCCACTGCTGGAACACAGGTGCACATTAAAACTAGAGCCATGTATATATGTAATTCATATGTATTCTTCTAATCTGTCTCAGCACTCTTTGGAAAATCGCTCAGCAGTTGTGGGATTGGATATATAGGCACTTCTGAAGACCTGCATCAGCCTCACCCTGTGACAGACCTTCACAGCCACAGAGTGAAGGATTCCAGGGCTGCTTTTGCAACATTTGTTTACTTAAAGGAAGAACTCACTGCTGCAGGTCAATACATTTTCTAGATCATCAGCAGTTCTTTGACACAGGATATCACTAAAGTGGAACTTCTCTCTGGAACAGAAGCAGCACAACAGTTAAAGCAGTAGCTTCTATTTTCTCAGGGATAAACACACAGCAGAATTTACAAGTCACACCACCACCATCTGGTACCACTTCTAGTGGGAGAGAGCTAACACTTAGACATCCAGCAAGCAGCTGTCAAAGCTGGAGAGAAATGCCCTAGGTAGGATCACAGCCTAAATTACATGTCTTTGCAGAAGGAGCCACCCAACTGTACTCAGCACTTTCAGCTCTGAGCTCCTTCCTGAGGCTAAAGAGCTAAGTCATCCTGTAAAAAAAAAAAAAAAACACTCAGAAAAAGACTGTCCTTCCCTCCTGTAACCCAGAAACCAGGATGGCAACACAGGTTTACCAACAGGAGACCTCTTCTCAAATCTGTCCTGATTGTCACAGGGATATCAGCCTAGGCTTTTTACACCTCAAGTGTTTTTCCACCAGGCCACTGGGCATTTTAGGACAAGTGATCATCCTTTCTTGTTACAGATGTCACATTCTCCACACTTCAATCTTGCCCTCCCATTGCAGTGCACATACAGAAAAGCTGGCTCCAGAATCAATTCCTCTCCTTCTCCCTGGCCCTGTATAAATTACTAAATATAACAAGAGCAGCTTCAATGGAACTTAACATGCCAAGGACTATCTAGCAGTCTGGTTACTGATACAATTCTTCACAATTGAAAAGGCAGCACTCAAGTCTGCTCAGACTCCCATGTGGGATTTGTGGGAGGCTGTATCTAATAAGCATGCTGACCACTGACATAAGACAGGGTAGATATTTTTTCACCTAAGATGCATGGCAAACACGTAACAAGCAGCAAGACAGTTCTGTACATGCCTACCCAGGGAAATTTACTAATTAAACCTTTTTGGTGCTTAATCACCATTTTGCACACTTCATCTTCCTAAGTAAAAAAATGAAACACAAACACAAACCCAACCAATCAAAACCAAAAACACAACAGAAAAACAACCACACCAAAACTCAAAAACAAACGAACAAAAACACATAGAAAAACAAGCCTTGAAAAGGGCACCACAATCAAAGCTGTTTAGAAATGGTAAAGAACTGAAATTGTTTATTAGAATAATCAAGCACATAACAAAGAGATGTTAATAGAATGAAATTAAAAGTGAATGGTCAATAAATATCTTTATGCTTTGTTGTTCATTTTGCAAGAATATGATTAGAGTCTTAAATGACAGCATTACAAAACCTTCCATGAGACACAGGTAAATTAATATATAGGAAAGTCAGTGATGTACTATATCAGAGCATGGGTTTCCCAAACTGGGAGATCCCAATTAAGTCAAACAAAAATTCTGGCAAAAATTGGAAAGCTTAAAGCTACTTAAAGTCTGGCATTACTTACTGTTTAGCTGCAAAATCAAAATTGTGTGGTAAATTAGTAATATTTTCCTGTTAAACTCTACCACAGTGGTTTTCATCCTTAGCAATCCTTCCTAAGAAAACAGTCTGTTCCTCTAGGAGGACATTGTATAGCCTGCCAAATTCACACTATTTGACATTTATCAGGGAAGCAGCATGTTGTCATCAGTGTAAATAATGCTGCTTGTCCCAAATCCCACTGAGTCACCATATTGCCATGCTGTGAGCAACTGCACAACTTGGAGGAGAAATCTACCCTGTTTTACTACTATGTTGTAGAGCCAGTCAATCAAATTTTTTCTGCAATAATACTAGAGATTTTGTTTTGCCTTACACAGCCCTGGAACATGACCAAGTAAAAGCTCCACCTGCCAGAAAACATAATGAACTCTAGTCCATAGCATGTAAAAAGCAGTGCAAACTATTACAATGGAAAAGATTGAGCGGAGATAATCTGTAAGAGCTAGTCCATTATCCACTCTTCTCACTTCACAATCTGAATCATGTGATGGGAGGGCAGAAGAGCTAAGAAGAGCACTCCATTCTATGTTCTACCATTAGACAGGCCTAAAAATGCACAAGGTAGAAGAAAAGTTAATTCAAGGTTAATAAAGAAACAGATATTAGAAGAACGACTTTTTAAAAAATGGATGCCAAATTTATGCCAAATAAGCCCATCCACCTGTATGCTGCTTTAAAAGCCTTACACATGCATACCTGCATATATGATGCATATATATCTAAGTATGCATGTACATGACTCTTCAACACTTGCCAAGATTCTAAATTCTTAAAGATTTTATTTATATTATGGCATAAACAAAAGAATTGAAAACACAACTATGGTGGGGAATAAATCTATTAGGTTATATTCATGTGCTAATGAACTGTGGAGGTGCTTTGTGTAACATCTATGAAAGAAAAAGAACAGCTGATTAGAGACCAAAGACCTCCATTAAGTTCTGCATCTTTCAATTTTTGTTGACCTTAAAGTTGTAGTTAAAGTTGTTTCAGTAGGTTGCTGAAAATACTTTGAACACTCACTGCCTTGTAGATGTTCCCAAGCCTCTCAATATTTATTTCTTCTGACTCCAATTTTCCCAGTGTAAAAATGACGCCAGCTAGAAATCTCACACACAGCTGTTAAACTCATGCAATTTGATGCCATTGGGCTCACCAGTATTGAAAACTCTTTGTAGAGGAGAAACAAAACTAAAATTTAAATAGAAATACAGGAAATGGTTTAAGCAGAAAACATGAAGCACTTTGCGTTCAAAGACATCATTTCATACTATCTCCATAGGGAAAACTATAAACTCCATGAAAATTTGCATTACAAGGGTGACTGAACAATCTTACCACTGTCACCTTATGGTCTTATTTGTCCTGACTTGGTGTTTCTGAAATTCTACCATGTATTTTTTAGCTACTTAATGTTTTCCTTTACAAAAAAATGTGAAAAAGAAACAAGGAAAGAAAATGCCATTATATCAATCTCAGACCTATTTTAATGCTTGCAACTGGTATTAGCAGGAAAATAACTTTTTATTATTAACAGAAGCATGTATTCTTTAGTCTAATGAAACAAATCCATAAAGAATATATTTGTTTGGTGCATGGTGGTCTTTTATTTTTCCAGCAGATTTACACATAAGGCATTTACACATAATTTTGGAATTAAAACTGGGGTGTAGTATTTTCTAAAATAAAGGAGTTATGCTTTGGTTTCCAAAATAAGAGCTTTATCTTAATACCATTTAAATTACATCTGTCTTCTACTTCCTGTAACTACAATAAACAGTGTCAGGTATTTGACCAACAGATGAATAGCAGCCAAGTATTTCTCTCATATTTCCTTGCCTACTTAGTGGCAGTTCATTCTAATACTTAAAGAAAATTGAAGGATTAACTATTACCTCATTTCCTAGTAAGGGGTGGAGAAGATAGCACTCCAGCAGGATTTTTTTGTTTAGTTATCAATGAGATGCTGCAACTAAACTCTTGCTTTTTTGTGCATATTAAAAAAAAAACAAACAACAAAAGAAACCCCCAACAAACAGACCAACCAACCAAAATCACACACACACATAAAAACATACAAAAAAATTTCCACTATCAATAAGAAAAGTACTCATTGCCCAGATTTGAATTCCAACACTTTTGATCAAACACCCAGTCACTTTTAACTTCATTATAACTGAATTCTGGAATTCACTGGAGTTTACACCACAGTTAAGCTGGGTAAGAATCAAAGCAAAAACTTCAAATTTCATTGCAGACTTCCAGGAATCACTTTGCTCACTTTGCAGTAGAAAAGTGTTTCTACTTCCAGTGTAAATTCATTCCACAACCCAGTCATGTTAAAGGTGAAGTAATATCAGGTTGTTGAGAAGAGACAATTCTTTTTAATATAGCACTTTAATTTGGCTATTTAAAAAGACATACTATACGAAATATTAAGAAAACAAACAATTTCAAATTTTACACCCCACATTTATGCCCAAATCATATAGTTTGAGCACGCATCTAGCTTTATACATTACAAATAGTGCCAGTTGCTGCGTAGGGCTATCTAAGTTTAGTGAACTAAGTTAAAAAACACAAACAAATATACCTAACAACGAAAACCTAAATAAAACCAACAACCAACACAAACACAAATAAAATCAAGGAACCAAAAAAACCCACACAAAACATCGTACCTGAGCATCACGGCTAAGGAAATATCTTACAAACCATTTTGAATCTATTCTATCTTGACGTATCCAAACATTCAAATTTTCCACTAAGTCATTGCAGCCTTACCCCAGGTGATTATTCGCTCCTATCTTTCAAACACCATTTAGTACAAAATGTGCCAGTATTTTATGACCTGCATCTACTCTCATCCTTCCTAAACCTGATGCTAGCATATCCAGACTGCAAATCATCAAGAGCAACAGTGCTGACTAATGAGACTAGATAGAGCAGCAGAAAATTGTTGATATGTCAAAGAAATTATTCATATGGCAGAGCAGCCTCTTCTTGTATGGTCCTGCCCTTATATTTAGATAAACTCTACACATGTCTTGAGCCTGACACCCTTCATTATAATCTGAGTTTTAAATGTCACTGCTCTAAAAGCCCCAAACCATAACATCCTAGGCAATGGAGAAGCAGTGAAGCAGAAAAAAAACCCGGTTATTATATTTAAAAACTGAAATGATGTTCCAACTGCAGGATTATTTAAGTCAGACAGAGGAGGAAGGCTATGCATCCACATTAGCAGTCCAATAACCAGAGCTCTGGTACAAGTACTGCCATCAAGATCTTGCTGCTCTTCGGATAATTCCCTTCACATATGAGGGAAGTGTATCTATCTCCATTTCTCTCTTTGCAGGGACTGAGTAAGTTGTTATTCTGCTACTCCACAGAAAGAGCAAAGAAAGCAAGTGGTACTACTCTAGATCTGGTACCTCTTCATTACAGAATATGTCTACATATTCAAATAGAAGTTTTGGTTCAGAGGCTAAAATTTCCACTTTCACCTACGGTCTAGACCTTCAACCTTCATCATTAATCAGCTTCAGGGATTAAGAACAAAAACCTGGAACACACACACCAAACAAAGAAGTACTCTACCAATAGCCTCAAGATTGTATCCAGCCCATCAGAACAAATTATCTGGCCCACTCTTTGTTCTGTAAATCAGGAGCTGAGGCGTAGATCTGGGCATCAGTCAGATTAATGGCTCTAGATGTCTGTTCCCCAAAAGCTGCCAAAGGATCTCCACTTTCCTCCACCTCTATCATGTAACTTGAGCTGTCCATACACAACTAAAAGACAAGTACTTTTCATATGACAGAAAACACATCCTAATCACATCAAAGTACATATGCAGCTCATCCATATGATGCTTCTTGTAAACTTGTGAGGTCACACAGCACCCAAACATAGATGCTTCTACTAAGGAGAAGAGTGTGCAGTTACATAGCAGCAAAGAGCCTGACCCTTGAGTTCCTCCATTAGATGTTACGGGGTTCACTCAAGACAAGGTGACATTTAACCATCTTCAGAAAGAGGAAGAAAGTTTGAGAGTTACATCTACTTGTGACCGAGTTTGAAGAACTTATTCCATTTAAAAGGGGTTTTTTTGAGTTTGACCTGATTTTTCCAAAGTTTCACACTCTTTTAACAAACAGTTGAGGTTGAAGTTCATATTACCAATGTTCAGGAGTTTGATTTTTAGAAGACTATTTTTCAGTAGCATTCTCCATCTCCAAAACTGGGTAGGTCTTTAAAAATAAAATTCATAGGAATACAGTGAAAAGGAAATAGTGCAGAAGCACAAAAATAGACTCAGGATTCCAATAACAAACCATAAATCATTCATTTTCATCACACATAGACTTGCTGCAACATTCCTGGTTCTATTAAAGAGAGGAGTTCATAACATTTGGGGACAGGTTCATGCCTTCTAGCTTGAAAGCATTTTAACTTACTCCCAAAGCAAGGAAATCACAGGAGACCACAGCGTAAGTTATTTCTCTTAGCTTAGAGAGATTGCAGTGCTACCTTGTTGTACCTGAGAGAAAGGATGAGTGAGGCTGTCCAAGTCCCTTGTGAATTTAAGGCAGATCTTGAAAAGCCTTGGGTCCTACTCCTGGGAGGTCTACTGTAGACCTGCACTCCTCCTTATAGGAACACATTAAGTTTGTGTAAGAAAGTTAAAGACAAGAAAAAAGAGTTGAAATGGGGTATGGAGGGGGAGGAGTGTAAAAAAAATGCTGAAGAATATCATGGCTAAAACCAAATTAAGTGATAAAGGAACTTGCACTGCATCTGCAGGCCCTATAGGCTTGCTCCTGCTGACCCCAGTCTAGCAAATTATCTTGATGTCAGGTTTTTTTGTTGGAATTAATACAGTTCAGACTACTATGCTAGCCTCTGAAATGCATTTAATGCTTACTATAATCAGTATATTCATCAGTCACACCCATCATGTGGCTCCAAAAAAGTAAATATAATTACACAAGAAAATAACTTTGACAAGAACATAGCCCACATTTGCTACACTAAAGATGTATTGGCTGTTGTGAAGAAATACATAATATGAACGAACATATCCAGCTAGAAAAGTAGTTTTGACTGAAAAGAAAAAAATAACCCACCACAAAAATTCTAATTAGCATGAATAATATAGGAACTGATTCAATACAGAAAACTTACTTTAATTCTATGGTCAGAAATTGGTAAAAGGCTTATCTGTCCAAAAAGGACTTCTAATTATGTGCAATTTATCTTTATTTTACCAAATTTTACTATCAATATGCCTGATTTCTAATATCATCAGAAAGTAAAATCTCCATGTTCTATAGCTAATCCAGTTTCATAGCCTTGGTGTCTTCTATAACCCCTCTAGGACAGTCTCACCGTGTTATTTGAGGGGAAAAAAAGTACATTAAAAAATAAAATGTCAAATGCATTACAACCATTCAGAGAATAATGCAGAAACAATGGTCCATAAAATGAAACCTTGTTTGTTTTCCTTAACAGCCTCCACTGCTAGGTAATTTTCCTGGTTTTAGGGAACCTATGTAGATGGGACCTCAACTGCAAAAAGCCAGCAAACACCTGTATGCTATTTCAAGGCAGGCAAAAGTAAAAGGCTAACAGGCATAAGAGAAGGATCTCGCCCTCCATTTCGCAGAAGATCCAAAGCAGGCTGCAAATGGTGAGATACGCGCCAGAAACAACTCTAAGGTTTAGGTATTCAGGCAGGCACCTTTTTTCCCAAGTAACATACACTTTCCCCCTGGACTAAGTGAAAATTTTTAATTTTGGGAGACTGGCAAATTTCCTAGTATAGGTAGTCTGTTTGAAAAAAGTCCCAAGTTTAAAATACAACTTTTCCTTGACCTCTGACAATTGTATTGCTATCAATAGAATTTCTAGCACAATAGTGGCAACGTAGTACAGACCTGTTTTAAACACGAACTGGATTAAGAAACCAAAGCTATCATTTAGCTAAAGAGAAAAGATGAATAGCCTTTATGTCAAGAAACCATGTTTACAGATTACATACTATAGTCAGGCAATTGTCTTGCATTCTTTGTGCACCACAGCTCACAAGAAAGCTGAGATTCCATTATCCCTAGCAAATCAGCACTGAATAGACAGTATAGATGCCGAAAAATCAGATTCATAATAAGGAATAAAGAAATAAAAATACAATAATAATACAACAATGATAAGGAATAAAGGTTATTCTAGATTAGTAAGCAAAATACAGCAAGAACTGTATTACATGACAGGTTGAACAACAAAGTGTAACAGCCATGTTAACTTCTAGAGAATTAGAACAGCAATACTAGCTTCTGTTCTACACAGAAGAAGACCAGGAGTCATCCTCTAGTCATAGGACTGCATGATAATTAAGGCTTTATAACAGTACCTGTGGGCTCACCATGTCCTAGAAGAGCAAAGACTCAAGTCTTCGTATAGGCATAATTGGGGAAAAAGCCATAAAAAAGTAACAATTCAAAATACAATCAACATTATCACTCACATATTTATAACATTAATGTGTAACCCTTTGAAAAAGTAGATTACTCCCTTGAGTGCTTTCAAAATCCCCAAACCTGTGAGCACACTACCACATTTATCACAGTGATACTTATTAAGCAGTGGGACAGAATTATTCCTATCTCATTGTATCTAGCTTTCATGTGTGTGTTCTGTTGCTGTTGTTAAAATAATAAAAGAAACCAAACAAAACCACCAGGAGCAGGTAGCGAGGGAAGGCCGGAGGGGAAGGAAAGGAAAGAGAAGTTTCTCCAAAATGTGAATAAATAGCTAAGCATGATACACACTGAGAACAATTCTGTCTATGAATCAAAACAGTTGTTGTTAAGCCCCCAAGAGAAAACCTGTTTCATTAAGCTACCTAAGAAAATTACTATTTTTCCCTTTGTTTTAAATCAAATCATATAAATAAACCCAGGATTAAACTGTTCTTATGTAATTTATTTTCCTCTGAACATAAATAAAACCTATCACCAAAAGCAGTGTCTATTAACATTCCTCAGGAGCACCCATGATACTATAGTAAACTTGATGCTACGCACTCAAGAAGCTTAGCATAAGCTAATTGCACCAATACATCTACGTACAAGGTGAACTACATGCTGCTATAAACATATTTCTTCTTGTTCCTGTTTCTTACTAGCAGCCAATGGAGTGACAAATAACTAACTCTTCAGGAGCACATCTCCTTTTAAGCAGAAATGGGAGTGAACAGAACAGAACCAGGAGACTGAACACAGGAACTACAGGAGGAGAGCAAAGAAGTAAAACAAAACCGGAAGTGGGTGTATAGCAGTAGAGCAGAGATAGAAAATGGAAAGGGTGGGAAGGCAGAAGTTAAAAGATGAACAGGGAAGGAGATAAATGAGATATGAAAAAAGAGAGAAGATAAAATTAACAAGACTTAGGCCAAAACAGCACTTCTTAAATCACAGCTCAGACAATGAAAATTAAAGTCAACCTGACAGGAAGAGTAAATTACAATTGTCAACATCTTCACTTCTTGAATGGCATTACCAAGAGTCAGTCATGTCTGGGAATTACTGGCCTACCACACAACTGGTACAAGTGCCATAGTGACTTTGTTAGCTCTGTGTCTCATGAGTGGATGTACCATAGAGTTAAGCATATGAGAACAGGGAAAGGGAGGAAAGAGTAACCACCAGTGATCTCAACTGGAAATGAGATTGAGCCTTTTTTAACTGATCCACACACTAAGACAGATACCACACAAGTCACACAGTCCAAAGCACTGTGAAAGGAGGAAAACATTTTGTTATACAGAGCCCCAAAATCTTTTCAGGGACTGAGGTGAACTCCTGTGCAAAGTTATACAAATTACATAAAAATTATACCTATGGTAGACAAAAAGGTTCCATCTAGCATCGTTTGAAAACTGCTGAAATTGTAACTGATAAAGAAAGAAAATTCTAGATAGGCAGCACATGCAATGCAAGGAGAACTGTGATGTCTAAGGAAATGCTTTAAGGTACAATTGCAATGCTTCAGCTTATCTTAATTAACTAAAGACATTAGCCACATAAGATAACATGCTGTCCTTATAATCTGTAATATCTTGGTCTGTATGATCCATCTATTCAGAATCAATGTGCAAACTGAAACAAAGTTTCCTCAAGACACTCATCGTAACTGGACTTCACCAAAAAACAAATATAGAAGAGACTGTAGGGACATACCCTCCTCCTCTTCCCTGAGTTTATTCAATAAAGCAAGTTAGAATTCAATGTTTTACAGGTTTTGTAACTGAACATAATGTAGCATTAGCTTTTCATTAATCTGACTTACATGGCGTCGTTAGCTCAGAGGGAACCCAGGAGGAAGTTAAAGGCCTGTTTTTACCGAGAAACACTATTAAAAAGACGGAAAATATTTGTGTAAGCCAAAAACATACCGTGAGTGTCTCTTCTGTACTTCTTCTTCTTTGTACTGGAGCAACTGGAAATTCAAGCAGGGACTTTACTGTCTTCCTTTTGGCTTTTTCCATTTGAATGTTAGTAAAATAATTGACAGCAGCAAACTCAATAAGAGCAGAGAACACAAAGGCAAAGCAAACTGCTATGAACCAGTCCATGGCAGTAGCATACGATACTTTCGGCAGTGAATGTCTTGCACTGATGCTCAGTGTAGTCATTGTCAACACTGTGGTTATTCCTTAAAAAAATAAAGTAAAAACACTGCTGAATCAAAGTAAAAGAAAGCAAGAACTGGCAAGCAGCTTCAAACGAAGAATTTTACATCACTTGTTAGTCTTTTTCTGTTGCTTGTGAATAGTGTATTAGATCTAAGTCATGGCAACCACCATATATCCATGAGCAGCTATGCACACAAAACAGTTAACCAGTTTTTAAAGAAGGCACAAAAAGTCATGACTTCAGCAGACCATCTACAGTTCACATGAAGAAAACATGGAAGCTTTCATTTTGTACTTTTTTTCATGTCAAGTTCAGTAGAATTTTTACAAGTTATTTTCTAAACATTTGAACATAAATTTAGGTTGTTAAATTGAGGAGTGCTCCTCACACTGCAAGAAAAATGTGATTTTTCCTCTAAAGGGTTCTGAATACCACCTACTATTCTGCATCTGTTCCTCTGATCCCACTTGTAATGCAGGTGTCATTAAGTCATGACAAATTATTTGGTGCTAACAATAATATATTAATAACTCTCTTAGTTAAGAAACCATCACCGATTTTTTAAGCCTTCTGCTACTGGTCCACCAATAAAATTTATTTAGAATTTTATCTTCTGAAAGAACAACTTTTTAATTAAAACATACAAGGATGAACACTGAACTCAAAATACGACCACTTCATGGTGGTACTTCAAATTTAAATATATGCTGCATAAAACCAAGTATGGGGTCTTTTTTTCATCCCAAACTTCCTGTATCATACAAGTGTAAAATACCGAGTATGTGTTGAACACTGCATGAGTCCTGGCATGATAAGCTCAAGGAAGACTGACTACAAATGGAGATATCATTACTCTTATGAAAAGAACACTTTACCCATTCTAATTCAAGACATAATTCTTAGAAGAATTCAAGCTATTGAAGAACATATTTTTAATAGATTCCTCACAACTCCTATTTGCTAAAGAGTGGTATTCCATTGAGCTAAACTGACACAAAAAAAGCTTCACCTAGACAGTGCTATAGAGAGAACTGCTCACAATGAAACCAGTCCTTCCTACTAAGAGCAAAAAAGTAGAAACCAGTAATACCCAGCTCATGAAAGTACAAAGGATGCATCAGAGCAAACGCAGGAAGATAAACTACACAGATGCAAACTCACAAAACCTTCTTCAGTGGGAAGGTGTTGAAAAAACATAACACTGAAAATTGTAATTCTGAGGGGAAAAAAAATTATAGAAAATTTGGGGTTTTTTCCACCCCTGCTTAGCTCCATCCTTCCTGAAGACCTGAGAGGACCTTTGTCCACTTTGAGCAAAAAGTTTGTCTCAATTGTTTCTAAAGACATTTAATAGATGTAAAGATAGAGTGAAGTGAATTGAGTCACCAAACACTCACCAAAAACAAGAGAGGAGGCCGTGATAGTATTGTATCTTTATCAGATTTTTCCCTATTAAGTCATTCTTCAGGAGACTTGCAGTTGACACTGCAACTGTCACATGATATGTACCATAGAGATTTACAGTGTAGGCAATTAAGTCTTGGTAAAAATATTATATTTACACATATACTGTAATTATCCAAAGCTAAATACTTACAAGCTCATGATTAGAAATGCACATATGCAGCAATTTTTAACATTAATTTTTATATTTAAATATGATTAATATATTTTGATATGGGTAAAACCTGTTCTAAAATTACTGCTATCTTTGCATCTACCACAATCACCAGATTTCGGGTGTCTGAAGCTCTGACTGCAAAAATCATGAACTGATGTACCTTAGTTCCTAGAGTATCCTTCATCTGTAACCTTTGACAAGTTCCTCCTATTCATGCAGTGTCCAGTGGAATGACCTTTTGGTTAGGGTCTTCTGACAGTTCCTCTAGAAAGCTGGTACCATAGCAGGTATTCTGGTTTCATTCCTATCTCTTTTTTATTTTGGATAAAAAGCGTTAGAAAACAGGGTCCCTGTTGGAATTTGTCTCCAAACTAGACAGATACTTGCTGCCATACTTTAAGTAACTTGCTTCCAAAGGCATTTTAGTGATTTATCTGTCACCTGGTGGATGTCTAAACTTTACTAATATTTTTAAGCTTCACATATGGATATAATTACACATATTACATATATGGCTCTATACTCTGTACACTTTCAATTTTGTTGTTTGGCCTGTAAAAACAGATTCTATATTTCCAGCTCACGGCAATACTCCATTCAAAAATGTATCGTTATTCAACATCACTGCAAATGCATATGAAGTGATATTCTAGTTTGCCTACTGTGAGGCTTGAGTTGAAAGCTAGTGGGATTCTTATTAGGTTTACAGGTTTTTTCTCCTATAACTAATCATTAACCTTATCTCATCTGTGATACAGTGTTCTGACTCCACTCATATGTCTGAATGGGCCATCACATAGAAACATTACTTCTTATCACTCTTCCCAGCATCTACCCATCCATAGAAAGGCTTTTTGTAGAACATTCTCTTCCTGCTTTAGACTACAGTACTTTGTGAAGTCAAGACATTCCTCTATAAAGGCTGATTTTAAAATGCTTTTATCCTATTTCTTTGCTAGGAATCATATTTCCATTTAATTTCTTATGCTTTGTCTTCCACAGAAGCTTTTCTGTTTTTTATTCTCAGAGTTCAGTGTAACAACTCATTCAAGCTGTATTTTGATGAGGCCAAGTTTACTATCTTGTGATCATTTTGCTTTTGTAATTCATTTTCATAATGGCAGTGGCAGAAAGGAAAAACAGCACTAAACATTAAATTACAGTACCAGGATCTAAGCCTTACTCATAGCAAGCTTTCATTGATGACACAGACACCTCATAACATCAGTACATCTTGCACACTCCAAATCAATTTATTTTACAAGTATTCTATAAAGTGTGAGTTCACGCACTTACACTATTGCCCACTAGAGGATAAACCTGCTCTGGATGTACACTAAGGGCTTGACTGTATTACACAGGGTCAGGTTGTCCAACTTGGCTCCCTCAAGAACGTAAAAGCCCTAGAGCTGCACAGCCATTTGCCCCGGACCACCATGCCACCCTCCTGGTTCTATATTCCGAGTTTCTCTTCAGGTTCCAAAGACTCACATGACAACGTTCTTCATACACCAATAACAAAATTCCTCTGAATTTACCTTATTGCCTTGTTTCTGCACTAGTATGGAGAGAGTATACCCCAAGACACTAAAAAGGCCTATTCTAGTGAAAATCATTAGAAGAGCAAATATGAGAAAAAGTAAAAAAAAAAAAAGTATTTACCAAACACAGTTCTAGCTGGAACGGATTCCTTATTTATCCAAAATGAAACTTGAGAGAGGATCACCGTCATAATGCATGGGATATAGGTCTGAATCATAAAATAACCCATTTTCCGTCTGAGGTGGAAGTAAACTGTCATAACAATATATTCACCTAAAAAAAAAGAAAGTATTTCTGACCATGTATAAAATTTGTGTTGCAGAATAACTGTTTCAGACTCTCAACTAGAATTGTGTAAGATGATGCAAATAAAATCATTTAACATGTACAGAAAGATACATTCTTTAGAAAGAGTTAAAGAAACTTTTTAAGAAAAAATCCTAGAAATAGTAGGTTCTTACAATGTCATCCAGAAGCTGATATCAAAAATACTATAAATGTACACCTAATACTGGTCTAAATGTTACAGTATAAACATGATTTTAAAAATCCTTTTGGCAGCTGTTGAAGAAGAGTGTCCCAAGGCACAAGTTATCTACCTACCACAGTATCCACAACACTGTAGTACCTACCTGTCGAATAAAATAACAAGAACAATGATACACATCAAATGTTATGCAAGCATCTCAGCTTTTTACTAGGCTTATATGTCAGCATCACTATGATAATGAAACAAATACAAAAATCATTGAGAAGAATTAAATACATTCTACATTTATCTAAAATGTTATCATTGCAAACATGCAAAAAAGTAGTTTTACCATAAACTGAATAAACTGTCTAAATAAAGCACTACAGAATTAGTCTTTTGGGAACAGTAAGGAAATTTGGTTGTTAATTCATAATAATGAATATGCTGAGAAGTAAATTTCTAGTGTATAGCAAAATGCCATCTTTTTCTTTGAGTAAAATATCCATGGAGCAATACATCAAATATATTTGCTTTATCTGTTTCATTTTGACCATCACACAACACCCAAATCAGCTGATGCTTAGAAAATGATTCCAAATTTTAAAAATATTTTGGGAATATGCTTGTTTACCACCGCACTGCTCATCAGTGATACTTCACTCATTTCGGATGCCTGTAGTTACCATCTGCCTTATTTCTTACAGCAAAAATCAGCAGAAGTATCTATTGTGACTGTTGCATTTGTGCTTATCCTTATCCAACGAGAGGGGGCTTTATGGCTTTAATAACCCATTCTGTATGCTGTACTTCTATCCTGAGCTGTTTGCACTGCCAAACAAAGGAAGTCTTTTGCACATAATGTGGATACAGTGCTGAGAAATTACTTCCTCACCCAGGCATCCTCTTGACTCTTCAAACTGCATTTTAAGCAGTGATTAAATGCTCATTTTGTCCCTTGGAGTAATGATCTCATTCTAGCTTTCTGAAAGACTGTCACAATCTACTGTAATGAATCTGCAAATGTAAACCTCAAGGACAGAAACCTAATTCAGATTTACAAACTCAGCCCTTAATACATACCCTATGACATTCAGTAGAGTAACTTAGAGAAAGAAATGGAAAAAAGCTTTGGGCAAGATTACAGGTTAGTTATACTGCAGGTTGATTTTTACTGACGAGATTCCTACCTGTAATAGATTTAATAGTTTCAGAGGATACCGTATGCCCAAGGAGGTCATACTGAACTAAACTGGAAGACTCCTCAGGAACTTCCACTGACTTCTCAGGTCCTTTTGTCCAGGTATAAATCATTTCACTCTTTGGATAAGCATCTACAACACAGCATCAGTTTGCATAAACAGGAAACTTTTTCTCATACCTTACTAAGAGCCCAATCCAAATCTACAGAAACCAAACAGTAAAACTCGCACAAACAACTTCAGAAGATACCCTTCATGCTAAATTATTCCCAAAAGCCACCCTCAGAGGAAAATAAATAACAGCTAAGGTTAACAGCTAAGATTATATGTCAAATGTTACACATAAATTCCCTTCACAAATGAATGTGAAGATCAAATGCAAGTTCTTTCTGGATCAGTCCTTTCTGGGCATGCAAAGCTTATCTTTATTTTAGCAATTTCTATGCAAAAATTTCTTGATAAAATACACTAATCTATAAAAAAAGACAATGTACAAGAAGGATACATTTTGAAGATTGGGTGCACATTTCTTTACAGAAAAGAATGATTATCCTAAAAACTACAATATTTTAAACTTCTGTTTAAAATATTTGCCAGAAACCATTGGTCTGTAAAAAATTCACAATAGCCCCAAAATAAGCACACACAAAGAAACACTTTACATTTAATGCAAAAGACATAACTTTGGGCTAGCATTCAATCCCTACACAGTCCAAACTCCTGTTAAAATGTAATCAAATCAGTCTTACATTTGATATGGCTACATGTTATTTCAAGTTTCACTGTGGAAAATATGAGTGTTCAACACAATTTCTGTTGGCTGGTGATTGTCTGAAGAAATATGCCTGTGGAGGAGCCCCCACTAGAAAAGCAACCCTACCACACAGCTGATACCACAGCCAAACATTGCAGCACCTGGTCTCCAGTCTCACTGTAACAGGGATGAAAAATAATATCAGAGTAATGTCTTTAATACTCCCCTTTAGGTTGACCACCCAGTTGTAGAAGCTAATTTATGCTAAGGAAAAACTGCGAGGGTTCTCCAAGCATTCCTGACTTAAGAGCTCTGACATCAAGGAAAACAGATTAATGTCCAGCCGCTAACTACATGGTAGTGTTTAAACAGAGAAGTCAGTGACCAAAAAGTCTCAAAAACTTAAAGATAGTTTATTGAATGCACCAACTATCCCCAGGGCTCTCAGCAGCCTCTGCTTTGGATTCAAAGTAGAGAACCATAACTACCTCCCTTGGTTATTATGCAGCCTGTCCCAAAATGTGCCTTCTAGTCAAAGTTTGGACATTTTAAAAAAACCTACATCTGACTTCAAAGCAGAAAAGGAAAGTAATCTGCACTAAGATTCTTCTCACCAGTTTAAAAATTATTTGTCTTGTTTAAACTTGCCATGCAGACAATTACCAGTAAAGATCAAATCTCTGCACAAAACCTACACATCTATCTTAGGATGTCAATATGCCTCCACTACCTGTAGGGAAAATCAAATAACCTGCTTCCCTTTGTGCCTTTTACCTTGCTGTTCTAAGCTGAGTTTGTCTTCTCCAGAGAATCTCTCACTTTACTAGGTATCCAATTCCTTACTAAGAACCAAGAAAAACTATATATTTCAAGCAACTGTATAGCCAGAATAGTTGGGTTTAACATAATAGCTGAATCTCTGCCTGCTTTGCAGTTCTCTGGGTTTAATTTCTAAGGTCCTACATAAAATTCCCAAGAAACTTAACAGGAGTTTTGTCTGTATAGGGATTGTATATCAAGATGTATCTGTATATATTCAGAAAGTCTAGCAATTGCTCAAAATTTACTTCTACTATTTAAATTCTGTAGTTACAAGAAATTTCATAATTGCAACTTACAACTCCCAAATTTGAGAGGACAAGCATGACCATCCATGGGAAAATCCACTAATCTCATGGGACACTCTGCACTTATTGTAAGCCTATAATGGAACAAATTAAATAGTCTCTGGTTGCCATTTTGTCTAGGCAGTATAACTTTTGCATACAATAATTTTTAGAAGTAAAAAAAAACCACATTACATACCTCATTGTGTACAGGATGGTGCCATTTCTCATTATTCTGAAGAGTTTATTTGGGGCTGTCATATTATGTGCAACAGACTTTTTCCCATTCCTGAAGAAAGTGTCTGGAGTCCACACCTTCGAGACCATCAAGTTATTAAGTCTTAAAATTTCAATAGGGCCATCATATTTTAATCTTTTATCTACCCATGTCTGACGAAAGAAGACATCCATTGTATATTCCTGTATTAAATTGCAGAAAAATAAAGATCAGGTTTGCGTGTGTGTTTCCTGTAAAAGAAGAAATCCCTCAGAAGCACAGAAACCTTTAGTGAAGAAAATACTAAGTCTACTACACAAACATTTCCAATTAAAGTGTCTTGTGTACTACTTAATAGCTTAATTTCTTACATTAGTCATATCAACAAATTGCTACACATTTAATCATTAAGAAATAATTATTGTAATAAGGTTGCAGGAAACAGGCAACTGAATTTGTAGTCAAGCACATAACTGGGAACAAAATGATCTCTGACAAGAAGTGTCAACAGATTTTTAAAGAAAATATATCCATGGATTTGTGGCTACTGGCTAAATTTAAAATACCAGGACAAACAATTACTTCCACTTTAAAGTTAGGAAACAAAACTTAATTTCATCTCATGGAAAGTAGGCTTTTAGCTGAGGAAAGCTCTTTGTCATGTCCACAAAAAATGGATAATAAATTACACATTGACTTGCATATATATACACACTTTTTAAACTATGTAATTATCCCATTAACCCTCAGAAAAGCCATTCAGATGCTCCAAAGAAAACATGCAAACAACTGCAGACAGAGACACATCATGAGAAATCACATGTGAATGAATGAATGAATGAAGGAAAGCATTTCTCATCTTGGGAAGATAAAGCATTCACACACACACACACACACACACACACACACACACACACACACACACACACAAAATCCACAGCATGTGGCATTGAGAAAGGTAGCATGGAAAGTTTTAAGTCCTTTCAAACTTAGAGATGTGATTTTGTTAAGCTAAAAATGTTTTCTGGCTTCATTCCAAATTCTTCTGCGTGATGTTACCATTGAAACTACTTGTAAGGCCATATCTATTCACACTGGCAAGGAGGCACATCTACTAGTGTAATGCATTTTAGGATTATATGTGTTGTCTTTTCCATGACTGCATCCTCCACTGTGATGTAGTTAATCCATGAAAAGTGTCTTTTCTACTGTCATTTCTTGCTGGTGACTGCATAGCTCACAAGTGGTAGTTTCTGTTATTAGCTTCCACATGACAGATTTTGTAATATATGATTTCAACTACTTGCATTACACTGGGTACTAAAGAAACTAAAAAGACATTCTGACCATCTCCTGTTGTACTGAGACCATAGCACACCTCACTATTGCAGTGAGTTTTTTGAGTGCAGGCACATTCAGATTACATTGGGTCACTTATGGATACATTAACTAAAAGGTATCCCCAAACCAATTCCTGGATCCCTGAATAGCCTCCTAACTAATCCCTCATGATGAAAGAGGAAATGTCTGCTGTGGAGTCTCCCTTTACAAGTTCCTTACCTACCTTCAGTCCATGTTCTCACTTCTGCCTTCTCCAATGTAACTATTAACTTCCCACGAGGCACCATGTAAAATGCTCCAATGGAACCTGAGAGATGCCACACATCTCTCATTGTAGATTTGAGGCACATATTACTCTATTTCCTTGGCATTTCCAGATTCTTGTACCCCTTGTCACATTAATAGGCATCATACTGTACATGACAACCAATGAAGGGGCAAGATGCATTTCAATATCAGACTGCTGTCACACTTCTAGTCCTTGAAAAAATATCTTGCTATCACATACCTTTCCACATGATAGAGGCAAATCAGGTGCACCACAAAGTGAATGAAAGCACTATATGGGAAGAAAATTACTACCCTGAAACTGCCTTTTCCATGAAGAAGTTCAGTTTAGCACATATGGCTGTGTTACTTCCATAGGATTTCTTGAATAATTTATAAAAAGAGAACCTACTGTATGATTTAAGGGTATACTGCTGTATTTTAGAAGCTGGTGTGAGTTCTGCTGGATTTGACCTTGAAAGCAAAAGCCATTCAGTCCCAAATAATAGAACATGCAAATGTAACTTTTCTCCTCTCCTACTATTTCATGCATGTCACATTCAGTTTCTGCAAATACTTATGAAAGCTCTTATCAGTCAAACATTTGCTGAAAGTGATGCTAAAAAGAGCACAAAGATCAGCAAAGGGCATTCATCTGAAATGAAAACGTCAACAGGTGTTTGTGAAGTGATGACATTATTATTCACCTGAGAATAACACAAGTTTCAGAAACGAAAAGCAATTTCAAAGATATTACACATTTTCCCCACAGTAGACTGACTTACTCCCTGCAAGGCCTGATTCTGCCTCTACACCATGAAAATCTGTTTTAAATCCTACGAAGTGAATTCTTTAAGCCAGCTAAAACTCACTGAAAATGTGACCAGAATCAGACCTCATGGATCTAATTATAACCTGTAAATTAAGCTGTTACTAATCTTGCCTAATTTGCATGATTGACAGAACAGTACAGATGAAGCATCCACTCCGACTGCAGTTAATGGTTTCTCAGAACCAGGAAACGGCATTTTATCCCAGAAATACATACCATTTCTACATCAGAAACAGGTCCAAAACTGGTGACATATATATCTGTTTTGACTTCAGTAACAGGACCTAATGTATGAAAAGGAAGTGAGCAAGAAAATTTGAATTTTGCAGGTCAACAATTCCCATAAATGATCCTGGCATGTGAACAGTTACCGCTTTCAGGGTTCTGTGGATGAGCAAGAGCAAAATGCAAACAGAGGTCAATTCAGACAAATCCCAAATAAAAAGCACTGCTCAATTATCTTTACCACATAAGTAAATCAAAAGCAGCATTTCCATGCAAATCCCCATTCAGAAAACCAGAGCTGACTCAACGACTAAGAAAACTGATGCCAAAAAGTTAAAAGCCTCAGAGTAAACACTGAATTCAGGGAATGCACTTTGCTCAAGACATTTATTACTAATATTTGGTCCTACTGGTAATAACTGAACTATGAACATTAGCATGCCACACACTAGGCAATTTAGTACTGCAGGACCAAGAACTGCATCCATATCCCAAGAGGTACTTAAGTGCTTTAACACTAACATTCAAAATAAAAGTTACATGTCTAAGTATTTTTGAGGGTCTGTACCTACATCCACATCCTGCTACGAAGCCTGTCTTGAAAGAACTAGTAATACTCAGGACATTGTTAAAAATAGGGCACCGAGTAGAGGTCTAGCACTTTCACACAGCTGCATATGGCACAAATCAACAAAGCAAGCAATTTCTTTTTAATTATAATTTCCTTTACTACTTTGACATTTCAGAGGGGCATTCACTCTACAGTTCCCCTTAAACCAAAGAACACACTAATTTCACTGGAATTTAGGTCTGTTCCCAATGTAAAAGGCAAGAAAGCTGCTAATCATTACCAGCTGTTAAGATGATTCTGTGATCAAAGCATTAGCTAACAGTTTAATTCAGGTAATTAACTCACAGCATAAACTAAAAAATTTTTTTAAAAATCTGACAGTCTTACCAAACAGTATCTGTTTAAAAAAAACCACGTGTGATCTACAAATCCACAACCAATTTCTAAACCCCTACAACTCAAATTTCTAAGGAGGATAAGTTGCTCAAGTCTGTTAATTCAGGCTTTAGCATAGTATTTGCAATCTAAAAGTGAAAGGAGGAAAAACTTAACAGAGTTAGCAGCAGAAGAATATGTTCCTCTTGAAAAAAAAAAAAAATCACTTCACAGATGTCACTTTGAATCAAACGGCAAAAGGAATAAAAGAAATAAGCAATGGGAAAATAGGGAATCTATATTTCCTGCACCTAGAATGAGTCTCAAGCTACATACAAAAAAAAAATAAAACCATGTAAAATAATTTTACTAAAGAATTTTCAAATTATGTAGATAAGAACAGCAACCAATTTTTCAGTTAAATGTCAAAAAAATTACTTTGCTGGAAGCTAAGTTTCTCAGACATTTTTTTCATGATAAAATAAAAAAAAATTACTATACATAAGTTGGTAGCTCAGTGGTCCCTGGAAGGTTGGATAGTTTGGCATGTCTATCTTGAAGAGGTTTTAAGAAGCAACTCCCAGGTTCCAGATAACACACTTTCATACCACACCATTTGTTTTGCAATGGGTTGCTCTCTAAAACATGTCAAATGGAAGCTGCTCCCCTTTCTACAGATAGCGAAGTGTTCGTTAGGTCAGGGAAATCCATTAATATTTAGATCATTTGTTTTACTGATGACATAGTCCAATGACATTTCCTGAATATAATTATTTCTGAAGAGAAGAGTTCCAAGAGATTAGAAGGGAAGACATTCATCTACAGTGTTAGAAAATAGGAGAGAAAAGCCCAATCATACTTGCACCTATAAATAGAAAAGATCCAACTGCAACTGACCTCCCATAATCAACACTACTATAATGTATCTATGGTTGTTTTAAATATATAAATATTTATTTCACTTAAACTGAAAATATTTCCAGAATCAGTTCTATAGAAATAAAAAAAGTAATTTTTCCCACATAGCTTTAATAGGAAAACACAGGAATTAGTCTTTGTTAAGAGAATAATGACTACTGCACTCAGTTCCTGTAAGAATTTCTTTCAGAAACTGACTTCCATACTCAGTATTCTCTTATAATTGAGAAATAGAGACTAATCCCTGAATTCCTTTTAGGAACTGCTTTACTTGTTAGTTCTAAGAAACCACATAGGAATAATTCTCAAATAAACTCCAAACGTTTAACTGTTTTTCTTCTGATGGTATATTTTTTTCTTTAGGTCACAGAACACTGTAATTTTATAACTATATCAAATTGAGCAAGAGGACAGATTTTTCCCAGAGACATGAGCTCCTTCTCCTCAGACATTGATTTCTTTTGTTCTATTAAACGATTACAGCTTCACAGGCAATAAGTGTTTCGAGGCTTTCTGCAACTTTGGTTTTTTTGAGTTTCTCAGAAAGAGGAGAGCTAAGACCAAAGCTAATCTACAAATCATCAAGCCTATGACTTAATGCTATTAGAAATACTATAGCAGAAGCACAGGACTAAAACTATGCTTGAGTCCACTCTTCAGTAATTGCTATTCTGTTCTCAAATATTTATTAGTATGACCCTTGAGAAAGAAGGAATCAGGAACTCTCAGACAATAATGAGGCCACAAAATAATGTTCACTTTTCATTGCTTGCCCAATATGATGTCAGAATAGCAACAAAACAAGTGGTAAAATCACATTTAATCCACTAGAAAATGGCAGATGAATAAGGATCTAGAAATATTTTAGGTATCCTAACAGTTACCCAGTTAGTACTGACATACAAATCCTTGCTTTGCAGCCAAAACCTTGGTAAAATATTTGTGTCTGGTAGGAGCAAAGACAGCATCAAGAGACAGTGAAGCTGATTATCTCCCTAATGCTTTCTCTCCAATTGCAGCCCTTTCATGCTCCACGTCTTCCACCTACATTGGCTTTAACAGTTGTGAAATGACATGTCTTGGATTTTCTAGCACATCCCAGTACTTAATGCCAACCAGGACTATCTATGGTGCCACCAATATCTATCCCTTATTCTTCTTGTTCTAGAAGAAAACATCACTCCAAGTGGTAACAATAGTGGGGGTATAAATAGCAAGTCATGCTGCTGATTCTTTTTAAACTATTATTAATCGTGGGAATTCCTGTCAACGAGGAGGTGATCTATAGTCACCTAACCTACTTTTACAGGTGATTTAAGCAGCTCTCCAAAATGAATGTATTGCACCACTAAATCAACTCAGGCTCTGCAAGCAGATCCTATTAGAATCCCTAACACTATTACCAGCAATAAAATGCAGTGAGTTGTAAGAAGGCCAATTAACTTTAAATATGACCACTTGGTATTATCCTTCAATGGATATTCAGAAAGTATCTATCCACCATAAATCTTCAGGAATGCTGAAGAACTATTTATAACATACTGGTGTGTATTTTTATGTCAATGAAATAGGAGGAGCATCCTACACACTGCAGTGGGAACAGTTAAGTCTGAATCACTGCTTGCAAGATAATATACTTTAAAGAAGCTCAAGAAGGATTAAAAGCAACCCCTGCAAAAAGCCAGAATAGTTCAGTGTTATGGATGTTACATGTGGGCTGAAGTAGCGATGCTGGGCCCTAACCCTGTGAAGAGGAACATAAGACAGCTCTCCCAGGCATTTTATGTCAACATATGGGTTGAACTGCAGCACAGCTCCCAATGAAAGACTTTGGGCTCCATTATTCCCACGTCTCCATAGGCAACTGTCACTGCAGGGATCTCCACTGTATGTAAACAGCCAAATCCTGAACAGGCTTTCTGTACATTGCAAATTTGGCCATGAAGAGTCACACAACTAATCAGGAACATTAGCAAACAAGTCTGTTCAATGGTTTCAGCATACAAAGTACAATTTAAACGCTAAGAGCAGTTATTGCTACTATTATGAAATCAGTCCCAGGATACATAAACTGCATAAAATTCTATTACATCAGTTCCTACAGCTACATTTAAAAAAAAAAAAGTAGCTGCTACAGATTTTTTAAATATAACTACATGTGAAAGATTTGGTGATTTCTCTTTCCAAATTCTTGCTGCCTGAATAGAGTTGACATTTTTTAAGTGAAGGAAAAAAAGAAGAAAAAGATCTTTCATATGAAGCATGTCTCTTGTTTCATTTTATCAGAAAGAACAGCTAAGGACACCTGCTATATGTAAGAATTCTATTCAGAAGCCAAAACAACTAGATAGGGCATTTTTAAAAAATTAAAGTAGAATTCTAACACCTGGGCTACATTCTCCACCAAAAGACAACACAACAAACACAGGAGCACACAACAACCATTGTCTCTATGTATGTTTATCCATCAGCATATCTGAACCTGAAAAGGGAAAAACATACCACCAGAGATTACTGTTTCTTTGCCTGTTTATGAGCAGATCATCTCTGCTGAGACAGCCAATAAGCTTGATGCTGGTGCCAGTTTTCATGATGTGGACACCTGTCTACTAAGAACTGGACTATGAATATCAGCTAATTTTATACAGATCACTGAACAACAGACAGATGGTAATGACTTCAAGCATTACTAACCTGGGCCAAATTCAAATCCGTCACCTATAGGTATCTAACACCATATCCTGTTAAGCTTTGAGTCATCTACTCTCACCAGCTGAGGAAGACTGGACAACTGCCTGAAAAAAAAAAATGACCAGCCTCACTTTATGATGCCCACTTCAAGTCCATTTGCAATAAAAAATAAAAATAAATTAGAATATCTATTATGCTGAGCAATGGAATCTTGAAGGTAGACATGAGTTCCTAGTAAGAGCAGATAATCATGTAGATATTTTTATTTTCTCTAAAAACAGAAAATTGTCTTTGCTCTTCCAGTGTATTCTGTGTTTATTTTCTGACTAAAGTCCTGCAATGACAGGAAATGAAACTCTTCAGAAATGCTGTTCATCAGCTAACATCACACAGCCTAGACAGGGCAGAGAAGCCCTCTCCTACCCTTCCTATGGGAGACAGTGGCCAACATATTTAATTCCACCAAGTACTGAGGTGCACTTTCACAGGTCAGATCATGAGAAAGAATACAAAAAGAAGAAGAAAATAAAAAGTGAAATAAACACACACAGTCCTGTTCCTTCTACTCATGAGTCAGTGTACAGGGCAGTTTCCAAAGAGAAAGCCACAGAGCTAACACCATTTCAGTAGCTGATAGTGAGACTCAAAGCTCATGCAAGACTCTGAACAGAACTCAGGAAAAGAGAGGGCTGCAGCTTTCACTGACTGATGGGCAACCACACCACAATGTGCCAGTAACACACTGTGGGCCATGCCAACAGCTTGTAGTGAGCAGGTTTCACAGTCACCCAAGAGCCTTGTGCAGGAGGCAAGTAACACACCATCGTCTTTCTTTGGTCTGGCCATACAACTGGCCATTAAAAGCACGACACCAGAGTTGAGACGTTCTTTAAAAAATGAGCAGATACATGGCAGCACACTGTGATGCTGTCCTCATCAACTTCAGTCCCTCTTTTCCTTACTACTTCCCTAGGTGGGCGGTTCCGTGGTGTGATGGTGAGCACTCCAGACTCTGATCACAAGGTCATGAGTTCGAGTCTCAGTGGAGACCGTACCGGGCAGTTAAATGCCTCCCTGCCATCCCGATCCCGTCAGATCTTGGATGCTCAGCAGGGTCAGCCCCGGTTAGTACCGGGTGCTGTAGACAGTCCTGAGGACTTCACTGTCACTGTCCAAGCTCGCTCGGCCGTGGCAGATGGACCTTGGGACTTAAAACAGTGGGGCCAGTTCTGCGCACGCTGAGCCTCACCTAAAAAATCCACTGCGTAGGCTCGAAGGGCACACCCCCACCTGGGGAGAGCCCTTCCCAAATCTTCGTTCGCGAAGTTTGGCCATACATACATACATACTTCCCTAGGTCCTGGTTTAAGTGTGCTGAATTACTTTATCCTGAAAGTTTCAAACACACCATTACAGTTTTTAAAGTTACAGTCTGATACAGGTTTCAATCAGCTCTTGCTTACATCAAAAGTTGCTCAGGTACTGCCTGAAACCACGCAGGGGTTTAAAATGGCAAGTCAGACCCAAGCCTTTTACTTCAAGTCAATAACGCGCTATTCAAAGACTTAAGAATTCTACCATCACTTTGAAGCTAATCACCAGAAGGGAAACAAGGTGATTTACAGAGAAAATCCAACTTTTTAAACTTTCCATAGTTTTTATTCATGTCACACAAAAAGTTTTTAAAAGCAGATGAAAACTTGAGACAGTGATTTAATTAGAAATGCCTTTACTCCAAACTTTCACAGCTGAATCAAAATAGCATTGCAGTAGTACTCTTGAAGTATTCCAGCAGATAATGCTTTTAATTGAGGACACCACAAGCAGCTTCTGTAAAAATTCTGGTTTTATAGAGTGGTTTTGACCAGGAGACCCACTTGGATTACAAATTGCATGCTGAAATTCCAGATAATGATATAACAGAGCATACAGTGCAGGAAATTAAATTACTTCATTTCCATCACACTATTTTCAAACATCATATAACATTACTTCATTCATTAGTCCCTAAATACCTTCCCTCTACTAAAACTCAGAACTCTTATGCATTTAAAGTCTTCCTGACAGCAGTTGTGGTTTTTTTTAAATTTCTTACATGAAACTGCCCATTCTGCTTTGTTTTATTAAATTTCAAGGTGACATTTCTTTGCTTTGGTCTCAAGTCCTTACATTCCCTCCCCACCCACCTTAACAAGAACTTTCACTTAAACGATTTTTAATAATCTTTTTCAGAAACGCTTCTGGTCTTTTTTATTACACTAAGCACTGTGAGGTTTGGTAGTAAACGACAGCAACCTTTTGGGTTTATAAAGTTCATTTAATAAAGTGAATATTTAATGAAAGGTGTCAACCCAATGACATGGGGAACTTCATTCTTCTGTTAACTCTCAACATATGCCATGCTCCTGAATAAGTACCACCAAAACAAGTTTCCAAGTACTCCACTGAGGTTAACAACTCTCCTGGAAGACAACTTCATATTTGTAAGCATGCTCAAGAAATTTAACTTCTTCATAACTACTACAGAAAACTTTGATCCGGTTTTTGGAAAGCTCCAAAATAAAGCATTTTCTATTTTACTCTGCACTTGAACATTCATGCACCGTTATTTGTGATTACTGTGGAATATACCAACAAAATTCAGAATTTGGCTACCTGCCCCAGTCTGATTTTAAAGATAATCTGCACCAGAATTAGAAATATTTTCATTAATTTAAAGTTTAAAATCAGCATCAGTCAGACCTCTGAGAGGCATTATGTTCTTAAAATAAATCTTCATTTCATTTCAGGCCATGTGAAAACTAGATCGTGAATCAGCTTCAAGAAGAAAACAAAAATAAGTGTTCTGCTATTCATCAAAAAGTGATGTAGCTTTTACATTACCAAAACACACTATATTTTCCATCTCTAAACATTCTCATCTCCTCTGACATTTTGTTTGCTAGCTATAGTATAAACTAGCAAGTGACCACTTTCAGGATACAAGTCCCATTTGTCATAAAGATTTATCAGGAAAAAAACCCAACAAAATATAGAGAAAAGTTGATTTTTATATTCTATATTTCAATAATCAATCCATAGTTATTACCCTGAGTAATGTCTAAATGTGAAATCTGATCAATTACAGAAATATTTTCTTTGACTGATTTTTGTTGAGTTTTTTTATTTGTTCCTCAAATCAGATGAAGATAATTTTCACTCTAAGGAGCTAAGCAGGCAGGCCTCCTCTTCAAAAACAATGTCTTTTTCACCCATGTTTTACCAAGAAGTTCAAAACTCAAAGATGAGTTGTGTAGATATAAACCATACAAATGGTTGTAAGGAAGGGAGAAGAAAGAAAGAGTATAATAACCATTTTGTGAAATATTCACCCAGAAGGGTTTTACCCAGGCTGAAATCACGGGTTTTTTCGTCCTTCTCTCATTTTCTTTAATATTGCCAATATGAAAGTTCAAGAAGATACAATGAACTTTTTCTCCTTGATTGCATTTTGCTCAAAGTCTCCAACACTTACAGGGGGAAAAGTTCTACTCTTGCAAAATATTCTGCGAAGGACAACTGTATTAAAATGAAAATCAACATATAGTACATATTTAGTAGTTGCTTAATTTTGGAAACCTGATAATGCTCATGAAGCAAATTTGCTAGATGACTAATTAGTTGGCATTCAACCTAAAATGATACCAAACATAGCACATCTCTTGTATGCGTGCAGAAGTATCTGTAACCTCTGCACAAAGACTAAACTGCAAAAGGCTATCAGTTCCCAATGATTCCTCCGAGTGTTAATAAATTTAGCTTCGCTCTCACTTAATGTGTAAACCAACTTAAGAAGGCCTCGTTTATTCAATACATTCAAAATAATAAAGGAGTGATCAACAGTGCCAGGTGTTGTCCTTTAATGATCATGCAAGTAACCACTGTATATGACACATGGGGAACGTGTTGGCATACATGTCAGTGTAGATGGATCATGTGTATGAAGAAGGTACTTTCAGAGGAGGAAGAAAGTATTTTGCAACATAAACCTACGCAAGTATCTCATTCACTCTTGCACAGGAAACAGCCTATAAAACCCTTCTTATAGCTTTATGCAACATAACAAGTGCTGAAGCATTTCCTTATAATCTTTTTTTCTAATTTCAAATTTGCATTTTCTGTATCTTCATTCCAGATTACAAAATAAATTTTTATTTTGTCTGCATTTTAATGATTTTTTTGTTCGAAGTCCCTACACAGAAACATTAGAATCAATAAAGAACACCAAATCTGGCTGCTTCTTCAGCATCACAAAACTGTATCTTAACAGCCTGGGGTACAAAAGAGGCCCAAAATCCCCACATGCAGAACACAGGTGAAGGCAAATCTGAAACTCCTCCACATCTAATTCCTATACAGCAATTAAGTCTACTTCTAAAAACAACCGGTGTGCTCAGACACCTGAGCTCTGGTATTCCTTAACTAGCGGAACAGAACCCATCAAAGACTAAGGTTCAAAGTACTGTCGTTTCTACTAGGACCCGATCGCGGCATTTACGGGTCAAAAAACTGTTAAGAACGAGAAGAATGTGGATGTTAGACAGGTCCCTCCATCCCCACCAAGCCGACGCACACCGGCTTCAGGGCTTATTTTTCCTCCAGCGCAGCAGCCCGAACCCAGGATGTGGGGAGAGCAGCGAAGCGGGGGCTGAGCCCTGGGCCACCCCAGTGGGGCCCCCACAGTCGAGACTGCGCAGCACCCTCCGGGGCTTTCGGGGCCAGGAGCTGCCTCGCTGCCAGCCCTTCCCAGAGGGCTCGAACCCCGGGGCGAGGAGTGGGGACACACCCCCACGTTTTCGGTCAGTAACGGGTTGGTCCGAGCGGTGAGCGCTGCGTCCCCCGCCCCTGCCCAGCGACCCCCGCCCGCCTTCGCCACCGCGCCGCCACCGTACCCCCGAATCCCGGTCGCAGCCGGTTGTCATAGCCATCCAGGAGGCTGTTCAGGATACTGGTGAAATTCTCCGGCCGCAATTTCTCCTCTTTTTTGCTCTGCCCCGGCGGCCCGGTGAGACTGCGAGGCAAAGAGGGAGTGGGTGAGCGGAGCCGCCGGGAGCCCGCGGTGGGCAGCGGCACCGGGACCGGCCGCCGGGGTACTCACCACGTCGCCAGGCACAGGCAGTGCAGGAGGGCGATGGAAAGACCCGAGGACATGGCGATGGCTGGCTCCTTGGCAGAAACCATCTTTGCATGCCATACTTCACGCCTGGGCACGTTAAGCGCCTTGTCCGAGGCGGGGAGGGGGACGCGGGGCCCGGCGGGGGGGCGGCGGCCCCCGGCGGTCCCACATGCGCGGCGCCCCGGTTGCCAGGCGCCCGGCACGGGCGGAGGAGCGGCGAGCGAGTTTCCCGGCACCGTTAACTCTCTCGGGGCAACAGGCGCCTCTCCCCCGTGCCCACCCCCGCCCCGCCCCGCACGCGGCCCCGCGCTCCGCCCCGCGCTCCCCTCCGGGCCGGGACCCGCAGCCCGCCCGTGGGGGGCGGAGGTGGCTGCCGGGGTGGGAAGGGCGGCCGGGGGCGTCGCGGGGGTGTCGCGGGGGTGACCGTGCTGGAGAAGTCTTCGTTCGTCCCGATCGTCTCTGCT
Source organism: Pithys albifrons albifrons (assembly GCF_047495875.1). Classification (NCBI taxonomy): domain Eukaryota; kingdom Metazoa; phylum Chordata; class Aves; order Passeriformes; family Thamnophilidae; genus Pithys; species Pithys albifrons. Next base: position 49,499,155 of record NC_092462.1, on the reverse strand, counting down.
CTCGAAGCAGGGGAACAAAACCGAAGGCGGGGGCGGGAGAGGGTGATTAATTCTCCGGCAGAGGAGGATCTGGGAGCAGGAGGGTCCGTCCCTTCACTCCGGTGGGAAAGGAGTCAGGGAAGGGGAAGAGGAGGGGAAAAGGAGCTCTAATTTCAAGGTTAAAACAGAGCGCACCTAAAACAGATGGGAGTGACTGGGTTATCCCAGGTTTCTAAAAGCAAAAATGCCAGAATAAGGGAATGGTTTCACATTATACCTGGGATTTTTTTCTTTTTTTTTCTCTTATCAGTCCTATAATTAGGAAACAAGATTCAGTGACCCAAAAAATTTCCATTATGCAAGGTCCAAGGGATTCTGCAAGAAGTACAGTAAAATCCACTCAGAAGTGTTGGTAGTCTGTCAAAGGCTATTGGGATGGTTGGGTGGAGTGGGGAAGAAAGGGGGGGAAAGGAGGAGAATGGGAGTTGTTCTCTACACAACAGGTATTGGCCATAGACAACTTGTTCTTCTGATTAAGTGTGCTGCAGATACAGTTGTTTAGGTTTGGAAATCAATGTGCATGTCAATTTTAATGTAGATGGTGAAGTTCATCGTGCAGGAGCACATTAGAGCAGGTGTTGTAATTGACTCAAAAACTACAGTACTGTCAATGCTGATATAAAAAGGCTTTATTCATTACCTACTACAGTATCTTCCAGCACTGAAATGCCTGATTATCTTCAAAACTACTGTACACTTGAAATCTTCCTGATTGTACTTCAGAGCTTGTTCCAGCTAGCATGCCCTTTGCTGATTTGTTTGAAAAACAATTAAAGTTGTGCTTGAAATCCATTTGGCTTGCTGACGCTGTTTATCTTTCAAAAAACTCTGTCTAGGCAGTCAGTTCTGCTTCCAATTTTAAAAGCCCTATTTAGGCCTCTGCAGATTACTAGTCTGCTTCCTGAGATTTTGACAGGATCCTCATCTTCTGACTGCCTTACAGGATCCTGTTCTGACTGCCTCACTGGAACAACAAATGCACTGCTAAAACCTCACAGAGTGGGGCAGCCTGTCTGTGGATGACACACACACTTTGTGCAGTGTTTACAAGCCTGGACAATGCAGACAGTAGGATGTCGTGCCAAGGTCACTTCAGCTCCTGTGATAAGGCTCTGGAAGCAGCCTGTTTAACTCCACATACAGGTGAAAACCAGCACGACAGCCAAAGTCCACTTCTCTGACTTCATTAGCAATCTGGTCAGGAACAACAGAAGGATGGATGTGCAGATCTTCAAGAGTATAATTTACCCAGATTCAGATAAGTTTGTCTGGGTCAATCAGCCACTTATGATCCTCTATATAGTGTTGTGATTTGTTTTTCTGGACCAGTCTTCTGTTCTAGCATAGACTATGACAAGGGGATACTTAGAAAAGTAAAGAGAGTCTCTAGGTTTTCTCCCTTGCAATAAAAATCCTGCTGGCTAGTCACAGACACAAAGCAAAACGTGGCTCTAAAGCAGTGTCACTTCTAGCAGCTGCTGAGGAAAAAAAGCAAACAACACCCTAACAGAGCTGGGCACCCCCTTGTGTTTAGTTCGTTTTATTACCTTCTACATACGTATAGACACCTGAGCAAACTGAAATGGAAAGGTCAAGTGGCATTCACTAGTAATGATCTCACCCCATGAATGTCACACAACCCCCTCTCAAATCCATGCCTGGAGTCAGTAGTTCTGCTACAGGTAGAAATCAAAGAAACTCACTCGATTATCCCCCTTTCATCAAATCAGGAGCTGAGCTGGTCTTTGATTTCTAAGTTCTTTAGAACAAAAAAATAGCATTATTGATACTTTTTATCTCTTCAGTACAGATACTTCACTAAAGTAACTGAAGTAACCTTCAGTAAAGGTAACATCAGGTTACAAGAGTCATCAACATGCCAGGACAAGAAGTACTTGTGGCTTCTAAGAAGATCCTCATGTGGTTTTTAATAAGAAAATACCCTTCTGTCACACTCAGCCTGCCTCAGGTTGTCCTTGATATCTGAAAAACTATGTCATTCGTAGATAGCTGAACCTTTTCCAAAACTACACTTGAAGGAAACATAAACCAGTTCAAAATAGCAATAAACAGTCCCATAAGCCAGGTATATCACCTCTGGGTATTTGTTTATTATACATTGCCCTGGTTAATATCAACATTTTTTGAATTACAACTATTACAGATATTTTTGCAATGTTTTTGTAGCATAGACACACAGAAACTTCCAAGGTGCTTGTTTGTCACCAGTAGATGTATGCTGACTTGAAAAACACTGCTTCAAATGGTCTTTGATCTCTTCACAGAATATCTGGGTTATATCATCTCTCTAAAAGAACTTGGTGACTCCAGGAAGAATTTAGTGGTCACAGGCTGGATTGATGGTCTCTAAAAGTGTTTGCTGAATTCAGCATTTTCCCAGCTTATCCAGCTTTTACCACGAATTCTTCCAAGATTTCTCTGAAGAAATCTCCCCCATCGGGGACTATTGTAAGAAGAGGACTATTTTTGCCAGGCTCCATATGCTCAGAAAGCACTTGAATTTCTTAAATAGATTTTTTTCTTTTACTGTCCCTATGCTGATGCATCCTACTAATGATTTTTGATGAAACAGACATTTTGGCCAAGTCTCAAAAGAGTTTTATCCAAAGCAATGGATCTGCAAGGGTAGCTTAATCATTTTTTATTTGTCACAACAGACAGAGAAGCAGAAATTTTTTTATCATGCTTCTCATTTCTACTTTACCATCAGCTTAAGTGGAAAAAAATAATGCCAAGGTTATGGATTCAATCCCCTCTGTGGACCCTTGACTTAAGAGTTGGATTCAATGATCTTTGTGGGTCCCTTCCAACTCAGAAGAGTCTGTGAATACATCTGTGAATCTGTGAAGCCGGGGTGGTTTTTTTGGTTTGTTTTTTTTTTTTTTTTTTTGTTTTGTTTTTTTTTTGGTGGTTTTTTTTTTTTTTTTTTTTGTGGAAGACATTATCTAATCTTTCCAGGTTGTTTTTGTTGTTGTTGTTTGACTATTTTTTTTCTCTTTTTTTTTTCCCTTTTGTAACCTGTAGGCTCTACAAACACTACAGGTTATATAAGTAAACTATAGGTTGCATCCTTTTCCCCAGCAGATTTCATTATTCAGCTGATTTTGACATGATTTAGTTCTAGCGTCAAATCCATGAAGACAGCAAGATTATATTAAAAAGATTGTGAAAATCTTTAATGCCCAGCTATATGTTGCATAGTTAAAACCCTCTAACTTTTAGAAAAGAGGAGATAAAACTGGGATAACTGCTGAGCATCTCAGTCTTTCTAAGACATTGATTTCTTGGATATTTTACAGTTTCTATGCATATCAATAGAGTCTCTCACAGTCTAGATCAAACAACTTGTTCTTCACTTACATCTTTTCTAAAAATCAGGGGTTGAGTATCCATTCTCCAGAAAATGCATACCCTAATCCCACTTTTGGCAGATAACCAAGAAAAGACATGATTTTCTTTTCTGAGCACATAACTAAAGGGTTTTTCACTTCCCTCCTCTCCTACAACTGATTAAGGAGATCATGGAAACCTACAAAAAACCCACTTGTCCTTGGCTTTATCAAGACTTTGATCTGGAATTCAGAGAAAGCCTGTACTGCCTGTTCAGGGAAAAGTTTTTCATCAGTGGGAATAGCAGGACACTGAGGGTCTTGATTGCACCTCTAATGATGCACTTACTGTTTAAGAAGTGTGGATTTGGGGCACATCGATTGCTCTGTTCTGGGAACAGAAAGACACAAGCTTCAGCTCTTTCTGGCTCTTCTTCCAATCCTGCTTTCACTTCCTGCTGTAGTTCTAGTAGATTTCTTTCCAGATTCTTGAGCATCTCATTACAGTTTTTTACCTATGTACTTTCTTCTTTCAAGAACTTACAGTCTAGATAGATAAGGGTAAGGACTAGACACAAGAAAGCTATTATTTCTGTCTTGCTGGGAAAGGAGATGCAAAATGCTTAAGTAGCAATGCAACAGCGTGCATGAAATGTAACTGCTTCCCCTATAAGAAATTTGCAGCAGAATAGGAGCTTAATTCCAGTCTGCTGTGTCCCAGATCAGTTCTCCAATCACTACCTAATCTGTCTTTTCAAAGCACAGCGTTAGCTCTGTGTAAAACTGAACCTTCAGATGGCCCAGCTTTGCTTCACTTCCATGGCCAGAACTCCTACGAAACTGCAGAAACTGATGCTGACATGCATTTAGCTGTGTATTTTTTCCTCTGACATATGGTATTTACAAGACTGTTCTACAGTATCATGGTTATTTTAACACACGTCCTTGATTGCTTGGAATAAGACTAGAAAAGCCTTTTGAGTAACAAATATATATATATATATATATATATATATATATGTATGTATATATATATATACCCACACATATATATTGCTATTACTGATTGCAAGAGGATTTATATGGATTCTAGTGATTGACACATGGATGTTTAAGGAGGTAAACTGTGAGCTTCATGTTTAAGGAGACCTTTACACTGCAATTGAAATGTGTTTGTGGAAGCACTCACTGCAGGAACTGCAATTTGGGGGGAAAAGTTGTTGTCAACAAGAAAGCAGTAGAGAATTCATATGTCTCCATCTCTTGTTTCTCATTTGACCCCAATGCTTCCTCAGCACACACACTCATATCACTGACCCATGTCACATCTGCAGCAGGAGCCTAGAGATGCAGGGACCATCAGGTCAAGTCACATTTACGTCCACAGTGGCAAAGTGGGAAATCAAGCAGATCTGATTTCTGTCTCTAAAATGGCCATCCCCAGAAAAAAAAGATAAGAAAACCTCTTCATGTGGGGGGAAATACATATTTTTCTAAAAGCAGTACAACGTTGGGTTTTTTTTTTCATTGAGATGAAGGCAGCCAGGGTTGTGGGGAGGAATCTGGGAAGTCACTGCCCTTTAATGCAAAATGTGTCAAAAATTTTGGTTGCCCTGAGCAACAGTTGTAAACCTTCTGTAGCATTCAGAAGTGATAGGCAGGGGAGAGAGGGGCAGGAGGCTGAGGCAGGGGGAGCTTGTGGGGGCTTCCATGGCTCAGAAGGAGAGGGGAGGAAGGCTGAGTGCTCCCATTTGCAGTCTCCTTCTGGTTCCTGCTTTCAGGCAGAGCCTCCTGTTCTGCCACCTACTTTTAAGATTGCTGCATCCTGTTGCTGGCAACTGTTCCCAGAGGGAACAACAGAGCAGGAACACCAACAAACTGCCTCCTTGGAAAGCTTCATGTTCCCAGTCATTGCATGTCTGTTCATCCCAGAAGTATATGAACCATGGGCAGATGCATGAGGAATGAATTATATATGCCATGGAAGCCGTAGGTCTGGCCTCTGACACACTGAAGCCACTGGCAACAGCTCTAGTGATTTTCTCCTTGCCTTCCTGGTGCTTGGCTTGTCCAGGTCTCTCAAAGGCAGGAGGAGCCCTATTTTTCATTAAAAGAGGGAGAGGAAAAACTTGAAAAGTCTTTGGATTGTACAGTGTGGGGAAAAAAACCTGAAAATTTGACTTACAAGGTACTGCATAAAGAGCCAAAAATCCTGCAGACAGGAAAGTAAAAGTGAAATTTCTGAATCTCATGAGCCCTGTGAGGCTTACTTCTGATTCTCAAACTTCTGGGGCTAGCAATACTTCAAAGGCTCGGCTTATGCTGCTCTTCCCTTGTGTTGCCATGCTGGGCGGTTGGTGAGGGTTCAACACCACCTCTTCCTTGACATTGATGTTAAAGTAAGCAGAGACAGTTGGCTTTGGTTTGATTCACTTCTCAACACTGCTCTCTTTGCTAATGTCAAACACACACAGTAACAGAGACCTTCCCTTCTACCTTGGAAGAGGTACATCCTTCATAACATTTGGAGAAATATTATGGCTTCAGAAGGAGCAAGGCATACAATCACAGGTGTTCTGTGTTTACCTTCTCACAAGAGATAGCTCATATAGTGGTACCCCAAATATCATGAAAACTTTCCTTATAGTGAGAACATTTTTGCATTAAATAATAATTGCAGCATTTGTGCATGAGGTAGAGAATATTCCCTTCAACAAGTTTTAGTGTAAAAGCAAACAGAATGACTTGGGCGTTTATGCAGAGCTGCCAAGCAGACTGGCCCAGAGGTCTGTAAACAGCAAAAAAAATTGGAGTTTAGACCTGTAAGTTCTGATTGCAGAAGCAAAATTTCCCATTTTGATAATACACTTAGTCTACAGAAGACACGCAACCAATCTGCTCTTCATTACCATCTGGTGGTTGTTGCATGGAGTGGCATTACTTGCAACTCAAAAAGTGGCTGAGGGAAATTTTCACATCATCACCAGAAAGGAAAGGGCACTATAGCAGCAGTGGGCAGCACAAGGGGGCTGGTTTTGTCTTGTAGCCATTAATACAAAAGCATCAGGTCCAGAAAACACTGACAAAATGAGCGGGTGGAAAAGAGAAGATTAAGAAGCATCTGGTGGTACTTCAGCATTTCATCAAGTAATTTAAGGCATACCTGAATATTACTTGCAGCGTTCTGAGAACTATTTGGGAAACAGTGTGCTGTTCCCTCCCACTGACAGCAATGGCAGCAGAGACCATTTGGCAAGATAAGGTGTTTGTTAACCACTTTTCATAACTTGTTCTGAGATCTTCACTACTGATCCAGAGAGGTGTCTTACAGTGGTAACCTAGCAGGAGCCCTATGTTCTCAGTGATAAGCAAGAGGAAACTAATCCTATTCTACAGCCGGATTGGGGAGCTAGCTCACCTCTTGTGCAGTTTGTTCTATCCACTGTATAGTCTCTTCCCCTTCCCACACAGTGATTTCATCGAAGGGAAACTTTGCAGTGTGATTCAGCTTGGAAGTGACTGTCAGAAGTCATTGGTCCAAAGTGCTCAAAGCACAGCCAGCCTCAAATCAGGTAGGTTCAGGGCCTCTGAGGCCATCCTTACCCTTTTCAATCTTCCAGGAGTATTTCTTATCCTTGGAGTATTGCTTATGAAGGAAGGGTCATCTGCTCTTCTACTGAGTGAAAGATGACTGATGAAGTACAATATACTTTAACTTTTACCTAAGTGTATGGGTCAAAAAATAATTGATGTATAGTGACAAGTAAACTCTAAGTAGTTTGCAACAATACAAATATAAACTCTTGGCCACAGTCACAGAGCATGCTAGTCTGTATAAACCATGTGATTGACCCAGTCCAGCTGTAGCACTTTGTGTCTCTTATGTACTAGACTGAGTTTTTCAAAACTAGCATAAAAAAAAATCATTATTGTAATTATGAAATTCACAAAGGACAATGCACTTAAAAGCATAAATAATTTGATACATCAGTAGTTTACTTTTAAAGATGCACTCTTCAGATCCCTTCCCAATTCTGCCACTGGTTTCTGTGACCTTGGATAAGTCATTTAGGCCAAATCTTCTCAACAAGTGTAGCTAATTCTAAGTACAAGAATTTGTACGTAAGAGTGACACAAATCTTGTGGAGGCCAAATACCCAAATCTGCATTTAAAATTTCAATCCCCAGACTTCTGTGTCTGAATTTCTTCTTCTCTAAATTTTTGAAAAGACTTACATATGTTGCAGAGATATTTGAAGGTATTAATTAGTCAAATGTACACAGTGACTTAAAAATGTAAAGTATATAAATACTAAGTATTACTATCAAATAGGTCAGTATTTAACAATACTCATGTCCTCGCTAGTTTAGACATTTTGTGTCTTATTTCAGATGTTTAATACATAATCAGGTTTCTAAATATTTCTCTGCTGGACACAGAAATCACAGTACATGAAATTGAAACGATCTGAGAAATACCCTGTCTACATGAGCAGGCCTCCACTTTCACCTCCTTGACCTCTTAGCCCACTTAGACATGAGAAATGAAGACTTGCACTGCTGATGGTGAAAACAAGTGAGTGGAAAATGCAGGGGACAAAAATTTAATATTTTACGAGACAAATACACAATTGCAGGAGGCAGACTTCACAAGATGAATGGTTTTAAGAGGATGGATGACACAAGCACTCTCTCTTATCTCACAGGAAATCATCAGGGCCGTCACTGTCTTATTAGTCCAGAGAAATACATGGTCTTTTCCCTACCCCAAATGAAGATGTACAAATCTACCTTGACTTATGTATTTAGATACTAGGGTCATTTAGATCCCATTCCAAAACTCAGTGCAATAAACACAAAACCTGCCACCCTGATGATTCTGGATCAGAACCAGAAAGCATTTTTCATTCTAAGTTCCTAATTTACTATCATCTAGTGTTTTTCTCTATATTTATAGTACTTGGTTTCTTGTTTTTATCCTGTTCTACAAGTTTTCTAATTCCTCAGTTCCCAATCTGACTACAGGCAGGTGACATTTTGCCTTTCTCAGACTGGGGTGAAAAGGAATTTGACTTGTCTGGCATTTTCATGGGCTGGCATCTCAGACTGGTCTTACATAGAGACAACACTGAAAACCTTGATAATGTTCAGAAGCTGAAGTAAAAATTATAAAATTAATAAATTCTTGATATTTGTTCTGTTGGCCTCTTCTGCCCCCAAACTAAATCTTCTTTCAATCTCTTTCACTTCTGTCCCAAGATGATATTAAAAACTATCCAAAGCTAGTATTGGTGACATCACACAAATGCTTGATGCTGCTCAAGAGAAGCTCAAGGGAACAAGGGGATGCTCCCCAACCCCTTATTTTACCTTAGTGCTTCCTGAGCTTTAAGGTTCTGCCAATTGCCCTAAAAGAGAAGTCAGGATGTTTTGCACTCTTAGATGGGTTGAAAGGCAGTCACAAAGATTTCAGTCTTTTTCAAAATGCATGAACAGTGAATAAACCAATGTTCCCTGTTGTTCAACAGTCCCTTCAGAAGAACTCAGAGCAGTTATCTATGCAAGCACCTCTGTGCCCCTGTGCCCACCACTGCCATGGGAAGAGATACCAACAGGGGCTAAAAAAAACAGTAACATTGAAGTTCTGTGATCTGGCTGAGGAACATATTTAACCGTTCTCCTTCTTTGGGTTCAATTACTTTTTTCTTCAAATTCTTATGTTTGCACTTATTTTAGCCTCTATTTTTGAGGTTCTTTTTCAACTAGCTAAAAACAGCACAAATGACAGGGTGCAATCCATTTCTCAGTTTATAGACTGCTTCCAGTGACTGCTGCCAGCCCACACAACATATCTAAATCATGGATTTCAGATCCGCACCCCTGAATCATTTAAAGAGATAAGTAAAATTACTTGTTGTCTTACACCTCCCTGTTGACAAAGTGACTCCCAGCTGAAGAGATTCACATGTGCTCTTTATTTCAGCAAGCAAGAAGCATCTGTCTTGCTCTTCAAATATGCTCCTGAGACAAGAAAGGAGCGTGCAAGCAGCTGTTGTGTAGGACTATTGCATTTGTTAGAATCATGCCCACTTTGTTTTCTCCTAGCGTAGGTATGACTATGCATGGCAATACATATCTAATGCTGTCATTTTCATGGTTGTAAATCTACTGAACAGAATTCCAGGGGAATTTGCCATCACCAAATAAAACAGCTTGCAAGTTTTCAGTCTGGCAGGTTTTATTGTTATATTTTGCTGGTTTTGTAATATTCACTTTTAGATGTGACAGGTGACTATTTTGTAAACATATTTTTAAAATACCATTAAAATTTTCCGTATTATCACCTCCATCCTTGGAGGCAGCAGACAGCCTTGAGAATGAGTGGAAATACAAAATGCCTACTTTTTGTGAGGCAGGTGCAACAGCAAGAAAATAAAGAACTGTTTCTATTTGTGTGGCTGTTCTTGGCTCTGTTCTAGCTTTTGCTTTCTAGAGTTTTACCATATATAGGCACAACCTCTTAGAAAACAAGTGCTATGAAATCTCAACCAAAATATCTGTTTAATTTCTTACTGAACGTGGCTGTTTGAGGAGTATGTGATTTGAAGGCTGGGTCTTCAGTGCACTAAGGATAGTTTTGGATAGATAGATTTAATTTTAAAACTGGAAGTGCTAGCCAGTGGAAAAGGCCTGTGTTCAGCAGCAGTTTTCGTCACAAATCAGACTTAAATCAAAAGCCACAAACTCCTAATATAAAACTAATTTTGAGGAAAAACTACTTAGGACCTTCAATCTCAGCAATGTAACACACCAAATAAGCAGGGGCTACTGGAGATTAACAAAGGAACTGGAACTGCAATTTCCATGAAAGAATTGTAAACCATAAGTAGAGGCAGAAAGTGATGTTACCACTCTTTAGAAGAAAAAGATCACAAAATACTTGAAATTGGAATGGCAAGTTATGTAGCCTACCTCCTGCTCAACTGTAGAGCCAAGTTCAGTTCCTGCTCTGAGATGCACTAACCTCAAAAACAGACCAGGTTACTACGGAATATACTGTAATTCAAAATTTCTTGGGAGCGAATAATGCAAAAATGTATCTTTTCTGAAAGAAAATTTAATTTTGAGCAAGATTTTTTTGTTCTTCCTGATGAAGGAATGTTTTGATCTATGTACTTATGTGAAGATATCCCCAGAAAAGTTGCACGTGTGACTTAATTCAGCCATTCTGTCTGGTTATTGCTAGAAGCAAACAAGCTAGGCTCTTATTTACGTGACTCAGATTCACAAGTGCCTGTAGTGAGTGCATCACATCACTGAAATGGGACAAAGAGACACATTGCATTCTAGTGGCTCAGTGTGGTAAAATACTTCTGAGCATGAGAATACTACTCACAAAACCTAACAATTTAAACAGGGATTTGCAGTGAGCTGCCTCGGAAAACATAGAAAAGGTAAAGCTGGAGAAAATTAACTCCATTTATCAGAAAAATAATTTCTAAGTCATTACACTAACAGTGTATAATTTCTTATACAAAACAAAATAAAAAACCACTCTGTACAAATTAAGCTATTAACAGGCCTAAAAAGCATAGAAGCAATATTCTCAATCCCAGAAATGAATAAGCACCTTGCCATAGTATGCATCAGCCTGTTAAAATCAAGGAGCTGCTTGTAATGGAAAGGTATATGTGTGCTCAGTTTCTACAGGATAATACATCGGGTGTTAACTCTTTCTGTCTTGTTTCTGACATGCTGCTACCACTGACAAACTTCACTTTTTTGGAACTGTATAAAAGGAAGTACCTGAAATACCTTTTAAGAGAAATGATAACAACACACTGTGTATGTCTCTGTTCGCTATATACCTCCTTAAAACCAGCCTCTGCAGTGGTGCCTACAACTGCCTTCCTTTTTCCAGCAACACTTAAGAGGACAGGATCCTTGTAGTTAATATGTGCACGGAGGCCACTAAACAATACAAATGCATACAGACCAACTGCTGCCTTCACCTTCTTCATGTCTGAACATTTGTTGATTTTCCTAACTTATTCTGGATAGTTTGTTCTCTGAAGCTAGAATTCTCGATTTTGATAACCTCTATAGCAACTGGCACAAATATCTTAATCTTTAGCCTCTACTACTTCTCTTGATCCAGTATCAGAGGAAGAAGGAGTTTCTGAGTCTGTTCCATGTGGGATGAAGAACTGAGAAGTTCAGAAGTGTTGTTTTCCATAGGTAGTGAGGAGGGAGGCCAAAGAAAACATGTGCTGTGGGGTTTTCTGTTAATAGGGATGCAGCTCACCAACTTGAGAGGAAGCAAACTCTGTAATGTTAAGAAAGTATGTTGGATGTTGGTATACACACAAGGCTGAGAGATCTAAAAAGGGGGTTTCAAATGAGCATTACAGATGGCTATTTGACAGGATCAAAGTCGTATTAAATTATTCTGGTGTTGATATTAAAGGAAAAAATCCTATAGCTCTTATATAGTCTCTTCTTACTTTGACTATTAAAGGTGAGAACTTTGATTCACAGTTTTGATATTGACTATCAATTCCTTAAAAGAACTGTCCTAAGTATTTTACAGGCTCTTAAAAGAAAGTACAACCTGTGGTAGGAAGATCTTAATTGATCGTTACAGTATACTAAAAAGCAAAGAAAAGGGGGCACAAGGAGGACGTGTACCTTTTCTTCTCCTGAGGGAAGGGCAGGAGGCTCACTCACTGTGAGACTCAAATGAAAGGGAAATGGGTGTGAGGCTGAGGTGTTCTCCTACACATGGGGCAGCATCTCAGTGTCTGTAGATCCCAGGATAAAGTGCAAGCTCAGTATGTCACTCCTCAGCTCTTCTTGATCGCTTCCACAGCTTTGCTGCTGCACTGAGATCCCCAAGGCACTCTAAAAGTATCTCCAGCTTGCAGTCTTCTGTCATTTGAGAAGATGGCTCACCAGCTCTAGTTGACTCAAGGGATCACTGTAGGTATAAAATGACAATATCATTATCACTAAACAGATGAAATAAGTGACCTATTTCATTACCTGACTCTTTAAGTAGAAATATTAACAAGGTTTGGTGTTTGCCTGCATAGGTAGCCATTTCACAGTTCCTAGGTTTTGTTCCATAGTTTTCAAACCCAACTATTTAAGCTTAATTTTTCTAAATTTGGTCTAAAATTTTGATTATATCTTTTTGGTATAGTTAATGCAAAATGTCACCTGCTCAATGCCAGCAAGAAAAAATGTATACCCATTCTAAATCTCGTTATTCTTTTAGATGTGTATGCAGTGTGAAAACTCACACAGCCAAGCAACCACTGGGCACAGATGTCTGACAACAAATAATCTAAAGATACTGAGTTTAGTTTCCTGTTCTGTTTTCTGTGCACACTGTCATACTGTAATCAAGTTTTGCTAATGAATGATGCTGCTTTCACACTTAATACCAATCCTGCTTCCGGCCTGCGCCTGATTTTCCTGTTGCCACAATAGTTCTCCCCTACTGATTGAAAAACTGCAATTCCAGCTGGACACATATTAGGAGTATCCTGGGCCTGCAAGTCCCTATTTGCAATGACTCAAAACTTTTCAGTATTATAAATATCAACATTTTCAGTCATCACCACCACATACAAAGTGCACAGTATGAGGTGCACAGCTCCCCTTTTCTTTTTTGAGCATAAGCACAAAGACACACCTACCTTCATTCTACATTTAACAAGGCACAAAGAATCTCTGGAGATTGCACTGTCACCACTTTTGCAATTTTCCCCCTAGTTTCATTAAAACTTGTGGCCTTTCTGCCTAGATAGCCTATCCAGTAGGATACAAGAAGGATTTTTAATTTTTCCAATAATCTGGCTTTTTTTTTTTTAATTAGCCAAGATTGTCTGAGCAGGACATTATCGTTTTATTGTGTGCACTTTCTGCTGCCAAATTAACATAAGCATTGCAAAAAAGGTCTTTTGTAAGTTGGAAACAATTCATTTGTGTAAGAACAAAGATTGCCCCTGAAAGATGCATATTAAAGACAAAAATGAACATGCACCTGGCCCAGGATGGTTTATGCACCATGCTTTATGACTATATTATTTGCCTGGATTCTAATAGGCATTTGACATGAATAGAATTTGAAAATACAAGTCAGGGCTAATATGTTAAAACTAGTGGATTTCAAGTGTTTTTGTTTACTAGGGTTTATATACGTTTAATAAATATGAAACTATTTCCCACCCAAAAGGACTGCCTTCAAACGAGAAAATATTTTGTAAAAATCTTACTTACAAGTTGTATGTCTGTCTCATAACCCTATATATCCTAAAACACAGTAGAAATCATTGGGAGAGGAATTTGGCACTGTCATTAGCAACAGTTTCAAGAAAAGAAGTTATTGAACAACAAATATGATGAAACAACCATAAGAAAAGACAATAAGTGCAGAAATTGAAGCCACCAAAGAAGTCTGAAAACCCATCTGAGTTTCATACGGCTGTGTGACTATATGAGTTGTGAGCTGGCTGTCACACCTCAGCACGCTGCTGGTGTCACCAGATAACACACATGGGTTAGGGTGGCAGCTTTCTGCCATAGGAACTCATCTGCAGTGGACAGGAGATGTAGGGAAAAGCTCAGCTGTTGTCGAATCAGCGAGAGGTTTTTCAGCGTCTCAGCCTGCCCATCCCCAGCGTGACCCTGGGTTTTCAACGCCAGATACCTGGATGAATTCTCACAGAGATAAAGGTCCAGGCTCCAAAGTGGGTTAAAAGAATATTCAGATCACTTTATTGGGGGGGGGGGGGGGGAACAGCTTATATAGGGTTTTTAGGGGTACATGCGAACTGGAGTGGCTAGGGATAGGTCAAAGGAGTTTGTTCATGAGCTGGAGAGCAGCCAGGCAGAAAGGGACCTTGGAGTACTAATTGACAGGAAGCTCAACATGAGTCAACAGTGTGCCCAGGTGGCCAAGAAGGCCAATGGGATCCTGTCCTGTATCAAAAATAGCGTGACCAGCAGGACCAGGGAAGTGATCCTTCCCCTGTACTCTGCATTGGTGAGGCCACACCTTGAATACTGTGTTCAGTTCTGGGCTCCTCAGTTCAGAAAGGATATTGAGATGCTGTAGCGGGTCCAGAGAAGAGCAACAAGGCTGGTGAAGGGACTGGAGCACAAGTCCTATGGGGAGAGGCTGAGGGAGCTGGGGTTGTTTAGCCTGGAGAAGAGGAGGCTCAGAGGTGACCTCATCACTGTCTAGAACTACCTGAAGGGAAGGTATAGCCAGGTGGGGGTTGGTCTCTTCTCCCAGGCGCTCAGCAATAGAACAAGGGGGCACAGGCTTAAGCTCTGCCAGGGGAAATTTAAGTTGGATATCAGAAAAAAATCTTTTACAGAGAGAGTAATCAGGCATTGGAATGGGCTGCCCGGAAAGGTGGTGGATTCACCATCCCTAGAGATTTTTAAACAAAGATTGGACGTGGCGCTGGGTGCCATGATCTAGTAAATGAACTAGAGTTGGACCAAGGGTTGGACTCGATGATCTTGGAGGTCTTTTCCAACCCAATCGATTCTATGATTCTATGATTCTGGGGGGCTGCTCCCATTGGCTGGAAGCCAGCTACCACGACCTGGCCATGCGCTGGGCAGCCCACCTCTGGCGACAGGCTGTCTGGCCCATTTACAGTTCTGGGGTTGTTTACTTCTCCTTCTGGCTGCCCCAAGGTCATCCTGACCTTGCTAGCTTGCTAGGTCCTAACGTGGGGTCGTGCAAATGCAGGGGCTGAGGCCAAGCCTCTCCCAACAAAGAGACGTAGTAGTGATAGAAATACTCAATGGTTTCTGTCAAGGCAGATACTTCCATGCAGGGCACATGTACTTTTCTTGGTATAGCAGCTATGTTATCTTCAGTCTTATTAGAAAACACAGATTTACAACTGCTTATCTCGGAGGTGAGAGATACTTAAAAATATTAAAAACTGGTGGCAAAAGTCTCCAGATAAGCAGCCTGATTTCCAAAAATAAAAATTAGCACATCTACTTAAGTGCCTACATTCTAGGGTGCTCAGTAAATTCCAAGGTGCTCAAAAGTCATGTTGAGTACCCATCAGGTTTCACTCAGCCTGAGTGAGCAAGTGAGCGAACTCCCCTGGAGTGGATGGAAAGACACCACTGTATTTTGAATCAAGTTTATAACCTGCAGAAGCAGCTGCAGTTTGAGTTACACATGGAAATCAGATCACCAGATATCACTGGTATAGGCTTTTAGTAAATGTTTGTGAATAGAGATAATATCTGGGCTTTGAGAGTTAGCTTCTTTCCCATAGTAATTCATTCTGGGTATCACCTTTTTTTTCATATAAGGGACTGTTAAAGAGTTGCCAAAAGCAAGAACTATGTTCATAAGGTGTGTTTTTATCAAAGTCATGACAAAATTCTTCCACATTGGTGACTTGGAAAAGCATATTATATTCTCTTAGAAACAGATCACCTGCAAAGAAAGCAGAACTTCAAGTTCTTAAACCAGTGACCACTTCAGTGTTAGAATGGAAGTCCTGCTAAGAGTAATCAACCTTTTTCAGTCTTGAAAGCAAAGGAAAAAGGTGCCAGACATATTTCCATCATCCGCCCCATGGGCAAAAAGAACCCTCGCCACACCTGCTATGGCAGTGTAATGCTATGAAGCTCTTCCTTTGTGTGGTTATTAAAAGTACCATATTAATTTCTTTATTCCCAAACCCCAGTTACTGAGGGAGCTTTTCAGTACTGTCCCCACACAGCAGGATATTTGCAGCTGTTTCAAGACTCCAGTTGAGAGCCCAGATGCCTCCAGCAATCAAGCTGAATGTAATGGAGTTGAATTTCCACAGTGTGCCAGCTTTGGGTCTTATTTTTGGGATGTTGGGTGGAGGAAGCTAGAGACTTGTCTGTAGAAGCCAGGACAGCTCAGCTGGGAGAGCTTTCCGAGGAACTGGCTTGCCAAGGAGAACATCCTCATCCTCCTTGCAAATGTATCTGTTGGGCTGTGTCCCCAGTGGCAAGAGCCTTGCAGGACAGGCTTAGCTCATGCCTTCTCAGACTGGTTGCCAAGCTCCAGAAATGCACTTAAAACAATTCAATCATTAAGGTACATTCAGTCCAGGGGCCAGACTACAGCTTCTCTGAACTAAAGTTGCCCCAAAATGTGCAGCAAATGAAGAATTCATATAGAATAAATCCCTGAACTTATTCCTTAAGGCAGACTTTGACAAGCATTAGAGTAGTGGTCTACCTTTCATACAGACATATCTGTCACATAGCTTATGACAAAGCTAAATATAATACTGCATATCATCAAGATGTATAAGGGGCTCTATAGTCCCTTGGAAAATCCTAATTCTGTGCTTCAGATAAACCAGGTAACTTTATTATGGCTGTGTGTAGATACAACTCTGAATAAAGATACTTTTTGGTAGACATCTGTGGGTTGTATTTTTTTTCAAGTGCTCTACCCAAGCCACACCAATTATAATTGAACAAAACTCTTTCCAAATATCAATGCTAAGGTAGGATCAAGTTGAGCTGGAAGGTCACATTTTTTCAGCAATTAGTGAACTAGGAAGAAAAGAAATATATATAATATTCCTCAATAAAATTTGAAAATATTTATAATACTGTTACAAAACATCAATAAAATAATTATTTCCATAAATTTGTGCTGTCATGGTTAGAGAAAGCAGACTGAGAATGAAAGACTCCCATGGTAATCTCTCAGGAAGCATGCTGTGGTCCTTCTCCAAGAGCAAAAATTTGCATAGAAAAATACAGTTGAAATGTTCAAAATTATCACTAGAATGTGTGTCACAAACTATCTATATCAATATTCCTTTATTTTTCTAATATCGTGGCACATTTCAGCAACAAAAAGCATCACCAAAAGTCTGCCATTTATCAGAAACAGGTCTGCATGGCGCTGTAGTAGCCTCAAAAGCATCCGCTAAGTATCCCAAGGTCACGGCACGCAGTATGTACAGCGGACGGATGAGGTGGGTTGAATTCTAAAGGGATGAGTGTTATTTCTGCTGAGCTACAGTGCAGTGAAACAGCGCGGCACCGGCAAAGCCATAAACTGTTCACAGGGCTGCTATCAGTCAGTGTAATATCGCTCACGAGAGGTCAGGTTACATCAGGTGACAAGAGTCTAAAAAATAAATAAATTAAGAGAAACAAAAACCTTGCTCTAAACGCAAGATCAAGTACTTTGGTTGAAAAACCGCAGCCGATCGTCTGCGGGGAGCTCCTGCTCGGGGCAGCGCGGGCAGCGCTGCAGGGCAGCCGAGGGGCTGGCGCGACCTCCAGGCTCCGCAGCTGGGCAGAACAGATCGCCGCCCGCGCCCAAACGTGCCATTTCTTTCGAGTTTCCCATCACCCATTCACGTTATGCCTAACACCCCCTCGCTGTGCGTTTTCACAAAGAAGTGCCCTCGACGATTATTCCCTGTCTCCTGACGGGCAGCCCGCGGTCCAGTGGGCAGGGGAGCGCGCCTGGCGGCGGCTGCCCCTCGCTCACGGCTGCCCATCGCTCCCGACGATGGCTGCCCCTCGCTCACGGCTGCCTATCGCTCACGAGAGCCCTGGAGCTCTCGGTCCCGCCGCGCCCCGCCCGCCGCGGGGTCTGCCGTCCTCAGCGCTCCCGCGGCACCTGTGGCGGCGGGGCCGGCGCGGCAGGGTGCGGAGCGGCTGAGAGGGACAGGGGGCGGCTGAGGGAGGTTAAGGGGGGCAGAGGAGTGATAGAGGGGGGCAAAGAGGCAGCAGAGGGATGCTAAGGGGGGCAGAGCGGTGCCCAGGTACCCCGGCACTCCGCGCATGCGCCCCGCAGTCGGGAATTGTTGCTCTCGCCGCTCCGCACCAAGTTCCCGGCGCAGTTCTCCCTCCGTGCGGCCGCGTGAATGGGGATGGCGGTGGGGGTCGGGCGGGCCGGGCCGCGGCCGCTGCTGCTGCCGCTGGCGCTGGCCGTGATGTGCGCGGCGCGCAGGTGAGCGCCGCCGGGACGTGCAGGGAGGGAGGGAGGGAGGCGGGCGCGGGACGCCCCGGCAGCCTCCCTGACCCATCCTGTGGTCTTTCCCGCAGCGTCGACGGGCCCAGCAACATGTCCTACGTGAAGGAGACGGTGGACAGGCTGCTCCAGGGCTACGACATCCGTCTGCGCCCCGACTTCGGAGGTGAGGCGCCCGCGCTCCCCCGACCCGCGCCCCGGCCCCCCGCGGGTCCGCTAACGCCGCCTCCCGCTCCCCCGCAGGTCCGCCCGTGGATGTGGGCATGCGGATAGACATCGGCAGCATCGACGTGGTCTCGGAAGTCAACATGGTGAGTGACCCGCGGGCCTGGGCGGTGCAGCCGGAGCGCCGTCCCGCCGGGGTGGGGGCAGCCGCAGCCCCGGGGCCCACGGTGCTGCCCGCCGGGAGTGCCGCGGGATGTGCCTGCCCAGCCACTGCGAATGCTACAAACTAACCACGTCGCGGTTGCTAGGAAAAACTATTTTGCATTTTTGAGATAATGTTGGCATGCCTGCGGTGGTACTTCAGAAGAACTCCCTGCCTTGATCAAAATACCTGCTGCAGGACTGAGGTTCTGCGTCCCGTTCTGCCCTGGTTTGACCTTTGCATAGTCAAGAGCTGTCCTCAGTAATGTTGGAGTTTCTGGAGATGTAGCACCAGATGGCCAGATGTGTGTGTTTTCTTGTTAAATTATTTAAAGAGTTAGACACTTCACTTTGCAAGCTAGTGGCCTTGAGTAAAAGATGCAAAGAGAAAATAAAAAGAGCTTCTAGGAAACACTTTCTTGTAGAAAGGAAAGAATAACGACTTTGCAGAATAAGTACAGAACCATGTTGCCAGCTATCAAAATCAGATAAGTCTTGTAGCTACAGGTGTGAAACATACAGCATTTGATTTCCGTTCTGCTTCAGGAAGGAATACTAATAGACATGCAGGCTTAAAGAGCAAAAATATGTCTGTTTAGTGCCTGCCTCGTTTGACAGCCCTTTCCCAGAAGAAAATGAAAAATCAGTTTTAAGGTTGAACATTATACGAAATCATGTTGAATTAGTCTGTGCCCATGGGCATTTTACTCTCACTCTCTTACGTTTGATCTCATATGAATATCTCAGATGCTTTCTGTACAAAGAGGAATACCTACATAGTTAAAAGAAACTATAAACATTATATTTCCATCCTGAGTAGCACTTTATTTTACTGGGTGATATTTACCCATCCTAAGTAATTTATTCAAGAGTGGAAATTTTTTCATTGGTATATTAATTAATTGCTGTCATTGAAACACTCCTTTTAGAGATTGTTTTTGTTTTCATATTTAGTTTTTTCTGTTGTTTGTTATTTATACACAGCTTATGTTGATGTGTAACTTATATTTGCATATGAGTATGCATGGTAGAATGGGGAGGAAAGGAGATTTGTCAGTAGCATGTAGCATACCAGGTTCTGCAGACTGCTAACGCCACAGAAATAGAGCATTTTGCAAGTTTCAGCTCCTGGAGTTCTTGTTGCTGTATTGTACTTTCAGGGAGAAACGTGATACAGACCAAACAGATGAGGCAGAGAAACTGGGGCATAGACCTTACCAAAACAGTTAAAGAACAAATATACTCCAAACTATTTCTACCACTCTGTTATGGGATTGCTGCTTCTACAAAGCAGTGCAACCTGGGAAAAGCAAAGCAAAATACCTGTACTGAGAGGTCCAAACTTTGCTTGTAAAGTCTCAACACCTGAAATACTATTAATCTGGATGTAACAGTTTTCAATGGCATTCTCACAGGGCATAATTGCATTGCACCAGCATACAGCATTTCTTAGTTGCATGCTGGATCCATCAAAGCTTTCTTTTCTATTCTAACACTTGCACAGCTCCTGGGAAACTGTAATTTGAACATTCGGATTTTTGAGAAGTTACATGCTAGATGGATTCTTTGACTAATCTGTGTATGCTGAGGGGCCAGCTTGACTAAAACTGGTCAAAAAGTAAGAAAATGTTTTCATAAAATGCCATGTCTTATGTCAGAAAGAATCAGCTATTCCCTGTTATAGCCAATAGCCCATTATTTAAGGCAATATATTGAAAAAATAGCCTCAATTCTGAATCAGTCTGAAAGGGCTTGCCTGTATCACAAGTGCTATCTGGACATACCTGTGTCTGGAGAGTTCTTTGTTGTAAGGTCCTTATTGTGTTGGAAGAGACTGACTGTCTGTTTTTGGACAATGAACAGTAATTTCATCCATAATTGCAAAACCCAGGGAATCAAAATCTTGGCTTAAGAAAACTTTTTCTACCTAGTAAAGTAATACTTTATTCTAGTACCTTTTTCTCTGAGAAACAACAGCCTTGAGATTCTTAATGTTGTAGTCACATATGAATTGTTCAGCTTTTCTTTTAAACTGTTGTCTTACAGATTTTTTTTTTTAGTTTTAATTTGTTTAAGAACTATTGTTCTGTGGCTTCAGAGCCAGAAGTTTTTCAGAAGATCCTACTTTATGGCGTCTTCGGGCTATAGGGCAGTTTTGTTACTGAAGGAAACCAGTAACAGAAGCAGGGAAGGCAACATCCTCATCATGTGAGCTCCTCCTGGCAAGAGAGTCTCATTGGATTCCACCAGAGTTCAGTCAGTCTCACCCTAGCAGTGTTGGAGGGAATTGTCTCATCCCATGGTTTTCCTCAGGAAGAATTAAACCTTACATCCAGAATGACAGAGATGTCTATTCCAAGTCATGGTACCACAGGGTTAAATTTTTTATTCCTATCTCAATGCTTAAGTAGAAGTAAAGATTTATATATATATATATATATATATATATATATATATAAATCTCTGTGTGTGTATATACGTAGGCAATGAAGGAGGTGTTCTCCTTTAGTGTGCTAACAGATTCTGTCATGACTGTAGGCTGTCTGCAAAGTCAACAGACTGACTAATTTGTATGTCCAAGTAAATCTAGTCCTTAGGTAAAAAGTTGAAACATAGACAACAGAATTATTTTGAGTTCTTTGAATATTAGTAGTAATAACTGTCCAAGCAGCTTGTCTGGTTGTCTGGTTGTAGTGGCTTGTTCTAATATACTAAACTATTGTGAAATACTTTTCTCAGTTGATGAATCGAGACTTGTACAGTCTTGAAGTCAACTGTTCTGTTATTTTCACCTGAGTACTTGGTCCTTTTATAGCTGCTTGGTAGTTCAATAATACCATGGTGAGCTGCCATAGCAACTTTTGCAGAAGGATTAATTGAAGTATTTGTTCTTGTGACTCTCGCATTTGACATCAGATATGTTGTCTTATGTTGATTTTTGCAGGTAATAAGCTAAAGAGCTTGTCAAACAATGAACAAGCAGAAGTAGAATGTAAAAGTCCTAGTGACCTTTTTCCAGTTCTAATTGTACTTTCTCCCTAACATACGAAAAGTTTTAGTTTTTCCATCAGATTTTCACATCCTTGCTACAGTAACTGCAAGCATTCCCTTCCATACGTGCAAGGTGACCCTGTTCAGCTAAATTTCATCTATGACAGAATTCCTTTGGAAGTTTATTAGACATTTACATGAATATAAAGAGTTAATTAAGAACCGCAAAATGACTTAATCTATTAAGCTGCTGTGATGTCTGGTTTACTCTGATACCTTTACCTGGCTAACAGAAGGTGCTGCTTGTAATCAAGAATAAACATGGATAGCATGATTGGTGGTAACTACTGCCAAGATTCAGGGTATGCAAACAACTAAAATATTGCTGTATCTACTAGGAAACAGTCTAGAAGTAGCTGGACTCTAAAAAATAAATCACATGTGGTACATAACATAATTGTCTCTAAAATGTATTTTTTACTGAAGAAAAAATGGTCAGATCTTTATAATAAGGCAAAAGATAGCTGTACAAATTTTAATATTTAAAAAAAACACTG
The DNA here is from genome assembly GCF_047495875.1 of Pithys albifrons albifrons. NCBI lineage: Eukaryota > Metazoa > Chordata > Aves > Passeriformes > Thamnophilidae > Pithys > Pithys albifrons. The sequence goes on along the minus strand of NC_092462.1, from coordinate 49,476,827 downwards.
CATATGATATAGGACCTTTTATAGACAAGGGCCTTTATTTTATATTGGGAAGACTGTTCCTGACCTACCATGCTGATTTTACACTGATGATGCAGTTTTTGTGATCTCAGACTGAATGGTTCGTGTCCCAGCAGAAAGAACACATGTGGAAAGAATACACAATTCTCTAGCTTCTCTACACTGTACTCAAGGCTCTTATGTTTATAATTGGTTAAAACACTCCAGAGGCAGAATGTCCCCTATCATTAGAAAACATACATACATATATATATATATATATATATGTATGTATATGTATATGTATATATGTGTGTGTGTATATATATATATGTATATGTATATATATGTGTGTGTGTGTGTGTGTGTGTGTATATATATAAATATATATATATATAAACACATTTTCAAATTTGCGTGTAAATCTTCAGCAAGGTCATGGAATCCTCCAGGGTTCAACACTTGAGCTGGATAACTGAGACACTGAAAGTTTGCCCATTAATCCTGTCAGGCCAGTGCTCATGCATTAGAACCCAGTTACAGGAATGGTAGAAGGACTTTCATGTATGGATGCAGGTTTATCTTAAGACGCTTCCTGCAGATTGAGAAAGACTCAGGCTGTGTTTACAGGCATAACCAGAGGTTTGCATCTTGGTTTTTCTCCCTGTCTTGATTAAGTATCTGAGACTTAGCATGGTGGCTGTTGTGAATCTTAATGTAGGAACCAAACTCTACAGTAGGGGACCAAATTGACATTATGAACCCCATCTCATACTTCTTTGCATCAGAGCAGCCAAGTCCCATTTCTGTAATCTTAAGTCTGGTTCATACAGAACTAAAAAGTCAAAAACTCCTCAGCCAGTGTGACAACACAAGTGATCGAGGTAGGCACAATGATAATAAATAGTACTTGGCCTGAATATATTTACATGAAGATGTTCATACAAATTAAACTGATTTTTTTAAAAAAAGACTTAAAGCTCAGTAGAGTACCAATGAAAATTTGCTTAGCTGTAATGCAAAAGAATACTTTTCCATTATATAGATCTGTCCTAAAGAACATGAAGGACATTCAAAAGCACTTTAAAATGAATATTTAAAAAGAATGTTCAGCATCTGATTTTATTTTTTTTCTGCAAATATGGAAGAACTAATTAAGTAATAATACCTAAAGGTCAGATCATTTCGTCACTGCCTATTCCAAACAAGAGTAATTATATTAAAGAGTGAAACGTAGAATGAATGTAGAAATTGGCAGCCTGAGGTTAAATGACTGAGTCACTGTTACTGGAAGTTTTGTTCGGTCATTTTTCATTTGACAAGAATAAGAGGCTCTTCAACAAAATTGACAAATAGGCAAAAAGCATAAAACAATAATGTAAATGTTGTTACATATGATCCAGAAAGTGGGTATATTTTAATTTTTTAAAAGTTAAATTGAGACCAGCTTCAGGGTTGATACAAGCTGTATTCCAAATTTACTTCTTAGCCTGACAGACATAATACTTCCCTGATTTCAAGGTTTAAAAAAACTAGGTATAAATGCCCATTTGGAAAGATGTAATTATTTTATCTAGTGTTAAAGTCACAGTTCACCACAAGGGCAACTCTCCTGACTCCCTCAATTGTTTCTCTTTCTAACCAGTGCAGTAGCTTATCCCCACTTTTCAGCTTTTCTCAAGAGCTGATAAGTTCAGTTCTGATCTGTGTGCTTCATCTCTAGCCCAGATTTAACACCTGACACCACAGAGCGTCCTGACACACCCATAGTCCAGCTAGATAATAAAATTTTGCAGAGTTTACATTTCTGAAGGCAGGAAATAAAGTGGTCACACTTCCCATTTGTTCCAAAAATATACCAGGAATTCAACAAAATAGCACATGATAACAAAGGACAGAAAATTACTAGAGTCAGTTGATTTTTTAGTCATGTTTTTAATAAGCTGCTTCTTACATTCTTGTTTTTTATGAGCCTGGAGTAAACAAACGGAAGAAACAGAACAACTTTATGTTTCAAATAGGATGGTATTACTGTGATGAATTGTCAAAAATCCCTTCCACTGGAGTGAGCAAGTGACCATTTGCAAAGGAAAGGACCACACATTTTCTTAATCATGCCCCAAAACACTTCTCTAGCTGGGTCTGGTTTCTGAAGTCTACAGTTAATCAGTTGTATCACATTGGTACCTATGGAATTAGAGGGGTGACTCCCTCTCCGTATTTAGGGGAAGTTTTAGCACCCAGGTTGGGGTGTCTACGATTTCGCTAATTTAGTTACCTGCAATGAGATAGGCCTTTTAGTTGGATGGATGAGAAAATGCAAGGTTTTCCCCAGCACTGCCTATTTTGTGCACCCATGTCAAAAATCATGGCTGGGCTGTGACTTCTGGAAATGTCGAGCTTGTGATCTGGTAGCATGCACAATGCCACAGTTCAGTGGCACAAACCCTTTGAAACATTCAGGGTCCCAGATGACTCCTTAATATTGGAACATTTGATGATTAATGCGAAAGACCCATTCCCCAAAATTAACTGCTTTCTAAAAGAAGAAAAATAAATCCCTAAAAATTAAATTTTCAGTTCTACCAGGAACATGAAGGATGTTTCTTATTTGTATGCAAGACAGGGACTTTATTAAAATCTTCTGGTTACATTTCCCACAATTACATTGCCCTTTTACTTCTGATTTTGGAGAGAATCTTCCAAACTAAGCATTTTTCTTCATAAGGAAATGTAAAGGATACATTTCAAGCATCTGCAAAACTTAGGGATTCTTTTTTGTTGTTATTTTTTTACCAGCTTTACTTCGTACTTTATTGCCTGAAAAGTTTCTTAACTCCTCTAGGCTGTATTAATAAATTATCTGCCAACTGCAGTTCAGTACAGACCTGGAGCTGAAGTTGTGCAACCAAGAAACGGAACATTTACACCTCCAGTTGACTCTGAGGTAGGAAAGAATACCAGCCTCAGTGGAGGAACCGCAACAAGCTCCAAAGCTATTATCAGAAAGACTTGTTCCAGTTCACAGGATGCCAAGTACCCTGTGACAACAGCTGAAACTGTTAAACCCAAAAATTGCTTTCATTCAGAAGTATCCCCAGCTGATGTGTTTTGTTGATCTCCGTCTTCCAAACAGCAGCTGCTTGGAAGAGTTCTCTGGGTTGTCTCATTTCCCATTCGTCTCAAGTGTGCTGTATTTCAAAGTATCGGTAACAACTGAAAAAATGACAGTAAGGGCTTCTAGCAGGTGATGAAAAAGTCCAAGATGGCTACCAGAAAGATTTTAGACTTTAATGCTCTTCGAGGCTCCTTTTTTAGTACTAAAAAGAGAACTCAGGATCTCAAGGCACACATTCTCATGCTTGTAGAAGTCCCTTTTCCTCTCATGACAAAAAAAAAGAAAAAAAGCCTGTAACTCTGGCAGTGCTCCAAAAAACATATTAAAATTAAATTATTTCCACCCCAAAGGCTAACTAATGCAAATATGTTCACAAGGAAATTGGTAGTAGAAGTCACTGAATAATCTATCAGAGTAACACCAGAAAATGCAGTATGTTTGATTCTTACTTTAAGCAGTAGCTCTGTATTAAGATTTACACGGTCTGGAGAATGTAGATTAGATTTCTTGCCTATCAACCTTTACAATAACCTTTCAAAATTAAAAGTTTGGTTTTGGCCAAAGCAGTGTCACATTGATATTTACTTCATCCTGTTCTGTGGCAAAGTCTTAATGGTTTGGTTTATGTCATGAACCAAGGAAAGGTAGTTTAAAAAACTGAAAGGCAGTTTGTAGAAAGCTGCTTTATCACACCTTATAACAAGATTTGTATGGTTTTAAATACTCAAAATAGTGTGTGTAGTTTCAAAGCAAAGATTAATAATTTCAGACTGCCAAACTTTAAAGGTAGGAATAAATGTTCTCCACTAAAATTCATCAATGCATTTGACTGAGAAGGAAGGATTTCAATCATGGTTTTTTTTAATTGCCTATAGAAAGAACTGAAGAGATAGCAAAGTTGAAACAGATAAAGTGCTGTCTTAGTTTGAGGGAAAAAAACAAAATGTTTACCAAAAAGCAGAGGTGAGGATTCCTCTACAGTAATCACATCACTCTTTATTAAATTCAAGAAAAGAAACTTTAATTAGAAAATGGGTATAAGAAGGACAACTGTTCTTAACTACTGTATATATACATATATATGTGGATATAGATATAACTGTAAACAGACCAGAGCAAACTACTTCCCCAGCACCAAAGGTAAAAAAAAAACCAAAGAAAACAACCCCCAAAACGGTAGATTCCTCTTGGAGCAGTTATATTTATGGACAGTGTCAGTGTCCCACCTTGGCTGGCTATAAGATGAATTCTCAGTCTTTTTCCCAAAGAGGCAGAGATGAGAGTGGAACACTCAATGAACTCTCTCTCTCTCCGTCTCTCTCTCTGTCCTTTGTCCCAAATGATGAAGGAATAAAGCTGGGAGTGGAGGAAATGGTGATGGTTCCCACGAATCTCCTTGCAGTCCAAATCGATCCCCAGGAAGAGGAAAAAAAAAGGTCTGCAGTGTCCTGAAGCAGCTGTGTCTCCCTCTTCTCTGTCTCTCTCTGAAGCTCAGGGTGCCCAGAGATGGAGGCAGAAAAGCAAAGAGCGGAGCCAGAAAAAGAGAGCTCACCAGCAAGCCATGGCTCTTTTTTCTGCAGCTGTCCAAGGAAAAATCCCCCAAAAGTCAAACCAGCAGACAGGGAATAAAGAAAGAAAAACTTCTTCCCACCCCCAGGTGCTGGGGTTCTGTTTTCTCACCTCCACCCACCATTAAGCGTGAATCTGAAAGACATCAGCTATCTTTTGTCCTCACTCCTGGGACTCCAAGCCTAAACCTTTTGTGTTGATATGGTGAGAAAAATTCTCTGAGAGGGCTTCTCCCAACACCACCTTCCTGTGTTTGAACCTTTAACAAGTGTCTAACTATTGTGCAGAATCTTTATCATATATAAGAAGCAGTACAGTTAATTTTCCTGGAGAGCCTCTTAAGTGTGACTGAAGTAACATGAGTAAAAGTCAGCTGCAGATGGGTATGTTCATGCCTGTGTATCTCAGGAGCTTCTTGAAGTTCTAATTCTTGCAATTCACCGAGGACTCTGGTCCCATCCAAATGGACTAGGTACTCCTAGTCACATTGTTTCAATGAGTATGCTCATAGATAATATTTTTCATGCCACTAAGATGAAGTACATGTTAGCTTTATCAGCTCAGCAGTTTACTTAGCAGCTTGCAGGAACAACCCAACTCTCTGGTTTACACCAGTTTTAAACCTTTGTTGCTTTATAATTTTCTGTGGTGTTACTCTATACAGCATGAGAATAACCAAGCCTAGAATAATACCCTCCAACCCTGTGTTCTTCCATTATGTTTTATCCTTTCTTGACCCTTTATTTTTATAAACTGATCAGAACAATGCACTGGTCAAGGAGTGAAATCGATGAGGTTCAGGGGCGTCATACGTATTAGTGCATTTCACAGGCAGTGCAGCTTTGTTAGTGGTGTCCTATGGAGGAAACAAAACATAGTATTAATAACCACCTGTAAATTCTGTGTTTATTTTAACTACTTCACCAGAACCAACTAGGGGGGGAAAGTAAGCTGCAAAACATCAGTAACATGCTGGGAATCAAATCTGCAATGACAGACTTTAAAGCTTGTTCAATGCTCCATGAATTTCTAAACTAATACAAAGCAAGTACACTGTCATTGTGGTGTCCATTGGAAATGAATTCTGAACATAGGTCTTTTCAGTTCCCACTGTCAAGAGGAACTTGTATATTTTCCAGAAGCACACTGAGGATGTGAATTTCTGATATATTAACGATTATTTACATTCCAGGTAATTCAAACTTCCTTTTTAATTATTCCAAGTAGAAACTCAGAGTAAGTACAAAGCAGATGATAAGAAGGACTAGCATATATCAGAAAAATATAAAGACAGAACATAAAGTAGTAACCAACCAACTCACAGCAATCATCCTAGCTCTTACCAATGTGGCATGGTCTGGTCTATCAGAGAAAGTTGATCTCTGAGGACATTTTTACATTTGATTAATTCAGTGAACCGATTTCAAATAGGAAGATAAAAATTCCTACTCCTTCTGGATTGTCTCATCCAATGGCCTTTCCATCCCTCCAATGCTGAAAACTTACCATAACTTTTACTGTTCCCTTCCCAGAACCCTATAGTCCTAAATACAGTTTACACTGTTCTTCCATTTAGATAACACTAGGGAAGTATCACTGCCAGAGACAAAACAGGGAAATGTGATCCATATCCGACCAGTGTCCTCTGGGTTTGATGTCCTCAGCTTCTCACTGGAACAAGGATGCTTTATAAGTAATACTACTCTCTCTTATAGTAGAGGAATAGGCAAGAGGAGACACAAGTAACATGAGTCAAGAGTATTCTCATGAGTAATGTGATACTGCAACTGTCACCCTTGCGGTCTGGACATTTTATAGTGTCACATGTGTACAGTATTATACTGCCCACTATGAAACACCACAGATTTGAATTTATTTTCTTTTAGTTCCTTCAAGCCTTTAGTACCTGTAAGCACTCCAGTTAATCGCAGAACAGACATTAAATATGTATTGTGAATTGCTTTTTAAAGGGTATTAATATTAATTCTTCAGCTCATCATTAAAAGTGAGTACAGGACTGGCAAAGTAGCATAGCAGTCAGAGTGTCCTCCATGTTAGACATTCACATTTCACATTTGCAGAAGCCAGAAGAAATTAAAAGATAGATCATCTCCTGAACTGCATTCTTCTCTCAAAAGGTAACACAGGACAAAGGTCCATCCAGGAACACTGCTCATTAAGTTGTCCGATTTAAAAGTTGTTTTTCTTTCTCAAAAGAGAAAAATATCTTTGGGTTTTTTTAGATTGCTTTACAAGTCACTTTTTCTCTTGAAATAATGCTTAGGCTTGTTTGTACCCTCCTCCCACAGCAGGGTAGCTATTAAGCCCCTATCTTAATGGAAACAAATACTTTTAAAAAATTAATCTTCAGATGATTCCGGCATATTCTTCAGACAGACTTATTACATGTGTTTATTCTGGAAACTGATGGTTTCAATGACTTTTGCACAGCTTGTATGTGGAAATCTTTCAACAGTGGTGCTCCAGATCATAGAGAACAAGTGCAAGAGGAGCTGGTGACAGCAACCTGTTGTTCCAGGGGACAGCGTCAGGAGCTGACTCTGCAGGAAAGGACTGCTGGCACAGCAGGAACCCTGCTGATCTCACTGCTGCTCTGAAGGGTCCATCAGGTCAAGCTGCTGTCATGACAGATGGCTAATTCTTTTCACTGTATTTAAAGTAGGAATACTGTGGGTTAGATTAGTTTTTGTAGAACTATGTAGAACCTCTTACAAATCAATCAACATTTTTGGACTTTCATTTTTTTTTCCCCAGGGATGACTGTGGGACTAGAAGGAACTTGAATAAAAGCAAGTGGATTCCTTGGTTGATGTGCTGGTTTTTTCTCATCCAAATGATTACAGAAATGAAGAATTCAGAACAGTGTTATGGAAGGGGACTAAAAAATACGGAGCTCTGTACTTAAAATATTATGACTCTAATAGACTCATTAGTATGCAAAATTTTTGCACATACAAAGGGCAAGTCATTATTTCCTGTGACTTCCAGTAGACAGAAGTGATCACCACAACACATATTCAACAACTCTGGAGCAGGAAGCTGGACAACAGTAAGCCAAACCCAAATTGGAACCAATACACTTTGACTGAAATACTTCAATTATCTAATATTTAGCTATATCTATGTGCTCTTGAGTCTTCTTCTATAGAAATTCTATAGAAGAAAAATATATTTGAAATTTTGGTAGGGGAAAAGATTATTCCTATCATCTTGGTTTGAGACAATTTGGAGGGGCGGAGACCTCAGACGGAAGTGTCCTCCCTTAGATTCAATACCCCTGGTTTCTCCAATACAGAGAAAGACTAAATATGCCCAAATGTAAGTGAAAAAATTACTCTTTACCAAGAAGGATGTTGATAACAATACTGATAAAACTGGGTTAAACCAACGGATGAGGAGAAATTTCACAAGCTCCACCCACTGGATCAAATCCCTCCTCCACCTGGAGAAAATACACATGGCCACAGGACAGAGACAAGATGGCCACCCTTCCACATGGTTCACCTTCACCATGCCCAAAAATCTGGCAGGAATTTGTTTGAGAGCGCTGGCAGGATACGGCAAATAGCTGGGATTTGATGCTGGCAGACAATTGTGTGGCACTGCAGTGAGGCTGCAGAGCTGCTACAGGCAGTCGGAGTGGGGCTGTGGACTTCCCAGGGGACTGGAAGGACCTGCAAGACACCAGTTGGATCCAGCAGTGAGACTTGGTTGTTGCAATTTCGATGTTCATTGGTCAAAGTGGTGGTCACAGCAAGGATCCATTGAGGTGGTGGTGATAGCCCTGGGTGGAATAGAAAGTCCCATGTGGTGAGGGAAGAAAACCCAGTCCAAATGTGGTCTTTTACTGGGCTTAGGCCAGGTGGGAAAGCCTACAGTACATCCCCTGGAATAGGGATTTCTATGCTGGATGATATAATACTGGATCAGGGGACATTTCAGGAGTCTTTGACACCTTAAGATGTTACAGCTGCCTGTTAAGTCTCCACAAGTGAATCCATTATGGTCCATCAGCAGAGATGAGTATCTTCATACTATGTGTGAACTGTCCCGGTGCTTCCCTGGAGGGTACTTGTTATGGCTGAGTCATTTGTGTAAGGACAAAGAAACACTACCCCTCTTCACAGGATTTGCCTCTCTTTATCTTGTTCAACACCCAACTTGCTGCGCTTGAGGTGGCAGGTGTACATGCCCTCAACATCTGGGTGACCACGTTGCACATTGTTAGCAAAGCACTTATGATTGAGCCACTAGCACCAATAGTCCAGTCTCTAGCAGGTGTTTGAATGGTTGAGTCATTAATCATTAGTGTTCAATCTCTTTAAAGACAAAACAAAAAGCTGAAAAGGCGTATTTGTAGAAAAGGTGGATACCAGAATTTTTGGGGAACTCAGGACACCCATTAATTAGCTGTTCTTCCACTGAGTATCAGCTCCAAAGGGTTTCTCTGGAGTATGTGGAGCACAGAAGTGCTCAACTCACATTGTTCTTTGGTTCAGTTCCTCTGAAATAAGTGAAGGTGTCTCAATAATGAATCAAACGAACTTTATTCAAGCTGATTATACTTTCCTGCAGTAACTGCATTTTCTTGAAAAATTCTGCCCATAGCATTTGTAAACTCAAGATGAACAGAACTGTCCTGAATGCACATAAGCCATCAAGAAAAATATTTTCAAAATCCTTAGTTTTTATGGTAATGCCTCTAAGAAGATCTCAACAGCAAAATGGAAAAGAATGAAAATGAGCCAGTGGGGGGGGAGGGAAAGAAGCTTGTTTTCCTCACAGGAAAATATTGTCTCTCATTTCAGTCTTGGCTTGCAAACAGCACCACTATGATTAGAGGGATGGAGCACTTCCCCTATAAGAAAAGGCTGAGAGAGTTGGGATTGTTCAGCCTGGAGAAGACTCCAGGATAACCAAATTGCAGCATTCCAGTACCTGAAGAGTGCCTACAAGAAAGGTGGAAGAGACTTTTTACAAGTGCATGTAGTGACAGGACAAGGGAGAATGTCTTTAAACAAAAAGAGGGTATGTTTAGATTAGATATTAGGAAGAAATTCTTCACTGTGACGGTGGTGAGGCACTGGAACAGGTTGCCCAGAGAAGTGGGCGCCTCATCTCTGGAAGGCCAGGGTGGATGTGGCTCTGAACCACCTGGTCTAGTGAAAGATGCCCTTACCCATCGTAGGGGGGTTGGAACTAGATCATCTTAGCCCTTCCAGTCCTAACTATTCTATGATTCTATAATTTAATTGTTGGTATAAGGAGCTGTCAGTCTTCCTGACAGTAATCTGAGATCTCAGTCTCCTTATCCTATGCTGAGCCAGCTCGAGTGGAAACAAAACGAATGTGAATAAATACTTATGCATCTCCTTCTTAATTATTCATACCTACAACCACTTTCAGAATGGCATATAAGCTTTAAAAGTCACAAGTGAGAATCTCCTCTGTTCTCTGTAGGTATGAGTAGTCAACCAGCTTTCATTTTATTTGTATATTTGACTTCAAATTAGAGAAATCAAAATAGGCTGAGAATAGGAGCTTTGAATTTTGTGCTGAAACTGGGGAAGTGTGTGGGTGTTAGTGCTTCTTCCTTCTGGTAAGCATGACAGTCATTGTAGCAGCAGAACAAAACTGTTGAGTGGAGGTCCTGATTCCAAAAGAAAAGGCAGCAATTCAATTGGCTTGGGTCATGCTCAGAACATGTTTTGGATGTCAGTGTCTTAGATTTCACTTTTGTTTTCAGCAGGAGATCAGTTCCTAGAGTGGTTGTGTATTGTTGCATTACAGAAGAAAACACAGTCCAAGAAAAGAGATACAAAGTTGAACCAAAGCATCTGTTTCTGTCCTTATGTGGATTTTTTGATTATTTGTTTGTTTCTTCTGTGTAACTGTGGAAACGCAGAGAATCCTCTGGCCCTCAGTTGCTTCTCTTTACAATTTCCACCTTTCAGGGATATAATGAGAATTTAATGCATTGTATGAGTGATCGTTTGGACTGTGAGCAAGTTTCTGCACACTCAAGTAGAAAGAAAAGTCATACAGCCTGCAGCTAAAAAAGAATGTATCCCCTGTGACCAGTTATTTCAACACAGCATCATGGCTTATGACCCAGCTGGTCTGTTCCTACATCTCTGCAACAGTATTTCTGCAGTCCTGACAGAAATTTATTTTTTACTTACCTAGTGAGAAATCCCAAGACAGCACAAGATGCTGCATGGTAATTACATTTTCCTCAGTGGTATTGCTGAATGACATATTGTGATATATCAGGAGGCAACTGTGAATTTAACTTGAGTCAGCACAGTAGACTGCTCAGTACAGTAGGTTTCCAGATGAATGTAGTGTGAATGTAAGAATAAAGGGAAGTTTCTGAGTACCTCAGAGCATCATGCATACTCTGTCAGCATTAGCATTCAAAACACACATGATTCTAACCTGAATTGGGACATCCTCATTTATTCATTATTTATTTAGCTTACATATTCACTCTAATGTTTAAGAACATATTGTTTGCAGAATGGTTTAACAGGGGAAGATGGTAGTGATACTCAATTGTCAGAAGGATCAGACGTCAAAACACAAAGCTTACTCTTTATTTAGTTTTTTTGGTGCCACTAAATGTCCATTGTTTGTGATTAGTGGAACAGGTAAGCAACATGCATGACTATTCTATTACTAGGTTATTTAACCTTACTAAATTTCAGATCATTATTTTCCCACTTTTTTGGAATATGAGAACAACATGCAACAGCAGAAAGCTTTGATCTTTAAAAAGGTGGGCAGATTTTCACATATATCCTTCCATGATCGTACTGTCTTTTGCAAAAAATTGCAAGGCTTGTATTTGGGGAGGAAGAAGCAATAGAGACTGACACAAATTCTGGTTTTTGTCTCACACACTTACCAGGGCAGTGAACATAAGCAGAAATTCCCCTCTGTGGAAAAGAATGTTTCCTTTAAGTATTTTTAGAAGTTTTAGTGTGCCCAAAAAAACAATAGCCTTCATGCAAAACATGTGGCTGATAAATGAAAGTCTTCCCAGACCTGCCATTCTTGAGAGGAGACTTATTTCCTTGAGTTCTCATCATCCTTGGGTTCATTGGGATCCTCATCTCTCTATAAATCCTGTTGTACAAAGTCTATGCTGATACTTCTTCAAGGTTAGGAAGGTAAAGTTAGGCAGTATGAAGATCTTGACAAAGATTTTTTTTCTTCTTGCTTTATAATCTGTTACTCCTTAAATTCAAACCAAGGAGCAGTCTCCCAACAGTCCTTAGTCTCATAATTCAAGCATTACCAGACCAGTTAGACAAGTAATTTAAAGATGCCTGAAAACTGTAAGTATGTGAGGTGTGGTTTGGTGCATAAAATTGCTTTCCAGACTCATTTTTTTGGCCATATCTCTACCAGAAAGGTTAGTCATAGGCAATAGAAAGTAATATGGCTGGTGTGTGACAACTGGACATTTTCATGTGCTTGCCAAGAAGTCCCTGGTTAGCCCAGATAGCACCCTGGGTGAACTCGTGTTAATAGCTTCTCAAAGATAAACAGGACCTAAGAATGACAAGACATTTAGATCCATGACAAAACCTGCTACATTTTTTAAGAGGAAAGTACGTGGATCAGTGTGAAATGAGAGAAGTTGTCTTACTTAGCCCATCTACTGAGTAAGGAAAATTCTACCCTGCATTGTCTGTTTTCTGTGCTTACTCCAAGCCAGTCTGAAAGACTCAATGAACTAAAATCAGAACATTGCCGAGCAGTCCTTCCCTGTCTCAGTCAGGGGGTTCCCTCCAGGACATTATTTCTCATCTATTCATTTTTAGACTTTGTAGCATATTTCCCAATACCTGCTCTTTTCACAAAAGGGTAAGTCATTTTGTTTCCTTTGTTTTACATTTCATAGTGCTTTCCTTTTTTGCCCCAGTTTTTCTCTGGTATATCTTTACTAAACAAGAGGTCATATGTCATTACAAGCACCAGCTTCTGTAAGGATCTGCCTTAGGCAGTGTGGAAATGGATGCTTGGCTACCTTGCTGCTTCCTAGGTGAATATTCACACATGCCACTGAGAAAACTTAGTAACTCACCTGTAATGCCATTACACATCATAGGATAGAAGTGGTCCATTTTAGAGTCATACTTTTCACTACACATTGATGTTGGATCAGAACCCGTGCTCATCAACACTATTATAAACTGACAGTAACTAGTCTGAAATGAGTGAATCAGATTCAGATGAAAGAGGAGAAGCAGACACAATGTATTTTCAAAAGCCAACTTCTGCATATATATGCATTCCAGAACAAAGGATCTTTCCAATGTTGGATGGAAAGTAATTACAATTCAGTGTATTGTTCTCAAATCTCATTTCCTTGTACTTTTTGTTCCTTACAGCACAGCCCTACTGTTTTTATACTATGAATTATCTTTTATTAATTCTGCTTTCTTGCCTGTTTCTTACATCTAAGCAATCTTACCTAAATGTACCTGCACCCTGTTTATTTTAGTACGACTTCCTGCATTTACTCAACTTTCTGGTTGTTTCATCCCAGAAGATGATGTATATTAAATTCCTCTGTGAAAAGAGCTAGGAACAAGCAAGTTCAAGATGCTTTATTGGCATAAATTATTTCTCAACAAGTTCCTAGGTACTCTGACTGAAATAAGTTTGGAGTCAATGTCTTTGAGTTAAGGATGTGGATAAAAGGCTTTGACTAGGCAGCCTGGGCATTAGTGCAGGCCTAAAACAATCAAATTCCTGGAGAGGCAGTATATTTTCCACAGTATGAATTCTAGTAGATAGGCAACTGTTAGGTTGCTTTCCACATCTGTGCCACAAATGAATTTTCATGCAAGGCTGAGTGAAAATACGTTACAATACGATAAAACCCCACACATTTTCTAGTCTCAGCAATCCAAGTCATTTCCTCAGCACTGGGCTTTCCATTGAATATGCAGCAGTAGGCTACCACCAAATAATTTTTTTTCCAGATTCAATATCTTGTGACAGATGAGATATGCATAATGGGACTGCCAAGCTGAAAGCTTGCTGGGTGTCTCATTGTCATGAAGGTGAGCAAACTAAACACCTGCATGGCAGATGTGCTAAAGGTGTTTCTCTCAGGTAGCTGCACAACTCGGGGCTTGAGCAGGGGGATTTTGGCAGAAGTTTGCAGGGAAAACACCTTTCTGAAAAATGCTTCCTAAATTCCTTTATTTATTTAGTGATTAGCATTTGCATAAAGGTCCACAAAAGGCTTAGGTTATGCTAGGGACTTGGCATTAATATTGGAAAACGGAATGGAATAAGCTAAAGCATCACTTTACTCTTCGTTGCTAAAAAGAACAAAAGCAAAATTCACAGAAGTCTTCCCAAAGATAAAAATCAGCCCTGTAGTGCCACCCTGATTGTGAAGAGATGTTACTATCTTTGGAACTGAAATAAATGCCCAACACTACTCTAGAGCTTTCTTGCTCCACAAAACATTTTGTAAACCAGGCAGTGCAAACAACTGAGCGTGATATTAAGCAGTGTTATGAAATTTATACTTAGCTTTGCTGCTATTTCTACATAGGTTTATAAGATCTTAAAGATGTAATCAAAATACTGTGATTCGGTTTCTACGCAATCAAAATACTGTGACTCAGTTTCTGTCTCCCTTTGCAGTGTTCCATAGCAAAAATCAATGGATTCCCACTGTGAACTAAATAGTGAAAGAAAAGGTAATGTAGAGCAGAAATCCAAATTTTGTCCTGTAGGTTTTATAAACCACTTTTCCTGTACCCATGGCATCCATTGTTTCTTCTCATGTTTTGAAATGTGTAGTATTGGTTCTCCTATAGAATCCTCTGGAGTCTTCTTCATTGGGCATTTCTTGCTGACAGATTGTCAATGTAGAAAATCCCTTGCGAAAAATACTCCTAAACCTATTTGTCTACTCCAGAATGTATCCCTTGCTTTCCACAACAGCTGTTTGCATCTGTTGGAATGCAGCAGTTGGTCATTAGCAGGAGAACTGTGTGTGTTTTGCACTCTCCAAGCAAAACAATCTTTCAAAACAAGGTATTTAGAAAAAGTGTCACATCCAAAAGAGGTAAGAATGGCTGGCCACAGTTATTTAAACATTTACTTCATCAAAAATATCAGTCATGCAGAGAAATGTGAGCCCATAATAAGAAACTGCACAGGACAGTGATTAAAGACGTCATATGTGAAGTTGTTAAGGGTCATACAAGTGGTGTTCTTCCCTAAATCAGTATTAGAAAGGAAAGGTGTTCTTTGGCTATGATTCTAGATGGCCTGATTCAGATCCTAAATCAGCTGTAGAGTTGCAGTTATATTGTATGTAGTGATACTGTTTTATTTTGCTGAAGATTTGAGATTTTCAGCATGACCTGTTATAACAACATCCAACAGGTTTACTAAAATACTGGATGATATTTTATGATACCTCTGATTTAATTTTAAAAGCAGAATTACCTAAATTAATTTCACAGCATAAGAATTAGTCACAAAGAAGGATTTATTTCTCTGTGTGATATATTTCTGCATCTGTATTTTCATGTTTTATTAGGTGACTATGATTTGCTTCCAACATTTTCAGATCATGGAGGAGTTTTTTTGACTACTTGTAATTCAAGTTCCTAATCACTTGAGAATTAATTTTTGCTCAAACAGTGTGGGGGCAAAAAGTGGTTAAGAGGATTATTTTATGAAAGAAAATGCCTGCAAAAACACATTTGCCACATAAATTTTCTTCTGCTGAGTGTAAGCGCAAGAGAATTCAATTAACAATATCTACTGGACTTGTGCATTTTAGCAAAAAAAAAAAAAGGAGGAATCTGTAAACTGATTACACAACAGCAAGAAAAATGTAGGGGCTTTGTTTTTACTGATTGAACCTGACACATTTTTCAAACTAGTGCTACAATTTGTTTCTATGCTGGACTGCAGAGGGAAAACTTTTTTTTACTTTCTTTTTCATTAATCATCCATTCTGTGATGTAAGTAGCAATACCAAAGTAGAAATCCTTCTTGAATTAAACCAAAGGCAAACAGAAGGGCAAGATCTGTTGGTGGAGTTAGATCTGTTAGTCACAGTGTTGTCTTGCATATACTTTTAGTAGGTCATTTCCTCTGGGAAGTTCTCTCTATGCAGACTACTCTTTGGTTGCTTCAGAATATCTAAAAATACAGAAGTTGGTATAATGATGAATACTGGAGGGAAGGGCATGAAAGAGGTTTAGAATTGCTTATTATTTGTGTAAATTTTCACATTTCAGAAATAGTGGGCTTCCCTATCTCTACGTTGCTGTACTTTTTTTTTTCTTCCCCTGTTACGTTCTTGGTCAAACAGTAGGTCCATCCACTCCTTTTGGTCAGCTTGCAAAAAACTCTGCTTTCTCCATTACAGTGGTATTGGAAGGTTAGTTGAAAAGAAGAAAGCTATGTTAACTCTTCAGTTGTTCAGGGACATTCTTTTAGTGAGTTCCAGCAAGGTGAAGTACATAAATAGCTCATAAGGGAAAATAAAATAAATAAGTAAGACTCTGATGCCCAGCCTTTGGGTTGCATGGGTACGGAGAGATTCAACTTTCCATAAAAAAGCCTAGTTTTCACCACTGCGTTGAAGGAGCCAGCTCTCAGGTTCTCCATGCACTGTGGTCTCAGGCAAATTTGCCTATGACTGGTGGTTCCGCTTTCTTGTGCAGGATATCGTCTACTAGTAATCATTTCAGAGTGCAGTCATTAGGTTTGTTTGCTTTGTGTTCAACTCTGAGGAAGTTGCTAGCTGTCCATAAATCAGGCAATATCTGTACAGATTTTCTCATAATCTGTGCCATAGATCAGTTCTTCTGGCATGCTACATTAGTGCCATCAGCATCTTTCAATACCTTTGATAACCAAAGATGTGATTATTAAAAGGTAGCAATGGTCCTCTTCAGCGATTGAAGTCATTTGTGTGAGGTTGTCAGGGAGCATCTCTTTGGAGCAAGTAGGAGTTGCTCTTTTCTCTCTTTTCAGTATGACTGTTCAACAATAATCCAAAATTTAGCACAAATATGTGAAGAATCAAAGCACAGTGTTTTCTTGGCCAATTTGGAGTCTCTATTCTATTCAGATTTAACTGTGTCACTCATGTAGTGTTTGGACTGTTGCCCAGGCAGAGAGTAGGAACAGCAAACAGTTCATAAATAGAAGGAACTGTAATCAAATTCCTAGTCCCATTCTAAAGCCTGTTGCAGTGGTAACAGCCTCAGCCTCAGCCTTTATTCTCCCACATAAATCAATAATAACTCTGTGTATACTAGGGGGTTATACCAAAAGGAGAGAAATTGGTATCAAGCTTAAAAGCTATAGTAACAAAATACTGGCTTCTGTAGCATTTCAAAGGCTTACATAGGTGTGATGCTGTTGTGATGATACTGTTTTTATTAATACAGCTATTAAACCCTGGAGGTGGGGAGAAGAACACACGTGATATGCCTGAGATACGGTTTTACTGAAAAGGTTTCTAAAGAAACTAGAACCGGGTCAGTACTGTAATTTTCGTAGTTCAGTTAGGACAGCATGATAATATATTTAAGTAATGAAAATTTATTATGTATCTGACTAAAAATTGTGATATCAGGTAAATTTATTAAAGTTTGAAAATTACCTGTGTTAAAAAAACAAGGATTATATTTTTTAAATGTCATATTAACTAATCAACTGCATATTTGAAAACTAATAAAAACTTTAAACAGAAATCTTATGACTCTGTGACTGAAAAAAAACCATCATGCAGCCTTGACTAAAGAGAAAAGAGGCAAAAAAGAAGTGATTACAGACTTGAGAATTTGTATTCCAAATTTTAGTTGGATAGTTGCATTGTAAACTTCTGTCCTAGTTCAGCAGGAGGGACCAGCTAACCCTGTGTGGGGGTGATCCAAGCTGTGTACTCTACCCCCTCTATTCATTCCCCAAGGTCAATGGGCCATTAGCAGCAGCTGCCCAGGGAGCCATTATCACCTTCACACCCAGCCTGAGGGGGGTCAGAGCTGCTAATGGGCCATCAACAGTTCAACACCCCCTGGCTCCCAGAGTGAATCACCCATTGTGTGAGTCCCCGCCCAGGGGGAGGGACTGAGAGCTCCCTGAGGGTACATAAGTGGTGGGTAAGAAGACCTCGGGAACCTCTCATCGGATCCAGAGCAGCAGCAGGACCTTGACAGGAGGAGATCACCGCTCTCGCTCAGACCACAGCCCTTGCCTGCACCAACAGGTTTTTTTTTTCCTTTTGCTCTGGACTTGGGGGAGCCACAGGGGTCTCAGCACAAGGGCAAACAAACCCCCTTGGGTTTGTGCCCCAGGACACTGGGTTATACTGCTGGGGTTTTGTGAGTTGAAAGCAATTTCCCTTGTGTGTCAGTGTTGTTATTGTAATATTATTATTAAATTTTAGCTCTGACTTATAATCTCTCTCGTGGTGAGTTCATTTCCCCTGCTGGTTCGCCTTTAAACCAGCACATCTTTTGGCGCCCAACGTGGGGCCACGAGAGAGAAGTCAGAATTACAATTTCATTTTGTGTATTTGGATACAGAAACTCCCTGACTACCATGTTGCTTGATGTATTCATGTGGATGGTGTATCTGGGCCTGTTCATATTTCGACACATGGGGAACCATGTGCCTATTTTGATGCTCTCTTTAATACCAGGGAGAAGGATCAAAATTGCTTTATTAATATACTATGTTTATGTTGTCATAACATCAGAAGCAATGAATTTCATTGTGAATGTATATTCAGTCTGGTCTGCCTGTCCTGGTTTGGGTTGTTACCTCTGGGGTCTCATTAAAAATAGCACCCAGACTGTGGGGAAAACAGGCGGAGATGGTTACTTCCACCTTTTCACCTCTGATACAACAATCACTGAAAATATTGAGCTTCCTTTTGATATTAGGGACAGCATAAACTTACTGTTAGTGCTGTTAGTGTTGCTTTGTCTCCTCTGTACTGTATACACCATGTTTAGGGTCAGAACTGGGCCTTCTAAGGAGACTTGCTGGAGGCCTGCCCTGGGAGCGGATGATGTTGAGTGGCACGGGAAGTGGGAAGATATGGGCCAGTATTTGGAGACCTTCTCTCCTCAAATGATCTGGAAATTCACCCCAGAACAACTGCAGGACCCTGTGCTAAGCTATGTGAAAGGAAGATGCTCTGGTAGTCCCAGAGATGTGCAGCTCACAGCAACCTGCTGGGCCCTGGCCACTGCCTACCGCACACTGCTTGGTGTGGTACAGCATCGTCAGGAGGAGGAGAAAAGGAGCAAATCCACGGGCACCATGTTCACCCAAACCACGGCTGAGCCAGAGAGGAGAAGACATACATCAACCAGCACCATGCCCACACAAACCACAGCTGAGCCAGAGAGAAAGGGAAACAAATCAACCAGCACCGTGTCCACACAAACTATGGAGGAGCCAGAAGGACAACAGAAACCGATAGCAGTTGCCCCTGTCCAGAAAAGAAAATCAAAGACCAAATCAGTTCGTATAGTGCATGACGAGGAAGAGTCAGGACCTTCACCTCAAGCAGAAGAAATGGAGCCAGAAATAATCACCCGGTCCCTGTCCCTGGGAGAGCTGCGTGATCTCCGGAGAGAGTTCACACGACAGGCAAATGAGTCCATCTTGACCTGGCTACTTCGAATCTGGGATGGTGCAGCTAATGATACAATTCTAGATGGGAGTGAGGCAAGGCAGCTGGGATCCCTTTCTCAAGATGTTGTCATTGATCAGGGCATTGGAAAGAGACAGGAAACCCTCAGCCTCTGGCGGCGACTGTTGTCAAGCGTGAGGGAGAGATATCTTTGTAAGGAGGACCTCCACGTACAGCAAGGACAGTGGAACACAATGGAACAAGGTATCCGGTGCTTAAGGGAATTAGCTGTACTGGAGATAATCTTTTCAGAGGATGAGAGATTCCCTAAAAGTCCAGATGGTGTCCAGTGCACATCCCAGATGTGGTTAAAATTTGCACGACTTGGGCCAGAAATGTATTCTTGCTACCTTGCAACATTGCAGTGGAGAGAGGGAGAAGACAAGGTGGGTGCACTGGTCAGCAAACTCAGGATTTATGAAGACACTGTCACTGCTCCATTACGAGCCCACGTCTCAGCTGTGGAAACAAAACTGGCTGAACTGGAAGAGAAGATTAAGGAAGGACTCTTCCATATCTCTCCAGAACAAACAAGAGTCTCTGCCATCAGAAGCAGGCATCTTCCAGCTAAGGAGAAAGGGTACACTCCACGCGGCAATCTGTGGTTTTGCCTCCACGAGCATGGAGAAGATATGAGGAAGTGGGATGGGAAACCCACCTCTTCCTTAGCAGCTCGGGTACATGAATTGCAAAGAGGCACAACTAACACAGGGAATTCTTCAAGGTTGAAGGCTGCTCCGGTCTCTCGTGGGCAAGGCTCCAGACAGTATAGGAATGGTGATGTTATGCCCGATTCTCTTGAAGGAACCTCCCGGTCATATTCACAGGGAGAGCGCAGTGAATACCATGACCAGAACTAGGGGGGCCCTGCCTCTAGCCAGGTAGAGGAGAGAGACAGTCGGGTTTATTGGACTGTGTGGATTCGGTGGCCTGGCACATCAGACCCACAGAAATACAAAGCTTTAGTGGACACTGGTGCACAATGCATGTTGATGCCATCAGGATACGTCGGGGCAGAATCCATCTCTATTTCTGGTGTAACAGGGGGATCCCAACAGCTGACTGTACTGAAAGCTGAAGTCAGCTTGACTGGGAAGGAATGGCATAGACACCCCATTGTGACTGGTCCAGAAGCCCCATGTATCCTTGGCATAGACTACCTGAGGAATGGATTTTTCAAAGACCCAAAGGGACTGCATTGGGCCTTTGGCATAGCTGCTGTGGAGACAGAGGAAATCAGACAGCTGAGCACCTTGCCTGGCCTCTCAGAGGACCCTTCTGCTGTGGGACTGCTGAAAGTTGAAGAACAATTGCTACCGCTGGCCACAGCCACAGTGCACCGTCGGCCATACCGCACTGACCGAGACTCTGTGACCCCCATACACAAGATGATTCGTGAGCTGGAGAGCCAAGGGGTGGTCAGCAAGACTCACTCACCCTTTAATAGCCCCATATGGCCAGTACGAAAGTCCAGTGGAGAGTGGAGGCTGACGGTGGATTACCGTGGTCTCAATGAGGTCACACCCCCCCTGAGTGCCGCTGTGCCGGACATGCTGGAGCTTCAGTATGAGCTGGAGTCCAAGGCAGCCAAGTGGTATGCCACCATCGACACTGCCAATGCCTTTTTCTCCATTCCTTTGGCAGCAGAGTGCAGGCCGCAGTTCGCTTTCACCTAGAAGGGGGTGCAGTACACCTGGAATCGACTGCCCCAGGGGTGGAAACACAGTCCCACCATTTGCCATGGACTGATCCAGACTGCATTGGAAAAGGGTGAGGCTCCAGAACATCTACAGTACATCGATGACATCATTGTATGGGGGAACACAGCAGGGGAGGTTTTTGAGAAAGGAAAGAAGATAATCCAGATTCTCCTAAGAGCTAGTTTTGCCATTAAACGAAGTAAGGTCAAGGGACCTGCTCAGGAAATTCAGTTCCTAGGAGTGAAGTGGCAAGACGGGCGTCGCCAGATTCCAACAGAGGTGATCAACAAAATAGCAGCTATGTCCCCACCGACCAGCAAGAAGGAAACTCAGGCTTTCCTAGGCACCGTGGGCTTTTGGAGGATGCATATCCCTGAGTACAGTCAGATTGTAAGCCCTCTCTACCTTGTGACATGGAAGAAAAATGATTTCCAGTGGGGCCCTGAACAACAACAAGCCTTTGAGCAGATTAAACAGGAGATTACCCATGCAGTAGCCCTTGGGCCAGTCAGGACAGGACAGGATGTGAAGAATGTGCTCTACACTGCAGCCGGGGAGAATGGCCCATCCTGGAGCCTCTGGCAGAAAGTACCTGGGGAGACTCGAGGATGACCGCTGGGATTCTGGAGTCGGGGATACAAAGGATCTGAAGCCAGTTATACCCCAACTGAGAAAGAGATCCTGGCAGCTTATGAAGGAGTTTGAGCTGCCTCAGAAGTAATTGGCACTGAGGCACAGCTCATCCTGGCACCCCGACTACCAGTGTTGGGCTGGATGTTCAAAGGAAAAGCTCCTTCTACCCATCACGCCACTGATGCCACATGGAGTAAGTGGATCGCTCTGATCACGCAGCGAACCCGGATAGGGAATCCTAATCGCCCTGGGATTTTGGAAATCATCCCCAACTGGCCGGAAGGTGCGAGTTTTGGATTGTCCTCTGAAGAAGAAGAGGAGCAGGTGACACGAGCTGAGGAGGCCCCACCATATAACCAGCTACCAGAAGAGGAGAAGCGATATGCTCTCTTCACAGATGGCTCTTGCCGCATTGTAGGGACAAGCCGGAAATGGAAAGCAGCTGTATGGAGTCCTACACGTCGAGTTGCAGAAGCGACTGAAGGACAAGGTGGATCAAGTCAGGTTGCAGAGCTGAAAGCTGTTCAGCTGGCTTTGGATATCGCTGAACGAGAGAAGTGGCCAAGACTCTACCTTTACACTGATTCGTGGATGGTGGCCAATGCTCTGTGGGGATGGCTGGAGTGTTGGAGAAAGACCGGCTGGCAGCGCAAAGGGAAACCCATCTGGGCGGCTGAGATGTGGCAGGACATCGCTGCCCGGGTAGAGAAGCTGAGTGTGAAGGTCCGTCACGTAGATGCTCATGTACCCAAGAGCCGGGCTAATGAGGAGCATCGTAACAACGAGCAGGTGGATCGAGCTGCCAGGATCGAAGTCTCTCAGGTAGATCTGGATTGGCAGCATAAAGGTTAATTGTTTCTAGCCCGATGGGCCCATGATGCCTCTGGTTATCAGGGCAGAGATGTGACATACAGATGGGCTTGTGACCAAGGGGTGGATCTAACCATGGACAGAGTCTCACAGGTTATCCATGACTGTGACACATGTGCTGCCATCAAGCAGGCCAAGCGGGTGAAGCCTCTATGGTATGGTGGACGGTGGTCGAAATACAGGTATGGGGAAGCCTGGCAAGTTGACTACATCACACTTCCCCAAACACGCCAAGGCAAGCGCTATGTGCTGACCATGGTAGAGGCAACCACTGAATGGCTGGAGACATACCCCGTATCTCACGCCACTGCCCGGAATACCATCCTGGGCCTTGAGAAACAAGTCCTGTGGAGACACGGCACCCCAGAGAGAATAGAGTCTGACAACGGCACCCACTTCAAGAACAGCCTCATAGACACCTGGGCCAGAGACCACTGCATTGAGTGGGTGTATCATATCCCCTACCATGCTCCAGCTGCCGGGAAAGTTGAGTGATGTAATGGACTGCTGAAAACAACCTTGAAGGCGTTGGGTGGGGGAACTTTCAAACACTGGGAGCTGCATTTGGCAAAGGCCACCTGGTTGGTCAACACCCGGGGCTCCATCAATCGAGCTGGCCCTCCCCAATCAGAACTCTTGAATACTGTAGATGGAGATAAAGTCCCTGTGGTCCATATGAGAGGTATGTTAGGAAAGACTGTTTGGGTTAGTCCCACCTCAAACAAAGGCAAACCCATCCGAGGGATTGTCTTTGCTCAAGGACCTGGTTGCGCTTGGTGGGTAATGCAAAAAGATGGAGAAACACGTTGTGTACCACAAGGGGACCTAATTTTGAGCAAGAAGAGTTTGTAATGTCTCATTGTATATATGTGTATATATATATGTATAGGTAAAAAGGGGATTAATTTGGGAATGACTAGATGGAGTAGAATAAGGGGTGGATAATGTCCTAGTTCAGCAGGAGGGACCAGCTAACCCTGTGTGGGGGTGATCCATGCTGTGTATTCTACCCCCTCTATTCATTCCCCAAGGTCAATGGGGCATTAGCAGCAGCTGCCCAGGGAGCCATTATCACTTCACACCCAGCCTGAGGGGGGTCAGAGCTGCTAATGGGCCATCAACAGTTCAACACCCCCTGGCTCCCAGAGTGAATCACCCATTGTGTGAGTCCATGCCCAGGGGGAGGGACTGGGTGCTCCCTGAGGGTACATAAGTGGTGGGTAAGAAGACCTCGGGAACTTCTCGTCGGATCCAGAGGAGCAGCAGGACCTTGACAGGAAGAGATCACCACTCTCGCCCAGACCACAGCCCTTGCCTGCACCAACAGGTTTTTCTTTTCCTTTTGCTCTGGACTTGGAGGAGCCACAGGGGTCTCAGCACAAGGGCAAACAAACCCCCTTGGGTTTGTGCCCCAGGACACTGGGTTATACTGCTGGGGTTTTGTGAGTTGAAAGCAATTTCCCTTGTGTGTCAGTGTTGTTATTGTAATATTATTATTAAATTTTAGCTCTGACTTATAATCTCTCTCGTGGTGAGTTCATTTCCCCTGCTGGTTCACCTTTAAACCAGCACAACTTCTCAGATTGATTATGTTCACACTGCCAAGAATTACTCTAATGTAGTAGATGAGAATTGCTCTGATCTGTTACTGTTTGCTGCCAACAGTAATTCTATTAATTCAAGGAACTATTGGCATTTACTAGTATTGCCATGCTGCTTTATTGCAGCTTTGAAAATAGATGGGAATACTTAGTGGTGTGTCATTCTAAATAGACTAAATTTAGAGCATTGTTCCTTTCTCTTTCCACTGTTTTGTGAGACCAAGTCTGAGCAGCAGTGCTTTGTGTCTGGTCCACACTGGTGCAACAGAGTAGGTGGAATGGCACCTACATGCCTGAACTACATACCACGCAGCATACTTGAAGGATGTGAGCTGTCCCAGACGATGGGTCACCCTGTGGTAGAGTGTAAGATATAATCATCAAGCTAATACCCTTCCAGGCTTGTATTTTCACATCATGCAGGATAACATGGCAATACTGGTTTCAGTTGGGAAGCAGGGAAGATAGATCTTCTAGCAGTATGCCCAAAATAATTAGTCCAGACTCAGCAGTGATTATTAATTTGGACTTGGCATCCAGAAATATAGCTGTATCATTTCTCCCTCAGTACAGATATGGGTCAGAAGCATTTGGGTTGGCTGTACCAAGACCTGCAGCAAAAGACTCACATGCACTAAATAAAGCATGGGATCGGCTCACTCAGTCTAACCTATCCAGATGGAAGTTGTCTTCCTAACTCTGAAAGTTGCTGGTGTAGGCATGCAAGCCGCATATTCTTCAATGAGGAGGAAGGTACACTTGTCCTTTTGCTTGGCTGCCTGTGCACTTGAGCAGTTGTGCAAAACACAGTTTCCATGTTCTAGAGTAAAGGATTTCTTGACTCCTTAAGAAGTGGTCTGAACAAAGTTATTCTGATGCAGTACTAAGTTTCTCCTGTAGAAGTAGTTGCATGTTTTTGAGTAAGAAATCATGATGGGTAACATATCTAAGGTCCAGCCCTACCTCCATAAATTCCTAATATTAAAAATGCACTAATTTCAAATTAAAATGTTTGTCTACGCAATTCTACTGGGAATTCTCTTTCCCCAGAAGTTTAGCAGAAATCCTGCAAACTTACAAAATAGGAATGTATGAAAACTCAATTAAAATGGTCTTTCTTTGCTTCAGCAGCGAATAAGGTCTGGACTGAGGCTTCTCCCCTTCTCTAGAAATCTTTGTGGGTCTGTGCAAGAACCTATATTACTAGTTTTCAGTACACAATGTTTACATGGCCACATTTTCAGCAGAGGTGAGAATAACAAAGAAGCTAAGTAATTAAGATTATTTTTATTAAAGAAATATATTATTCCTCATAATTCTCTCCATAGAGTTGTAAAACCTCCCTAGAAAGATAAAAGAAGCCACATAGAAGATTGTTTGGGTATTTGAAGTCCCTCTGTACCATATGTCCACAGACATGCACAGGCTTTATTTTTCAGATGACAAATTTCTTGATATGAAATCTCTTCTGAAACAAACGTGCTAAAATCTAACAGCAAGACAGCAGTAGGCACAGGGATTATAAACAGGAATGTACCTAATGATAAATAATTTGTTACCTTTCTCCAGTCTTGTAGCAGATTCATCATCATAATACATGGCACCTCTAAGGGATATACACACCCGGCAGCTCTGAGGAAGTGGCTGTACTGGGAATTATGGGCTAAAGCACATGCAGCATCCTTCTGCTTTGTGACTGCATGTGCAAAAAAAGGGTGGGAGTCAGGAAGTCAGTAGTTTAGACTGCATCACCAAATGATTCCCAACTGCTGGTGTAACTTATGGGAGCATCACAGTTATTCCTTGCTGGCTTCCAGTTCACAGACAGTACAGGTTAAGACAGAGTTCTGAAAGCCATGGTCAGCGATGGCAAAAGCACAAGCAAAGTAAGCTGTTACCTAAACTGAGTGCTGGACACAGAAAATTTGTAGGGGTAAGCACAGGAGTGAAATCCTGTAGGTTTCACAGCAGTGGCCCCAGCCCTGCTACAGGTTCAGGCCCTCTCCCCAAAGCTGCTCATTCAAATGCTCTCTCCCCAAAGCTGCTCATTCAAATGCCCTCTCCCCAGGCACCCCTGGCATGCAAGATTCTCTTGCAACACACACCTGACTGTGCTCTGCTTACCAGTGCCAACATTGAAGGAAAAGGCTTGCACAGGTAAACCTGCCTCGGGGGGCAGCATGGTGGCAGAGAGAGGGAGCTGGCAGCCTTCCCCTCATGTTCCTCCAGACAACAGGGAAAGGTTTAGGCACAGGAGCTCAGTATTGGGAGGGAAGGTAGCCACTTTAGATAGAAGTGGCTTTACATAGAGACTGAGACAAGTGTCAGGAAAGGGAGGTCATTCAGCCTTTGCTCCCAGCCCAAGTATGTAGATGGGTCCACCAGAGAGACAACCTTTTGTGGCCGTGAAACTGAATTTTGTCCAAATTAGTACATTATTTTATCTTATCCTTAAGGCAGTAATATTATTTGTGTTTGCACTGATACAAAACCTGCAGCCAACTCAGTACATGGACAGATACAAATCGACTCATGCTGCATCTTCCATGTACTTTTCACAGCAGAAGGCTACAGATCTTGATACAGCATGCTTTGCCACGAGGAGAATCCATTTGCTATCACTGCACGTCCTCCACAGTTAACCAGATGTAATTTCTGCTGTGCTGAATCCATGAGGACCAAGGACTTACATATCAAATATGCTTAAATTTCCTATGCTTAAATTTCCAGACAGCCTACCTTCTAACTCCAGAGGTCTTCTCGCTGTTTTTGAATAGCGTAAGGGTTAGCTCTGAAGGAACACGATGCCTGTCAAATACTTTCAAACCCATCATAGAAGAGTTGCTTCAGTTTCCAAAAGAGAAGGAAAACCAAGAGCCTGAACTGATCATACCATCTGCAATCCCAGAAAAGCAGCATCTCCCTAAAGGGTTAGGCTTGGTTTCAAATAGAAAGCATGCAGTAGCTATTAGTGATTTTAAATTAGTTCTGGTTTTTATGCTAGCTCTCTTTCCTTTTTTCTGCTACCTGACAAAACGCTTTCAGATTATCGAAGGAAAATTATAAAGGCTCAAGTTTTATAAACTAAACTGTGAGCCTTGTTTGTGTTCTACCTAGGCAGACATTTTCAAGTCAAAGCACAGGCCCGTAGGTGTTAGGAATCTGATCCAAATCATAATCTAAGCTCATTTGTACTGTCAGAAGAGAAAGACATGCCCAGCAAGTTACCAATCAATTCATCCCCATTCTAAGGTGCATAAAATGTCTGTCAGAGGTGTAGTGAAAAACTCTTCTACTGTTAAGTGAAATGACACTTCATATAAAAGAAAAAATGATTTATTAAATTAGTGGGATGATTTACATGAGATAGTGAGCAAAAAGAAAAAAAATTAACAGTAAAATATTTCCACAAACCAGGGTAATTGAATCAGTTGCAAATGTTAGACATTTTTCTCCACTCCCAGTCTAAAGCAGAGCAGAAAAGCTCTGTTTGGAGATACTCTCCAGTTCCATATTTATCATCTGGAAATGGCGTGACAGAAACACACTGATGTGCACTTAAACACACACCCACACACAGAGTGGTCCCAGATACATAAGAGTGTAAAGCAATTAAAGCCTCCTGGAAAGAAATAGTGTTATTTATTACAGCTAATTTCATACCTCCATGTGGACATCAGTAAAGTATCATTAAAACCATCTTTCTTGTGGAGTTAAAAATGTTCATCTGAATATAATCAAAATGGACAGCACGAGCTGTAAAAGGATTACCAGAAGAACATAGGTGGTATAAAGGGGAAATTTGTGAATGACCTTCCAGGGTTTTGGCTTTTTAAAATTGTGAGCTGCTGCTAACTGTGTGAAGTGCTTGTGCCATCCATACAAAGGCCAGTGAAATAATTCTTATTAATGTTACTACAATGAGCACAAAAGAACTCTTACCAAGCAGATGATTTTTAACAGACATCAGTCTATTATGGTATCATGGAGCCTGTTCAGGATTTCAGTGAAATACGTGTTTCTGAAAGGTATGTATTTATAAGAAAAGGAGGACAGAACAATTTGTAAACTCCACCCAAACTCCCATGCCTTCATCCCATTTTAAATGTTGCCATTAACAGCATCTTTATTATCTGTGTCTCCTGTATATACCCATCCCTCACAGTCCTTCTTATAGCCCCAGACTTGGTGTGCGCAGACCCATCCCAGTGCTGGGAGGAGGTGTTTCATGCCATGGCCTCAAGTCCCACCCATCGCTGTAGCCAGAGAGTGAACAGGAACACAGTACAATTTCTTCTGCTGATGCACTTGATTTCTGAAGCATGAAAGTGAAGATGGAACAAATCACACTCATTTAGGATGTTTTCATGCTTAATTTGTAGACATAATTTGTGAAATTAAGTCATAGAAGCAGTAAGTCTTAAGGGTACCTGATGCTGTCAGACTTCCACTGCTGAGTGTAAAATATAAGGTACTGTTTTTCTATGTGCATTTCAAATTAAAACTACTTTCAGCTGAAGAAAACATAATTGAAAGCTTATGAAACTGAAATCTAATGGAATGGTTACAGTTTAGAGACCCATCATAACACACGAATTATAAAACGGCAGAAACTGTACAACTTTCTGTGAAAAAAATACAAAATACTTAGGTCAAATAAACACAAAAATATAAAACTATACAAATCAAGTTATATTTGATAGGAAAAAGTGCTGCACCTTACTGCTCTCTGTAGTAGTTTAAGTGTTAATGTTGCAAGTGACAACACTTAATTTTGTTGATAAACCTTCTAAACAGAGAGGTATATTCATTTCTGATTGAAAAAGACAGATTCCCTGAGTCCGGTTCCTAGCTGGACCAAATAGACTGTATGCAGATGTGTTTCCACAAGGAGTTTCTTTAAAATAGTTTGATAATGAATGAAGCAGTTTCTAGAGAAAGAACAGTAGGAAAAGTTCCATGTTAGAAATATACCATTTGTTCTGAGCTTCTTTTCTTTTATGTTCTTCAAGTGCTTCATCATGGATTTTACTAGGAGTATTCCAAGAATCTTCTTTAGGTCAGTACTTCTGACAGGTTTTTCTCCTTTTCCTGTCAAGATCTCTGGTTGCTCAATGACTAATGTTTCTGAAGCACTTCTTAAAATTTTTACTCTCTTCCAGTATAGTTCACTGGGCCAGAAGCAGCATTTCTAAGTAATTAATCCTCTACTGTGAATGAGAGCAGCTTCCCTGAGATGATCATATGCTGTGATCTAATGCTTAGCTTGTGCTCAGTTCACTTCAGCAACTGACTGATGAGCAAAATTTTTATCTTGGCTCCACCCTCTGTCTTCATGTAAAGCTGATATATGATGCAGTAAAAAAAAAATCAGATGGTAAACAATTAGTAATCAACTAAAAACAAGTAGGTTCAATATTTAAAGGCTTCACCTGATAAGCAATGGCTGGAGCCCAGTCCCCTGGTTCCTAAAACACTTCTTTCTCTTCCATTATTGCTACTACCTCTCTACTTTATTTTTCTACCATGTCTTCTTTTATTTTTCCCCGTGTTGTTCAATCCCCACACAGGCCTTGGCAGCTTGCTTCATTCCTACTCTGGCTGGCTAGCCAATACACTGAACAGCACGGTGTGCATCATTACAGCTGTCCTCTTTCATGTGCTACATACTGTGCATAGCACACCATTAAAGATAAGGTTTATTAAATGTTTAACTGGAAATCAGACATTAAACACTTAATCAAGCTCTGCTGTTCCGAGCCATTTCCAGAATGAGTGCTCTACTTACATGTCTGGCCAAGTGTTGGACCTGAAATCATTCCAGTTGTTAAGCTGAACCACTGCCTTAGGCACTCTGAGCAAGTGAAGGGCAAGCAAAACAGTACCAAAGAGATACACAGACATCTTTACATAGGGGAAAAACCCATGTGCAAGATGTTAATCAAACAGTAGGTAGAAGCTCTGACTCAAAAGACTTTGTCATCTAAGTTATGAGATTTAATATTTTGATAAAGGAAACAAGTGAACCAAAACAAAAGTATGTAGGAATCCAGCTTGTGTGAAAGAATAATTTTTTTTTTTCTGTCCAGTCCCCATCATCCTGGGTACACAGATTAGAAAGAATCGTCCTGATTACAACTCACCACCTGCCATAGTCAGATGGGAGGACTGTGTCGTGGTAAAGGGGGTTAAAGGAATTGTCTATAGGACGTTTTCCAGTTAGGAGAGGTAATAGGAGAGCATAAACATTTTGACAGGTGGGAAACCTCAAAAACAAGACTTAAACTGAGGATAACCTGCAGCTCTGGTAACAGGATAATTTGTATTATAGAGCACTCTGTGTATTTAGAACAACTTCTTTAGATGTTAGTGTTAACTTTTGGGATGTTAGGAATTGACACGAATAGATATTTCAGTAATTGTAAGAAACTATGTTATCTTTCTTCCTGCCTCTTATCAAATACCATCCTGATAATGAATTAATGTAGTTATATATCTTGTCATAATCCCAGAGAAGCCTCAGGTCACACAGGTGAGTTTTTTGAATGCTGCAAGGCAGGGTTAATGGTGCTGTAGTACTTGTACAACACGTGTGGCTAACAGGTAGTTAGAAACTCCCGGTGACTGATTCCCTGTAACATCCTGAAGTAACTGATATGGAACATATCCTCAGTATTAAAAAGTTTTCCCCTTGCTAACTGACATCTCCTTTGCTGCGTTTTAAGCCCATCATGTCTTGACTTAGCAAGTTAATAAGTCAGCAACAGGTCAAGTCAGTAGCAGCCTTTCATGTATCTGAAGACTGATAGCTTATCCCCTCTGTGTCTTCTCTATACTGTGTTAAATACAAGATGTTGCAGATTCTCCCTCTCTTTACACATCCCACTACAGCATATGTCTTTTTTCCTTCTGCAACAACTTGACATTAGTCTACATTCATTTTATGAGCCTCAGATCCTTTTTCTCACAGCTGCTATCTATTCCCTGTCCTGTATTTGCACATTCAATATTACAATTGAATATAGAACTTTAGTACATCTTTAACGAGTCACATTGCACCTTTTCAGACTGTTTCTTGAATTTATCAAGATCTTGACACAAATAAAAGACAGCTAAAGGATGATACAGAGCAGATTCTTTCCTGTCATTACAATCATTGCTTTTTCTATTACAGGCAGAAATCTAAAAAAACAAAAACAAACCAAAACCCAAACAATTTCCAGTGACATTTTCTCCCATAGAAAGAATGCTGAAAACCCACAAAGTGAAGCCAAAATGGGACCTGTGTCTTCACTAGTTTACAAGTTCATATAGAGTCACTTAAAGTAACCATGAGGAAGTCACAAGCCACAATATTTTACTACTACAATTGGTCACTTCAAACATTAAATTCTTTTTTAGTGTCATCTTTTTTTGAGATATAGTGTCAGCTTGAAGAAGCTGTAGGGAAAGTATGGCTTTTTGAACTAAGGATCTAAGAGAAATAGTCTAGCACATAACACATCAAATTAAAGACAACTACTGTTGAAGCAAGAGATACTGCACTCCATCTCATAACACAGAATGGAAAGCAATTAAAAAAGCTAATGCAGGAATCAGCATGGTATGTTTTCCATGTAATATTTAGGGTAATGTGTCGTACTCCCTTTTTACAGTATTGCATCATACACATCAAAATACTGCAAGGATTAAAATATACAACAAATATTAGAATTTCCAAATTCCAACTCCATATGCCATTGGAAAAAAATGGTGTATTTGCATTATCTTGAAATAAATGTGATTAGTAGCAACGATTAGAAAGAAAAGTTAAGACCTTAAATCAGTCTTGCTGAATATCTATAATCCAGTAACATCCAGAAAGTCTATCCAGAATCAAATTATGTGTGTCTGAGAAGTGATATAGGGAACCAGCACTTGTCCAAATGGAGGATATCTCTACCTATTAATTTAATACTTTAATACTGAGCCAGAGTAAGGGTTCTTTGCCTCAGGATGACAAAATTACAGCTCATAATCACCTTCTGCAGCAAAAGATGGAGAGCAGCTTGTAGGCGTGGGAATCAACACAGCTCGTTCTCCATTCTTTCTCAGTCTGTACAAGAAAGAAGAAAGGAGGTTGAGTAACAGCTCCCACAGATGGTGCCCTATCTCTGAACTCAAGCAACTTACAGTAACTTACACAAAAAACAAATTCATAACCCTTGCCTTGCTGTGGAAGCAGGTAAGACATGAACAACCTGGACTGGCATGATTTAATACCTGCCAAGGATCCTACTGCTCAGAAGATCTATTTTGCGGTATTAAGTAGTGCAAAATCTGTGAAGACCAACTGTGGCGCATACATGACATCCATGACAGGATGGATTTATAAAAGACAGCTCTGAGAAGTTGCTAGGGAACAGTGTCTTGTCCTCACAACTGCTGAGTGCTGATCATCTGTTCTCATGCTGCATCCTGTTGTTCTTGCTCAAAATTTCCGCGTATACAGATTTTTAAATAAAAGTAAATCTGAGGTGATCACTAATTTACAAAATGTTTTGTTTGCCAACCTTCTGAAAGTCTGCCTAATCCATCACTCCTACACCAAACACAGCTCTTCATATTTCTGGGAAATCACTGTCTGGTCCTGTATGTTCACTCTTTGTGAAAGACCAAGGAACTTTTACAGCAGAAAGCTCTTCCCTCTGCCTGATTTGATTAAGAGAATACATACAATATTGCATTCATTAAGAGAAAACATACAG
Source organism: Pithys albifrons albifrons (assembly GCF_047495875.1). Taxonomy (NCBI): domain Eukaryota; kingdom Metazoa; phylum Chordata; class Aves; order Passeriformes; family Thamnophilidae; genus Pithys; species Pithys albifrons. The sequence goes on along the minus strand of NC_092462.1, from coordinate 49,443,864 downwards.
TATTGTGTTCAGTGTATACATTCAGGATGATGTCAACTCAAAAAAAAGCTTTATAGCAGCACATACAGGTAAGTGACATTGAAGTTTGTGGACCATCTGAGAAAAGACTCACTGTGGGCTCTCAGAGGACCTGAAACGGCCTAGGAGAACAACAGATGGTAGCACCAACACAAATCCCAACTAAAAGGCCAGTTCCCCATAGCCCATCATAAATAATAGAACACATCTTCTGCAGACATAACATCACTGGGATTTGTATGATTGAATGTGACAGCCAAGGAACTCTGACATTGACAATGGCTGTTAACATGGCTTACCTATTCCCTTGCTTCATACCACTGTGTCATTTTGTCCTTCCTCTTGTTTTTTAAAAGTAGAGTAAGCAATACATTATAGATCATTGTCTTCCCAAGTCAGAAATTCAAGGCTGAGAACTCACTCTCTAAGGAGGTGAGCTGATACAGAAGCTCCCAGGGCCTCGGGTCTGAGGTGAGCACAAGACCTCTGAAGGAACAGCTTAGTTGCCCCATCTGTTCACTGTGATGCTTTATTTCCCAGCAGGGCAGGCAAAAGCCTTGAAATCGTGGCTGCAAGAGCCAGAGAAACAGAAACAGCTTCACTTTACTAACGCAGGGAGCTCTGACAGGCCACATGTCTTTGGTCAGATCCATTATAGTGGGAGTTGTAATTCGGCTTGATACTTCAGGTGATCTCAAACTGCCCAGCGTTAATATCCTGCTTCTGACAGCTTTAGTCAGTTCCAGTCAGATGGAGAGTTATTAGCTTACTAAATTCTGTTCAACCAGGAGCCAGATATTCTCAAAAAACCTTTTGGCAGTAATCATCATATTTTTCTACTGGTTTTCTTATTTTTCAGTGTATTGCCCTAAGCATTCTTTGTACTATCTAAAAGGAATGGCTCCACATTAAAGACTCTAAAGGCAAACAAGAGTTTTTAAGGTTGCCTTATACCCTTTCCAACAAGTACCACAATTCAAATACATCTGAAGCCTCCCTTACATTTGTTATAGGCACTTCACAAGTAGGACAGAAACTTGATTTTTCACCAAGATAGAAACTTCACTGTCATTAGGTGCTGTGATTTCAGGCCAGTCTGTGCAGTACCCCCTTGACAGAAATACTCCTCCCCCCAGGACACACAGTGCACCTCTGAAGCCGAAGCCTCACAACTCTGCCAGGATTATCCTGCTTGAGTTATTAATTACATCCTATTGCTAATGGTGTTTGCTGTTTGGAGACCTAGTTCATTAAAATTTCTTCATAACAGAGGTACATAGTAAATGAAGTAAAAGGCAATGGGACATCTGATCACTACTAAACCACAATACTTTCTGTGATAAGTTTGACTTCTTTCAGGCACAAAGTTGATTCAGAGACTGACTAGCCTCTGCCCTCTCCCCCCCCCACTCCCCCAAATTCCCTTTTTAGTGGAGCTAATTTCAGCAGCCTTTCTAGAACATAATACTTTCAGAAATAATGTCTTTTCCCTGGGATCTTTCCAGTTCTTCGGAGTACACCTGAGTTTTCAGCTTGCCAAATGTACCGTCCTTGGATGTCACATCCTGTATAACCAGTAGCACCCTCAGGACATACTGGAACATGCCTTCACTGCATATACAACACATTCCCCCATTCCAGTGCTCAACACCATGGTCAGCTGTCCACCAAGCAATTGCACGCCAACCACACCTTTTCCTCCTAGAAGAAACACAGTATTTTTTAAAAGCTGATGGTATATTGTTAGAAATTACCTGTCCTCTGTGTGTGCGCATGTGTGTGTGTGTGTGTGTGTGTGTGTATGTGAATCCGTTCGCTCTAAATACAGAGGCTACTGCTGTAGCTGAAGAAAATACTCAATAGATTTCGTGGTTGTTTTTTTTTTAATCTGAAACTTTTTCAGGAGTGACACTGGACACGAAAGAGTTCAAAGAAAACCGAGAATTTTGTTATACCCGTAACAGCTGTAGATTTCCTCTGATTCTCACTGCTGCCATACTGCTCTTTTTTTGTTATTGTATTATGTGGTCTGTCATCAACTGACAGTCTTGCATTGGGTTCAGCTGTGACTTATTTGGAACACTAGTCTTGAAATAACTTGTTTGAAACTCAAGATTTCACTTAACACAGCTGCACACTGTAATATGCAACTCCCCATTTCTCTTTTGTCAACAATTTTATAGATGTTTCAAATTCTAAATCCCTAATTTCCTACTGTTGGCTAAATGTTACACATTGAAGTCTTCTTTAGTGACTACTACTGTCTTCTCAAGACTTTCCTCTTAATAACACAACAAGTGATTAAAGAACACCACTTTGTTGTTTTACCTGATTAACACTAGATTTATTCTTCCTTGTACACATTTCAATGTCAGACTCGTCACTACAGTTCTTCATTACTGCAGGTCTTTGCCCGTTAACCTTGCTAGAAAGCACTGTAAACCCAACACTTCAGAATATAAATTGGCTGCCTTGTATATAAGTCTATTCCACATGAAAATAATTCCACTTGTTTCATTTTTTTTAAACTGGTTTGAAATAAATGTGATGTCTACAATTTTAAATTAAATAGAAAAATCTAATTAAGCTCCCTTTCAGTTTGAAGACTGAGTTTAGTTCATATACTACTGTTTGAAGCTGCTCATCTCTATATTGGATCCACTTCAGAATGGCTTATCTAAAGGTTTCCTAGACATATATGGGGATGCTTGTTTTTAGCAGTCCATGTTACAAGACAGAGAGCCAGCATCATTTTCAACGGATGTCAATACAAGAAACAAAATGACTATGCAAATTACCATCATTCTACTCAAACCACAGAAAATATATATAGAAGTCTAAACAAAAAAAATGTAGCTCTAGGAACTGTTTTAGGTAGTTGAGCTCACCACATGCCCAATGTACCTATTCAATGAATGTCTCTGCCACTGAACTTTTGAGCTAGAATCTTCATAAAGTGCAGCAGTATGAGGCAGGAAACAAGTCACATACCTAGAAATTTCACTGAGAAGTTAAACAAAACACTTGCAAAATGAAGTTTACCAAATTTTCCAGTTCTTTCTAAAGAATGCATGCCTGGAAATTGCCCTCACTTAGATACCTCTTAATACCACGTGTCAGCTTAAAGTTTCCAGAGCATGTCACATTCTTGTTCATTTGCCTGCATTTCTCACTTGCTAGCTTGCTGTGACAGGAAGGGAAAAGCTATATAGGTTGTTACTGTTCATTAGATGTTTCTGCTTTATCCCCTCTCTTTTAAAACTGGTTGTTAGTTCACCCATTAACACTAATTGCAACAGCAGAGGTATCAGATGTGAAAAGCCAATTCTCTGCAATAACAAAGTCCCAAAACATTTAGAGCTTTATAGGGTAATAAGGCAGAAAGCAGCTAATGCAGCATGCAGTGTGCTAGCAGGATGTGTGAGGCACTACAGCTTAGATAAACCTGTTCAAGCCTAATTCACCTTTTGGGTTATCTCAGTAAACAGTTCCATCTACTGCATAAATATGTATTGGTGAAGGATGATTATGAGTCAGAAAGGCCAAATTCTCCTCAGGAGACATTATGGCTGCACAAACATCCAGGATTTAAACCACTTAAAAACTGCAAACTTTTTATAGACTATACATTGATAAAAGTCACAGAATTGTTGAGGTTGGAAGACACCCCTGGAGGTAATCTGGTCCAACCTCTCTGCTCAAGCAGGGCTACTGTGCACATGTTGTGCAAGACCATGCCCACACAGCTTTTAAATATCTCCAAGAATGAAGACTTCATGATCTCTGTTGGTAACCTGTACCAGTGCTGTCAACCCTCATAGTAAAAAACATGTTTCCTGAAGCTCAGGAGAAATTTTCTGTGTTTCAATTGTTCCTGCTCACTGTTCTCCTATCACTGGACACCACTGGAAATAACGTGGCTCTGTCCTCTTTGCACACTCCCTTCAGGCATTTGTAGACATTGATGAGATTGCCCCTGAGCCTTCTCTTCTCCATGGTAAGCAGTCCCTGCTCTCACAGCCTTTTCTCATAGTAGAGGTGCTTTCATCCCTTCAACACCTTTGTGGCCCTTTAACAAAACTCTATCCAGTAGTTCCATATATGTGTTCTTCTGAGGAGCCCAGAACTGGACACAGTACTCCAGGTATGGGATTGCCAGTACAGAGCAGAGGGAAAGGATCACCATCAGTCTGCTGGCAACACTTTGTCTAACATAGCCCAAGATACCATTAGCTGCCTTTGTGGCAAGGGCACATTGGAGCTCATGTTCAAGCTGCTTTTCAAGGTGAGTGTCACCCAGAACGTACCAGTGAATGGAGTTGTTCCTCCACAGAGGCAAGAATTTACACTTCTCCTTGGTAAAGTTTGTAAGGTTTTCCAGCCTGTTAAGGTCCCTCTGGGTGGCAGCATGATTCTGGTGTATCAGTCACTACTCCCAGTTTGGTGTCATCAGAAATCTTGCTGAGGATACACTCAGCCCTGTCATCCACGTCAGACATAAAGACATTGAACAGGACTCGACCCAGCATTGACCCCTGGGGGTACTGCACTAATTACTGGCCTCCAACTAGACTTTGTGCCACTGATCACTACCCTCTGGGCCTGGTTATTCAGCCGGCTTCCAAGTCAGCCCAGTATCTGTTTGTCTGGGTCATATTTGATCACCTTCTCTATGAGGATCTTAAGGTAGAGTGCCAAAAGTCTTACTCAAATCCAGGTAAACGATATCCACTGATCTCTCCTTGTGTTTGTGTTCCATGTTTTCATTCCTTCAACACCAATCTAAGGGCAAAGCCTAGACTATCCCACTCTGCTATAGCATAGCCGAACAGAGCCCACAACAGTAATGTTGTAGTTATCAATCAAGGGGGTCAACCTGACCACAATCTTCCAGCATCCTTGTCTGTATTTTCCCTTTGTTACAGTCCAATATGGTACCTGTACTTTTTTAGGATCCTGGCACCTTGCTCCTGTTGGCTCCACAGAATAAGGAGCATCCAGATTTTTCAAACCTTTTCCAACACCTCTTCCTTCTATAGGGACATTCATCAATTTAAATCAAAGGGTGACACTGTGAGGTATGAAAACCCACTCTTTATATTTGTGTGTATGCCTGTAGGTATATATCTGTGTATATGTATATATTTCCCTCTGTGATTTGTACCAAAAAATTACAAATTTCTTAACTAAATGTTAATTTTCTACTGTAGGCTAGCTGCAGGGAGTGTTTTAAGTAACAAATACTAATTGCATTGAGAGTAGCTGTTATATCGAAACTAATTGAAAGGATGAAAAGGCAGTTTCCCTCCTAAACAGTCCAAAAATCATTTGGGATTGCAAGTCTAAGAAAATTTCAAGCAGAAATGTACTAAAAGCCTGTGGGCCTTCAGAGGAGCCACATGCTTGCAGTTCCCCAGGCAATGACAAATACATTTTGCCTTCGTTCTGAAGCAGAAAAAGTCTTAAAAAAAAAGATACTGACTACAAAGACACCATTTCTAGTACCAGAGCCATAGCTTTCCAAAGGATTATGGTGATATATCATAGTAGGTGGTAGATTAACAGGATGCCTTCAACCCTCTTTCTAGGCTGAGGACACTATGCTGTTTTGTTTCTGGTTTCCAAAGTCTACACATTCCCAATTTAAACAAGTCTTGAAAAATTAGCAGCAAAGGAGACATTATACTGATTTATTTTTTAATTTCTATTCCTTTCTGCTTTTCAAATTACTCCTGCATAGAAAGGTAAAAGCACCCTCAAGAGATGTGTCTTTTCAATGTCTGAAGACACCAGCCATAGATGACTTATGAAGGTCATTCAAAAAATACACCTAGTGATTTTCTGAAACTGTTTTTGGTAGAGGTGATGGATTAATCAGCCCTGTGCTCTTCAACATCTTCATAAATGACTTGGATGCAGGACTGGAAGGGATACTAAGCAAGTTTGCAGATGATTAAGGAGGAGTTGTTGGCTCCCTCTAATGCAGGGAGGCCTTGCAGAGAGACCTCGTCAAATTAGAGGGCTGGGCAATCACCAACCATATGAAGTTCAAAAAGGGAAAGTGCACCTGGGATGGGGCAACCCTGGATGTACAGACAGACTGGGAAATGAGATGCAGAACAGGGACCTGGGGGTCCTGGTCAGTGGCAAGCTCAGTATGAGTCAGCAGTGCCCTGGCAGCCAGGAGAGTGTGCAGGGCCAGGAGTTGGACTTGATGATCCTTGTGGGTCTCTTCCAGCTCAGCATGTGCTGTGATTACATTGTAAAAATAGGTAAGATAGTAAACACTGGCTAAATAGCACATATAAATTAGAACAGTAAAGCAGGGCATGGTTTATATAGCTGCCAATTAAATACATTTTTAAGATTCTGACAGCATTTTAGAACTGGAATTATTTTCATTTCTCCTTGTTTCCAAACTGTTCCTAGTTTCAGTCTTGAAATAAGTGGCCTGATTATTTTAAAGTGCTAGAACCTATAGATCTGCTCTTTGGGACTGTTTCAGCACCTGGCACACATCACGGGTTTGTGCCTGGCTTTTAAAGTCCTGGGTGAAATTGTAAAATGTAATTGTAGATCTGGTGATGGTCCAGGGAGTTAAGGTAAAAGTAGTTGACACCATGATAAAAGTCTGTATGAAGCTTCATAGTATGGCAAAGACACTTAGAGAAAACAAATCTCTATCAAGATATTTTTCAGGGATTATTTTTCAACTTTTCCCTTTCCAAACCACAGAAGCCTTGGAGAGTTTATCCAAAAAGAAACTCTTGGCATCACATGTCAAATTCGAGAAGTGATTGCCCAGGGAGTTTTACTCAGAAAACTGTCCTTTGGAGAGAGAAATAATATCCTTAGTATAACTGGGCTGGCAATATAAAATAAAAATGTCCCTCTCATTTATGTGCTAATCAAAGGATTAACAACAGACAAATTAGACAGACAAATTTATAGCATTCATTCACGTGTGCCAATTTAATCTTTTTTTATGATTTTTCCATTTACATGGTACAAAAATTATGAGCCCATTCTGAAGATGTTTATCACAGGGTTTTGACTTAAATCTCTGTAGGTAGCTCTTAGAATACAGCAGAGTTCAATTACAGACCAGTTGTTTTAACATCTGCCACCACTCAGCAGGACAGGGACATTTTACATCAGGCTGTTGTAAAAGTCTCACAATGCCATGTAGTTCTTTAGACTTAGGGATCTGGTTCTATATATGGCCTTTCTAAACTCCTTCTTTGTTGTGTGCTTGTTCATTCAAGTTGAAGCTGATACTTTCAGGGAAACTCATGAGAGTTTGGTCAGCACAAGAAGCATAAACCCAAGACTTAATTAAGAGAAACCCCCTAAATGAGTTAACACTCATTGAAACTTCATTAATGAAGTACCTGGTGTGTCTAATTTTCCTTCAAGTAGACACATGTTCATGAAGAATAATTTGCTATGAGATTAAGTGAAACATATCTTAACACAGGGTTTGGATGCACTTACCTCTTAGTTTCTCACAAAGGACCAGATAGTGCCTGTCACTGCTAAAGGCGTATCGAAGGGAAGAAGGCACAAAACATCTTTCCAGTACTTACCCAGATGATAAGCTTCTTGCATACCAGTCCTTGGACCAGGACCTACATGTAGTGCTGGTTTCCTGAATCGTATGCAGAATCACAGAATATTCTGAGTTGGAAAGGACCCACAAGGATCATCAAGTCCACCTCTTAGCCCTGCACAGGACCACCCCAAAGAGTCACACCATGTGCCCAAAAGTATTATCCAAATGCTTCTTGAACTCTCTCAGGCTTGGTGCTGTGACCACTTCACCTGTCAAGGGCCAAATCGCCCTCCGGGTGAAGAACCTTTTTCTAATATTCAACTTAAACCTCCCCTGAAACAACTTCATCCCATTCCCTCAAGTCTGCTCACTGGTCACCACAGAGAAGACACCAGTGCCTACCCCTCTTCCCCTCACGAGGAAGTTGTAACTGCAATGAGGTCTCCCCTCAGTCTCCTCTTCTTCAGGCTGAACAGGCCAAGTGACCTCAGCAGCTCCTTATACAGCATCCCTTCAAGGCCTTTCACCATCTTCATTGCCCTCCTTTGGACACTCTCTAATGGCTTAATATCTTATATTGCAGTGCCCCAAACTGCACACAATATTCAAGGTGAGGCCGCCCTAGTGCAGAGCAGAGCAGGACAATCCCCTCCCTCGACCAGCTGGCGATGCTGTGCCTGATGTCTCCCAGGGTCCTGCACTTTGGCCACAACAACCCCATGCAGCACTACAGGCTGGGCACAGAGTGGCTGGAGAGCAGCCAGGCAGAAAGGGACCTTGGGTACTAATTGACTGGAAGCTCAACATGAGCCAACAGTGTGCCCAGGTAGCCAAGAAGGCCAATGGGATCCTGTCCTGTATCAAAAATAGCGTGGCCAGCAGGACCAGGGCAGTGATCCTTCCCCTGTACTCTGCATTGATGAGGCCACACCTTGAATACTGTGTTCAGTTCTGGGCCCCTCAGTTCAGAAAGGATATTGAGGTGCTGGAGCAAGTCCAGAGAAGAGCAACAAGGCTGGTGAAGGGACTGGAGCACAAGCCCTATGGGGAGAGGCTGAGGGAGCTGGGGTTGTTTAGCCTGGAGAAGACGAGGCTTAGAGGTGACCTCATCACTGTCTAGAACTACCTGAAGGGAAGTTCTAGCCAGGTGGGGCCTGGTCTCTTTTCCCAGGCACTCAGCAATAGGACAAGGGGGCATGGGCTTAAGCTCTGCCAGGGGAAATTTAAGTTGGATATCAGAAAAAAATTCTTTCCAGAGAGAGTAATCAGGCATTGGAATGGGCTACCCAGAGAGGTGGTGGATTCACCATCCCTAGAGATTTTTAAACGCAGATTGTACGTCGCACTGAGTGCCATGATCTAGTAAATGGACTAGAGTTGGACTAAGGGTTGGACTCGATGATCTCGGAGGTCTTTTCCAACTCCATCAATTCTATGATTCTATGACTCTCCTGGCTGCCAGGGCACTGCTGACTCATATTCAACTTGCCACTGACCAGGACCCTCAGGTCCCTTTCCACAGCACTGCTTTCCAACATCTCATTCCCCAGTCTGTACATATACCCAACACTGCCCCATCTCAGGTGCAGAATGTGGCACTTTCCCTTTTTGAACTTTGTATGGTTGGTGATTACCCAGTCCTCTAATTTGTCCAGGTCTCTCTGCAGGGCCTCCCTGCCTTCGAGGCAGTCAACAGCTCCTCCCAGTTTTGTGTCATCTGCAGACTTGCTTTGTATCCCTTCCAGTCCTGCATCCAAATAATTTATGAAGATGTTGAAGAGAGCACAGGGTCTTAGATGGAGCCCTGTGGAACCCCACTAGTGACAGGTCACCACTCTGATGTCACTCCATTCACTATTGCCCTCTGTGCTCGACCCATGAGCCAACTGCTCCCCCACCCCATGATGTGTTTATCCAGCTGTGTGCTGGACAGTTTGTCCAGATGTGCTGGTGTATCCACTGTCAACAGCAGCGCTGCACAGACCTACCCAAGGGTCATGGATACCCTGTTGCTCACCCTGCTTTCCAGGCCACAAATGGACTTTGTCTCCAGCTCATGCTGGAAGAAGGTTGTAGTGACCTGTTATTTCTCCTGTTCACCTGGTCTTCCTCCTAAAGAAAACTTACGGATGTGGGAAAGCCACTGGCTGTTTGAATACATCATCTGTCTGGGATGATTAATAGACCAGGTCTAATGAGGGTACAGCAGAGAACATCTGCTCAACATAAATTGAACTAGTGACAATATGGCATAAGAAAGCAAAATTTCAGGCCTCTGCCTATTAGAGCTCTAGAGATTAGTATTCCTTCAGTTTCACCTGGAAGTTAACCGTGGGCCAGTGTACAAGTTTTAGGCTCCATTATAAGTGCACATAATAATGTTTCCCGTTATTTCCCATTATTATGGGATGCTGAAATTAAATTAGAAGGACGTAAGAAACAGGAGGAAGGGCTGGTTGTTTTGGCATGCTTCACATAAATTTGACTTAAGGCAAAACTGACAGAAATATAAATATTTTCTGTATTCATATTCAAGAGAAATTACAGTTATCCCCTAAATGTAACATTGCTAAAATGTATTTAATATAGTGAAAAAGGTGAGTTAGGAACATACAATAGAAACCTCATTCTCTGGAATTGTATAGGCTGTTGTATATTCATATGCAAGTGGAACATAACTGCTACAGGCACTCTCCCTGCAATGTCTTCCAAGTTCTGTAAAAAGTATGAGGCTCTTACAAGAAAGCTAAACTTTATAACATCTAGCAGATTGTGGGCTTTAGACTTTTCTTACAGAGAGAAAAAAATATACCAGACATGGTAGCTAGAATGAGCTGAAAAGTATAATATCATAATGTTAGGAAACTGAGAAAAAATACATTGAAGTAATCCTCATGCTTTAAAGGTCCAGCCTTGTGTCACTGAGGGGGAAGTGAAATCCTTTGGCAAGGTGACTGTGAGTTTTCAAGAGCAGTGACGCTTTCATCAGGAAAGGATTAACTGAGTAGCAAAAACCTTGCCCTTCTCCTCTGCGGAAAGGGATCATGCTCCTTATGGACTCATTTCAAATTCTATTACCCGTGACCCATCACTTCTCTGTAGGGTTACTTCTTCCTTCTTCCTAAAGCATCTTTATCAAGTCTGCCACAAAACAAATTACATAAATGAACTTCACACAGCCTGGACTTTCATAGTGATAATTTTTTGTAGTCAGTAGACAGTCATTCCTATGGTAAAGAAATGTATTTATATTCACAACCTAGAAGGCTAAGAATGGAAGACAGACTATCCTGTAAGAGAAGAATTTGGAAACAAAAGAAAAGGAATTCGGAAGAAATAAAATTTTTAGGATCTGAGAGGAAAAAAAAATCTTTATCTTGGTAGTAATCCTGCTATTAATCATTGCAGGAATATCTCTGGCAAGTACATTTTTACTAATGTATTGAGAAAACATTGAGAATTTTCTTTTGCTTCATATGTGATGCACTTGTGTAAAGGGACATTTTTAATATTTGAGGCATGTTTTAGGATAAAATACTAAACCATAGTGGAACTCATAAGGTGAGCTGTTGCAGGGGGTGAATTACCATTTTACTCCAAAACAATGCCCCTCTAAATACTGTCTTTGTAAACATATTCTCCTGAACAAAAGTAACTTGAAATTTTCCTTTGTAAGACAGTGGGCATAACCTTCTAGTATGTTCAGAACTAGTCAGTTCTCAAGCAAACTTCGTTACATAAAAGTCATCAGTCTTATGAAGAAATGAAAACCAGTTATGTAGTAAACAATAAGCAAATAACAAAAACTCAAACAATTCAAGAAATTCAGGCCAATTGTTTAAAAATTCAGGTTGTTGGAATTGTCAAAGCACTATACACAGACTTTTTAATTTACCAGAAGTACAACAAAACAGACATCAAAAGCATTATCTCTGAATTTAATATGATTCTCCTATTTTATTTAAAGGTCCTTGTCAGATATAAATCTGTGCTTGTTAACATGTAAATTCTTGTGAACAAAACACTCAGCAAATTCTGCTTCTCTCGCTTTGCAATATTACAGATTTTCTTGATGGAATCATTATTCAGTAATACTTAGTATCTAGTGAACCTGAACTGCTCATACTGTTGAGGGTATTTGAACTTGAACTCTGCTTCAGTTGCAAAGTAGGAGTTTGAAAGTTCAAAGTGTATGAACAGGAATAGTAAATAAGTGCTAAATTTACTTAATTTCCTAGAGAAATAGAAGCACATTAAGAAAACTCACAACAATGGTCAAGCTGCTGGTGTGCATAATCACAGAGTTTAGTGTTGTATTCACCATTAATGTTCAAAAAAAGTCTACCTGTTTGTGTCTCTCAAGCATTTTCACAATTACCTCATCATTCATTGTAGGACAGAAAATTACATGTGGCCACACACAGTGGAAAGTGGCAGGTAAAGGAAGGATTGTAGGTTTCTTTAATTAAAATATTGATTCCGACTGGTGTCAAAAGCCAAATTTAGATTTCAGCATCTTTGAAATGGGAAAGTTATCTTTAGTAGATCAGGGAGGTTGCCTACAGCTGATACTACAAGGCATTTTAAATTAAGGCACTTGTCAAAAATGAGCATTGATTTCCAAAGGCAGTCACCACTGGCCCCTTCCAGTTTTTCTGTGGGAAGTTGATCTGCTGCTCTTCATTGCTTACTGAGATCTCTGAATCGCATGTTAGTTTCTTATAATACAATTTTCTATTTTTGCTGATGGCTATATTACTTACATCTTCCCACTCTATTTTAGATGTTTACAAGCCTTCATAGAGTGCATAAGATAGAGCTCTTCAGCCCTGTTCCGCTGGGCATGGATGTTACTTGGCCACCAGAAATACTAACGTCTTTCAAGAAGGGGACCTGGTCCAACAGCCTAAAATTCAGTTAAGAAAACAAGGAATGACTTGCTCACTAGCTTGGGATTGAGTAGCAGCAGATAAAAGATTTGTTCTAAGTCAAAGATGAATATTCCTTCTGAGAGGAGAGTGTAATAAAAAAGTTATAGAAAGTACCTGAGAAAAACTAGTGTCAGAATTCAGATGATCAAATTATGTTTGTGTGAACATCCCTAAAGTACATATAAGAGCTTGTGAAGTTCTAACAGAGCAATTCAGTATTTTAAAGTAACAATGTGTAAAAATCAAGAGGCTCAGAAAATATTCTTGTATGACACTGACACCTTCCTAAATTTACAGTAAAACTGCTGATTTTCTCCTTTGATTTCTTCTCCCAGATTTTCCCAGGACTGAAATAAGATCTTCCCTTTTTCTGCAGTACCATCTTCCTCTTTCCCAGCATCTCCCCTGGCAATTTGACTTTCTGTTTGCCCACATAAAAGTGTTGTATTGCCTTAACCACCACACCCTTCCATAGCCTTTCTTTGCTACCTAATTGTAGAAGCTCTGTAAGCTTGTGGAAAAGCCAGGCTATCTGTTGACCTAATCAAAGCAGTGTTTGTAGACAAATGCGAGAGGCAGGATGCACTGTGTTCGAATTTCTACAGGTTCCAGTTTAATTTGATTCCTCAGTGGCTTTTCAGAATACATTCCAGAGATGAATAGAGCCAGGAGCATCCTGGCTTGAATAGGAACTATCTTATTAGTCATAGCCACACAAAACATCCACGTCAAAGAAAAAATTGATATTAAATAATATTTGCAAAAAGATGAGGAAGTAATGGAAACACTGTCTTAGTCCCTATGTCTTCTATTATGCTCCTTTATCATAATAGCAATGTATTCCATTAGGGAAGAGTGTCTTTTTTATTAAGGAAATATGATATACCCTAAAGAAAAGAAATGGAAATTAACTACTATTCTAAAATCAAATGTCAGATCTTCTCCTATCTAAGCTTGCAGATGATTATGAAAAGCTCAGCTGGAAGCAAGTTCTTATGCCAAGATATACACTGAAGCATTCCTATACTTGAGCTATACTCATTCCTTTATACAATGTGCATCGGCCAGAAGGAAATATTATTTGCTGTTTACCAGCTAAAGAAAATGCTGAATACATTCACAAATTAACTCTGCATCTCTATAAGCAAGCAAAGACAAAATTTGATTCCCAACATTTCTTTGCTAGAAGGTCAAAAAGGTTGCTTTTCTTTCCTTTCCTCTTCTCCCCTCAGTTTTCTTCATACTTGAGAATATGACAAGAATCTTAAACAAAATAAAACGTGTCTGACTTCTAATAGCTGTTACTCAAAGTTACTCAAAGCTTTCACTATTACTTTCTTCCTTACTAATAAGAATTAAATCACAGTAAAATGTTCTAGATTGGTTCATCGTGAGCTCTATTTCTGTCATTCTTCTGCTGAGATAATGATAGCATTTTATGGTTAAAAAAATTAATCCTCAGTATTATTTCCTGACACACATTAAGTTAAAAAGAAAAATATCACACATGTACACACATGCTATTACTAAAATAGTACAGAGTAAAATAATGCAGGAGATTACCTTGGAAGAAACACCTTATGTGCATGGAAGTAATATTCTAGATTACCTCTACATGAATGGAAGACAGATACTCCCCACCAGTTCAGGGTCTAAAATCACCAGCCCAACATATGGCTGTGAGAACTTTCCCTTCACCTGTAAGTGAAGAAGATGTAGCAAATTACAAAAGCCCTTTGATCTACTTGATTTTTCTGGTCTTCACGTTTAAAGCTGAGCATTTCAGCCAAAATTTAAACTAGTGCTCAGTGGACCAAATGATACTGTGGAGATAATTACAATGCAGTTGAAACTTTGAACCATAGGTTGTTTTATGTTGTGACATATAATTCTCCTTTAACATGCTTTTAAATTATGGGAAATTTCCTGTTCAAACAAGAATGTTAACACATCATGCAGGAATGTATAAGAAGAATTTAAGTCAGTATCATCATTAACAATCACAATCAGCTCTAATGAAATGTTTGGTTCCGTGCACGAGTTCTTTCGTATTTAATTACACATCTTAGGAATTGCATGAGAGACAAGGGGCACAAGTAGGAATGTGAGAGATTCTGACAGAACATAAGGATGCAAATTTTCCCTGTGAGGCTGATGAAACACCAGAACAAGTTGTCCAGGCAAGTGCATGAGGCCCCAAGAAGCCTAATCTCATTGGACATTCTGTGAGCTGGAGGAGGTTTACTGAAGCATTCCTCCAACCTGCATGATTCAGTAATTCATATAATAACTTGTAGGTGTAGCTTAGAAAGAGGCTGGACACCCACACACTTTGAATCATGTAAGTGAAATTTTGGGGACAGTTCTCAGAACAGAAATATTTTTTTAAATTATTCATTAATCTCACATTTTATGAAGTCTTTCAACCTCTCTAGTATAAAAAAATTCTGTGTCAACAGCCTGCTATATTGATTTTTAAGATTATATTTGTATAGTATAGTCATCTATACTTAATTATGTATAATAAAATAATTTAAAAAAAGCAAAACAAAACAAATGTGGGTTGTCATTTGATTAAAAATGTTCTAGAGGGACTTTTCAGCAAGGAAATTTAAGTGTTTACTTTTGGGTGATTGAAAATTCTTCTCATTTTTCCATTTGTTGCTGACCTAAAAAAAATCCTAAAAGCCCCCTAAACAACAAGCCCTAAACACCTCATCCTTCCTTCTGATGCTGCTATTCCCTGATGCACAAGTACGCAATCCTGCCTCTCTCCTTTTCTAGGCTTTCCCAGCACATTCCTGATTAAATTCTCTCTGTTGTATTTTTATTTTTCCAGTTCCTTAGAAGTGAAAACTTCGTGGAGGGAAATGCAGTTCCCTGACTTCACTTAAAATATCATTCAGAGAAGTGATTTCCCAAACTGTTTTCTGATCCCTCCTGATGACTTTTCTGCTCTCTGAGGAGCAAGTATTTCCCAATCCCTCACTGACTACATTTTCCTGCCCCAGTTCTTCATGCATCCTTCACCTCTTCCCATTCACTCTCCTACCTTTATTCGGTTTTTCAGCCATCACCTTCCCCAGAAGACCTTAATAAAGATGTAAATGATAATTCCAATCAAACAACTACAGCAACCCTACTGTTCACCTCTGGCCAACAAGACACTTTCCCAAACCCAGATCTTTGCCAGGCAGCCTAAACTGAAGTTGTAGTCTCCTAAGTTGCCATCTCTTGCCTGCACAAGCAGCCAGGTAGCACACAGCATCCAAGCCTCACAAGAGCTTGTGGGCATCCTTAGAGTTACCAGGATAATGTTGAAGCTGGGGAAGAGATGAGCTGTTCTCCTACGCACGGCACACAACTGAAGTAACACCTACTTCAGGACAGGCAGATCGAGCATTACCAGCTACCATTTCAATGCTGACAGCAAAACAGGATTATTTGTCAGAAATGAATTTTTGACAATAGGTTCTCATCGGCATGTAAAGCAAATGTGTTGCATTGGAAGTCAGGGAAGGTAGCCCCTGCTAGTCTGTAAAAGTGCTGCACTATGCACATCTGTGGCTTTTAAGCCACAGCTGATGCTCTGCATTTCCCACACATTTCAGAAGTTTTTCAGCCACGTCTTAGCTGGCAATAGCTCAGGCCCACAGTGTGTCACAGATGTGTACTCTGACTACGTGCTTAATGCCCAGTCTGGCTTTTACAGCACACCTCTACCCAGCAGAACACACAGCTCATATACGAGGGAATCAGAATCCCTGTAGAGTAGCATGCAGATTTCCCAGATTCCAGTTAACTAAGCCTGCTGCTGTCACACAAGGCTGGACCTGGAATTCAGGACAGCACTCCATTCACTTGCCCATTGCCACAGCCCTTCTCTGTGACTACCCTTGTCTAAATTAATCCCCTCTGTAATTAGCTGGTCCTTCTGCGAAGGACCAGGACAATGCTCACCATTCCCAGCCCCTTGTGCTCATGGACAGCAAGGTTAACTTGTTTCTAACTTACCTGGCATGCATCATTTAGTAGATATAACAATGCTGTTTCTTCTATCCATTTGCATAAGGGTGACACATCAGATAGATACTCAGCTCTTTTGTCTTTTTTTCACCCCATTCCCCAACAAGATCTCATCTTATAAAATAAATCCTCATAATTATTCTCCTAGTCAATGACTTTTCAGTATTGAATATAATCCCAGTTCTACTACCCTAGCATTCAAGATGGTCATTGTGATATTCTGATACTCTCTGATGTTAACAATGGATCCTTACTTCAGGATCAGCTGCAAATTTCATTGACACAGTTTGAATATTTTTGTGGCAGAAAAAGTATAAAACAATATAAAAATTAGTCCCAAATCTCATCCTGTGAGGATTTCCACCTGTAATCTCTGTTGGCATGTTTCTTCTATGTTCATTTCACACTACTGGCACATCCTCTTTTATCCTATATCTTAACCATTCTAATGTATGTGCTGGTTTTGTCTGGGGTAGTTAATTCTCTTCACAGTAGCTGCTGTGGGGCTGTGTTTTAAATTGAGCTGGAAACAATGCTGATATCATAGCTATTGCTTAGCTATTGCTGAGCAGTGCTTACAAAGAGGCAAGGCCTTCTCTGCTCCTCACCTCGTCCCACCAGTGAACCTGGGGGTGCACAGGGAGTTGGGTGGGGGCTTAGACAGGACAGCTGACCCAACTGACTCAAGGGATATTCCGGCCTGTATGGCATCATGCTCAGCAAAATCTACGGCAAAAGTTGGCCAGGGTGCTGCTGCTGGAGCTCTGGATGAGCTTTGGTTAGTCAGTTAGTGGTGAGCAATTGCTTCCATTTTCATTGTCTTTCTGGATTTTATCTCTCTCTCTTCATGATTTTCATTTTCACGTCAATTTATTAGTAATATTATTAATTTATTATTAAACTTTTCTTATCTCAATGCATGAGTTTTCTCACTTGTACCCCTCCAATTCTCTTGCCCCCATTCTGCTGGGTTGGGGATTGTGGGGAAAGGGAGCAAGTGGCTGTATGGCACTTAGTTGCCAGCTGGTGTTAAACCATGATACTGTTTTGTTCTAATTCCCATCTTCTTCAATTTAAATCCTGCAATCAAAGATGTTTTACTGAACATGAGATAGTTGAGGTCCACTACCTTTCTTTTATCTAAGGAACCAGTCAGAGAATAGACAAGAAGTAACATGAGTCTACAATTGCTAAGCATATGTTACATTTTATTTCATCACCAGCTGTTTCTAATTTTGTTCCTTATGGTCTTAAAAAAACTACCAAACAAAAAAGAAACCAAATTAACATAATTCTCAAGGTTTCTCCTAGCAAAAGTAAACAAAAAAACTCCAGGGCAAAAGGAGTTATTAATTAGTCATCTCAGACCTCAGATACAAATGAAGCTTAGTCTGAAACAATGCTCCCTTTCAAACATCCTCAGTCTAAAAGTCAAGTGAGAGCAGCAGCAGCTGCCACCTCCTAATTCATATACCAAATAAAACAAACAAAAAAATCTCATGGTAAATATGTACTAGCTGCTTGAGATACAGTTGACTTAGTTATAAAGTTCAAAGACTTGCTGTCTGGAGAATATTCCACATTTAGTATTATATTTAATAGATTCGGGCCTAAAAAACCCACAGGTATGATGAGTCACTAAATATAAAATATTACTTGCAGCAAAACATTATGTAAGATTTCAATTTCCTCAAATACTTAAAAAATAATATCATAAAGTTAAAAAAATCATATATGAAATGGAAAAATATTGTGTGCTATTTAAAACTGTATTGTAGGAAAATATTATGAATGGGATTTCCTTAAAGATTTGATTAAAAGTTCTAATCAATTCTGCACTTCATTATGAAAAATTATCTAGAGAATGAATCATAGAATGGCTTGGGTTGAAAGGGACTTGAGGTGCGAAGGGATACCTTTCAGAGCCCACAACACTTCCAGGGACTGTGCATCCATAGCTTCTCTGGGCAACGTGTTCCAGTGCCTCACCACCTTCACAGTAAAGAATTTTTTTCCTAATATCTAATCTAAACCTACTTTCTTTTTATTTGAACCCATTTCCCCTTGTCTTACCACTACATGTCCTTGTAAAAAGTCTCTCTATCTTTCTTGTAGGCTTTCTTCAGGTACTGAATGCTGCAATTAGGTCAACTCAAAGCCTTCTCTTCTCCAGAATGAACAAATATACTATAAGATAATAGGAAATATTTTAGGAAAATGAGCCCTTCGAGATTAACAAATAGTGTATGAGGGTTAAGGAAACCCTGTGCAAGAAATGGTCAAGGAGGTAAATGGTTTGGAAACTTCTCTTTGCTCAAGAAACCTGTTGTTGCTAACAGAAACATATGTTGAGAGAATGTATGAGAAAAATCAGTCTTTGTCTTTCCCTCAGAGCTGTTTCTTGGCTAAGCTAGATAAGAAAAAAAACTTTTATCTGAGAAGACAGTACAGCACATGTCTAAAGCCCTTTATGTATAGCCAAGAAGACCTGTGCTTGTGTGTGGTTTTTTGCCACACAGTTGTGAGTTCTGGCAGCTGTGTAGTGTTCCCAAAATAAAATTCCTTTCTTGCTTGAAGGTCCATGGCTTAGCTCTCTGATTACCTGCGTGAACATTGAAGCTTGCAAGTGCCATTCTGAGAATGCAACAACAAACCCCACATTGTCATGTTTTCTGATACAAAGTCTCTTGATCTCTACTAATTACTGGAGTCATGTTTGAAATTCACTTCTCAGGGAACTGTACACCTTTTTTTTTCACATTCATAAAGCATAAAGACAACCCTGTATAATCCTGCATTGACCTGAAGTATAGAATGGTCTGGATTAGACAGTCCCTATCTGGATTCATTCCTATGCCTGAGCCTCAGCTTTTCCCAGCATAAAAGCATCATTTGTCAAGATTTTCCCATTAGACTGGGCCCCGAGCAGAGCCCCCAATAGTGCACTAACAGTGCTCAGGCACTGGTATGATGCAACAGCTGGGCATCTCAACAAATCTCCCTGGGCAAATCCAGTCTTGTATTGTTAATTTGACTTGTGGTTGGGTACCTGTCTGCTAGAGAAAGCTGTGGTGATCAGTGATTTTCTGCCATCTGTAAATATATGCATGGAAATTCATTACAAATTGGGGTGAGAGGCCTCAACGCAGGAAATGCCAACCATCTGGCCCATAAAGTCATCTGCTGCAGGTTTGTGAAACTCTGGTGCTTCATAATGTTCGTAACTCTCATAATGCCTGAAAATGTCCAACAGTGATTTTGTGGCAGTATTTGCAGCTGTGAAGGAACCAAGTTTCACCCTTTTTTGGCTGACTGTTGATGCAGACTGCTAACCAGGCAGTGATTAAATCTTAGATTTCTGACTTTAAAAATGCAGGAGTGCTTTGAGCTGTGTTTAAACCAGTATGTATTCTTTCACTTCTTATGTAAGCAATTCCACTTATAATAGCAGACCACTGTCTTGCAAGCGAAGTGTTGAAATGGAATTATCTTAAACTGTCAGTGTCTGTTTTAACACTTACAGATATGATCCCAAATGTCCGGGAGTGCCTCAAATATATATTTGCTACAAGTGTTAAGACTTAAATATTGCACTGGTTGGTAGAACTGGATGCTGTAACCATAGTAATTACCTTTCAGTTGCTAGACTTTGACTCACCATGAAATGGAAAAGGAAAAGGTTTTAGAAGAGATTTAAACAGTTCATCCAATATTGAAGTGACACCTACTGCTAAATCTACATCGATGCTAGAGAAAATAGGTCTCTTTAGGACAAACAATCTTTGCATACAGAATTTGAAGAAGGAATATGATTAAAAACTGACTAAAATCAGGATTGAAGAACAAGAATTGTTCCTATAAGTACAAAAAGGGAGAAGTAAAAGCACATTTCTCACACAGAACACTTATCTTCCACCAAACAGATATTCCCATCAGAGAAAAGCTTTTCCCAAACATTAGGATGGGGATAGAGGAGAGGATATATGATAAAAATTAAGTGCTGGGCATGGACTAAGCTGTCTTAGTTGCTTCTCCGGAGCTGAGACATAAGAGTATTATCCATGTCATAAAACTGCGGCAGTTACCATTAAAGCGGACCGTGTACCATGCCTACTAAGCCTGCTGAATTTCATTTTGCTACAGCCAAAATCAAGCTATTCTCCCATCCTGTCCCCTACACATTCCCTATAGAAGTACATGTAACTATGAGCTCTAACTCCTCTGCAGCTATTTCACTACTCAGTACACAGATATTTATTTGCCTGTTTTATCACATCTGTAGTGCAGAAGAGTCAAGTGTTAACATTCATCTGGCTATCTTAGAACTAGAGGGCTGTAATGCTGCCCAAGACTTGGTGTTCACTTATCTGTCTCCAGTGACAGCCAGTGTCCAATACTACATAAAAAGATACAAAAATCCTCCATCACACAGAAGTGGAACAATCTCCCCCCAACATAATTTTCATCCTGACTCACAAAAGGGAAGTTATTTTAGCCTGAACCATGCTAATTTTTATTCCTCCCAAGATTTATTTACAATGCATTTTTATAAGCCTGTTTTAACAAGTGCAAATTAGGTGTCAGATTTACTTCTATCACTAAAAATAGCAAACTGAAAAGCATACCCAAAGAGTAACCTATTTCACTCATCTTAAATTATGAGAAATTATGGGAAATCTCCCCATGAGAATGCCTGTGAGTAGTGAAGTGAGATCTGCTTCTGGTCTTGTGCTCTGGGGTTCAGAGTGGGTGGAAAAGGAGAAAGGACTGTTTGCTTCTGATGATCTGCTAACACAGATTTTTAGAGCAAGATGTTCAAGTCCCAGAGCCACAATCTGATTTTCTATCCTGTTCTGAAGAAAATGGACTATTGCATCTGGAAAGTTTGCTGTGGAGTTTGTTAGAAACCCAGCCTAATGAAAGGAATGAAATACTAGGGTGGAACTTAGCAAATTAATGCAGAGCTCTCCTTTGTTTTTTCCTATACTCCATTCTCCACTCCTTTCATTAGCTCTATGGTTATTGCCTGTGAAGAGTCAATCTCCAGGGAAGAGATGTTTGTACTATCCTGAGATAGGTTGAGATGTTGTAATCAGCTGAAAGCAAGCAGGCAGATAAATTATTTGGTAGTTAAGTGAATTTATTACTATAACCTAACAGATCTAAAACCCATTCCTGCTATAAATAAGTGAAAAACTACACATCCACTCAGATATAACGTGCATCTGGAAAGTCATGTAACTTTAGCATGTTTAAGCATTCGGTGTCTACTGATGCAAACCCACTAATTCTGTACCTGTTTAATCAAGCTTTATATGATTGGGTAAGGCAAAGAACCGGCAATTTTTTGAATTGGTTCATTCTACTAAACCCATACTTGACTACACCTACATAAAAAACAGCACACCAAAATAATAATGACAAAGTTCATCTCTAAGCTGCATCAATTCCCTCGACTTCCTAACTAGTTATTCAAATGTGTGCTGTCCCACAGGAAGGGATAAAAGTAGTGGTTGTTTTGGCCTTCAGTGGGGTGAAAGCCTCCTGAAGCTTCAGACTCAGAGAGAGGTTTTATTGCTGTAAGCATTAAAGAAAATTGATTTTGAGGTTTGCTTTACTTATTAAGTCATTTTCATGAAGATACTTTGCCAGATTTTCAGTATATTGGCACCAATCCCAACTTTCTGCACTAAGCTACTCAGTTCTTCAAATAATTATTAATCCCATGTTCTCCCTAGTTACATATTCTGTGAGAAAGAGAGCCTGCCCCTCCATATCCTAATCAGTACTCAGGAGTACTATTCAGATGCTTTCAAACTGACCGATGAGTTATTTTGTCTTGCTTGGATTTTTTTTCCTCTCCTAAAATACCTGCACATACTATACAATATTTTGAAATGTGGATTCCCATAAGACTGGCAACAGAACTGGATTTGTAGAATTTTAATCAGATTAATGATATTAAATTGGCCAACTCCATTAATTATCCAATTGATTATGCTGTTACCAGGATAAAAATAAAATAAGGTCCTTTATTATCAACGCTCTAAAAGTACCCTGCATTCTGCACTGAGGATTTAGTGTCAAAAATACATGCATCCAAAGACAAACTGATTCCCTCCAAAAGCCTGATGTAGATTTTCTGTGGAAAACTACAGTTCTAAACTCATCAACTACGATAATCATGTAAACAGCTTAATATTACTTAATTTTGCAACTCATAAGAAATCACGAGGGGCTTTTTCTCAAGCCACCTTTTGTAAAAACATCCCAGATACAAAGCAGGTATTTACAGCAGACTTAGTTTACAGTGACCAGAAGATGACAAAATTCAAGATCTGGAGGACAGCTGGGATGGTGAACAGCAGAGTTAGGACTCAGGACATCAGGACAGTAGAATTTGGCTTGCTTGAGTAATTGCTAAGTAAAATTCCCCAGCAAGTAGTCATCAAGCAGAAACAGTGGAGGGTGAATTTTAAAGAAAACCATAAACAATCCACCCTGTCATGCAAGAAGGCCAGAAATTCAGTAGAAATGCTGCCAGGCTAAGACAGGTGCTTCTCAATGAACTAAAACACAGAAGGGAGCAGAGAGGAGGAGGAAACAAGGCAACAGAACTGGCAAGGAAACCAGTAGCAAGAATTATTAGTTGTTGAACTGGCTGGAAAGAGAAGAAAAGGGAGCTGCCTTCTATGTGAGAAAGCAGCCAGAATGCCTTGAGATAGGTCCAGAGCCAAACAAGAGTTTGTGGATCAAGAATAGCAACCAAACCAAGATGGCCTTGTTGTAGTGGGTATCTACTATAGACATCCTGGCGAGGAAGAAAATGGAGGTGAGACCTTCTTCCAAGAAGTCTCATGTGCACAGGTCTGTTTCTCATGGGAGACTTTAACCACCATGATATCCGCTAGAAGGACAACACAGAAGGGGTCAGGTAATCTAGAAGACTTCTTGAATGCACCGACACCCACTTCCTGGCGCAGGTAACTGTGAAGCTAACAAAAAAAACCCATGCTCTGCTAGACCTCATGATTACAAGAAAAAAGAACTTGTTAGAGGTGAGAAAGTCAGAGGTAGCCTTAGCTGCAGTGACTAGGATGGTGGAGTTCAGGATCCTGAGAGGTGGGGAGAACGGCAAAAAGCAGGACCACAGCCCTGGATTTCAGGAGAGCAGCTAAATCTGCCTCTGACCTTGATGTCTCAGACAAGTTCTTTCCCAGTCTCAAGAAGACCCTTGCAATCTAAATGAGTCTTTGACTCTGTGAAGCATAAAAACACTGCTTCAAACCTTAGCTGGACCCGAAAGTAGATACAGGGCAACAAAAAAGGCTTTTGTAGTTAATTAATTGCAAAAAGAAGGCTCATACACTGTGGATCAAAAGGTAATCAGGAGTTCACTGATAGTAATTTCAAAACTGCTGCCTCCCTCAGTGAAAAGTAGGTATCATCAGGGAGGTTTCTGATGATACAAAAGATGATAAACATCCATCTCTGGGCTCAGCTGTCTATCCAGGAAACTCTGAGTTCAGCAAGAACTACAGATGTCAGCCCCTGGAGCAAGTGGGAAATGGACAGGTTAAGCAGCAGCTGAACACAAGGCATGAAGTGCACTCTTATCATGTAAACTGTATACTAAGCGACACCAGCAGGGGTATCGTCAGCACAGAGGGAAATCACTACCATCCTATGTTCTATAATGGTAAGGCTGCACTTGAAACAGTGTTTCCCGTTTCTTTCCTTTCCTGGTTCAAAAAGGATACTGAAAAATTGAAAATGATCCAGTGAAGAGCTATCAGTGTGGCCAGGACTTGCACAGAACCTGTCAGAATAGATAGAGTTCTTGCTTTTGTTGGCAAAGAGAAGAGCCTCATGGCAGCCTACAAATGCCTGGAAGGAAGATGAGTGAAGATTGTCATCTCAGCAGTGCCGCTCAGTAGTGGCAGATGATACAATGAATCATAGAATCATAGAATCAATTGGGTTGGAAAAGACCTCCAAGATCATCAAGTCCAGCCCTTGGTCCAACTCCAGTCCATTTACTAGATCATGGTACTCAGTGTCACGTCCAATCTCAGTTTAAAAACCTCCAGGGATGGTGAATGGTGAAGTGCAACAACTACCAATTGCACCCAGGGAGGTTGAGTGTAGATGTCATGAAAGACTTTTCACCAAAAAGGTAGTTCAGCACTGGAAGAGTTTGCCTGTAGAGGTTATGGAGTTACCATTCTTGAGGGTCTTCAAGATTTGCTAGAGGAAGGGATGTCTGACCTGAGACCATGTTGGTGACAGTCATGCTTCAAAGAGGAGATTGAGGACCCAGAGGACCTTGCAACCAGCATCTCAGTAGTTTTATTGTACTGTGATAATGTCACTAATACCATTAGTGTTATCAAATCCAGAGGTAGAATACCTCTGCTTTGAGAGATGTTACAAAGGAGAAATATCATGATGCTCCTTTATCCCTGGTTTCCTAATACAGCACAAAATGTTACAATGCTTCATTTGACAGTATGAGTCTGACCTTATGATTCATAGGTTAGAATTGTGTAAAGCAGTCAGGCTGCCAGCAGCATATGCGAAAAATCTCTCTGCCCATTTGTCATAATCGCATCACCGTTTTATGGAACACAATTCAAGCATAACAATAATGAACAATGAAACAAAGTTGTCTCGAGCAATTCAGGGGAGAAAAAAAGGAAAAAAAAAGAAAAAACCCCACAAACAAAAAACCCACAAACAACAACAAAACCCAAACAAACCCCAAACCCCCAAATATATGAAGTAATAAATGCATATAAAGCTAACAAAAAGCAACCAACAACCATACACACAAAAAAAAAACCCCGTAAGGTTTAGATTGTAGATATAAAAGTCTAAAGACCTGGCAGCTATGTAATTACTGTTTCTGTTCCAGGTAGAGCCACTGACTCACTCTATGTCACTTTCACCTCCATCTGTTTCTTTTGAAACTAAAGAAAATTGATACAGTAGAATGACGACTGAGAACCAAGCAGGAAGAATCAAACAGATTTCAATCACTGAACCCACAGAAATAGAAGTAACTCCTACTGAGAAGTAAACTGGTAAAAAATATATTACATATGTATATTAAAGCATTAAAAAAATCAGTTACTGTTTTTATAATGTTAGCCCAACCTCATATTAAGATACTTGTATCTTCCCTATCTTCCCTCCTACATTGTTAAGCATCTTCTAGAGCCAAGGAGTTTAGCCATGATTAGCTGTCTTCACTAGTGATTTCTTACTTAGAAGCTTGGCTTAACGTAAGGCCCAGCACATCATAGAATTAAAGTTTGTGGGGATTTTATTTTACTTCACATGCTCAGTTAGTTTATCCTGTGACTCCAGTTCATTTATACATTGCTGATACTGACTTGTTTGTGTTCTCTTCAACCTTTTGTCCAGTTCCTGTAAGATTTCTGGTACTGTTATCACTTACAGAATAGAGTTCCAGACAAAATTTAACAAATGTCTCCCATCTGCTCCTAAGATCACAATCAGATCAGCTTCATCTGCAGTGCTATGCACTGACACCACAAGGAATTCTTCTGAGCTCTTAACACTGTGTCAGGCTCCTTAGACATTCAGGGCACTCTGTAATGGTCTCATAGGTCACCCCTGCTGGCCTAGCTAGAAATTACAAAATTAAAAATTAAAATAAGTAAGTACCGCAGAAAGAACCATTGTTAGAAAACAGGCTGCTTTCCAATTACCTTGCTTATAGGTAGCAAGGGAAATGCGGTTTAATTCATTCTTCACTCTTCCACAATGTTTTGCTTTGATGGGAACTTGAAAGTGCTGCACCCTTCTGACATATCTTTGGGTTAGTTTGCTTTAGTCCTCACATAATGTTCCATGTGATAGACTCTCAGAGATCATCCATGCCCACCTCATTATGAGTCAGTCCTCCAGTCAGTAAGGAGCCATCTCCACACAGTCCCCACTAGAACCTGGAAAGTATAGTTTTCACCCAAATGCCCAGTCCCACTCCTGTGTCTTGGTTCTTCAAGTCCAAGCTGGATTAAATGTTTTGGAATGTAAGTTAAAGCTTGAAATTTCTTTTCCTTGGAGTGCTTTCTCCACCTGCTTTGCAGAAAGGATGAGGTCAGCACTACTTAAGCACAATGTCACAGTCCTCAAATGTCATTCTACCATTCCCTTTCATGCCTGCATATGAACAGACAAGTTTGTGCACAACTCAAAGGAGAAGAATCCTAGAACATCCTGAACTGCAGCACAAAGCAGCGTATAGTAACTAGAAGAACACTTTTGCACTGTAGTTGCCAATACCTGGACTTCACTAATTGGAGTCCTCAGATACAGACAAATTGAGTTTGGTTGGGGTTTTTTAGTGAAAACTTGGTTTCAGCTGCCTCACGTAGAGAAATGTCTAAGAAAAAACATGTTGGTCTCTCACTGCTGTCTACATTTGTTCTTAAAAGATACACATATTAACATATATTGATCTGTGCACTACTTGCCAGTAAGAGACTTTTCTATTCCTTTGTTTTCCCTCCAGTTGTTCTTTATGAAACTCCAGGTGCCTGGAGGTTTAACAGGAAAATAAAATATCCATTATTGTCCTTACATCATCTATACATATTGCACAAAAAAAAAAAAAAAGAAAAAAAAAGAAGAAGTAATAAAAAAGAAACTTACAGCAACTCTCCAGTCTGTTCCTTACTGGAACTTTAAATTGGTCTAACTTCAAGTACAATATGCTTCAGTGGTCCATTCATTTTCTTTACTACAAGAAATTTATATTACTCAAGTGAACTGTGAAGCTTGGTGCAAGTATTTATTTATGAGGCTACTTAGATTCAGATTATGAAATAATTTGTAATTTTCAGTAAAATGGACTAGTTTCTCAGACTCACATTTTCACAGAACCTCTCTTACCGAGGAATAGCATTTAAGTATTTGTCTTAGCAATCTAACACACCTTATTAAAGCACTGTACAGATTTATTTATAAGTTCACATCTATATACACTTGCTTACATATTTCCAGTTTGATACAAAGAAATAAGAAATTTGCACAATTACTAAGAAAGGGAAAAAAGATCTTATTCTAACCATAAAAAAAAAAGCTAAACCAGATAGAAATCAAAACAAATTTATTATTGGTGCTCAAACATTACCACTCTAAAAGTTCACTTTTGGAAAGGCACTTTTGGGAATTGAGAGCTCAATTAAATCTACTGAAATATCATTTTTTTACAGCATTACAGCCTTTTTTAATTATGAAAAGTACAGTTCAGCAAAGAAATGTTCAGTGTGCTTCTAAAAAATGTGAAATGTTTTTAAAAACAAATCATTTAAAAGAACAGTAAGCTGCAGAAAGAGATTCTCTTTTAATTTTGCATTAGGCCCTGCTTTTTTAACTCATGAATAGAAATTCTTAGATATGAAAGTTAAATCTATTTCCATGTCTAGACTAATGCTTGAGATCTTGTGAAGCTTTCACAAAAAGCTAAAAAAATTCTGCAGCCAATTAGAACTATAGATATGACAGATTCAGAAATTATTCATATACTCTGGAGCTCGAAACCACAAAATCCCCAGCAAATTTTACAGGGTAGAAGACAAGTAGTCATTAAATCCCCACTTCACTAACACTGCTATACAATGGAAAATAATGCAAAAGCCTCCAAGATGTGGCTACCATATGACTTGCCAGCATTTTATACCTCCCTGATGAGATATGAGAAAGGTAAGGCCGTATTGCATTAAAAAAATAGAAAGCTCATAACTATATAATTTTCTTTTAATTTCAAAAATGGACTACCTTTAAAATCACCGAATTCCCAGAAAGACAGATACAAGAGTAAATCAGACTAGAAGCCTTTTAGAAGTATTTATTTTCCAACAAAGTGAAAGCTGAAAGGCTCCATAAGTGGTATTTCACCTAAGTTACAACATGATAGTCAAGGAAACGTGTTGATTTTCTATGCAATAAAATCCAATTGCCAAGGACAGAAAGGACTGCATTCCCCAGGCTGAGACAAGATGTGTCTGGCTGCCTAAAGTCCCTGCATCTGGCGAATCCAGCAGATGTGGAATGGGAAGTTATCCATTATGTTCTGAGATCATATTAGCTCTTTCTGAGGAAGTCTAGGGGCTGCTTGCCTTTCTGGATTATGGGGGGAATCTTTCAAGATGAAAGGAAGAAATATCATAAGAATGTCCTCAATGCTATGCGATGCTATTCGGCTAAGATTAGCTAAACGCTGCTCTTTTCACGTTAATTAAAAAAGCAAACAAACAAACAAGAAAAAACAAAAACAAAAAAAACACCCAAGTTTGATCCATAGACTTGAAAATGAAATGTGCCATGTATGCCCTCTGATTTAAGAGATTTGGAAAGCCTCTGGCAGTCACTGCCACTGGTGAGTGGTGTGAAATTTGACAATATGAACAAGCCAAGATTTATGGTCATGGCTAATGACAACACCACCTTAACGATCCTTCGATTTCCTTTTGCTGCTGATATCGGTTACTGAGACTTATCTGAAAATAAATTTCTGGAAGTTAACCAGTATGAAAATACAAAGAGCTCTCCTTTGTTTCTTCCCTAGGACTACACCCTGACCATGTACTTTCAGCAGTCCTGGAGGGATAAAAGACTCTCTTATTCTGGAATACCTTTGAACCTAACTCTGGACAACAGAGTGGCTGACCAGCTCTGGGTGCCGGACACATATTTCCAAAATGACAAGAAATCGTTTGTCCATGGGGTGACAGTGAAAAACCGAATGATTCGACTCCATCCAGATGGGACAGTCCTTTATGGTCTACGGTATGTTGGGTTTTTTAATCACCTATGTGACTGTCCTGACAGAAGTGCAGGTAGTACCAACGTCACTTTCCTTTTTATCTTGTTTCTCATTGCAGCTGTATGAGTAAGCATGTACTTCACATAGATGACTACACACTCAAGAATTTTCCACTGAACATCAACACTATCTTTAATAGCAATAGACATAACTAACAAAGTCTAATGCCTCCAATTCTTCCAGCTCTTCTGAGTATGTTAAAACTACTAAGAGAGTTCTTTATTGTGGTTCTCACCTGGTAATCAATCACAGCTTAGAGTATCACTTCCCTCCTTCTGAAATTTCTCCAGCAGCTCTTTAGAACAATGTGAAATTAAAATTTGGAGGCATCTGAAGAAATGTGACCAATATTTGGTAGGGAGAGAAGAAGATATCTGTAAATTTACATTAATTACTTAAATATTATCTCTATGTCTTAGCTTAGGGTTTTTTTAATCTTCCTGGGTTTATAACTACCTCTTCATACTACAACTGCTTCTTCATACAAGTGCAACATACATATTCACCCTTGTAGATAAAAATACATTCTAAAGTTGGAACAGACACAATCTAATGATAAGGTACACAACTGTAAAATTAAAACTATGGCAACTTATTTGTTATATTGAGATTGCTGCAGAGCCTGAGTAGGGCTTTATTGCATTATTTTTGAAGTTAAGGTAGCTTTGCTTGGAAATAACGTTGTTTGCCTGAAACAACCTTTGATCATTGTTATCATTCAACAGTGAAAATAATGTCTGAAGAATATAAACCTGAAAGCATACTTCAGTTGATCAGAAAAAAGTTACAAAGCATAAAACCTAGCTCAAATACTACAAAATTGCCTAAGATAGAGTTAGGAAAAAAAACCAAACTGCTGCAGCAATTCAAAATTAAAATAATATTTGGGAAAGTATAACTTAGAACTTACTGAAAACAGAAATTTGAAACTAACTCTTAGCCTAGAAAAAAATAACCTTTTAAAACACAACACTACCAATGCAGAGAAAGCCTTCCAACCCATCCATTCAAGCTTCTTGAGAAACAAAAAATTATTTAAAAATTATTATTTTTGCTAATGATGGGTTCACTTTTGAACTTGTTAGTTTCCCAGGCAGTGCATCAGTTGCTACCAACAGTCACTTTATTACAGCCAGATCTGTTCTGCTATGAAAAGGGAAACAAGGGACTACTTGTTAGACTAAAGGCTGTAATTAACATTTGCCAAACAAAGCATTTGAAAAATACATCTTTCTCATTGTCTTCAGACCTCCTACAGGTCTTTTCAATCAAACTGACTCTTGCAGGACAGTTATTATGAATGGACCTTTTGGACTGATAACTTTTTAAAATATTTCTCTTTTTTGCTGTTTTTCCTTTAAGGCCAGGAACTAAATTTATTTACATTCTAGAATTTGCACAGTAGTAAGAATGTGCATTAGAGCTAAGGACTCCCTCAAAAGCAGTTGTATATACAATACAAACTACCCGTTGAAATGCATGACATGCACCTGCTTCCACACACATGCCATGCATTGGATATCAATAATAGTCTTCTGCAGGAATAGCATAAGAAGCTGTGACACATCTGGTGAACTTGCTGCAAGGCCTTTCACACGTTTCATCCACAAAGGAGCAGCATGGCCAAGAGGCTGTGCCCTTGCCTAAGCATAATGCCCATGCTCTTCCTCTCAGAGGTGGTCAGGCAATCCTCCAGTGCAACAGCAAGGATGGTCACCTTCACATAATGAGGTTGCCAGTTCGTGTGATTGAATAACCATTCACATTTGAATAGTTAAGCCGCAGTTCTGCAACTCTACAACAGCTGCAGCTCTGCACATTAGTGTCCCAGCCAATACCCTACTGCTCGTGGTAGGAAACCAAATCAACTCAAACAAAACAAAAAAGTCAGGAAAACACACAATAATATAAAGGGCAACCTATATCCCACACATTTACAGTCTGGTACTGTGCAATTCTCTTCTCCCTTACTCTTGCCTCATGCCCTTAATGCACACTGCCACAGGAGCAACTCTGACTCTCCAAGGTTTCTGGTCTTCCCCACCTTCTCACCCCAAAGAAGGCAGCAGGGCCAAGTATTGCCAGATGTGCCCATATCCACTGACAGCACTGTTGTCACCAGCCACGTGCAAAAAATGGTGCCGAGCTGTCAGGTCTTTTTCTCAGCTCAAGCTGTTGTGCCACGTTTTCTCTGAGTACAAGGCAGCTGTTTAAATGCATCTGGTGAGTAGACTTTGGCCTGTAGTTGCCACGTACATAGTAACCCCATCCCACAAGAAAGATCTGATCAAAGACAAAAGTAACAAATGATCAGAATTAAAAATGAAGTTAACAAACACGAAAACAATTTTTGCACAACAGATGGCAATTATTGTATTAAACTTCCATCTATTAGTGATCTCTTTCCTCACAGTAATAACACTTTTGTCAGCTTATAGGTTACTTTTAGATCATATAAAATTTATTCTTATTCCAGAAGTCACAAATGCCTCATAAAAATATAACACGAAGAAACACTACAGAAAATGTTTTTACGTAAAATTCAGCATTGCCTGTTAGAAATTTGAGCACAGCTCCAATCTTTGTAGCATATTTGCATTTAGCTTCTGTGCAGTACAGAGCATGAAGACAGTGTCACCAAACCTCTCACACAGGTTGTGACCTGTGAGTTTCATTTTCCTTGCTGAAGACAGAGCATTGGCCTGGCATGACTTGAACAAGAAAGACAACACCAATTATGCTGCAGGTCAGGGTCTGAGTTCCCAACAAAGTAAGCAGGGCTTTAAACCATCCCTCAAAGATGATTTCAATGCTTCCTTCTCCTTATACCTCCTATTCCCAAACAACTTTTCTATTTTCAGTACAGAGTTAATGCTTCTGTTCAGGCTCAGATAGGAAATTATATTGGCTTCTTTAAACAGAAATTGGAACAATCCTAGCAGCTCTAAATAACCTGCTTTGCTTACATCTACATACACAGCAGTTTGTCATTGATGCAATGTTCAGTCTCAACAGAGTTGAGGAAAAATAAACCAAGGTTAATAGTTTGTTTTCTAAGATGAATACACAAGGGAAACATGCACACAATACACTAGACTGGTTTTAGATCATGTAACAAAGCATTATCACTTCAGTATGTCCCCATTATAGTGTTATTTCTGTCATGAATTGAACAGTCCCTTTAGCTATTTTTTCCAGTAACTTTTAGCTGCTATGTCTCCAGTTTAAAGAACGATATGTGCTAAAAACTTGTGCAGACACAGAATACTCCTAAATCTTCTATGTTCTAAAATTGTGCATTGCAGTTATGTCTCTTGCTGCAAAAACTACCTCTGTTAATTGTTCACAGTAGTGATACATGTATAACCTTACAAACCAAATAACTCTTCCATCCTTTCACCTAAGCTACTACACACATATACATATTTAACTCCATGTTAATATTTCCACTGAATTTCATTTCAAATATGCCAGGGATGTTGAGTGTCACTGGTAATTATTATGTACCTAAAGTGTGTGATTCTTCAGTTTCTGTCAAGTACTTTCACCAGCAGCTGTTACCATTTTCTGTGGTGTAGCCACCTGCTTCCTAAGAGAAAGAAAAAAATTCCTTTTGAATCAATGTGCAAACTTGCAACACTGTGAGCCTGGAGTATGAGACAGTTCTACCCTGGTCCCAGTACAGCTGGTAAAATACTGAATAGTGTTTTGTCTATTTATACTTTTTTCCCCCATTTTTAGTAAGTGATTGGACCCAGTTACCTCTAACCCTTTTGGCACTAGTAGTGTCTCCCATTACTTTTATTGCCTGTTCAGGCGAGATTCTCTACAAGTCTCTCCCAAAGCTCTAGATTCTCAAACCAACACATGCTGTTGCTTCTTTTGCTTCTCCTTTCTCCCCATTTCCCAAATAAGATGCTAGACATGAAATCTGTCTGAGATATTTAAGAAAACATTAATAATTCATTGTACTGAATTCCATGTTTAAATTCTTATGTCATGATGTCAAGAATGGAAGCTCTGATTTAAGTCATCCTTTCTTAGCACTTTATGCCACCTCTTAATTCTTCTCAGATTTTCACTAGCAGAACAATGACATCTTGTTGCTTTGGAGACATCTCTTCTTTTATCATGACATTGCCGCAAAATAAACATCAGCAGAATTTCATCTGGTGTGCTGGAAGGAGCATATCCTTGAGAAGGATTAGTTGTTAAAGAAGCATAACATACCTTCAGCAATACCTTTACACAGATTTCTCTCCTGATATTCAGACACGAACACATCTTCTGTTAGAGCAAGTCTTTATTTCAGGGCAGCAAGACTGAACAGATCATGACAAAATGTGAACATCTGGCCTGGAGCATTAAAAACTTTTGTTTTCAGTGAGACCATATATTTTTAAACTGCTGCAGCAGAGGATGCCACTTTGCTAGATACTGGTACATCTGCAACAGGACAACGGGAGGAATGATTTTTGCCTTCAATGTAAAGACTTACTTCACCACTTCTTAGACAAAAAAATCTGTGATGCGAACACTAGCAAACAAATCTATCTACCTCCAACCAATTCACAAATGCAAATTGATCTACGCAACATTGGATTTACTAACCATTTATTCATGCAATATCCATGGAAGCCCATCTAGCATATCCTAGAGGTGGAATACAAAAAACTAAATGCAGAATGTTTACGTTTTAAAAATAACCTTAAAAGGAAATTTTAGTGGGAACCTCCCTTCTTGTCTGCCACTATTTTGGTAATATAATTGTGAATGTTACTAAAGAAACTTTATAGACAGTTGTCTACATCTTTTATTGCAGTGAAATTTT
This sequence comes from Pithys albifrons albifrons, assembly GCF_047495875.1. Lineage (NCBI taxonomy): Eukaryota > Metazoa > Chordata > Aves > Passeriformes > Thamnophilidae > Pithys > Pithys albifrons. The sequence continues at coordinate 49,409,650 of NC_092462.1, read as the reverse complement.
AATAGTTTGTGGATTGCTTTTGCCTCTACCACCTCCTTTCAGGTTGTAGAGAGCAATAAGGTCCCCCTTGAGCCTCCCTTTCTCCAGGCTAAACAGCTCCAGCTCTCTTAGCCACTACTTATAAGACTTGTGCTCCAGACCCTTTACCAACTTGGTTGGACATGCTCCATCACCTCAATGTCTTTCCTGTAGTGAGGGACCCAGAGCTGGATGCAGGATTCAAGGTGTGGCCTCACCAATGCTGAATGCAGGAGGACAATTGCTGCCCTAGTCCCTCTGGTCTCTATTTCTGATACCATCTAGGATGTCACTGGCCTTCTTGATGACCTGGGCACACTGCTGGCTCATATCCACCCCCAGGTCCTTTCCTGGTGGACAGCTCTCAAGCCATCTTTCCCCCAGCCTGTAGGTGATTGTTGTGACCCAAGTGCAGAACCCAACACTTGGCTTTGTTGTACCTCATCCACTTGGCATCAGCCTATCAATCCAGCTTGTTCAGATCCCTCTACAGAGCCTTCCAGCCCTCCAGCAGATCAACACTCCTGCCCAACTTGGTGTCATTTGGAAACTGAGGATGCCCTCAAACCCCTTGTCCAGATCATCAGTAAAGATATTAAACTGGACTGGCCCCAATGCTGAGCCCTGGGGTACACCACTCATGACTGGCTGCCAGCTGGATGTAACTCCATTCACCACCATTCTGAGCCTGGCGATCTGGCCAATTCTTTACCCAAGGAACAATGCACCTGCCCAAGCCATGAGCAGAAAGTTTCTCCGGGAGAATGGTGTGAGAGAGAGTGTCAAAGGCTTTAATAAGGTCCAAGTAAACAATATCCACAGCTTTTCCCTCATCCACTAAGTGGGTCACCTTGTGCTAGAAAGAGATAAGCAGGATATGCCTTTCATAAAGCTACACTGGCTGGGCCTGATCTCATGGTTCTCCTGCACATACCCTGTTATCACACCCAAGATGATGGAGTCCATAACTGTCTCTGGCACTAAGGTCAGGCTGACAGGTCTTTAATTCCCCAGATCTTCTTTAAGGCCCTTCTTGTAAAACAGTGAGCCATGACCAGTACCAAAACCCATGGGGAGAAAGCAGTTTGTGCCAGCAGTCAGAAGACAGCATGCATGGCCAAAATATAGATGGATTTCTTAACCAGGCTGTAGCAGAAAGAGTTACTCCTTACACTTAGCAGTTACCAGATGGAAAGAAGTACCACGGTTCACTGAAACTTTCTCACATTTGAGCAAGGACTCCTCCAACCTGCACATTTGTAAAGTGAAAACAGATATCTGTATTTGCCCAACAGCTGCAGCACCATCAGTATGTTGCCATAAGCTAAAATGCATTTTCAGGATTGTTCTTACCATCTGTAGAACTGGATAATTTTACACAGTCTGTCCCAGGTGACTTCCCACACATTGCAGTTAATTTGATGGAGATTGCAAAATGATTTATATAATACATTCTGAGAAAAAAAAATTCTATCATCTCAGTACAGGTATAGTCAGTGATTTACTGCATGAAACAATAGTACTCAAGCAAGTACCGATATATCAAGATATAACTTAGTTTTAACACAGAAGCCAAGGGATGTGCTTGTCTAAATACTGCTGAAAGCACAAGGAGGCAGTACAGGTGTATTCTGTCTCACAGCTCCATGCAAGAACCACAAAGAAGCACTAGGGAATGAGACAGTCTCAGCATCACTCCTTTTCAGTGAAGAAGTGAGCAAATGTAACTTAAGAATATCTATAGGCTCTGTTTTAGAAGAAAGATATGGAACAGAATAAGAGAATCCTGCAGAAACTGGACTTGCTTACTTTGTTTTTCAGACACAAAAAGATGTGTAGTTATATTCAGCCAACAAATAAAAAATAGTAATAAAGGAACTGTAATCAAGTCACTCCTAAGCTAATGAGAAACCACCATTGCATTATGCTAGTTCAAGAAAAATGTACTTTTTGATATTTTTTTTAATGATTCTCTCCTCCCCAGGCTAGGTGTCCACTGAAACCATCTAACTTATAACAAGCAGGCAACATGGCAGTAGCAGCACAAAGCTGTGCTTTCCCACTGGGCCTACTGCGTTTCAAAAATATTTTTCAGTGCAGCCAAACTTTTCTCCAACTTAGATGTTGAAACCCACATTTATATTCCCCACCAGCTTAGTTGCACTCCCTTCTCCAGGACCTAAACCTACCTCATGTAGTTCCTCCCAAGACTCTTCATGTCCAGCCTGCAGTTTCTTATTCCCCTACATATAATGTACAAAGATTGGAAAAGACAGAGGGCTACAGGATGATAAGGATGATAAGTCAGTGGGGGACCAGCACATTTAGTCCACTTGGTGCATGTCCAAGTTTAAGGGAAACCAAAGTGCTTACCAACACCAGAGGAGGGAACTCCTCAATAAGAAGGATAACTGTTCTTAAGTACTGTGTATATATATATATATGTAGAAGGATAACTGTTCTTAACTACTGTGTATATATATATATGTATATATATATATAACTATGAACAGACCAGAGCAAATTACTCCCCCAGCACCAAAAAAACCAACCGTTAAAAACCTGTAATTTCCTCCCTCTGCAATTATATTTGCGGTCAGCAGGTGGCAGTGTCACACCTCAGCTGGCCGCGAGGTGAGTTCTCAGTCTTTTCCCAGCGAGGCAGGAGCAAGAGGCAATATGACTCACATGGAGGCAGGATGGAACCTTTTCCGTGGGGAAGAGCAGTCCCTCCTTGTCCTTTGTTAAAAGAAGGAAATGCGGGAAGTTGAGGGGTGGTGGTAGCTCCCATATATCTCCTTGAAGTCAAAGTCAGTCCCCAGGAAAAAAAAAGGTCTGCAGTGTGTCCCCAAGCAGCTGTGACCCTCCTCTCTCTCTCTCTCTCTGAAGCACAGGATGCCCAGAGATGGAGAGGGGAAGGCAAAGACCAGAGCCAGGAACTCTGACCAGCCCAGCTGGTGGCTTATAGTCCTGCTGCTGCCCAAAACAAAGTGCAGCCAGCACACAAGAAAAGCCTCTTTTCCTCCCAGGTGCTGGGGATCTGTTTCTCACCTCCACCCCACCCATTAGGTTGTAATCTAGCATTGTCAACCACTCTTTTGTTCTTTGTCCTGGTGCTTCAACTCCCAAAACATTTGTGTTGGTAGGGAGAGAAAAATTCCCTGAAGAACCCCTCCTAACACCACCTTTCTTTGTTTGAACCATTTGAACCTTTAACAGTGTATGAAGTTTGATTCATCATTGTTTTATGGTTCTGGTATTAAGTTAGGCACTGGTGGGAAACTATGTACCATGTTGCTCTATATTCAGCCCTAAAGGCTGCTTAACTGCTTAATGCCAAGGCTAGAAATCCAAGAGACAACCGCAATTCAGGCACCTCCTCACTGTGGAGCAGTTGGATTTGTAACTTTTTTGCTACATCCATGTAATGCTGTATATACAGTGAAATGAAATCTCATTACTACTTTACTCACACATTTATTTTACATAATGGAACGTATCAATCAACACAGGGGTTTATAATTTATTTAACAGCATTTGAGGAAGAATGCCTGAGACTGAGATCATTGTAGTAATAATTTACAACTAAAAGCACACAGCTGAAACTGAGGAAATTTAAGACAAAAGTGAGTACAATGCTTAAAGCTTATGGGGCATTATTTATGTAGCCCTTTACTACTGCACCTAAGTCAGAAAACCTGCAGCTGCTTATGGGCTTCTATGTGCAAACCAAAAATACTGCTTCCAAAACACACAGGTTTTGTTCAGCATCAAGCACAAAAGGGAGCTGGCAGGCTCGATAAATTTAAGTGGCAAAATGGTAGTTAATAAATAGCACAAATGGAAAAGGAAGACTGAAAACTACAAGATAAAGGGAGAAAGTAAGGGTGCTTTCTGGCTGCCAGGGCCTGCTAAGTCCCAGGCATGACTCAAGAGACAACATTGCTGTCTTCCTTTAGTACAAATAGCCTCCGAAACAGCCAGGGTGAATACACCTGCCGTCCATCCCAAAAAGATGCTTTCCTCATCCCTGAGGAGTGGATGCACACAAACTGAAATCCTTTCAGTGGCATGCACAGCCAATCTCCCCCCTCTTACCCCAGCTGTACAGCAGACATGGCAGAAACACACAGCTCTGTAGGGAGCAAATATTCCTAAACTTCATATACTGAGTTGTCAAAAAATTCCCTGTATTTGATTTGGAACATTTTCCTCCAATTTCACCCAACTCGATTTTTATTCCATGTCACATAGTATTTTTTAATACATAACCTAGGAAAGATGGGGAAATACTTCATGTTGAATCAGTCTCTCTAGAGTGTATAAAACGAAGCCCAATAAACTCACAAGTACTCAGCTTTAAATACGTGAGTGGTGGCTCTTACAATCAGTAGCTAAGTACATAAGCATTCCTGTGGAGTCATAACAACTGGCTTCATGGGCTTGAATTTCAGCACAAGCTTTAGATGCTGTAATTGATTGCAGTTATCAAGTGCAGCACTTTGAAGAACTAAGTAAGCATTTTGTAGAGCAAAGCCTACTAGGCTTTTTTTCAAACACCAGTTAATTCAAGCAGATTCTAGATCAAACTCAGATTACTGAAATGATATGTCAAGTATTTAAGTATATTAATAGTTTTTAAGACTATTTAACCTCATTATTACCATACAAAAACCAATTAAAATATAATTAGACAACATTTAACAAGTGTTTAATTTTAAAGCTGAAAGACACTGCAGAGTATGGGTTACATCATCTTACATCATCTCTTACCATCTTGGTATAAATTGGTTTTCTTCTATTTTACAGACTGTATTCTGCCTACTAAACCAGAGCAAGTCCTCCCTTTTTCCCGTATGAGAAGTGCAAATGTCTTCCAATACTTTGAAATTATTACTCTGTCACTGTCAACCTGATCTGTGTCAAAATTGCACTTCTAAATACAAAGGTCTTCAATCTTTGGGTTTTTTATTATGTATTACTTTTAAAAAAATGCCAGTCAAACTAAATCTCATCTTCAGTGTGTATAAATAACTCTATCATATTTGGCTTAAACACATTGTGAGACAGAAATCAAGTTTAAAAAAATTAATGCCAGAGATTAGCACTGAAGTACTTTTGAGCAAGATGAATTTCAAATAAATTTATATATACACTCTAAGAATCACTTCATCCAATAATAGTATAGGCATTTTTACAAGTATGTCCTTCTTTACTTCCTTTTAAGGGGTAAGTATCAGATGAGAGAGGAACTATCTCAGCTTTGCCCTCTCACAAACTGTAAAAGCTCAGATGCAGAGACCTCTTATAATTGAGTAACCAGGAAGAAAATCCTTATAAGCTTTTCACAACTAAGCTGTGTAACTTACCTTGTGTCAGTGTGGCCAGTTAGATACACACCATTGCAGCAGCACATATTTAATCTGCATACTCTGGAAGTTAGTGCTTAAGTTTGCATAGCATAGTATTTGCTTTTTCCCTGAAATGCTACATATTTAACATGTTTCTTGACACATACTTTGCAAGGAACACCAAATGGACATATAGAGTTACAGCACTTACTTGCATTTTTTATAGAAATAGGCAAAAACATTTTTAAAAACTACTGTAATTTAACTTATAAAGCTGGAATATATTGTTAGCACTAGAGATTATTTAGTATATGTTTTTATATAAAGCTATATACAGGTACATAACAAAATAGATCTCTGCTGATCCTAATATCTTAACATACTTCTAGTATATTTTATATCAAAATTCATTTGGTACATACAACTGTGTGTGTGTTTTCCAGGTCCTGCAGTTCCTTAAAAAGCCACTTAATAAAAAGCACTTCCCTCAAATAATAAAAATTTTAGAGGGGTGATAATTAAAGCTGTACTTTGCTGCAGATTTCCAGCTTAAATACAGTTAATTTTGAGCATGCTGAAAACAACTAATATTGAGGTACAAAATGTAAGTTCTTAGCTGCTTAAAAGCAACCTCACTCTCATTTCATTTTTATTGATGTTGCTTCATTACATCAGTGAAATAGCTGTTCAACCAACAATCAGAGGGGTGTAGGATGAGCGATCAATCTGTACCATTTCTGTGCAATAAAAGTATCAGGCAGATAAATTAGGGGAGGCAGCAAACATTTTACCAGACCTGCACCAAATTGATGAATGCACCTGGATCCTAAAGAGGGAGGAGTTTAATTTAGGTGCTCTCTCTAAGAGACAAGGCACGTTCCTAATGAACACTGCCTGAAAGATGCTGAAATGAACAAACGCTGGGACAGCTCATTTGCTAACAACATAAAAGTGAAGAAGTATAATTAAGACACGATGCGATGTTGTGGGGCCTGCTGTTTTCAGGGACGTGCCCTTGCTCACAAAGCTCACAGCCATCAGGCCACGTCTGCTCTGTGCCGCAGCATGCAGGAGGTTGGCTGGTATCACACAAAGTGTTTAAGGATATCAATATGAAGAGCAACCCTACATTGCTTAATTCACTAAGGCAATCAAGTACAGTGCTTATAAGCAATTTTAAGACAGATGGAAAACCACTTTTTGAGAACAATGCAAAGATGCAAATAATAATGCATTAAAAATGTTTTCAGGCAATGTACTTTCTCTTTAACTCTCACTCTTCTATAAATATCTCCACTTAAAAAGAGGATTAGTCTTTCTTCAGAAATGTGATTGGCCTGGCTTAGAAGTAGCTGCAAGAGAATTCACAATCTAGATAATAGCCAAGCCCCTGAGTGTAATAAAATGTAAAATACACAAGTAATTACTCCATAAAATTCAACAGTACATTCCTCTATTTGGCTCTTTTACTATAGTATCAACGTATGTGGTGTCATAACTAAAGGGCCAAAATTACCTAATTTTAAGTGGTAAAATGTGTGACAACTAGAATGCTGTAATTTATAAAGCCATTAATAAGATAAGATTATCAAGTATTGCTATAGCATTGGTAATACAAACCCACCTTAAACTGCCAGTCTGACCTGATTTTGTTAGACTGAGAAGTCAACCTGAGCAGACAGGAGGAGGTAGACACTTCAAATACAATTTTATGCAGCTTTGGATTACAAGTATAATTAGACATGATCTTTCAAGGAAGAATCTGGAAATATCAGAAGTCCTGGAGTTATTCAGAGCCTAAAGCAAGAGTCAAAAGTGTTGACAAAGCAACTTGAAATTCACTCAGCAATTAAACCTATAGTAGGTAAATTTACATGGGAGTGACCTACACAGGAGTCTGAGCTGAAAGTAAACTATTCCTCTATCTCTGGGTAAATTATGAGGCAGCAACACCAGCTGCAGCTCCCCCAGCCTGGATACAGCATTGTCTACACCCAGAGTGGCTGGTTTCACCCTGGCTGAGGTAGCTGCTCACAAGTCAGAGCAACACAGCAGTCAAAATCTCCAATCTCAGTACCAACAATATGTCACAGTGACAGACTTCGGCTCCAATTCTTGAAATTCCATTAGAAAAGCAAACAACAAATTCCCAAATACAACAACAGAAAACACACACAAAAAAATCCCCAAGCTATTAGATAAAATACAAACACACAGAAAGCCCCCACACACAAGTGCTTTCTAGAGTCAGGATGGTGAGAATATACACTTCTAATGCTTAGTTTCTTTTTGAAAACAACAGTTAAAACCAAGTCTAAACAAGTACAAATTAAATGTGCTTACTGATTGCAAAACTGCGTGTTTTCCACATGATGAAAATGTCCAGTTCTTCATGTTCACAAAAAAATGCCAAAGAGAAATTTTTCCAAGCCATGTGCATAACAATAGGCTTAGATCAACCAGACACCAGTCATTCAAGGAGATATATATATACCCTCTTAGACTACCCGTTCTGTAACTCAGACAGAGTTTATAATCTGAGAAGATAAGTTACCTACAAAGGGTGAGCTGACATCTCCCATGCATCATGGCACAAACAGAAGAAATTTGGGGAAGTTTAAACCCCTTGGCACTTCTCAGGCCTGGGAAGTCTAACTCTGTGATACTCTGAAGTATGCAACTTTCTCTTTTAGCAGAGCCTCTCTAGCCACCTCTGAGAGAATCGTCACAAGAGACTGCAAATGCAGCATTTTTCATAGACTGTAGATAGATGGATTTGTAAACTATGTGAGACAGTGTGATCAAATAGCTATGTTGGAGCATAAATCTGCTTCCAGTCTTGTTCCTATTATATGTGTGTAAATCAAAAACCTGGAAAATAAATCTGGTGTGGAAATCCTAATATTTTTATGTTCATTAACACATGTCAAATGTTTCAAAATTGTTCTTAGGTTTGTTGATAAGCTTTTTTTACAAGCAAAAGGTCATATCTCTTAAGGCTATCTATTTTTTAGTAAAATGACAAATGGTATTTAGCAGTTTTTAAAAGGCCTAACAGTTATCCAAGTAAATCACCCACCTATCTTCCATGCTGTGTTTATTAGTTTTAGTATCTTCTGATCAAAGGATAGAAAGAAAAATGTTGCACAGATTTTATTGGTAAGGATTTAGTTCAAACAATGTCTTAACCCATTTTCAGTTATTTTCTTCTGTCAGAAAACATCTGTGAAACACGCCTTTGAAGTCCAGTAAAAAAAATCTCCATTTCCGTTATTAGTCCTAAACTATTTTACAAGAAATTTTTTAATATCTGAATAGATGTTTCTGAAGAAATACTTTGGACAAATCTCTCTTTTTGCAAATGGGAGGAGGGGAGAGAATAAAAGATTGTCAGATTACTTCCTAAGAAACATTCCATTGACCCTAGCTGGCATAATTTCAAATACAGTTGGCTACTGTCTTATTTGTCTCCAACTGTTGAGCCTTTCACTGTAAGAAGTAAATGAAAAAGCTATAAAATTAACCTTTTTTTTTAAGGACTCTAAAAAGATATAGCAATAGTTCATTTTTAAATTATTTCTTTACATGAGACTGATAATTCTGCTCTTAGCACAGTTAATGCTCCCTCTTTTGATACAGGTTATATATTTAAACCATTTGCAGAAAATTATCAAAGTGTGTAAGGATTCCAAGCTCTTTCTCTGGGATGTTAGATGGAGTTAAGCCTAAACTGGCACAAAACCAGTATCAGCCAGATTTTTAAAAGACTTAAGGCCAAAATGTCAACTTTTCACCATCTACCTTTGAATCCAAGGAAAAGCATTCCCACTGAAACACTTCAACATGATCCAAAAGAGTTCAGCATCTGAAACCTGCTTTAAGTAAAAGTCTTTAAAAAAACTCCACAAAACAAACAAAACCCCCTACACTAAACAGTAAGTTAACTCAAATTCTAGGAAGCATTAAATATGTGCTATTATCAAAGTGTGGACACCAAGTGTGCATTAAGACTGCTAAAGATTTCTCTGTTACCTGGGAGCCCCCTGCTGGGACTCTGCATTGAGAAAACTATGAATAAAAGGATTTTGTTTTGAAGATGTGTTACAGATGTTTTAGTAATATTTAATTATGCTATATATGGTATATTATCCCTTTAGAGTCACTGAATGCCTAATTTCTCATAAGCAAATTACTGCAAAGAAGAAAAGTATTTTTCTCTGCATAACAAATGCCTTTGTTTAGTATTAGTTAAATACTTAAAATACTTTAAATTATCCCTAAGTCTGGGAAATTCATGAAGATTCAAATGGACAGCCTGTATGCGAGATATAAAGGATCCAAAGTGGTGGATGATCTGTACGGTTATCATTAAAGAAGCTATAAACATTAGACATTAAAACATTTCAGGAATGCAGGAAAAGTAAAATACCAAAAATAACCTTTGTCTTTTATGGAAGAATAGTATTTTCATTGCACCACCTGATTTAACTGAAAAATTACAGGGAAGTTTTCAGGCACACAATCTCCTCTTTAGGTCTAACCAAAGCAACAAATTTCAGGTTAAGTACAGGTTAGAACAATTGCTGTGAACTCACAGATCATCAGTATTTTCTTTCCTGAAAAACTCATCTAGAATATTTCAACTCATATTGCAGTCACTACGTCCTCTATTCTACCAGGCATGTCCAGCCATTCAGAGCACTGTGCAATTAAACCACCTGGTGTTATAAACAGCACCCTTTTCCTCAAGTATTTTGTTGTACCCATATAATTTCATTCTTTTGATTATGAATGGTACAGCCATAAAGCTTAGTTTCCGGATTAACTTTTGTAGATATTTTGTAGGTCTCCTTATAAGCTGAAAATGTTTTCTCAATGGCAATGGAAGTTTCTGTCTTTTATGAGCATTGAGATGGCAGTTGTTTGATATATATGTATGAGCCTTCACTCACTAGTAATCTTTTATTCCATTTTTAATTCCTTTCTTCTATTATTTCTTAATGGCAAAATGTCAGGCTTATATTTAAGATGCCAGTGGAAATATCAAAGCATTTTCTTGAAAAAAAATTCAAAGGCCTGCATGCTTACAAGATTATAAGTAAATCTGCCTGAATACTGCACTGTGTTTCTCTCTCATGGGGAATAACTCAGTCTTCTGCTATACTCAGTCACTTGTAGAAAATTTTATTAGTATAAGCAAATTATTTACTAAATTGAAGAGCTATTAGCAAACTCAAAGAGACAGTCTAGGCCATAGCAAGAGGAGTTAAAAGATCAAAGGAAAAAAACTTATCATATAGTTCTTCTCACTGTGCCAGATATGGCACTTGCTTTGTGTACATGTAACAAGAAGTAAAATGTATATGTAAATATTCCTCCTTCCAAAGCAACTTTAAATTAGACTCAGGAATAATGCATGAAACTAGTAGAAGCTGCAATATAAAACATTTTAAATAAAACATTTCTAAACCCATTTTTAGACCACTCTACTGTAAAGGTTCCAAATACTTCCTTCAATACAATAAGGTGTCCATTCAAGGAAAAGAAACCATTCTGTGAAACCACTGCATAATCTGTCGTGTTTGAAAACTGTGATAGCTCATTAGAGTGAACCATTTGCAGCTTTCAAGAGAAGGCAAAAAAAGCAGAAGTCACATTAGGCCTCTTCACTCAAGGAACTCCTGCCCTCTCAGACGATTTTGAAAGAGCAAAAAAGGGGCTGAGGAGCAGCTTAGGGCACTTGGTCTGTTCAGCCTGGAGAAGAGGAAACTGAGGGGAGACCTCATTGCAATCTGCGACTTCCTTGTGAGGGGAAGAGGAGGGGCAGGCACTTCTCTCTGGCGATCAGTGACAGGACCTGAGGGAATGGCCTGAAGTTGTGTCAGGGGAGGTTTCAGTTGCATATTAGAAAAAGGTTCTTCGCTCAGAAAGTGGTTGGGCACTGGAACAGGCTCCCCAGGGAAGTGGTCACACAGCCTGAGTTCAAAGAAGCATTTGAACAATGCTTTCAGGCACTTGGTGTGACTCTTGCGATGTCCTGCGTAGGACAAGGAGTTGGACTCAATGATTGTGGTGAGTCCCTTCCAACTCAGCGTATTCTATGATTCTGTGTTTACGTGTTCCTTTTGCATCTTGATCTGCCTGGGGTGTCATGGTTTAAGGAATGCTACTCCCCAGTTCAGTGCCCACTCCCCAGTTCAGTGCCCACACTAACACGTTCCCAAACCACATGCCCCTTGCTCCACTCCTTCTGCTTGCCCTTCCTACTCCAGGATGGAGTTGAGATTTAGAGGCACAGAAGGTGAAGATCATAGGTTGATCAAGAACAGTTTACTTGAAACAGTAATTAGATAAGAAAATGAACAGTAACAGCAATAATATCAATAGCAAAACTATTCAAAAGAGAAGGTGATTTGCATTCAAAAATGCTAATCAAGGACTCCGAGGCAATGAGCAGTGGCAGGCAATGCCTCCAGGTTTGTGGCCCAGAAGCCACACCCTTCTTCTCTGAGAGTCCCTTCCTCCCTGCCCCCAGGAATGACATGAGGTGGTGTGGAATAACCTCTAGGTCCCGGCCAAAACTAGGACATGGAGGAACTGTCTTTTTGCTTATCTCCAAAGCAAACCATCATGCTCTTTGAAAATCTCGAGGTTTTGATAATCCACTGAGCAGTCATCAAGGCTATAGATTACTAGAGCACCTTTTCTTTAGGTTTACCTGGACACTAAACCCAAGCAATAACATGTTATTTAGCTACTAGACATGAGAATAATATAAAAAAATTATATGGAGTGGAAAGTACAAGGATGAGTGTTTTAAAACAATACAGGTTGGCACAATTTTTCATACTTTTCTATATTTTTATTATCTGCTTTGATGAAAAATTGCCCATGTAATTTATCGACTTACATCATCAAAACATTTCAGGGAAGAACTCTTGAATTATGAAATCCAGTAGAAAATACAACACAGTAGTCAAGCAGCAATGCCTTACTGTTTTTCTCTCTTGTTCTGGGAAAAAACAAACAAAACAACCAAGTAAAATTACCCACCCACCTTCTGGGACTCAGGAAGCCATGGAACACAGAAAAGTTATAACAAAACAATACAAAGAATTAAGAACTATAGACAACCTGATTTTATCTAAAAAATCTCCTTAATGATCCAGACAACATGATCAGAATAGTTTGTCTGTTCGTATAAACTTCAGTCTTAATTCAGTATTTTAACATATTAAAGAGCATCTCTATCATATAAGGAGATTTTTACTTGTTCTGTCCTTAAAAGTATTGTATAAATAAAGGCATAGTAGCATTAAAAATAGTCTATCATGCTGTGCTCTTAAAGCTAAAAATAGGAGAAATGGGCACAACAACAGCTACTGACTGTGAGGAATTATGCTTCAACTACTTGTAGAAATCAAATGCAGATATGTTGCTAGGAGAGAACAAATGCCTGCAGAGTCCAAGCTTGCAGAATTTTAAAAGACCACGTAATCACAGAATATTCTGAGATGGAAGGGACCAACAAGGATCATCAAAGTCCAACTCCTGGCCTTGCATAGGTCATCCTCAGGAATCACACCATGTGCCTGAGGTGACAAGAAGACCGGATATTGGTCAATACCAAAACGTGAGCCAGGGAACTCTGAAAACACATAAATCTCTGTCCTGATATTTAAGGAGCTGAGGAAAACAAGTCTTGTCCTCATTCTGCTCATGGCTTTGGTTCATAAAATGTGCTCATTTTCTTTCTTTCATCAAGACTTTGATTCTCTCTGCTCAAAGAGCCAATAGCCAGTACATCTACACATTCACATAACATCCAGATTCCACACTTTCCACAAATGCAGGCAACCTTACCAAGTGTGCTCACACCACCACTCAGAACATAGCTAATCTTCACAATTTTAGTTTTGAAATTGAAAAAAAAAGGTGAAAAAAAGCACACAGACAAAAGAAGGTCTTCCAAGGTATCACAGGGAAAACATTTATACAAGCCTTTTATTTACAAAACATACACACTTCTTTATATTGTGAAATATATATTTAATTCAAAAATAATAAATAGTGCGCACAGCATTCAGTGAATATGAGAGCAGTATCATTGTGTAAAAGTAAAGAGAAATCATATTTTTGATATAAAGAAAATTAAACCCAAATAAAACAGTACAAAGTATCAACATTGTAGCAAGTTGATCTTATCTCTTAAAACATAAGTAAAGTTAAACAAATATACATGTAGAGCTGCTTACAATTTTTGTACCTTTTTCTTCCCTGTAAGGTGGTTTTGACATACAGGACTGCTACCCACCTTGTAAAACAGCTACCACTACTGATAGACAACCAGTGAAAATAATCCCCTCTCAACAGATCCAATTACAAAATATCCACCCCCTACCCATTCAAAGTTATCTACACTGGTTTAGTTAACAGACCTTTTAGGATAAAAATATCTCTTTGGCACAAACAATGATTTTCTTTTCAAAGCTGTGAGCTGCTCAGATGAAATCCTCATATGACTCATCTTTGTTAGCAGCCAGGAGAAATTGAATGCAATTGAAAAGTACAAGTAAGCAACTCACTTTCTGGGGCTGACTCTCTTCTCCATTTTATACAAAACCAGCTAAAGAACTGGGTGAAAAGAACAATCTCATATAAAACATTCACACAGGGAGGTGCACAAATGTATAGATATAGTATCTCCTAATCCAAATTGTGCTGGTTTAAAAAGGCCTCTCCCAGTCTCCTTCAAATTAACCACCACCATTTCTCTGCTAGACATTACAGCTCTCTTAGAGATGCTAATGAAGATTGATTTGATGAACACTTCCTAATCTATTTCAGTCACTATGAACTAATTACCACCTTACCCAGTTTAACTACCAGTCAACAAAACCAGATTCACAAAGACAATTCAAGGTATTGTCCCATCAGTAGCTCTGCTGGTAGGCAATAATGGATTTTTGTTTCCAGGAATAAATTGGAGGATGGTAACTTATTCATGTAGTTCGTCTGCATCTGGGAAAGGACATATGTCTGCCTAACATGGACTGAGTTTTTTCACCCAGCAGAATAAGTACTGGCAGGAGATATATTTGTCCAGAAGGGAGTAAACGGTGTAAGCCACAAGACAATATTGTTCCAGAGGCAAAGGGACATTAATCAATTCAGGCTCCAGATTAGAGGGTTAACTATTAGAAAAATGTAGTTCCCCAAAAACTTCTTGTTGAGTAGTTTGCCCTACTACTCCCAAGTATTTTAAGACACATGTTGATCAGGTTCTGAAAGAAATGTCATGAGTCAGTACCTGCAGTAGTGTTAATGACGTCCCAAAGGTCCTTCTCTTCCCACAATGTCTCAACTTTTGTTTTCTGATTAAAATGAACGTCAGGGTACAATTTTTGTTTCTATAATGTTTTAACTGACTCAACGGCACTATTCACAGAGAAAAATGAGACATAGAAACAACAAAAAAAGCTGTACTGGAATAACAAACAGCACACTGTCCTAGGTTTATTTCAACATTACAGATAATTTATGATCATTAAAAAAGTTACAAGGATTAATAAGAAATCTCTTTGAAGTAATACATGCTTTAAACAGATTCACTGTCACAGAATCAGTCTTGGGACAAATGCAATGAAAACATTAATTTCTTCTCCAATTTATCTTGTTTGCCAATTACAATCCATTGACAGGGCATGATCATTAATCAGTTTTCTACACATCAGCATTCCTCCCAAGTCAGAGGTGTGTAAAAGGCAATCTAATTTTGTGTTCCTGCTTTACACTGCCAACGGGGTCAATGTTTTGGCAAAAACAAAAATCCTCTCTCAGATCCTAGTGTAAGATTTTCATTTCACTTTCAATTCTGCAATGAAGTTAAGTCACCACGTATGGTAGATTAACTCCAGCATCTCAGCTTCTTCAGACACTCTCAAGTTTCTTCACATTACATGTATCAAAACATAATTACACTGTCAGCTTCACTGCCTGGAATTATTAGTTTTCACACTGAACTACCTATCTGGAACAAATGAGGTATGCTTACTGTTGGAAGAGGATGGGAGAACATGGGGAAACTGTGAATATCAAAGACCTGAGAAAAACCTTCAGAAATCAATCATACTTTAAGAATTGCTTGAATGGTCTATAAAGGCTTGATAATAAGTAGTAAAAGCATATTTTAATGAGTATTAAACCTTACAGTCAGTTACAAACATAAAGTACTACAATGTCATACCATAAGAAGGCATTTACTGCTGCTATTGCACTCCTTCCTAGTTGATACATGTCATTAATAGATTTAATAGGTGAGCTCACTATAAAGAAGCGTAGCAATATAAACAACTACAGGTTCAAGTGGAAACTCTCTTTCCTTTGCATCAGAAATCCATCCGCCTCTTTTCTTCTTTTCTCCACAGGACTCCTATAGAAAATGCTGCCTTCCCTCTCTCTTGCGCTCTTTTAGGAGCAAGGACTGTAGTTTCAAACAGTAGTCAATATGAAGTTCTAAAAATCTTAAGTCAAATTTCTCTGCAATTGATGAGTTACTAATTTCCACTTCTGTATAGCTGAAAAAAGAAGCAGGGCTCATCTACCATCAGCCAAAACCCTAGCGTTTCACATCTTAAACAGACACTTAGCCTAGTCAGCCATCTGTTTAAAAAAAAACCACAAAACCCCCAAACAGAAACCCAAACAAATAAAAAACAACCAAACAAAAAACTGCAGAAGTATGTCTGGTGTCTGAAACAATATGTTTTTTACCATTTGTTTTGACCAAGCACATCCTGAAGCCTTCCAAACCAGACTGGATGTGAAAGATGTTGCCTAGTTTCTGCTTCTGTGTTGCCTAATTTCTGCTTTTGCCAAAGAAGAGGGGACAACTGAACATGTCCTTGTGTTTCTTTCACACACATGTGTTCATGCTTACTTTGGTTTTATTTTGGAATAAAAAACAAACTCAAAAGATGAAGATACTAAATTGCACTAGGATCACTGCTGCCATCTAGCAGATCTCAGTTCTCTCCTGAGCAGGATGTTTCCATCTGTGGATATTACCTGCATCTGAGGAATTTCAGTAGTAAAATCATCCCCTTGCATTTAGTCACTTTTAGAAGGTTTTGTATGGAGACACTGAAACAAGTTACAGATTTATCCTTTTTTTTTAATTAAAACCAGATTGAAAACCAGTTACCTCACTTTACTTCTCCCTTGGACCTTCTTTTATGCTAAGCACTTCCCATCTGTCTCACTCTCTTTTTCTTTTTATCTTGCCACATAACTTGCACTGTCAAACTAAATTACTATTTGCAGTAAATTTCAGCTCAGATTCTAAGGCACTTTCTATTGAAATATCTTGTTTGCCTGGGTATGGTTATAGTCCTTTTGGGATATATACTATAAAATTTATTGTCATAGGTTTATAGCTGCACAGTAAAAATTCTCATTGTATTGAAGTTTGGCTTATAAGCATCAAAGATAGTGATTTTTTCTAATATTTAAAAGGTTATATGGTAAAATTTTAGTGAACTTTTTTTGTATTTCTTGATATTTACAAGCAAGCCATTCATCTTCACTCCAAATTATTTCTGACTCACTGCATTGAACTGAAAAAAGGTCTTACATTATCTGTAAAACGTACATATCTGGTTTAAGGTTTTGATTTTAGCAGTTTCTAATTCAGTCAGAGCAACATATTTTCTTGTAGATCCTTTCTCCCACCACCTCTCTTGTCATATTCTCCATGGCTAAGCTCTCCCTTTCCCACTGCCTCCTATTTCCACCACTGCCATTGCCTTCAGACTCTTCTCCTGCTCAAGGCAGAAGCCAGAAATTTCCTTACCCCATCCCTGCTTTGTGATAGTACTATGTAACTGTTCTCTGAAGAAGAGATCTGGCAGATGAAAATCAGACTGTTCATCAAGGGTTTGTTTCTTTAGGCTCTACTGCTGAGATAGACAAGGAAACATTATTTAAGAATAACATTTTGGCTCTTCTGGGACTTCTTTTGAGTGAAAGCTCAAGCAACTTACCAGCAATGAGCTGACCATGGCAATTCAATGGTGCATAACACCGACATGGGAATAACTTGACAAAATTCATTGCCTTGACAAAAGGCAAGCACTGCCTTCATCAGTTCATCATCTTCATCTTCAGAGATGGTGCCATTAACCACCTTTAGGGCCCAGCAGTGAGTACAACAAATTAACTGATCCATGCCAAACCAACCTGACAGAAACAATAGTCAACTTGGGCAAATTCTGCCTTATTTGGCTTGGCAGCTGTTAAATTGATATGACCGGGGGAAATAGGAATGGGATACGGAGAGTCTCAGATGAGCTATGGGACAACATGACAGCCCAAGCAGACAACTCAGTAGCTTTTGGGGACAATACGTGAATGGAAGGAGCAGTAGGGACAGTCGTGTTTTCATTACGTTGGTGTTTCTTTAACGTTCTTGTTTCAAGCCAATGCAGTTGATTGATTTGACACCCTGTAGATTAACTTCTCATTCCTGTCTTTTGCTTGGAAACAGACGTTTTTATTTATACCTCAGAGAAAACTGAATATTCCTCCTCTACATTTGACAAGTCTATTCACTCTGAGGAATGTTACTAGGTACATGGGGATAGACAAAATTAGAATGACTCCTCCTGGTCTCAGCACGAATCCCTGTCCATTACTATGCTACAGCCACTAGTCAGTGGTACTATTATAGTTACTTTGTCATCTGATTTTTTTTTCAATACTTTGTTGTAGTTTGGGGGTTTTGTTGGGGATTTTTTGGTTGATTTCTTTTTTGGGGCCTTGGGGTTTTGGTTGTTTCTTGGTTGTTGGTTTGTTGTTTGTGGGGTTTTTTTTTTGTTTTCGCTGACCACTGCAGGTGTTTTCATCTTAAAAGCAATGTTTCATCCCGTGAAAGATTGCAAAATTTCACCACATGTCCTTTTCTGTTTTCAGCTGTAGCAGCTCAAGACCTTGATGCCTGAAGTTACCAACTTTACTGCTGAGCTGCTTGCATTTCACGCAAGGTTCAATGTAGGCAACTAAAGGGGCAGATTGGGAGGAAAGAATCATGATGTCAGGGAAGGAGGAGGCTATAGCATTGCAGGCCAGTGGGAGGTGTAGCCAGAATGTGCAGGCTATCCCTGAGACATTTTTCCCCACCACCACTGTCCACAAGCAGTGGAAGAGGTGGCTTTGGAAGGCACACTTGGTTATTGCATAGAAAAGAGGTCAGCTAGTGCATGACCAGAGGCTGATGGCTCAGCAGGTTATGGTGACCAATCACTTTAGCACCACTGCTTGGCTGAGCAGTTCAGCCTGAAATAATTGCAATTCAGTTCTAATAAAGTCTTGGGAGAAAGAATTGACCTAATCTTTATCTGTCTCTAGTGTATTAAATCCACATCCCTCTGCTTAATCCAAAATACAAACAGCATCTTTATTTACACATATATACATACATATGCATACATGCATATATAGATTACAGAATCGTAGAACATGCCGAGTTGGAAGGGATCCACAAAGATCATTGAGTCCAATCCTTAGCCCTGCCCAGGACTATCCCCAAAAGTCACACCATGTGCCCAAGACTGTTGTCCAAATGCTTACGTGAACACTGCCACACTTGGTGAGGTGACCACTTCTCTGGGGAGCTTGTTCCAGCATCCAACCACCATCTGGGTAAAGAACCTCTTTGTAATATCCAACCTAAACCTCCCCTGAAACAACTTCAGGCTATTCCCTTGGGTCCTGTCACTGGTCACCACAGAGAAGAGACCAGTGCCTGCCCCTCCTCTTCCTCTCACGAGGAAGTTGTAGACTGCAGTGAGATCCCCCCTCAGTCTCCTCTTCTCCAAGCTGAACAGACCAAGTACCCTCAGCTGCTCTTCAATTGGCTTCCCCTCAAAAGGCCCTTCACCATCTTCATTGCTGTCCTTTGGACGCCCTCTAACAGCTTAATATCTTTCTTATACTGTGGTGTCCCAGACTGCACACAATATTCAAGATGAGGACACACCAGTGCAGAGCACAGTGGGACAATTCCCTCCCTCTACTGGCTGGCAATGCTTTGCCTGATGGCCCAGGAAAGCATTATCTGGGATTGCCCCATCCCACATGCAGAATCTGGCATTTCCTCTTATTGAATTCCTGTGGTTGGTGATTGTCCAGTCCTCTAATTTGTCGAGGTCTCTCTGCAGGGCCTCCCTACCTTCAAGGGAGTCAACAGCTCTACCAGTTTTTTGTCATCTGCAAACTTGCTTAGTATCCCTTCCAGTCCTGTATCCAAGTCATTTATAAAGATTTTGAAGAGCACAGGGCCCAAGATGTATCCCTGTGGAACCCCACTATTGACAGGTCATCTTCTGATGTCACCCTCGTGAGGGGAAGAGGAGGGGCAGGCACTGATCTCTTCTCTGTGGTGACCAGTGACAGGACTATTACCCTCACTATTACCCTCTGTGCTCAACCTGTGAGCCAATTGCTCATCCATTGCATGATGTGTTTACCCAACTGTGCTGGACAGTTTGTCCAGAAGTATCCTGTGAAAGACTGTATTGAAAGCTTTACTGAAATCTAAAAAGATTACATCATCTGGCTTCCCTTGATCCACTCCATGCGTTACCTTGTCATAAAAGGGTATCAGGTTGGATAAGCAGGACCTGTCTCTCATGAATCTGTGCTGACTGTGACCAATGACTGCATTGTGTTTCAGGTGTTTTTCAATACCTTCCATAATAATCCTCTCCGTAACTTTACCAGGCACTGAAGTGAGAATGACAGGCCTGTAGTTTCTAGAGTCCTCCTTCTTGCCCTTCTTGAAAATAAGGACAATATTCACCAGCTTTCAGTCAGCTGGGACCTCTCCATATTTCCAAGACTGCTCAAAAATCATTGAGAGAGGTTTTGCGATGACATCAGCAGCTCTTTGAGGATTCTGGGATGAATCCCATCAGGCCCCATAGATTTGCAGGGATCCAGCAAGAGCAGCAGATCCCACATCATTTCAGGGTTGATGGAGAGTTGGTCTTTCTGGGAGTCATGGTCCTCTAGCTCAAGGCACTAAGACCCCATTGGTCTGTCATCTGTGTTGAATACAGAGGCAGAGAAAGTGTTAAACACCTCTCCCTTGTCTCTGTCCCTGTTTGTGAAGTGACCATCCTCATCCTGTAACAGGCCAGTGATATTTCTATACTGCTTATTGCCATTAATGTATTTGAAGAAACTCTTTTTATTGTCCCACACATTTCTGTCCAGCTTGAACTCCAGTTGAGCTTTGGCTGCAAAAATTTACTCCCTACATCAGCAAGCCACATCTCTCTCTGAATTCTTCCCATCTCGCTTTATCTTGCTTCCACTGGGCATACACCTTCCTTTTTTGCCTTACACCCAAGAGAAGATCCCTGATCAACCAAGCTGCCCTTCTGCCTCATGTACTTGACTTCCAGCATTTGGGAATTGCCTGCTCCTGTGCCCGTAGGAGGTGATGTTTGAAATGACCATCACTGATGGACCCCAGCACCCACAAAAACATTTTCCCAGGAGACCTTAATCATTAATTCCCTGTCATGTGAAAGGGAGGAGGGAGACAGAAATACAAAGATTTCTAGTCTTAACTGTATTAATTAAAAGTTATTAGCCATAAGTGCTTCCAGACAATCAGATCCTTATGTACCCAATACTGTCTTTTAACTGACAGCACACAGGTTGGAAGGGATTCTGACTTCTAATATGAAGCCACATTTAAGCCAGGGAGAAAATTATTAGCAATAAACGCTTCTAGACAATCAGACCCTTATGTTCTCCAACATTGTCTGTCAACTAATGGACAGCCCACAGGCTGGAAGGGATTCTGACTTCTAATGTGAAGCCACACTTAAGCTAAAAAAGAACTTTTCTCACAACAGCTCCCGAAATAACATTTATTAATACAAATATGTGACAGTTATTGTGGGTTCTGCTTTGCCGGTGATAACGTTCAGCTGCAAGATTGTATTTAACTGATAATAAAAGACCCCAAAAGAAAACAGCACAAAATACATTTTACAGAGACAAACACTCTAAACTCAAGTTACAATACAGCAATGTATCCCATTTTCACAACAGACAGAAACTAGCAACAAAGAACTACTAACTAAAACACAGCCACCTAAAACATTTATCCAGACACTCTCTCAATAGCACAGGACAATAAAATATCTTGCCCACCACTCTCTCTCTAACACAAAACAAAAGGGAAGAGCAGAGCTGCTTCTTATCAACATACATGTTGAGAAAAGAAACTGCATCTTGAAAGTAAGCAAGTTACTGTAGTTGCAAAGTAAGAATAGCAAAAAGCAATAACCAATATAAAGTAGTAAAGTGTGAAGCAAGTTACTGTTATTAGTATTAAGGTAGCAAAACACATTTAGTAAAAGAAATGCTTATAAAGTAAGAATCAAAGCAAGAAAGGAAGAAGGTAAAGTTAGAAAAAATAGAAAGCACATGGTCTCCTCACCCCTACATTGATCCGGACAAGCTGCAGCAGTTACACTCACAGAGACATTGGCATATTTCCCTCTCCTCCCGGAGTTTAAACTCCAAACACTTTTTATACCTTTTTTTTCTTCCATGTGGTTTGTGTGGCTAAGTCAATCTATTGGGAGGGTGATGGTGATGCCCTCAGGTGAGGTGGGCCCTTGAAGATATAGCAAAAGAAGGCTGTGCTATGTCTTAACGCTCCATCTTTTGTTAATCTTAGTTTGTAAGCCTTTTGTCCTCTGCTTGGAGCATCTCTCCAGGGGGGCTGAGGCATTTCCTTCAACCCATCAGGCCTTATCAGGGTCATCACCCTACAATTCCCTAAGCAGCCTGAAGGCTGCTCTCCTTATGTCCAGAGCTGAAGTTTTGTTGGCACTTTTCCTCCTGTCAACAGAGATTTTAAACTCCGTCGCCTCATGGTCATTGTGGCCAAGACCTTCACCAATCTCTACTTTGCTCACTACATCTGCTTTGTTGACAAGCAGCAGATCAAGGAGGGCATTTTTACAAGTTGGCTCCTTCAGAACCTGTTCCATAAAGTTGTCATCCAGGTTTTTTAGGAATCTTCTGGGCCAGCTGTGTGATGCTCCCAGTTAATTTCTGGCAAGTTGAAGGCCTCCATAAGGACAAGGCAGTTGACTTGGAAGTGGCCCTTAGCTCCTCAAGGAATAATTTCTCAGCATCATTGCCCTGCCCAGGAGGTCTGTAGCAGACTTCAACAATGACATCTGCATTATTTCTTTGCCCCTTGATTCTTACCCAAAGGCTCTCAACTGGGCCATTGCCAGCTGTGAGCTCCATATGTTTTAACTCTCCTATTTCATACAGTGCACCTCCTCCTCCTCTTCTGCCCTGCCTATCCCTGAAGAACTGGCAGCGTTCCAACACGGCACTTCAGTCACAGATCTTATCCCACCAGGTTCCACTTATGCCATTAATGTCAACTCTCTGGGACTGGACCAAGGCTTCAAGCACCTCTTGTTTGTTCCTCCTGCTGCGTGCACTGGTGTAAAAACATTTCAGGTGTGGGACATTGTAGCCACCACCTTGTGAGGGTGATTGAGAGATCCCATGAGTGCTAGTTTTCTCAAGTTTTCAGCACACTATAGTGACACTGGTTTTGTCCCTTTCCCCCTTCTGTACACCTTTTTCAGAAAGGCACATGAGAGGATTTCCATATTTAAAAGCCATTTTCACTTTGTGATTTTTTAGTTTGGGGTTTTTTTCTCAATGAAAAACAAAGATGAAGGAGAGGCAAGTCAAGCAAATACTGGCCAGTTCAGGGTATTGATAAAATACAGTAGAAAGTCCATAGTCTGATACATTTTCCTGGCCTCATCTTTGTGTGAGTTAATTAAAACGGATTGTTTTAGCTGATATAATAAAGGTTGTTGGGCCCTTCTCATGCTAGACCTTGTTCTCAGCTGTGTATTTCTCTTACACATCACTGTCAACTTCAAGGTCCTTTTTATTTTTTAGTTGTTATTCAACTATGTAATTACTCAGGGCAAGATTAAAAGGAAATGTGTGTAGCACTTGCTAACCTAAATCCATACAAATGCTTTCCTTATAAACTTGAGTGTTATCTCAAAGTATGTGGTCTGCAGCAGTGATCTTGCCACCCAAGAGACACTGGTCCAATCCTACTGATGAAATTAGCTAAACCATAATAGTTTTCCAATTAAAAAAAAAAAAGACTGTTTTCCACATGCTAATGTACTCATATCTAAGACTATGTATATAAATCTTTTACTGCATCTGGCTCCATACCCAATATTGCAAATTTTCTCTCAACTTCTAATGAGATCTGTGAAAGCATTATTATTTAACTACCTATTGGCCCTTTCCAATTTTACTAATACCTGTAACTTCTTTTTTTAATATAGTTTGACCAGAGAAGCAACACAAAGACTGCTGAATACAGGTTTCACAAGTACACACTGCGTTATATAAAATACACAATACCAAATCATCAATGCTAATGCTCCAATGTACACGCTGCAAGTAGGCTCCTCTAGGCCTAGAAGCTGGGCATGCTTGCAGGTTCAGAGATGACATTTTCTCCCAGGGTGAAATACTCAGGCTTTGCTTGGAAATTTACAGTGTCAGCAGGCGTGACAATTGTAAACTATGTACATCGCATGGACAGAAAAAAAAATCTGCAGATTAAATACAATGGTTTTTTCTGCCTTCCTCTATTTCTTCAATAACTCTCCCTATAAGACATTAAATCTTAAACATCAAAATTTTTCCAAGTTCCAGAGAAATTAGGCCAATTACACCAGGAGTATGAGTCTGGGTTCTGATATCAAACAGTTGCTAGGGGATTAAGTTGCCTGATACCACTAAAGTTAAATTAACATTTATTTTATAAAAGCAACATTTTACCTGGGATATGAAAGTCTACTTCCAGCATGTGCTAGAGCCCCAGCGCTGCAGTGGTTAGGGGAAGCATGTTTATTCTTTATTTGATTTGAAGATTTTATTCAGCTATTAAGGAAAAAAAATTAGTCCATCCCAGTTCATAACTTCACGTGTATATATAATTTATGCTCTGTTGACTGACAGAAAAAGAATAAACATATTAAAATTTGATACCTGTCCTCCAAATGAAGGAAACATTTCAGAACAGAATTTGCATTGTTTAGCTCTGATCATCTTCACATTTAGTTCCTATTGCCATCTTAAAATTGCTTCTATTTCTTATCCAAGAATTGAGGATTAGCTTTTTGACATCATTTTGAGGAAATGGTTTAAATAAAAGCTAAGCAGTGGATCAAATAATTTGAACTCCAAGTCACAATTAAAAAAAAATCAGTTAGTTTTGCTTTTATGCAAATATTATTTATTTTCCCTGTTGAGAGTTCAGACTTCGTTCCATCCCAGAATGTCCGAATACTGACATGAATGAAATTAAGTAGCATAATCATATATCTCTACCTAATTGCTTATCTTCTTTGCATAATCCCATTTTTTTTCATTTATATCCAAACGAATCTAAGGAATCTAAGGACAGGAGGGTAAAAGACACTGTAGAAACAAAATACATTAGCCCCAACACCAGGACTTAAACCATATTTGAAGAATAAAAAGCCTGGAAAAAAACATATCCTACTCTGAAATATAAATAGTTCTGCTTCAAGTGTAGGATTAATCCTCCATTTAAATATATACAGAGGCTCATAATACTGCTCCATTGCCACAAAGTGCTTGTGCTGAGGGACTTTCAGGTCTAATCCTCTTGAACACAGATTTATTGCAGTTTTGCCCTGTCTTCAGAGTATTGCATCCCCTTCCCTCCCTTACACCCCTGTATTCTGCATTTGAATGGTTTTAAGCTTCTGGTGCATATATAAGCCATCCGTTACTCTCTCCCCTGAGATATACAACCAATAGCAGGTCTGGGATTTTAATCTATTTATAATAAAAGAATTTATTTTCTTTCATCAAGACAACAATTACTACGATTGCACCTGGGTTTATCTCCTTAAACATGTTTGTGATTATCCAGAGCATAATGCCATTAATAATATTACGCAGCTGAGCTCTATCATGAGGGAGAAAGAAATGCTTGTAAGGCAGATTTATGAATTACAGGTAATTAATGTTACTGGATGCTGAAGAACTACTGCAATTACAAGTAGCTATTTTCAAGGAAGCCTAAGATTCCCAATAAAATTTAAGCAACTCCAGTTTTAGGAGGGACCATATTGTGTCCTCCCTTCAAGGAGGAGCCTCCAGCAGCTCCCTCCTGCCTTTTCCCATTCACACAGCCATGATATTTGTCAGTGTCTGCCTGATAAATCCTGGGGTGAATGCTGCTTATCATCCCACCTGCCCAGGGCACTGCACTACTGCCAAAGCTGTGGGTTTACACATGAAGCATAATCCTTTCTTCTGATGCTGGAAGCCACAACTTCAGTGAAATGTTAAGGTCAAATGCCTTATCATTTCTCAATGAGTAAGACTTGAGCCTTGAGGGGGCAGTTGAGTTTGGGTGAGGGAGTCAGTCCAGGTCTCGCCATCACTTTTTCATGATGGCCCTGCTAGTATCTCAAATTTGAGAGCTGGTGAGCTCTGAAAGATATCCCTCTCAGAGAGAGAGGTGCTCGTGCATCCCACTGCACTCTAGGAGAGCTCAAAGGGCTTACAGGGTCACAAAATGCTTGGCTTTGGTCATTAGGCAGTTTCTATCCTGGCTGTAATCCAAGCTGGTAATTACTGGAGTTTTTAAAAAGTTCAGTAACAATGGTACTATTTCACTTGGGCTACAACTCAGGTAAATAGTGTTCCAAGATTGTCAGGGGATGACTGATTATCTCTCATTCCCCTCCTTGGTCAGGCAACAGAAATCCCTAGTACAGACAGTGCCACCCCCACCTTAGCCATGCAAGAGTTTTTGGCATGGCCAAGGTACACTTCACCACTCAACTCATTACTCAAAAGCCAAAGCCTAACAGGAATTCCTGAGATCATAGAGCAGCCTGAGGATGGGCGGGGGGATGTTGCACCACTGCAGTGTTTTAGAAAACACTGTGTCAGCTTTTGCGCATAAATAAATCTGGTTGATATAAGTGAACTAAATTAACATAGAAGCCAATTTATTAATTAGGAAAAAACTTTACCCTATGAAACCTTCATTAAAAAAGCATTTAGCTGTGACTAATGTTAGTATATTGTTTGGTATGATCTTAAGCATTATTAAGCAGGCGTCTGACAAATTAGTGCTGCATGTCTTCTTAATGCCTGTCAGTAAGGTATAGTTGGTTCATGGCTAAGCTAAGTGAGGTCCTACCATGGCTGAAGCCCTTGACCTTTTTTATGACAAATGCAAAACCTGCTAAGATACATGCATTTCAATTTATTGAGACAAAAATTAGCCTGAGAAAAAGTATAAATATACTATTTTCATGGTGCTTTACACATATTCCAGGATAGTTTCATGGACTGGTTCTCATTACAGCCATTGCTAGGTGGTCCTTATACTTGACAGATGAATTTTGTAGATTTAGACTATTTTGAAGCATGTCACAGTAATAAGGCATGTGGCACTTTTTGTGACTTTAAATTCTGTCAGTTTGGTGACAGCAAGGATTATCACCCCAATACAGCGTTTAAGTGTGCTTGACTTTCAGCACATCAAAAGTAAAATCTCAAGATGTGTTCCTGTGGTATTAATTAATATGGAACTGGAACAACAAGACCAAATCCACATCAAGAAAAGAGGTTATCTGCCTTTCTCTAGTAGAAATCATTGGAGAGAGGAAGAGACTAATAAAATTACAAGCCAAGTTTGCCTATTAACAACTTCAAAACTTTTACAAGCACTTAAGAACCTATCAATCACAGAAAAAATGGCAAATGCAGATGATAACTCAGTTTTGTGAGTCTGAAGACACCAATATGATTGTCTTTCTTGAAGGTACCTTTAAAAGAAGCTAAAATTTGTCCTCTACTCTCACGAAGTCACTTAACCTTCCTCTCACATGTCACAGGCTTATCAACAAGTATATGATCTAACAAAGGGAGAGGAACTACTTTGCAAAAAGGCTTAGGCTATGGAGAATACCTTTAGGGACCAAATATCTATTCACACACCCTCTAGAAAAGCAAGAATTTGAAATATCCAGCCTGCAACCATAGTTATTCTCAACGTTCATGAAGTAGCCACCAAACAATGTTATATTTCACAAGTGTTTGATTGCTTCATGCCATTTTTAAGAGGTGATGTTCAATTACCATAGTTAATGATAAACTGATTATGAAACCAGAAAAATAATGAATAAGGTATTACCAGTATTTCCACAGCATCGATGAAAATGCACATACTCATCAGACAAAACTAAAATAGCAGTAAGTGACAATAAAATGAAAAAAGAAAGTAATCAGCAGTACAAGTTATAAATAAAACAATTTGCAAAACAATTTGAGGTTATCTGAATTAAGAACATTAAAAATAAGAGGTCTGAATAGAAGTATCAGTGAAAGTTCTTCAAAGCACTGTACACTTTTGCAGATAAGGTTTTTAATCAAAATCCTGCTCTACAATATTCAGCATATGCTCTGATGCTTTATACTGTAACTAGTATATTCTGCTGTATAAATTATTTAATTATGCTTTACAAGCTCTATAAAGCCTGTATGCAAGGAATCCATGTGCCGAACCATTGTGTATTTAAACAAGAGAAAAACCACAATGGAAAATCTTGCCTTCTCAAACAGGTAAAATGTGGTTTCAAGTCTCTTTTTTTTTTCACCCTCCTCTTACAGGATCACAACAACAGCTGCTTGCATGATGGACCTACGCAGATATCCTCTGGATGAACAAAACTGCACTCTAGAAATTGAAAGCTGTAAGTTACTGAAGGGAGGGGGTTGGCCAAATGACAGCTGTGGACTGAAAGACATTGACAGGCCAGGCAAAACAAGAACAAGTTGTTCAAATACTGAGTGTCCCGTGAGCTTGCACACTGAACATAACCAATGAATTTCTATAATACATAAGCCAAAATATGTTTCATTTGCAATATTCGTTGATCCAAGCTTGTAAGATGTCTTTCAAAATCTCTTGTCAAGCAAGGGAGGAGTGTATTTCTTAATGATTAGCTCAGAGGAGAGCAACTAAGCACTGTCCATCTTTGGTGCATAATCACTGCAGAACCTCAATTAATTACTTCACCTTAGTGCATTCATCTCTAACATCAAGACTAGCATCTGTCCCACATGGTGGTGGCAGGATTGATCCATTGCTCTCACCAAATCACTTGGAGATCATAAAAGGGATCAGTTTGATCCTTCAGCACTAAGATTAATGGGAGTTTTGTCATTGTCTTCCATGAGCACAGGAACAAGGCGTGCACTTACAAATGTTTTTCATATAGTCAAATAGTCATATAGTCTCTATATCTCTTATGGTGCACACTTGTAGAGAATTCCTGCAAAGGTTATTGAAAAGAATCTTTATTCTGTCATTGGTCAAAACAGCTGCTGCCACTGACCCCAGAGGAGTCTGTCAAACAAACTGGTTGAGACTACTTGAAGTCCAAGGCAAAATAATGCTGCAGTTTCCATAGAATTCCCATTTTTCTCAATGCAACTGTTGCATTGAGTTAAGCAATCTTTTTCTTTTTTAATAATTCTTCCATCTAAAGTATGAGGTTCTAAAAAGATTTCCCCAAATATAGCATTTTGTTTCCATTTACTGCAGAGAAAGAACAATTTTAACATTTGAACCTCTGCTTTGATGGATCATTTGAAGTTTTAAAGACACAGAGAAACAAACATTCATGTTTAACCAAAATAATTTCCTAGTATTTATGTAATTAACAATCCTTTTAGTGGTTGTAGCACATCCCATTCAAGGAAACAAAATTTCTGAGAAGTCCAGTAAATACAGTTTTCATTCTGCAGAAATTCATGATACAAGATTTTGCTGTGGTCTGAAAAGAGGTTTAATCAATTGTGTGTATATAAATGTAATATATCTCAACATATCTGAGGTGGCAGTTGTCAAGCACTGAAAAAAAGCATACAGTCTGTCTAGGGCACTGATGGGCTCACAAGAGCCCAGCACAAGATGGGTTCTCAGGCCAATGTTTATTCTAATTTATAATTTCTATTTAATGCTATCAGGAAAAAAAGTCTTATTTAAAGCATTGGAATGACCAAATACCTTCAAAATTACTCTCCATACTGAAGTGTTTTCTTTTTTTTGTGAGTGCGTAATCAGTATCAGTCTTAATATAAGTCAGTGGAGGAGCAGCTTTTAGTTTAGATTTTATATTGTATAGTAAGAAACTTGAAATGCTCTCCCAAGAATTATTTGCTTTTCCTTCTTTTCATGGAAAGTCTTTTTATATTAATTTAAGAAATTTTCTGCTAGGTTAAAAACAACAAACCTTTTATTCCATCAACAAAATATTTTAATCAAGTAAAAGTTCACAGTCAGCTTAATGAAAATTGTTTTTAAGAGAAAGCCTCATCTGAACAGTACCTCCGTATTTATTTCTTTAGAGATGTCTCTGGGATTTGGGGTTTTAAGATCCTAGTGTTTTTGCATTGCACACAGGTATCTCAGAAAGACAAGGCGGTACACAGTTTTGTCAAGGTTCCCCATGAAGCACCTTAGTAGCAGCTGTCCAGAGTCTCCACAGTAGCTTGTTCTTTGTTCACCCTTCAACTCATACAGGGAAGTGTCAGGAGGGCCATACTGTTTATGCACTATATTAATCCCCTTCAACAGACACCTTAGCATGACCAGGTGGGCCAAGTCAATGTCCATGTAATGAATACTTGTGTTAGATCAACAGGCATTAACTTTTCTTGTACATCTGCTCTCAGTTAGCCTGTCCGTGCCACCATTGCCCTGAGCTGAAGCACCACAAACCCACACCCCTGTGTATGAACACATATACAACCATTTTCATGCCCTTCCCAAAAAGCAGATGCATTAGGCAATTGTAGCTTCCATTTCCAGTGCTGCCCATCACTCTACTGATCTCCCCAGTCACTTTCTGAAAGTTCAAAACCCTGTCTGAGTGTCATAATCCACCACTTTACAGGACCTAAGAAGTTGCTTATTAAGATACATGGTTGTCATCCCATGCTTGGGCTTTGCAGTCCTCTGCCTTTTTTGTCACACAACTGTTTTCTTGATGTTGCTGCTGCTTAGTTCATTTTCCTGCTTAAAACTAGTAAGGTGTGCAATCTGGAGAATGTGTCATATCTTGATTTTCAAACTAAAGTGTATAATAACACATCTCCTCAGGAACTTTTCTTCTGATCAGCAGAGAAAATGGCTATATATACAATACCACAGCAATCAAAATGGGTGATGATACTGAAGGTGCCTTCATACTGAATTCATACATGAATTTATTTGCTGGTAGTTGATTTGATGTCTCCAGCTCAGTCATGGCTGCAGTCGATCAAAGTACATAAGCGTTTATCAGCCAGAAGCGTGAATAATAAAATCAGACTGACACTTGGCTGGTTTATACCTCTTTATTCACAAGCTTTCATATAAATGAAGCTTTGTAGGGTTAAATGTTCAGTGAGAATGGACTTATTACTATCACTGAGACCTCATCATGAATCAAAATTAGCATCAGATAGAACAAGCAATTAAAATGCTAACACAATCAGAGATAGGTGGAAGAACAGAATTCTGAAGGGCAGACTGCCTGCTTCATTCATAGGCATTTGAGTACAAGTAAGCCAGTTGTCCAGAGTACTCTGCACTTAGTAGTACCCACTAATCCCCTTGAAATTTATGAGGAGGCAGAATGAAGAGGGTGAATAAAGAGGTGATAACCATGGCCACTGCTTCTCTGCTCATGCCACATATCTGATACATGTGGCATTTCCTTTCATGATAGAACTGGTTTATAAGATTCCCACCCTCAAGCTCCCCTTCCAGCTCCTGCATCACCCTTCAGCTGTTAATCTTTCTATTGTGCCAATATACAAATGTTCACAGAGGTAGGATGAAAATAAAACTGCTAACTTTTTTTGGTTAAAAAAATATTCCTTTGATATAAAGGCTTATCCACCTCAGTTTTGGGATAGATGGGAATTAAATAAACCCCAGGGCAGAACTGCTCCTTAAATAAAAGGGCCAGGGAAGACGGTGCTGTAATCACTAAGCAATTCTGGAACAGGCTGTGTAGTAGCAAGCCACATTTCTCACCACCAGACAGATACTGTGCAGTATGTGCACTGCCAAACCATTTTCAAAGCACTGGAAAGTAGTTCTGTTGATTTTTATACTGTGTACAGTTACATGGTTTAATCCATGTGGCACCAGCTTCCAGAGCTGTACCATTGTACTGTAAGAGCTGCAGGATTTCCTTTGTTCCTAAAGGATGGCACACAGGTGGCTTCTGATTAAGTTCTTTTTCTGTCCCAGGGTGCTTCCCCACCTCTAAAACAAGCAAGCTGGAGACACACTTTCCTCTGCAAAAGCTGAGCGCTCTCCAGTGCATCCACAATGGCTCTGCAGCTCTGCAGCAGTGCTAGAGAACATCAATGCTGAAGCACACACAGCCTGGCCCTCTTTTGAGCTTCCATATGTTTTAAAGGAGACTTACTCCTACTGCAGAAGGAGCATGTTCCAGAGGAACCAGGAAGTCCCAAAGTTAAATTGCTCAAAGAATAAATGAATATCACACTGCTTGCGAGCAGAAAGGCAGTGAGTCATTTCACCTCACAAGGATACTGTGGAAATTAGCCAAAGACAATCCCTGAAAATCTAAAGTGCTAAGAATTGTTCCTTAATAATACTTACCAGTGAGTAATTCCAGGCACTGCAAATAGCAAAAAAAAAAAACCAAAAAAACCAAACAAACAAAAAAAAACCAAACAAAAAAACAAAGCCCACCAAAACCTTTGTGACACAGGAATGGAAAAGAGCACAAGGAATCAAATGCTGCCGCATTGTCAAACCTCCCCAGAAGTACAGAAAAGACATGGATAATGCATGCCTATATTGAGCCAGCAGATTATAAAAGTGCATTTCCAGCTTTCCTGAAGCTGTCTTACAGGACTGTAGAATCTATGTATGCACAGCCAACAACCAGAGAAATATATACATTTAGGAGGAGAGCATTTTGGCGGCACATGTTCCTTCACACAAATTTTTCACAGCTTTACTCAAGCAGTTCACCTTATTCCAAATCCTGCAGCAGCAGATCGGGAGACCATATCAGACATTTTACACCTGTTCCAGTGTTTAAGATCGTGATGGCCACTGGAAACTTCTGTGTACAAAATCAAGGGACTTTGGAACTGCTTCATCAGCAGTGCTGGGATCTGTAACAATCCGTTTCTCACAGATTAGCATATACTGGGGTAGAGGAGACTTAATACTTGGCTGGAGGTTGCTCAGACTGCTTGGCACTCTCACATGAGCTCTGATGGATGTCAGCTTGGCAATTTAAGATGTTAAATCCCCCAGCTGTTCGTTCTGCTGTACCAGGTAGCCTCTGGCAAGGGTTGCAATTGCTATGGCAGTTCAGATCCCAGTGCCTTGGCACAAGTCCACTGTCCCTGGCAGCAGCTGCGACAGTCTCTGGACTGGCATAGGTGAGATGCAGACACATATCTCAGTTGATAAAGGAGGAGACAGAAGGAGAAGGCAACCAACCAGGTTCAGTAGCATAGAAGTGCTACAACTGTATCACCCTGAGCTTCTCTGTCAAGAGTTCTGGCTGCACCTGCCCCACTCTACAGTGCCTCATTACAAATACCAGTGCTGACCTCATCACACTACCTACAAGATAAGACAGAATACTGTTATTTCTCTAATACTCTTTGTCCCTCTGAAGTCATCAGTATCACAGTCACAACGTGACATTATGGACTAAGCTTGTACTTGGCTTTCAGTCAGAAAAAAATGGTGTGCTGACAGCATCACTGACAATAAATTCAGTCCCCATTTAGGGTTTTACTTACAGCATCTCCCAAACTTCAATGAAATGTGTTCCACTGTTACAGGGGAGGGAGGCTCAGGCTGTGCTCCAATTTGGCAAAGTTATTTACTTATTGGCAAGCTACTATGTTTTGCAACAGGTCTGAGCAGATTATCAGAACTGTTCCTTTGG
This sequence comes from Pithys albifrons albifrons, assembly GCF_047495875.1. Lineage (NCBI taxonomy): Eukaryota > Metazoa > Chordata > Aves > Passeriformes > Thamnophilidae > Pithys > Pithys albifrons. The sequence goes on along the minus strand of NC_092462.1, from coordinate 49,376,145 downwards.
TCTCAAAAATCTGTGTCTCTATGACAACTGCAATGCTGCAGCATGGTTCAGAGATCAACACTGCAACACTGAACCGTGCATTAGCCTTGTCAGCAGCACTCTTAGAAACCACTTTGTTGCCTAAAATCAGAGAAACAGTTCTCTGGACAATTTTCAGTATAGAAAGGCAAAAAGCAGCTGTTTAATTGTGGTGACTTTGGTGCACAAAATATATTGCACACACTGACAGTATAGGCCTTTACAATTATTAGAATACCATCTAATTACAATATTAGAGCATTACCTCATTGTTTTCACCTATGCCCAAAACTGTCCCTTCCATCAGACTGCCTTCGCCACACCTTCCAAATTTGAGCTGGTAGTCCCAAAACAACCACCCTTTTCTCCCAGCCCTCATTATCCTCATCATCTTTGTCCTTCTTGGAATGGCTTCAAGGCCTCTGAGTACTTTTGACTGGCCATATCAAGTGGTGTGACCATGTTATGTCTTATTCTAAGTATATTTCTACCAATAAGGTGTTTTTTCACCTTGCTAAAATCTTTGTCTGTTGCAATTCTTGACAAGGAACATTAAACATTTTCAGAAATCTCATACAAAGGTGCATGAACTAAAAGTGTTATATTAAAAGAGCTATACTAAAATGTTGTATAATAGAGATTTTAAGGCATCAACTTGTGTGAGTGAACTGAACGAGCCCACAGAAACATGAACAGATATAATTGGGGAAAAGAGGAAGATTTATTTAGTTGGCTACAGTATAAAAAATGGCAATTTTGCCTTGATTCCACTGTTTTTTTGGCTGTCCCTTCTTCATATAGAAATAGATCTAACACTAAATATATGAAATGCTTAGATGAAAGCGCAACCAACTTAGAGCAATATTACAGTAAATCAATAAATACTCCACTTGAACCTCTATATAGTTTGTTGCCAAAAAACCCCAACTGAGTTCATACCTAAACATTCATTATCACCTTTGTTGGCACAGAGCCATCTGAGAGAATGAGATTTTAACAGATTTATCACAGCTTCCTGCTTGAGACAAGATTGCATTGATCCAGGGTATGATTGCATTTGAACTATCAAGGATGTAAGAACCTACACCTCAGACAAATAGGGATATTTTTTTAGAGATGAAAAACTTGTCTTAAATCCAAGCTTTGCCATACATCTTTTCCTTTGTCTGTCTGCAGGCACCAGATATCTAGTAATTTATTCATGCCTGGCAATAAAAATTCACTAATGAATATTACTGTTCTGGTACCTGAGGCAACAAGAGCTTTGAGCTGGATCCACTTTTGTATTTTCCCTAAAGTATCCAAAACCACTAAAAGGGCATCTGGTCTCATCGTGCTTCTCCTCACCAAATATATCAAATTGCTTCCACAGAGGGCATAATTCCTCCCTTCTCAAAGAAGCTTGTTGCTCAGAGTATTCTGAAAGCTGGTTGCAAGGTCACTTCCCAGTGGAAAAAAAAAAAAAGAAAAAAAAGAAGGCCCAATGCCTTTTTTAAGAGCTTCCATTTCTGATGTTCCTAATGAAGGTAGCTCCCCTTGGCACAGTTGCTTAGGTTTGGCTGCATCTGTAAATGAAGAGTTTCTCTCACTCGCCTGCCTGTCAGGCTGCCCCTGCTCCCCATGAGACCTGTCAGCCATAAACCCGTGTTCTGGCATGTGTTGCTTCCCACTGGCCCTGCAAAGCCTGGGGGAAAAAACCTCTTATTTTCTCCACTTTGATTTGTCTCTGGTTATTACAGTGTACCACTGGGAATAAAAGCTCTCTTCTGCTTCTGGCAAATTTCCTTAACTGTTTGAAAATACATACTCAGCCTTAAATTTCTTTCAAACTTGGTGGACTATGAAGAGAGAGAGAGAGAGGTATGAGTTCCAAAACTCGGATCATTCAAACAGTGCATCTTATGAGATTATTAACTACCTGAATGGAAAATGCAGAAGGGTTCCTGCCTTTCACTCTTGGCTTAATCTACCACCTATAAGTGATAGATGTTCTTAACATCTCATCCCATTCACAGTGTTCACAATTCACCAATGTGCAGTTGGGTCTCCATCCATGCCTGCTATGCTCCCATTGCTGCCTGCACTATGACATACACAAAATGCCTTATTTCACAAAGACTCACACAAAGCCTAGCAGAAGAATAGTCAATAAACAGAACACAGAGAAGCACAGTTTATCACAGCACACTCATAAAACAAGCAAGACAATACCACAGGAAACATCCTAGCAAGAGCAGGAATGGAGATCAGCACAAAAGGCTGCAGGATTTATCCCATATACTGCACACTGGAACAACAAAGTGATTATTCTCTGCACAACGCATTTTGCAATTTGAAACTGACGTTAATAATTTTTTTAAGACATTCAGATAATACACCCTAGGTTACTTGATATACCCTGTGCAGAATAAACACCCTGAGCTTGTATCGTTGCAAATATACTCTCAGAAGGATCAGCAGTGGAGACTGCACACACACAACAATCTGCAGATCCATGCTCACTTCTGACATGCCATCCTTCTGAGCTGCAGAGAACATGCTGGCAGAAAAACAGTAGAGGTTTTAAAGTTACAGCATGAGCATCCACAGAAGCAGATTTAAACATCACAGGAACAGAATGATTAGCACAGTGCTGTGAAGCTGAGCAAGTTGTTTTTTAGATACTCTGAGAGGCAGATTTGCAAATAGCTTGTTGATATTGAAACTGAGAAATTAACCAATTAGGACTGCATGTTTCCTTTTCTCACATCAAAATTTAAAATGCATTTTTATCTCAGTTTAAGTCATTCCTTACCACTCATCTTTTAAGTCAGTCACTAAGCTAAAATAATTCATTCTTCACAGCACACTAGTGTTAAGCCACAGTGACTGCTCTGTTTCCACACTTTGGAAAGATTTCTTTTCCGAGAGAAATATATATCAGTTGTGTTACTTTCACAATGTATTTTTACACCACACACAAATTTACAAGTTACTCAGATGCTGGTAGTATAGTCTATATGACTTTCCCTTTTTATTTTTGAAAAGATGGATAGCTTGACTTTATATGGATGCATAGATTTAAATAGCAAATATTTTACATTCAGTGATTCCAGTGCATGAACATATGAAATCAGCCAAGTCTGGTATATCTTGAGCACTTTTCTGTTGCACACAGAGGAACGCAGTTATTTTCACCGACTGCTTTTCTCATTTAGTGCCATCTTAGTAGCCTCAGAGGTGCTGATACAGGGCTCAGGCTGTTCCCTGGTGACCACCCTGGAGGACAGGAAAGCTGGAGCCGAGTCACTTCCCAGCACAGCCTCATCAGGTCTCAGTCTTCAGCCTCTGACAGTCCCCAGGCCAGGGGAACAACAAAAGGAAAAGCTAGGTTTGCTTAAAAAAAATTAAGGATACATTAAGGGGAGGGGCTGATTTCTCCAGAAGCAACTGTGCTCCTAGATGAATCTGTATCTCTGCAGTCAGAGATGAAGGAAAAATAGTCTCTCCACCTGGTCATATAACAGTCTTGGAAAAGCTAGCATACTGTGCTTTGAGATAAGGCAGTTGTCCTAGAATGTTACAGGTAGAAGCATAGTTTATGTATTTTTTGTCTTCTGCCAAGGCGTAAATTGCTGTATAAAAGAAATAAAAACCCAGAAAAAAAATTGGAAGATTCTAGTACTCATGGATCCACTTCAATTTGTGAAAATGAAGCCTTGCCCTAAAAGCACCTAAGTTTACAGATGTTATAAATCTTGAGAAATTCTCTGCTCAGTGCCTATCCAGTCTCTGTCATGATCTATACCTATGCTTCCTTGACACTGCAATAACACAAGTAACAAAACACAGTGCCTCAGATCTCAGTGTGGGAAGATGGCTTACCTGACCTAGGACAATATAAATATTGAAGTAGTTTTATTAAGTGGGCAGGATACTCACATCCAAATCCTCCAGCCCCTAGGAAACTACTCTGCAGAATGGAGAACAGAATTGAGCCCTTCAGATAAAATTCTTGATGCTTCCCCCATTAACTTTCTGCTACCACTTCTAACAGCTTTATTTATTTATTCATCTTCTTCATAAACTTATATCAACAAACATTAAGTGCAAGAGTAGACTGCACAAACGAACATAGACAAGCAAACCACAGTGTGTGGGAAACTTCTAGAATGAAACATCGAGCATTTCAGTTGTGTTTGAAGATTCCATTGATACTATTTTTCATTGAAGTTATCTTTTCTGGTGATTGGCAGCCTTCAATTCATCAGGAATTCAATCATCATGGAAATAGCAGTACCAAGTTTCCTAGACTGCCAGCTCACAGGAAACATGCAGGAAACATCGGTGCAGAGAGGTGCATGTTTGTTTCCCTCAGTCTTTCAAATACCTGTTACCACTGAAGTGCAAGCCTGGTTTGTAAAAGGGACAACTGTCCATCAGCATGAAGATGGAAACTGAATTCAGCAATCATGAGACACTGGACTCCAGGATCAGGGCTGCATAGCCATAGTGCTGATGTCCAGGGAAAATTGAAAGACTGCGTGGTAATTCTAATTTCCAATCTGTGCTACTGAAGCAGCACCTAAAGGTTGCTAGATTGCTATCCAGTATTGCTATCTGTTCCTGCTGGGGAGGTGAAATTTTGGCTGATACTCTCAGTGACTTAACTCAGAATATATGGCCAATCTCCTCAGCAATCTATCTCCATTCTCATTCATTTATATTCTGTAGTTGCCAGTATAAGCACAAATTCAGGCTGGGTGAAGAATGGATTGAGAGCAGCCCTGAGGAGAAGGACTGGTTGATGAGAAACCCTACATGACTCGGCAATGTGCAATTCCAGCACAAAAAGGCAACAACATCCTGGGCTGCATCAAGTGTGATCAGCAGGTCAAGGGAAGTGATTCTCCTCCTCTACTCCATTCTTGAGACCCCCCACCCACCAGAATACTGTGTCCAGCTCTAGGGCTCCCAACAAAAGGAGGATATGGACCAGCTGGAGCAAGCCCAGAGGAGGTCACCAAACTGATCAGCGGGAAGGAGCACTTCTCCTGTGAAGACAGGCTGACAGAATTGGGGCTGTTCAGCTTGGAGAAGAGAAGGCTCCAGGGAGACCTTAAAGCACTTTCCAATACCTAAAGGGAGCCTACAAGAGAGGTGAAGAGGGGCTTTCCATAAGGGCACATAGTCACAGGATAAGAGGGAATGGCTTCAAATTGAGACAGTTGTTTTAGATTGGATAGTAGGAAGAAATTCTTTACTGTGAGTGTGGTGAGGCACTGGAACAGGCTGCCCAGAGAAGCTGTGGATGACCCATCCATAGAAGTGTTCAAGACTGATTGGATGAGGCTTTGAGCAACCTGGTCAAGTAAAAGGTTTCCCTGCCCATAGCAGGAGGGTTCTGCAGGTTAACAGGGGAATTAGATGATCTCTCTTCCAACTCAAATCTTTCTGGGATTGTGTGTCTATGATTCTGGGATCATTAAGATCATCATTCTCTTCTTGAGAAAAAAACCTGTTATTTAAACTTTTACCATTTCTAATCTAAACTACACGGACTGTGACTGCCTTATTTGTATTCACACTTAAGGTCAAAGAAACAGAACCTGTACTTCAAATATTTCACACGCTTACCATGGCCAGGAATATGTATCAACAAGATTAGGCACACAGAAAACTATTCAGCATCTTTTGATTATAAGACCTTGGATCTTCTCCCTTTGTGGAGCACCTGCCCCTCCATTACACTTTATATTAGTCCACTAATGAGTGTGTTCTGCATGTCAGCCTCCCTCCACACGAAAATGCACAGACTTTGTACATCAACCACCAAAAAAGCCTGTTCCTTGGCTTTAGCTTGTGCTTTTAGCCACAGAAATCCCCTACTCATCCTTTAGTGCTTAAGGAAAAATGGCAACCACAGCAGTATCTTATTCACCTTAGTGTCCAAGAAGGCATTCATCTCTTTAGTGCAGGACTGCTCTCTGCTCCTGAACTCAGCCTATTCATTGCCCAAGTGGACACAGTATTTTTCAGGCAAAACATTTTCTCCAGCAAAGTATATTAATTCAGATGTGCAACTATTTTGGGAAAATATGCATGCAGAAGACATGGAGTACACATACAATACATGCACATTGCAAAATATACTTTCTAAGATGAGTCAATATTTAATTTTCAAAAGTCAATATAGTTGATATTTTTATTTGAAATTAATTTTGTTTAGAAAAGCACTTTTTTTCCTCTCAATTATTCTTAATTTTGTCTGAATTAAAATTCTAATAACTTTAAATTTTTCTATAATTGTTCATGAATTGAAAATTCAGCTTCTTACATAGCCAGAGTAGTGAATGAGACCATATTGTGGTTTAACCCCTGCCACTTGCTCATTGCCCCCTTCCCCCAATGGAGAGAAGAATCAGAAAAGAAAGGGCAAACCACGATGAAAACTTCATTATCGTTATTTATTTAAAAAGCCCAAGTACAGTGGCCTCGTACTTGTCTCCGTATTTATCTCTCTGAAAAATTTACAGACCTGTATTAAGTAATTAAATTTTTAAAGGGTTTTCACTATCTCAGGCAGGAGCACAACCTTGCATAGAAATATAAGATGTATAAGACATGCTGGCATAGGTGAGAAAAACAAAATATCCTGATTCATGTCCAGTCTGTGTCGTGTGGAAAGCAGAAACCCCTGCCTTAAAGAAGAGCAGGTTTTGGCCTGACACATTGAAGCACCAACCAAATGGACCTGGATTTCAAATGCCTTTTTCACATAGTATAACAGCTGTATCTAAAATTGGGTGAGTCTGCCTGGCAACAAAATGAGAGCACTTAGTAGATCTTAATTAGTCAAATGAAATAAGCGCTCAAGGGCAAGATGTGTTTACAATATGAGCAGACAAAACTGTGTACCATGCAGTATTGACTGAACTAAATTAATTGAATGCTAAGCAGCTGGACTTCTGTTGTTAATGTTTACATAATGTGCTTATAAATAGTGTTCCCTTTTTAACTTTGTAAAGCAACTCAAGTCAGAAAAAAACTTCCAGGACTATAGCTCAGACCAGGATAGCCATCTATTGTACAGCAGCTCAGATGAGAAAGAAAGAGGAAGAAACTTGGGGTGAAAAGAGTAATTGTACTTGTAAACTCTACATAAAATGCACTCCTGAGAGCAGTGCAAGTAAATTACCTTAGTCAGGTTCATATGAAGGTGTGGAAGTCCTTTGAATTAGCAAACGAGGTGAAGGACTGCAATACTGGGCTTTCAGGAGAGGTCAGGTCTCTCTCAAACACGTTTAGGTCTCTCATCCTGATACCGGCACTCCTGGCCTGTGCTGCCAGGACTGGAGTAGAAATAATTTGTGGTCTGCATTTTGCTGCTTCTGAAAATGGTTTGATTTTTTTCATCCTCATCAAACCGGGGGGTGGGGGTGGGGGATGAATATAAAAAGAAAGAGGGGCAAGAAAGCAAACAAACCTCTCTAGAAGAGGTCAGGAGCTTTGGTTCAACTTCCTGCAGATTGAGATCCAGCTGGTATCCATTATAAGTGTCCATTCAAAAGGAGAAGAAGAAATGGAGAAAGAGAAAGCTCAAAACAGATTTAGGAAAACCACATCTCAGAATGAAAGTAAGAGAAGATGACTGGGACTTCTGATACTTGCTAGTGGAAAGAAACAAACCCTTGCTAGCTCCCAAGCTCTCAAGAACAGTCTGGTACCAATAGCAAGTGAACTGGGATTCAAGGCAAGGAGACTATTTGGGTTAACCTCCTTATACATAGCTGCTGCTCTAATTACTGTTAACTAGCCTTTAGACAAGAACACATCAGTGAGACTTCATTTACCACTTCAGTGGGTTCAACCCCACAAGAGAAGAGGATCCAGCCAAAGAAGTGAGACACATGAAAGTAATTAAACAAAGAGATCCTCCAGAGATGTAACTACCAATGTAACTAACATGCCATTTAAAAACGTCATGCTTCACAACCACTCTACACAAATATCTAGTCTAGTCAGGACACCTGCTTTGCTAAAAACATTTTAAAAAGCAATATGTCATTGGTGAAAATTTTTAGACAACAGGTCATCAAAATGTCTTAAGTCCAAAGTTAAATCACTGTTACAGCTCACTAAACATTTGCATATAAGAGACTTCTAAGTTTCCAGTGACATTTTAGCCTCTGAGTTACTATGGGCAGGTTGCTTATTACTACACAAAATGTGTGGTCATGAATAGGACTTCCTAATCATGCTCTGATTTACAGGAAACTCAAAGATGTGTAGAGTTGGATGCTCTCAACATCAGGCTAAAAATCATCAGTTCAGTGATGAAAGAAAAGTGCTGTAAAGATGAAAGTAATGAGATGGGCAAATCAGGCTGCAGCAGAACATGTCAGGCCCTTAACTGCTGTACTGTCTCAGATCAAATGTCTATCTCACACATCACTTTGAGAGTGGCCAGCAGTACTGGAACAGAACATAGGATATACATGCTGATATTTTCCTAGTAAACACCTCCAGTGAGTGTTCTGCACATTACATTAAGTCAGAAGTAGTATCATTGTATTTAATAACCTGGATAGATTTTATTCTGTGACTGTATGGGAGCTTATGAACAAGAGTAAACTTCTGACACTCATGTCAGTGAGTGGATACAGTGAGTTCTGCAGTTCATCTGTGTGCTATATTTCCCTTTATTTCTTTCAAACTAGCCACTAGACATATGATTTATTGCTTTCTTGGTCTGGAAGTCTGATGGATTGTAAGTAATCATGTGCTCTTCAAGCTCACTGTGCTAATTTAGGATCTTACAGACTTTCATTCCCTCAGCCACTTTGCCTCCAGGCTAAAGAATTGTGACTCTCAAAGTCCTTTCTTCAATGGAAGCATGCCTGTTCATCATCTCCATGGCCCTTCTTTCTAGCCAACTTAGTACTATTATGCTGGGGAAAGAAAGAAACCTACATATAGTACTCAAGAAATAGCACAACATGAATTGGAATGTATATGCAAATGCAAACAAAGAATTTTGCTTTCCTTTCCTAATAATTCCTTGGTTTGGATTTTTTTATAACTAATGAGGATTAAATGCTTACTAGTGAACACGACACAAAATGAAAATACCAGCATGCCAGGAGATACTCTTGCACAAGAAAAACATACTAGATCAAACATAATAACATTCATTTCTGATTGTGCATTGTATTATATTTATTTTAGGCTCAGAAAGTGCTTTGACATCACTGGCCTAATCCAGTAGAAGGAGCCAAATTAACTGGTAAGGCATTTTCAGTACAGGTTTGACTACTTATCCAGTGTCCTTCAGTGTTTCCTTCTAAGGAGACTATAGCGATTCAGAGAAGTCCTGCAGTATTGGCCATTAAAGAGATATCAGACAAAACCAAACAATTTCTCTCCCAAAGGACTTTCAAGCTTGTATCAAGTCTCATTGTCAAATGAGATTTCAAAAGTTAGAGGGGCAAAAAAGGATCACAAGTAACAATGAACCAGTGTTAAAAGTACTTGCAAATTAAGGCAAGATTCACTCTCTGAACTAGATTAGGATGTTGAAGAGTGACTTTGTGCTGTATTAACATTTATTTTCTGCTTCTAATGGATAGGAAGTGTTGTCTCCAATTTGGATGGAACAGATTGCCCCATACATAACATTTATTTTTATTCAAGAAACTTTCTTAAGTAACTGACAATATGCAGTACTCCATCAGTCTAACCAAGTTTTCATTTGGGTCAGGCTTAATTCTGACTCATATCCTCAGTTAAAATCTGCCATCTGCCTATAGAAAATATTTTTTTCAGTGAAAAAAAACCTTAAAGATGCAAACACCCACTCAAACACAGGTGGCAGGGAGCCTTTTCAGTTCTATCACCTTAATGTTAGCTAGTTACATTGATTTCCAAAACATCTTCAGATCTGTGATGTCCCATTCGCATGTTGGGTTAAGTTGAAATAGTGCACTTACTGTAGGGATCACCTCAGTGGTGTGTAGGGGAAGTACATTATCTTTCTGTTTGAATACAATCATGGGAATAATAACAAGAAAAATACAAGAATACATTTAAGAAATCATTTAGTAAGAAAGACTAAGTTGTTACAAAAGGAATGATCCAGCAGGGATGGAAGAGGGCTGGGCTCCAGTCTCATTTCCTTACACAGGGCCAAAGAATTTGGGGCACGCACAATTGATGTAGTCTTTTGCAAAGCCCTGCTTAGACTGAGATCCTAAGAAAGAGAGTGTTTCAGAGCTGCCTACCTTGGAGAATCAGAAGGAAAAAGAGATGTCTTTGTTGAACTGGTAATGATAGTGGAATTGTTGCCTAAAATCAAGGGAAAACTTTTTGAGACAACATTAGTTTTGCAAAACTAGAAAGCAGTTATTTAATGAGAGTTTTTAGTTTCACAAAGTATAGTGAGATGCACCCTGCCTCCAAGGACAGCCTCAGGTCCTGTCTGTTTCTTCAGGCAGGACCTGAGGCTCTTCATGGGTTGGTCCGGGCCAGGGGGACTGTCACCTCCCAGTGTATAGAGACACACATGCTGCATAGAGGTGCTTACTAATTTTATAACACTACCTAATTACCATAACTGAAGGTTACATCCAACCCAAGAATCGTCCTCCCCCAGAACCTCCCCTAGATCTGCTCCTTGGCACACCTCCTTGGAATTGAGTCAGAAGTCTCAGGACCCCTTACTCCTTCACCATCACCATCTTCACCTCACATTCTCTTCTTTGGAGCTTCTCCAAAGTCTCTGGACCTTCTAATTGCTTTGACTAAAATAGTGTCTTATTTTGGCTATAATATGTACTGCTACTCTAGTCTTGGTACATATGTTCCAGGCATGGTGTTCCAGTTACTATCTTACCCTTTACACAGTGATTCAGGAATATGACACAAAGGTAGAAACTGCTAGTTGCTACATCAGATATGAGAAGCTGTACAGCTATATAAAAATTTTAAAATATACAAATGTATAAAAATATATACCTGAATATACAAATATATAAAATATATACATATATATACAAAGTCCTAAGGCTTCAGAACCATGACCTTTATTTGTTAATGTTAATGTATCCCAGAGATATTTTGAGATGGTAAGTGCTGCAGTGGAAAATAAAACAGGCTAGTGACATCCAATACACTGTTAATCTCAGCTATATCACAATGTCAGCAACATTTCTAAAATATTTTTTTTCTGTGAACAGCAAGATTTATACATAACCTATTGCTTGCTCTGTGTGTATCTAGTTACATTTTAGATCTGTGGTGCTTCTGACCAAGTGTTCCCACTTAAACTCTCAGCTACTGCTCTAGAAGTTAAAAAAAAAAAAAAAGGAAAAAGAAAACAGTGTTGGCACATCACGGTCTGTATTTTCATTTCTAGACAGTATTTTCTAGTAAGCAGAAGTTTCATATCTTGAGGTGGGAAATTAAGTATTTTTCAATGATTTTGATGATGGAAAAGAATCTAGTAAGCAAACAAAGGCTTAAATAGATCAAATATTTTTCATGCGGCATTTATTAATTTAAAAAAATAGCGATCACTAATTATTAAGGTCAACAAAAATCAGAATTCCTGGGAAAACAGTCTGATGACGTGAGTTAGACTGCCAGGGACGCCAGCCCAGTAATTAGGCCGTGTTTGCTCCGGCTCTGCGGTCCGATGTGTTTCACATTCCGGCGGTCCTGCAGTGGCGGCGCTGCCGGAGCGGCCGCGGAGCGCGGGCGCCCCCCCGAGGCCGCGAGGCGCGTTACCCACCCCGCTCGCCGTCTGCCGCGCTCTGCCACGCTCCGGGAAACAACCCCGGACTTGTGCAGGTAGAGTTGCAACCGCTCTTTGACAGCTATTGTGAACATAATTGAAATATTTCAGGTTCGCGATATCTGACTCTTATGAAATTTGTGTTCACACATCCTTGTCCAGTTGCGAGTGCTGCTCTCTGTGTCACAAAAGCAGAGGCATTCCTTTAAATTGGTGACATGGATACATATGCAGAGGGAAACGGATTACATGGAAAAAGAGCTGCCGAGGGAGTACCTGGGCAGTACAGATAAGTTCAGTGAACAAATCAGCATTAACACTGTCTACTGCACAAGCAAGACCCACTTTTCCTATCACTGAAATAGCTTTTCTTCCATTGTAAATGCCAAAGCATTTGCTGCCCGAAATGAGGGTTTGTCATTGCCTGCTAGCCAAAAGTCAGCACTGCTCTACACTTAAAGGTTTCTTAATTTGCATCACTACAGCTCCTCTCTTGAAGGCAGGGTCCTCTTCAAAAAGAATGAGTGATCTGTCCTCTGCTACCTCTGTTCAGAGTTGAGATCGATTCCTGTCTTTAAACTGCAGCCAATTCTCTTCCTCTCAAGTGTGCTAGTTTGGAAAGAAAATAGTCATGTCAACGCCTATGGAACATGAGAGCCTCCAAGCCCTGCGCCTGTGAGCCATTGTCAATTGTGAAAGCAGTGCCTCTCGCACACCTACAACAATGCACAAAGCACATAATGAAGGCATCGCACAGCAACAGTCCTATCACGTCAGGGAATGAACTGCTCAGGGAGAGTTTACACCTTGTTAGTGTCTAGCAGAGTTATTACAATGACTGCCAAGGTAATAATGAATGTATTGAGGTTCGTTCTACATAAAACCATGGGAAGACATTCCTGCTCAATTATTCTTGTAAAAAGACAGCTAACAAACATGAATGCTCCTGATTGAAAAACATCACTATCCCTTTCTCATAATTTTCTCGTTTTAAATGGAGCAATTCAAGGAAGAAATCAGTATATTTTGAAATAGCAGTAGCTTACACTAGATCCAATTTTTTATATATTTGTAAGTCTCTTTGGAGTTTTTAAAGGTTAAAAAAATGGTGTGCCATGGTCAAGCAATGATGGCTTGTCACCAGTTGATATCTTTCACACAAGGTTCTTGCTTTTCGTCAGCTGATTCTATTACCTACTAGTTATACTTTTCATTTAGTAGCCAAAGTCATAGAAACCTTTCCAAGACTAGTGAAATGCACATTTCTCTAAATTACAAAACTCCTCTTATTGTGAAGATCCAGCATCACCACACAATGTACCAATAACATGGTGCCATCCTTTTGTAGGAGGCTGTGTTTATTCTCTTTTTGAAACATGCCCTATGATATCCCAGGTGTTTATTTGGTACCATTGTGAGTTTTAACAGCTACATTAATTCATCTTTTGAGGAAGGGACTTTTAGCTGCAATAAGGTGCCCAAAATATTCCCTCTTTCATCAAAAAGTCAGAGAAACTGCAGAGAGGTTGGCAGAGGCTGCCTGTGGAGGCTACATATAAAGTCAGGAGTTGCTGAGGATGGGAGACAGCTCCCCATTCTGCCCTGGGTTCCAGCATGAAGTGGCACAATGGGAGCAAATTTGAAGGGTGGGGTGTGAAATGGGCCCTAGGTGATGATGACACAGAACAGAAGACTCAGGTTCCCTGTTTTTTTTCAAACCCTGAGCCAGAATTCAGGATTCCTGCACCTAAACCTTCACCTGAGACTTTGCAGCAAGTACCTGTGTAACATCTAGGTAGTGACGCCCCTTTTGTTCTTTATTCTTTCCCTTAAGGACAAAGGATGAATATTACCTCATGTGGGACATCTGTGTGGTATGAAACCTACATATACCCTTTGAGTATGAGATGACAGTTCCAGTTTCCTCTGTCTTGCACCATCTTTTCTGAAAAGGGAAATCATTCTAGAGCAATTTTATATAATACAGATTTGCAAGAAGATGAAGTAAACACTTCCCTGCCAGTCTTGGTCTCAGCCTTTTAAACAGTCTTGGCAGTCTTCATTCCCCCTTTCAGTCATTCTGTATCACACCCTATATGTGGCTCATGTCAGCCTTTAAAGCAGCTACTGAAGTCCCACTACCAAGGAGCTACTTTGACTTTTTGCAGTGAAAAGGATGAAAACCAGCCATACAGAGCTCTGTGACACAGACCTAGGATGGTTCATTAAAAAAATAAAAGAATTAGTATAAGCAATGAAAAGCACCATTTTAAGTTAACAGCAGCAATCCATATCACATAGGTTAGTATAGTTTTCAGAGCAATTCAGATACTTAGAAAATCATGGCTCTGAACAGTTCACAATAAAATATGTGAACATTTAACCTTGTTCAGCCCATCACTGTGTGTTTGCAGCAAAAGATAGCAGCAGTTCAGTAACTGCAGACTTTCCAAGCAGTCTCTGGAGCCTAGCAGCAAGTTATGAGAGCTTCTCAGATTGTCATCAGGGAAACCATGAATCCGTTCTGCATGTGGTCAGCCTCCCAGAGATGAGGTTATTGCCAGGCACCATCATAAGAAAAGACATCTCAAGACTAATTTCCCTAGCTAGATATTGCATTACTGGTCCATATGAAAGGATAGGTTCCTACTTTTGTAGAGGCTTCTGATGCTACGGTTGGTTCAGTGGCAAAACTGCTGTCAAGTTTTCTAAAGCTTTGAGTTCAAACATGCTTTTATTTGATCTCTGTTATATGATTTAAACCTGATTAAATCTAACACCTGAAGGAAAACTTTAAAAATAGATGAGATGTTGTTCTCTCCTTTGGTAGATATATAGAGAAATTAGAAAAATGCAATAAAGCGGAACCGGTTTAAGTATTAGTTCAAAAATGTTGTCAATTGCAAGACTTTTTGAAACTCAGTCACTTTTTAGTCCAATCAAAATATTTCTGAAAATGATAACAATAATGTTAACATTCCCAGTGTTAGAATGGCAAATTAATTTTTAATTAAATTATAAATAATCAAGATCACTGGTAAAAAGAAACAGAAGAAAGGTGCTCATTTTGAAGTAAAAAAGAAACAGTTCTGTAATAACAGAAGATCAAAGTTGACATTGTCTAATTAAAATATAAAATGCTTCATGAATATCAAAGTGTTACCTTCAGCTGTGACAGACATTGTCAGGTAATATTACAGACACCTTAATTCTTCTAGAATCATCTCTGCCTCCACTGGCTCCCAACTCTGTATTTTGCCACAGCCTGTATAGGAAATAAAATGAAAAACAGTTTTGCTGATGTTGTATCAGTCTATTGGCAGACTGAGCAACTCAAGCCTCAATGAAAAATGGTTGCAGTAGAGCTAGCTAAAAAATTGTCTTTAATCTTTAATTCTGCCCTGGTTTTCTGTCTTCTCCCTTTCTACACCTAGAAGCTTCCCCAGGGTACAGAGGAGGCCACCTGGCTTCTATGTAACAGGAATGTCACACAAGAGAAGGCTGAATTCCTGATTAATGTCAGCTCCTTCCACTTGAACCACAACTATTTAAGGAAAATAGTGAAACAAAAAGAAAAGTCAAAAATCAAATTTTGCCTCTGTTTCAGATGGATACACTACTGATGATATTGAATTTTACTGGAATGGAGGAGAGTCAGCAGTAACAGGTGTTAATAACATTGAGCTCCCACAATTTTCTATCATTGATTACAAGATGGTATCAAAGAGAGTGGAATTTACAACAGGTAAGCACTGGCCCATTAAAAAAAAAAACTGTCCTCTCTTTCCCAACCCAGAAATATCAGTGTGTAACTTTTGTTAGGCATTACTCATTATATACCTTCTTTCTTTCAGGAGCATATCCTCGATTATCACTTAGCTTTCGTCTTAAAAGAAATATTGGATACTTCATTTTGCAAACCTATATGCCTTCCACGCTAATCACAATTCTCTCATGGGTATCTTTTTGGATCAATTATGATGCCTCTGCAGCCAGAGTTGCTCTAGGTAACTTCTTCTCAAAATGACTGAACTACATAGATACTTGTTGCCATTAAATATAGTGTCACCAATTCCATGCTAGTGATTGCAGTATAATTAATGGTGATCTTACATATATACAAGGTAGGACCTTTGTTGTCAGGATGACAGGCAGGTGTCACCTTGCCTAAATCTGAAGCTCTTGCTCTACAGTTAGTTTGGAATCCTGACTGATTTCCAATTGTCATAATGGTCTTTGACCAAAAGTATCTTGCTTCCAAACTGAAGTGCAAAAGTGTGATTTAGATGTCTAAGGGTATCTACACTGTGCTTCATGAACAGTCCATGGAAATGTTAAAAAGTGTCCTCTCAGGCCAGGTGTGTGACTGGAATGCATACACAAGATCCTACTGACATCAGCGGAGATATACCAGCTTACACCAAATAAGTCTGTTTTACCTACAGAGTCCATTCTTTGCCATACCATGTTCCTTCCTACAACTTTCCGTAAGAACCAAGGTCCTCTGCCACCATCTGTGCTTGAAGGCAGATATGTTTTTCAAATCTAATGCCAGAAAGCCATCTTGTACCTCTCTGTAAATTCTACTGATTACCTGTGCCTACAGCTATTACCTACATGAATCAATGATTAAAGCAGACTAAAAATAATTTTGTCCACCTAAAATAAAACACACATATCAGACAAAAAATCAGTGACCCAACCAAAAAAATGAACAAACATGCAGTGGAGGATAACAATGAGATGGAAAGGCTTTACTTGGAAGCACCTATTTAACAGGAAAAGCTGTTTTGGTACGAACACTTTCTCTTCATCAAAGACCATCACTTTACCATAAGGCTTCCCTTTCTCCTTTCAATCCTGTTTCCAATCAAAAGCTTGGTATTTATTCCAGATCCCCAGATCAATGCAGGTCACCCTATGGGATCAAGCAGGGCTACCACTGTAAATAAAGTGAGAAGCATTTCTTTATGTAGAAAGAACAGCAATCAACTCTTTGCTATCCAGGTCAGCTAACACCACATTCCCTGGCCAAGCTGTTGTGAAAATTTAAGACAAGATGTACCAAGACAGCCTTGGCTTTTGAAAGTTATTGCATTCACCCTCCATTGCATGGGAGGCCAAGGAAGGTGCTATCAGCAGACCTGTGAGGAGTTCTTCCTTTCCAGTCCTGCAAAATGCACTCCCTTGGCTGTTAAGAACCTGATCATATAATTAAGCCCATCTGCATGAGAAGTGCATGGTAGCATGCAATGCTGCCATTATGCCTTTCATGCTCAAATCTCTTTCCATGTCTTTTTAGTCAATGTCTTTCTATTATTTTTACAGGAATCACAACTGTGCTGACCATGACCACCATTAGCACCCACCTCAGGGAGACTTTGCCAAAGATTCCCTATGTCAAGGCAATAGATATTTACCTGATGGGATGCTTTGTGTTTGTGTTCCTGGCCTTGCTGGAATATGCCTTTGTAAACTACATATTCTTTGGGAAAGGACCTCAACGTCAAAAAAAGTCAGCAGGCAGGGCAGGACATTCTACAGGCGAGAGGAGCAGACTGGAAACAAATAGAGTCCAGGTAAAACACTCAAGCTAACTTTTCAAACATTATTTCTACTGTGAAAATGTCGATGTATATGATGATAGAGATAAATGCAGATGGAACACATGTGCAAAAGCATTTAAGATTGCCTAGAGAAAAATGTTATTTTAAGCAGATTAGAGAAATATATGGTCTGTTCCACCTTTAACTGAAAACAGAATAAGAAATTACATAAAATGCAAATGAATATTCAGGACACATTTCTTTGCAGCAGAGAAGAAATACAAGAGGTACAAGGAAGTTAAATATTTACCACTTCAGCTGTATATAGCTTTGCTATAAAAGGTAGTATAGAAGAAAGGTTTATAATAAAGTTCTTTTTTACATAGAGAAACTTCACCAAAAATAAAAAGCAAAGACAGGCTCTGTTGCTTCAGTGAGCCCTGAATGAAGCCCATACCACTGAGCTTCCAGGAACACAAAGATGCTGCTGTTAGGTTACAACAGCATTCACAGATGTCAGGATTTTTCTTCAGCCAAATTCAAGCAGACCTCAAGTGTCCTCTCCTTAAAAAAACAGGAAAAACTCCAGAAAGTATTACTATGGACATTTTTTTTTAACAGAGACGAGTTCAATTTTGCAATACATCACCAAGCACTTGTGAACTTCTGTTCACTTGTTTCACATCTTCCCAGTTTTTCACAGATAAACCCTTTGAAGCCTCAAGTGTGTCTGGCTCTGGCTCAGAGCAAAATACATATCCTAATGAGCCAAAAATGTTCTTCTTTCTCTGATTTTCTTACAATATATTACATCCAAGTAGTAATGAGACCTTACCAGGCTGTCCTATAAATTTCTGTACTGTTGTGGCCTGAGGTGATAACATTTGGACAAAACTGTATTTGAGCCCTCTGTTCAGCTTGAAGAATGAGACCAACACATAGAACTCTAACAGGTAAGACTTTATCTTGATGGATGGTTCCAATTTCACATACATATCAGGAAGTGCATTTCAGAAACTCTGTGATATCTTATTGGTTCTAAAGTTGTGTGTGTGATGTCCTAGCAGCCACACCACTACAGCTAAGCATCATTAACAAAGCCATCATATCCTCAGTCTCAAGGAACTCGTGAGCCCATTAAAAGTCCTTGCTTGTATTTGCCTCCTGTCCCATTGTGTAGGAGATGCTTATTACAAAGGGGCACAATTTCAATTCAGGCAATCCGCAGTCTCCAAGGTCCCGCAAAGTACTGTCTTCCACAGAGCAGAGGAGATAAGCCACCCTGTTACAGATTGCTGTGTGCAGACACTGTCTATTCATTTCTGTGGTAAATAAGGAAGGAAAAAACCTAACAAAACTCACAAACTCTGATCAGCCACCTCAACAGCTCCTGAGATAACCCAACCTATGTGAAAAGCATAACAGCAATGATTCAGGATGAAGAGGGAATCAATGCTTCTTCAGAAGTCAGCCTTGGTATATGGGACCCAGTGCACTGAACTGAGTAAAGGAAAAGAAAATGTAAAGAATAAGAGTGCAGGTAAGTTCTTTTTCCTACATCTTTGAAGAGTTTGTTTAACTAACAAAAAGCTCTTGTCTAAATGTTATGCGGCAAAGATTAAACTGAAACTGATACTCAGAATGGAATGGCAAGTTTTTAGAGAACAACATGCGTAACCTGCATTTTCCTGACAGAAAAAGAAGGCGTATATGCTTTGTACCAGGATTTTTAAGTGCTCACACTTCAGACAGCAATTCCATTCTGAGGCTGAGAATGCTTTAAGTGAACAGACTGCTTTCTGCTTGTACAATGCAGGTTTGAGATCTTAGATACATATATATATACACACATACATGTAAACACACACATGTGCATGAGTATTGATTTTATATCCCACACATGGATGTGGGACGTCATCATAAACATTCATTTTACTCAGCATAGATATGCTGATGTCCAGTGGTTGTATTTCTGTCTTTGGCAGGAAGAATGTACATGACCGGAGCAGTGGGACACAGTAAGGTTACTTGACCGCTAGTGAAAACACCTCCCAGCCCCTCTCCATTGTGTTTTGACATTTTTCACTGCTATTATGCTGTCTGTACCACAGCAGGAGAAAGTTTTTTTGGAGCATAAAACAAGTACAACTGTAAGTATATATAGCTATAGGATGATTTTTTCCCTTTTGCTCTTGACCCACACCACTTATCCATACAGGGACCTCTAACCAATAGACGATATGTAACTGTGCTTCATCTCTTTGTGCCAGGTGAAGATATTAACCATTCCCTTGTGACATACAACTCCCATGACTAAAAAGAGTTCAAATTCCTACATCAGATAACAAAAGCATTAGATGTGTGAGCAACATTCAGCAAAGTGACCATGATATTAACAGTATGGAAAAGACCAGATGAAAAATGAAACTGAACTGCTGTTTCCTATGTGGCTGCTCCTTGCTCTACAGACTGAAGAAGATGGAAACAGTGTCTCTCCAGTTTCACAATTTATGCCATTTTAATTTCTAATATACAAAAAATAATAATTTGTAGTAAACAATCTTTTTGTTTCTCTGAATAAAGCATAAAGACAGTTTATATGTCGTGGTTCATTTCTTGAAGCTAGGTGTCATTGAGGAGACCACTGTAATTATGGATAAATAGGATGAACCACCCAACAAGAAAATATTTAGACAGTCCATGCATGCAACTGCTTCTGTTTCCACAGACAACAATAGTGTGAATAATCCTTACACAGAAAATATCTCTTAAGTATGAGAAAAAGGTATAATGCAATCATAATATGAAGGGGAAAGGGACTGAGCCATTGAAAGGTTCATAAATGACAACACAAGGCAAGTGATAAATGGTCTCGCTTCCCAGGTCTGCACAGCATCACACCTTCCTTTCAAACCTCCTGTGAACCACAAAACATCCGGAATAGAAAGCCAGAAAACAGCCAAAGGTTCTGAGGAAAACCTTATTTTCCAATACAGTGGCTACTGGAAGGGAAGTGCATAACCACAAAATAGCTCAAATGCCAAGTAAATCCCCACCTGAATAAGTATAGCCCTGCTGAGCATAACCTGTTTCTTTGCAGATCAGATTGTGATAACACTACTGCATTTGTTCCAACAAGACAGCTTGTATGAGTAACATGGCCCTGAATCTTTCATTTTAAGAGGAAGATGGGTTTGTATTGAGTTAAAACAGAAGCTCTTACCTTTTATCTCCCAACAGTTAAGGTTAAAAAAAAAAAGGTAGGTAAAAACACAGTTCAGACAGCATTAAGCATTTGAGAGCCGTTCTCTGTCAAGGAATGCCAACATGCTATTCCCCTAGAGCTGACTGACTACTTTTATTGTGTTCAACACAGGACTGTTGTTTTGAGTTGTTTTCTTTTTATTACTTTCCTGTTTTACACTTACAATATCATTTGATGGTCCTAAGCAGAAAACTCATTTTCTAAGTAAACACACATGCACAATTACTACTTTTTTATGATGTTTTCTAAGCATACATCATACACTTATGAAAATTCATATATATGTACCTGTGCTGATTTAGGTTTTAGATAGTTCCACTGCAAATGAAAAATTAAAAATCTATACCCAGTGTAGATACACTCTCAATACAGGTACAAATGCTCTTACAAGAAGTATCACCACATACAAAGACCTGAAGAATATTTAAACTTTGATAACTACACCAGATGACTAACACATCAGCTTTAGATGCTTTGACATCTTCCTCAAATATTCTTTCTTATATGTTCAAGACAAAAAAAGATAGCAATTCTTCAGCTTTCTGCAACTTTAGGCAAGATCTATGCATTGTACAAACCGAAGTGTTCATGCAAAGGCACATTTAGGCTCAGAGTACCTGTTAAGCAAGAAATCTTGTTTACATCTGAGCAACGACCAGTTCATATAAAACAATTTAGGGCATTCCAGTTAAAGAACAACAAAGTGGTATTTGAAACAATAAATGCATTATTTTTGAGCAAGGAAAAAATACTCTGAGCTTGATACGCCTCATCCTTCCTCCACAAGCAAGCAGCAACCCAGCTACTGAGTACACAGAGCCTTGTCCCTTCTATCCCCATTTTTTGTCATGCCATCCAATGCAAATATGTCAATATGTTAAATATGCAGTACCTATCTGATGTGCGGAAAGAGCCTCTTCACTGAGGCATGGAATGAGTCAAAGGCTGCACTTTCTGATATGCAGCCTTCCTCCAGCACAAGAGAAAGCCCCAGATAATCTTATATTAAGTAAGGAAGACAAGATTTTAAGACAGAAAATTGGCAGTTTTTACTGTGCACATATTTGCTGTTAATTAATTCTAAAATAACAATAGACAAAAGTAGTAACAAGTCTCTTTTGGGGATCCCTTAACAATTTGTACATTTTCCAAATTCCTACAGGAATTTGTGGAATTTCTAATGCTCAATAACAAAATCTTGGCTGCACAAGTTTTAAGAATCCTTTAGAGTGAACTTCACTATATTCTGAAAGGGTTTTTAATTACGTAGAAAATAAACTATTTCCCACAAGCTTCATGTTACACAGAGAATTTGACCAGGTACATAAGAAGAGCTTTTATACTTCCTTGAGCTAATTTAGTCAAGAGCAGTGTAAGGCCCTTTGCTCTGAATTACAAAGACTTCAATTCAAAGACTAAATTGCTTCACAATATATACAAATCACCTCATCTAAAATGGTTTAAATGAAACTCATTTTAAAAATAACAGCTTTATTCAGAACACTTAGAGCAGGAATTCAGATGCTGCTTGCCTCATAATAAACTGTCAGGGCATTTTAGTTTAAGAAAGATCCCTGTGAATCACTTCAGATTGTAAGCCATTATGAGTTGTCTTCACAAAAGAGAAGTCAAGGATGCTTGCATTACTGCATTACTGTTACTACTATTATAAGACTAAGGTGAATTAGCTTACACTTTAGATTATGTAATCAAAGACAGCTCAAAGAGCTACTTCATAAAAAAAGAAAGAAGCAAATGTTGACTATCAAAACTTCTGAGAATTAAAAAAAATAACAAAATCTCTTTTTAAACAGGAACAACTCTGATGAAATTGGTTTTTTCCACAGAAAACATGCCAGATCCTTGGAGTAATGAATAGTCCCATAGTTATGGCAGTCCTCTGGAGAACAGGAAACCCTAGCTTAAATCTTCCTTCTGCTTAAATTTGAAGACTTGACCTAAAAAGTATAAACTGGGTAGCCCGTATCTCAAGCAAATAGTGGAAACACCATGCTGATCTGTGACAAGCTGGCCTCTCTAACTCAGAATATGTGAGCTTTTCCTACCAAAACAGTGGTGGGAACTGGGATGTTCCCACTGAATGCTCATTTCAGCACATACAGAATCAGTTACCAACCAGGCAAGTGCATTTTCAATCTGTGCTGATTTATTACTCCATTTAGAACACTTTTTTACCCTATAGCTCTCTTTGGTGGCCTTTGTACAAATATCCCCTTCACTGCTTTGTTTTCAGTTAGTAGGTGCTTAATGCACAGTGCAAATACATCAGCAGCCATCACGTAAAGATTTCTCTTGGCAATGGGAAGGAACATCTTCCATATTTCCAGGTGGAAACAAGTCTTTGTCTGACTGCCAGCTTTCCTCCGCGGCAACCCCCAGACTGGATTTCCCTGTGTGTTTTGCTTGGAGATTTTTCTTGAACATACTTCAAATCTGCTGTAGAGTATTATATAATTTCCTAGCTCTGCTGTGTCTTACTAAGAATTTAAAGCTTAAAGTGCAAACAAAGCATTGCATATCACTGGTGCTTCATAACACTAGATATTGTCTATAATTAATATCTTATTCCTTGATACAAAGGCATCCACAGACATCATCTAGATTGTAATATATTTGGGGTAGGGCCAACACCACAGTTTCCAATATCAATTTTAATATTCAAGCCTCAAGGGAAACTCTTTGAAGTTTTGTTTAAGAGGCCTGTGTTCTCATGTGTATTTCCCTCCTATGAGCCACAGTGGATGTTTAAGTATCTGTGAATTTGAAAGACATAGGAAGTCTTTACGAAGAAGTCAGAAATCATCTCGGAAACACAAAAAACTTTTCAAAAGAGGTTTTGCTACAAACAGGTACAAAACTAAAGATTTGTGAAAAGGTGAACACTTTGTAGCAATGCAGCCATTCATGGCTGATTATATTCCTAAGAAAGACGATGATAGGAACATATATTTTATATATATATATATATATATATATATATATATATATATATATATGTATATATGTTTTTTATATATATATGTATATATATAAAACATATTGTTCCAGACAGGTACATAGTGGTTGCAGTTTCCACTTCTTTGCTGAGGTAGTTAAAACAGTGCCCTGACTAACTAACAGCACAAATAAAAGCAAGTGACAAACATACTTGAAACAACTGCTTCTGGTACCACATATAAAAATGCAACTGAATGTAAGGTTTCATTGAGTAAAATGGATTATGACAAGGCACATGAGCAAGTTAATGGTATGCTATGATTTCCATCTCTGCAATATAGTAATTGTTCAAAATCAATTTCCATCATGAATATTTTACATCATTGTACCTAAGTGTGCTCTTCATATCATGAATCCATTGTTACAAAACTTTCTGAAACTAACTTTCAGCACTTTTTAAATGGGCAGAGACAGCAATACTTCCTTTTCACCTTGTGTATGTGAAACTTTCAAGTGCCCAGTCACCAGATACTAAAAATCAGTATTTCATAAAGACCATGATGCAAGTTAAAGATAAAATTTGAATAGTCTTACTTTGCGGAAGAATTACAAGGTCCCAGACCAAAAAGCCAGGTCAATATGGAAGGTACGTAGGTGTTTATTAGCTAATTTCACAATAGTCAGGAAAGTGTATTCAGTATCTTTTAATTTTTGTGAACACCATACCAGACATGACTGTCACTGAAGCCCCAGGACCTGGCAGTGGAGCCAGAACATCCATCTGGGAAACAACTGAGGCTGGCTGAGGAACTTGTCTAATCCGCATTCCTTCCTTGACACAGGTTGATCCCCATGGAAATATGCTTCTCAGACAACTTGAAATACGAAATGACGTCAGCAGCTCAGATGTGTTCACGAGCCTCCATGACCCCCGAGCCACCACGTACACATATGACAGTGCCAACTTGCAGTACCGAAGAGCCACTTCCAGCAGAGACCTCTACAACAGGAGTGGTCTGGACAGGCCCAGGCTTCATAAAAAAGGACACTTACGGAGGAGGGCATCCCAGATCAAAGTCAAAATCCCTGATTTGACTGATGTTAACTTGATAGACAAGTGGTCCAGAATGGTCTTTCCCATCACATTTATTCTTTTCAATGTTGTTTACTGGCTTTATTATGTCCACTAATTTATACAATAATGTTATCACAGACTAAATTAGACTAGTTTCTTTTCCTTCTCAGTTTTGTTAACTCTGAAGAACTACAATAGCTATAATGTTACATGTTCAATATAAGATACCCAGCCATGGAACACTTCTATATTTAAGCTTTCAAAAAAACCCCAACGAAACCCAACCCAAATCCAGCCTTATAACATTCAGATGAGAATACCACAGATCTGCTCTCAAAGACCATCTTCAGCAAAAGCACTATACCTTGATTTTTACTAAGTTCATGCATCATGCATGACCTTTATGTACCCACTTTAATATTTTTTTTAAGTGGCATAAAAATTAGTTCCACTGTATTCATTATCACATATTGGCAGCCCACAGCAGCATGCTGCCAAACAACACAGTAAAACAACTCAAAGTAGTATCTATGTCACTGTCTTTCAGCATTTAGAGTGTAGAGAAATTCGAATAGCAGTTTGAAGGATTATAACTATTACACCATGTGTCATTTCAAACTTAATAGTTATACTGGGAAGGATTTCCATAGAATGTATGAGAAGGATCACTCAAGGAGGTCAAATAACATTTTCAGAGAAGCAAGGATCTTAAAAAGAAAGAAAGGGGTAGCAGAGAGAAATCCCACTGAATTTCCAAGCAAGGAATCGGCTGATTTGATCTAGCTGGAATTTGGTTACTTCCACAGGTAATGAAATTGAAATTTATGAGAAAAGCTGTGCCATATGCAATTTTGTAATAAAAAGCAGAAAATGAACACATGTTCTTTCCTGGAGGCAACTCCGAGAAGTGGACCAGGCCAAGACTTTTCTTGACTCACCGGTCTCCTGTGGCTGGGAATTGCAACATTCTCCAAAAAGTTACACACAGAATCACACTGAATATTCTGAAGGAACCCACACGGATCATCAAGTCGAACTCCTAAGTGAATGGTCCATACAGGGATCAAAACTGCAACCTTGGTGTTATTAGAACCATGTGCAACAGGGAAATCAAACCCCAAAATAATTTAGCAGATGTCTGTAAACTGAGGAGATTTCTGCATATAGTTTCCTACAGATTTCCTTACTCCACCAAGGATCAAGAGACGTGTCTGAGTCTTATAGCACATGGGCAATGTTGGGTGGACTTCTCCTGAGGAAGTGCCTCTTCTCACCTGGCTGCTTTTCACCTGACAGAACCAACTCCAGCTGAGAAGTCATAGGCAAAGTTCTACCATGGTCCATGCAACTGAGAAGCAATAGGTCAGTCATCTTCTATGTGTACCAAATCCATTTCCCTTCTCTATTGCCAGTTGTTTCCCAACACCGTTTACACCTTGTATGCCTATCCTCACCCTGAAGCAACTTCAAATAATTTTTAAACAAGAATCCCACATGGGATGATTAGATTAATTTTTTAGTCAAATTTAAGCAATGTTCAGATCAAGAATATTTGAATGTAAACTAACTACATTATTTTGGTATTGTAAAATAAATAATAAAGAGAACATATGGAAGTCTTCTGTGTTAAGCAAAAACTTTCCAGACATGAACTTTCCATAAGTGCAAAACATGGCCCCAGGAGGGAGACAGCAGTAGGGCCATATGTACTGTCCATTTCTACAGATACCCTATTAGTTTTGAATTCAGTGAGCTGGCACCAGACTTGGCAAACAGAGTAAGTCCATGAGCCAGTGAATTTGCCTGCTTTGTAGTTACACACAAAAATAATTTCAAAGAAAGTAATACATTCTGCAGATTTGTAGTGTAAAATACTCTATGAAAAACAACTGTCAGTGACCCAGGTCTTTCAATTACCTGATTTCCCAAAGATAGTCACAAGACAGACCACGGGATAGTAAAAGCAAAGATCAGATTTACTGGTCAGCAGAATCTTTTCTTGTGGGCTTCTGACATATGCATACACATTTTTCTAGTTCATGGATCAACCAGCTACTTCACAAAACAGATTATAGGCATAGGGACTACAAGCAGTTACGTTCTACTGTTTCAAGGGGAAAAAAAAGTATGGAGGAGAGTAAAAGCCATTAACAAAACAAGAGCGGTGCAAATACAAAACTCCTCAAGAACAGCATGTCCCGAAATAGGACGATCCACCCCTATGCACCAGGTGACCTTTAATACATGCCAATGATACAAATGCCAGCCCTGCAGCCCATTTTGAGTGGCACCCACCAAGGCCTGTCTGCACTGAAAGCAGGAAGCCATGATCTTGAGTCAGGAAACCCCTGCCTGCTCTCGGCAGTTTGGTGGCAGAGACTGGTAACACCACCACACACTGAGGCAACAGACACTAACTGTAGGTACAACTACCTTTAGAAAAAAAAAAAAGAAAAAGAAAACATTTCTCACTTGAGAGCAACAGCTTGGCAGCAAGGAAAAGTCAGTGGTTTATTAGAGGCACGGGATGGAAAAATGAGTCTGTTTATGGGTTACTCATGTACATTGCCATCTGGAGCTAGAAATTAGTGAGTCCAAAAGAAACACAGTCTCTTCCCATCAATAGGTTGGAGTAATTTGGCTGGCTTTGCACGAAACAGATGAATAATGCTGTAATGCTAAGCTCCCTCATAGTTCTCCCTCAGTAGTTAGTTTCCTTGCCCTTAGGAAGCAGCCTTCAAGATCAGCATAGATAAGGTTCTATTGTTAATTAGGTTTCAGCTAAACCCCCATGCAGGTTGTGCAGTATTTTCAACATAACATGTATATTTTTACAACATTACATTGCTTTATGCTACCACTGAACAGAATGGAGGTGGCCATTTCAGTTATCTGCTGATTCACCTTGTTCACCCTGACAGATGTTCCATCCCCTTTTACTGCAAGTGGAGGATTTCTTGAGATAAATCATGAGGAAAGTCACACAGGGCTGGGGTCCATGTTCCACCAGCTGCTTCTGTTTCCCATCACTGATGAACCTCTGCCTATTCCTATGAATTTTCACATACTGAGGATGCACTGCTAACACTGCCTTGGGAGTATTAGTTTATGAAAAAAAAAAGGTTGGGTTATATCTGTTATATAAAGAAATACTTTCTAAATGGTTTCTGTATTACAAAGCAAACCCCCCCATATCTGTAATTGTACAAGTCTGTTTCTTCCTAGCCCCATGGGCAACCAACCACTTTGGAGCCCAAAGAAGACAGGAGATCACAGAAAAATACTGAATTTCAGCACGTGACAATGCAAAAATATATATGCACAGGGGAAAAGAAATAAGAGAGAAAGAGAAAATCTGGCATTTCTTAAAGGAAGACCAGGTGACTTTAGTCTACCCACTGTCTCGGAATAGACACTTAACTCTAATTGTCTGCTCCACCTCATTTGCATCTGTGAACACACCTGTTTCCTTGTTCCCATCTCTGTAACATCATTTGCTGTTTTGATCTAGCTGACAACATACTACCTGATTTTTTTTTAGGTTTTCAGAGAAAACTTTGAATGTTGTGTACTGCAGCAAACATTTCTGAAACAAAGTTGGCAAATCATCTTTTCAAGAGCTGAATGAGACTTTGGCATAGGCAAAGAATTCAGGATTGGATTTTACAAAGGAAGTTAGTAGCAGTTATCATTAGATTATCCAGTGTTGCTCTGGCTCCCATCTCAGTCAAAATCAAGAGAAATATAGCAGATCTGAAACCTCTGCAATCCCCATAAAACCCACACAGATATTCATTTACCATACTAGAAAAAAAATTTAATCTATATAATTCTAGGAATCCTTCCCCACAGATAGTCCACCAGCAAAGCAATCCCTGTGGACCTCTAGTAGTTCCTAGTTAGAAAAAGCTCCACAACTTCCACTGCCTTTCATTACTCTATTAGCTAAATTAGCTGACTAACCTGATGCTCAAAAATAGCCAGAGCCTTCTCTGTCTAGGGCTCCTGGTGGTGCTTGCATATGTGAAGAGAACTTTTAAGCAAAATTCCCAACCACAATGTGAAGGGTTTAAAATCCAGTATATTATCACAAACCAGCTTAAAACACGAAGTTCTTCTCCTGTGATAATCTCTCCACAGAGCAACTTGGTGATTCAAACCTCGCAGGCCTGCAAAAATCCAAAGGATGAATCTGTGAGTTTTGCCTCCTTTCTAGGTTTTGTTAGCGGTCTTTTGCTCTTTCTGGAGAGGTCCTGAAGAAAGTATGAACTAAAATTTCACAGGGGAAAGAGTAGTACACCACTAAATGTAATTAAGATTGACTTAGAGAAGTAAAAAAAAATCATAGACTAACTTGATGCATAACAAGAACAGTAAAAATCCCTTTACTGCTGACACTACATTATAAATATTAATTAACAACTTAAAATGGTACAAAAATGTGCATATACTTCAGGACAGGGTGTTACTGGTTCTCCGAACCACCTTTCAGGAAAAAACCTAAGTATGTTTCAGCATGTTTCTTATCAGAAAGGCTTGCTCCAGAACTCAGAATTGTTCTATAGAATTAGATTTTTAAAGACACACTTCTTGGCATATGTAATTGCTTTGTTGCAATAGCAGTTTTATAACTGTAGTCAACCCCATACTGACAGTTTGCTGCATAGCATACCAAGATCAAAGCTGAAGTGGTTGATCATGAAAAACATGGTTTTTCTGAAGTCAAGGGAAGATTTCTGTGAAACAGAGAAAAGTGCAATGAATGCCAGTGGAGAGCAAGTAACATTTTATAATACACTTTATGTTTTCTATATGCTGCATTTTCTGATTCAAATTGCAAGCCTGTTTATGCAATGTGAATTTCCGTAGCCTTTTTTTTTTTCCATGGTGAAATTAAATCTTCATACAGCATGTCCATTATATGTACTATTTTCATTAGCTTTTGGTTCAGAAACCCTTCTGTGCAAAGTTTTGTTTCTGATGTAAATTACACACTTAGGAGGTCTGCACATAGTACCTGCAAAACCACAGAGATTTCTTATGTGTTTGTGATGGCTGGTTGGGTTTTTTTTGCCCATGTGACTGCAGGACCCAAAAGGGAGGTGCAGGGTAAACACTGGGAGAATATGAACCCACGTCCCTGAAATAGGACAGAGAGAGCGTCTCCCAGGAACAATCTTTACAAGTTACCGTGGTGGGATGTGCAAACACTAGAGCTATTCCACACACTGTAGGCAGTTAGAAAGAGTTCAGGCCTGGAAGAACATAGGAAAATACAAACACAGCCAAAGTGAACAGATAGGCAAAGACAAAATTAAAAGTTATTTAATGCTAAAGGGGTCTCATTAAACTCCTCCACCTTTGGCCTAAGCCTTCCTATGCCTTCCAAAGATTTTCCTAATTCCCATCTAGCCACAGACTCAAGGGTCTTTGTGAATAGCACTCTTCACATCACGAATTCTCCTTGGCTTTTGTAACTGATGCAGTTTTATTTAACTCTGATCCCAACACGCAGTTCCTTCCAGGGGCTGTGATGTGCACAGCCACTCTCCACACTTCATGAAAACCTGTCTGCGGAAATGCAACTCCAACTCCTTTACCTGTCCTCCTGTTCTTCAGACAGAAGGAAGCATGGCCAGGTGTACTTGACAGACACACTCCTGGCCACAAGCTTGTTTCAGATGCTTCCATGATGTGTACTTTTGTCCTATATGCTACCTGCTCAGGTCTACCTGCATTCATTGAAGCATATGTTGAAGCTGACACCAGTATAATGGGTCTTACAAAATCTATAGCTTTTTGCATCAGTTTGGCCTGGTACAGTCTCCACAAATGCCTTATCTGTCACAACTGGAGACCTTGCTTGTTCAAGTTCTAATTCTATGAGTAAAGGCAGAAAAAACATTTTCTGAGAGATGGTACTGAGTACAGAGCACCAAGTTCTCTTCTCCATCCTGTTTGGTCCTGTTCCTGGCCATCTACTGGAGGCCATTTTGTGCCTTACAAGGACAGTTTTCTCTGTAGAGATGGAAGGTCAGGGTGCGATTCCGTGCATTCAAATGCAATTCCTTGACCACCATGTTTTAGCTGCTACGTCTCAACTGCTTGTCAACTGGTGCTCCTCTCCCTCTCTAGCCAGTCACACAGTGTTGTTATGCCCCCTATTAGAAACATTATTTTGATGGTTATATTAAAAAATACTCAGATTTTCAGTAAAGTCTAACACCTGCAAAAAACCCATATAATTGTGTATTTATTGCTGTCACATCGTAACAGAAATGTGTCTTCTTTTTAAAGCAAAAGATCATTGAATTATTTTTCAGCATTTTCTGTTCAGTGCTGAAGAACAGGACAAACATAGGAAAATACTGAAGACTAACCACCACCACACACCCTCAGTTATAAATCCGTTACTACATAACTTGCTACAGAATGTAAAATGAAGCTGTGTGAACTTTATCTCTACTACTAAGAAAAAGTCAGAAATATTTCAAATTGCTTACTGTCAGTGAGATGTGGCAGATTTTGCAATAGAAATTTCACTGGTAGAATGTAAAAATGGAAGGTATTATTTGTGGCCTCTTATTCTTGAGAAAACACAACTATTTTTATGAACTTACAGTATTTTTGCACAGTTGGTCAAAAAGTAAGAGGTAGCAACACGAAAGTTCTCTTCAGCAACAAACTACAAAGTTTTAAATATCCACTTTAATATTCTTTGGAGTACAGACTTTCCAGGTATCTGCTACATCACAGTACATCTATAAATTGTGTAAGTGGATCAGCACACAAGTGTCTTCTATCCAAATGATAACCCCAACTTGATAGTGTATACTTGTATGAAATATATTGCTGTTTCTTGATTCTGATACTGTAAATAAAAGTAGTTTTCACTTCTTTTGTTAATGATAAAAACAGCATGGCAACAATAAAAATCAGTAACAAAAAATAAAGCCTCTTTTCTATACAAAACCCTTTTAGCAACATATACCTATCACAGTATAAGGAAAGCTAGAACAGTTACACCTTCAGTATGTATTATGCAATCCACAAAGCATTTAAACACAAAAGGCCCTATTTTCCTATAAATCAACTAGATCTAGAAGAAAGGAAAAATGGGAGTCAAGAAAAATGTGCCTATAAATTCAATTACATGATAAATTTATTCCTTACACTCACAATTAAAAAATAGCATGCTCCTGAACAACCTGCAGTAACTCTTTTCAGATTTCTAATAAAGCTAAACAATTACCAATTCCACCCTAATTTTTTAGCTTATACAAGGTCATTATCTGTTATCTGATCCATTATCAAATTTGTTGTATTGGAAATTCAAGATTTATGATCAAGCTGTATCTGTTATAATTACACTCCTTTTATTCTACGATGTATTTTCCAGTCTCTCATCTTTACAACTCTTTATCCACTTTCTTAAATTGCTGAACCTGAACATGTACATCTGATTAAATGTACCGGTAACAAGTAAAAGGGAAACAATACATTTTACACACTTCTCCTCCACCTCTTCTCTGACCAGTAGTCTGAAGTCCAATTTTTTGTATGAATGTATTATTTTAAACTTTGCTTATATGAAAACCTAGGGCACAAAACATAGCTCAACCCACGACAAAACTCAAGAAGTGTCTTGAGTTTTAAAACTACAAAGAAAGTCATAAATACTTTGCCTTTTTTATACATACAAAATATGCCTAATACACACATACATGATGAAAAATACATATTAGTATTTATGTAAACATTACAGATAGTTTGCTCCTTACATATAGAAAAATGGCTTAACAAATACTAGCAATCGTAAGATTTTCTGCTGTGCCCTTTTCTAGTGTTGCGGCTTCTAACTTTGGTTATGTACTGCAATCAGAACTCCATCTGCTTCTCAAAAGGTTTACAGTAGGATTCGCCCATTACCTGCCACATGAAGTGAGCTGAGAATAGCCTTTTCAAGGTTTACATAGGTCAGCTCCCCTCCAGCATTAGTACATTAGTATTTTTAAGTGAAATGCCACCAACTAAGATACAAAAACAAAGCTAAAAACCCAAACTTCAGTCTGAATACAGCTCCAGTGGTTTTTTCCACAACTTCTGAGCACTAAACAGGATGCCTAGAGACTGTGATGTCTCCATCCTTGGGAAGTCAACTGGCCACAGTCCTGTGCAGCCTGCTCTAGTGCCCCTGCTTGAGCAGCAGAGTTGGACAAGATGACCCCCAGAGCTCGCTTTCAGCCTCAGTTATTCTGTGGTTCTTCACTGGTTTTATTTGTAAAGCTGATTTTCCCCAGCATCTAAAAAGATTCAGTGATTAATAAATCAAGAAATTACTGCAATTATTCACACACAAATCAAGTGTTTATTTACCATATTTACAAGTATAAATACATTAATGCTACAAGCACTCTCTCATGTTCTTTATTATCATGGCACTTTAGGTAAGATAACACAGTATGCTAGCAAGATGCCTTAGTTTTACGAGGTGCCTGTGTAGTCACCACAAAAGTTTAACCAAAACAAATATGGCACACACCATAAGGGATTCTTTCCCAAAGGTCTATAAATCTCAGTACTAAAATCAACTGTACATTGGATTTTCATATTTTTGGTCAAACAGATATGAGATTTTATTATTTTTATTGAAGAATTAGTAGTTTATTTGGTCACAGGTCATAACAGCCTTCTCACTTCCGTACTTTATGGCACCAACAACTTTTCACTTTGCAGAGAATATATTTTTTCCCCAAATCAGTTGGGAAGCCATCACCAGTAGATAATGTAGATGATCTGAATTCCATCATTTCAGCTGTAAGACAACCTTCAAAAAGGAGAAAAGAAAGGAAATTCAAGTTGAGTGAGACCAAAATTTAGGCAGTCTATGAAATGCCACTTTTTGCTTTCTATTTCAGTATAATATGCAACTGAATAAGCATATCTTTGCTCTGAAAGGCACGCCATACCTCTCCCAGCTCTTTTACAACCTCACACAACTATCACTTCCAGTAACTTTCTTAACTCTTTACTGCATGCAAATCATTCCTCAGCTGCCTGTAATCAAAAAGGAGACTAGCAATGTCCAGGTCCAGGGAGATTCCTTCTGCACAAAGCAGAGCCAAGGGACCATTTCTGAAGTGAGTTTCTCCTTGTGTGCACATAAAACTAAATAAGCAGATGACAACATCCCACAGCTTCTATTCAGACCCTCAAGCAGAACAAAGAGCATGTGGAGATTTAAGTCTGTCCAGGAAGAAACCTTGTTCACATATAGAGCAGACCTCATGACAAGCTCGTATTTTTACTTAGTTTAGCAGGAAAGAAAATCCAGGAGAAAGAAAGCTGTGAAAGACTAATTTCCAAGAACACCATTTTCTTCAAACCCTCAATTTCCTTAGTCTTTTCTATTAAGAAATCTGAGATTCTCCAGGGTTTCAGAAGAGTTCAAGTGAAATCTTCCTTCTTTCACTTGAAATTTTCTTCTTGGGTCATTCCACTGGAATCTTTTTAACCTTCTTCCTGATTGACTATGCCATGGAAATTAAAGGACTCATTATGAAGCAAACAACTCTCCCATATGCATTCCCCATACTGACAATTGGCGAGGCTGAGGGAACATCAGAGCTCTTGCCAATCTTTTAAAACAGGAAAGAGGCATTAAACTAGAAGGAAGTAGATTTAGACTAGATATTAGGAAGAAATTTTTTACAATGAGGGCAGTGAAAACACTGGCACAGGTTGCCCAGAGAGGTGGTGGATGCCCCACCCCTGGAAACATTCAAAGTCATGTTGGACAGTGCTCTGAGCAACCTGACCTAGTCAACAATGTCCCTGCTCATTGCAGGGAGGTCAGACCTTTACAGGTCCCTTCCAACCCACACTATTCTATGATTCTACAAATTCTGCTTAAAATAAACTCAGTACATGAGAAGTCAGGGGAAAAAAATTCTATTGGTAATAGCTACCTTATTAGCAGCTTCCAGTGCATTTATTAGGTTCTGCAACTCTTCCTTATTCATCTCTATAGAAATTGGCTTAATTTCACCATTTTCTCTCACATCCAAATCAAGATTGAGGAGTGGCATTTGCAGCATGGAGATCTTATCACTGGAGAGAGCAAGCTATGCAGATTGACAAAACAACAATAAAGTGTTAATGCTGAGGCAGAAAGTTTTTAGTCTTTCACAATAACACATTTGCACTTTAGATTCAATTTGTACTACCAGAACAAACATGAACATAACAAAATTAACTTCTCACAAGTCATCTCTCCAATTTGGGTTTGGTTTTTTGTTTGTTAATACCAACAGTATACTGAAATATTAAAAGTCCTTCTTCACAGCAATACACTTCTCAAAAACAATTTGTTAAAATTACTGGGCTGTCACATTTTCATATTCTAGGTGAAAAGGAAGGATACATTTGATCTTAGCTCTTTAATGAAAGCATATGAATTCTGAAATCACTGTATTCAAACACTTCTGGTCTTCAACAAGAAAGGTCTGACAGAATAGGGCAGTTGGGAGGAAGGGGACACTTTTATGCATTTTTCAACATTCTCTATAGTTGATCAAACAGTTTGTCAGATATCCTATTTGACAAATGCTGATGGAGAGGATTACATACCAATTGTGCTTCCTTTTTTGTTTACTATTATACTCTCTCTAGCATAGATAAGGCTTTTACAATGTATTAAAATCAAAGATCAGTTGATAATACTATAGGTCAGTATTGTACAGACCTATCTTATTTGTTTAGAGAATAGAATGTGATACAGCAAGGGAGAGACAATGTCCTTGGTAGGGTTCAACCATGGCAAGCAAAAAAAATCACAACCAGCTTTAAGTTTAAACAAAAAAAAATGTAACAGTTCAGATATGCACCAGAAATTTCTATCACAAAACAAAAATTAAAAAAACCCTCCAGAAGTTAAAAGAAGCCCCAAACAAGAAAACAAGAGTTCACATAAGTCCAGTTTGTATTTCTGTCAGCAGTAAATGCACCAAGCATGAGATCAACCCCAGTAACAGCTCATCCAAAGCATGGTATGATGCTAAATTGGCTCTTGCAAAACCTTGTCTGTCTTTGACTTCCAAAGCTGTTTGCTGCTGAAACTACTTAACACTCTTGTTAACATGGAAAATTATTTAACAGCTCTACAATTCTGTTTAACAGCTCTCATGGACTAACTAAAAATATAAACAGTGTATGTAATATTTTTAAGTATTTGATAGAGCTTAATTTAAACCAGCTGTCTTCACAATCTCAAAGTACCATTCTGCTTTAGGGAACACCAATAACACTGGTTTACCATGAAGATAGTAAGTCTAACGATAAATGATTTAAAACTAATTATTACATAAATATTTATTGCAAAAATCTAAAAATTTTTAAAAACTCAGGAAATGCATCCTGAATCAGTCAACTAATCTTAAAATTAAGTAAATATTTCTTCTTCCTCTGAGTAAAAATACTATTTATTCAGGTCTCAAAATCGTAACAGTGTAAGAAACTTTCAAGTGTTCCTGAACAGTGCTCAGTCTCTCTTTAGGAGAGACATAAGTATTGCAGCTTTAATAGAAAGGAGGGAAAAACCAAAGTAAAACAAATGAAAATTATTTTTGCAGTTCGTACAAATTTCTGGTAAGTCTTTGATATGTAATCATTACTGTGCTTTTCTAATACTTATAAAAAGTGAGTCATGCTCCTGAGTGAGCAGGCCTAAAAGGTCTATATCAATAGTTATTTCTGTGTTGTAGAACATTTCTTTCAAACAACATTAAGACAACACTCTCACCTTTAACTGCCAGTCAAAATCCTGCAGGTGGGCAGAAGAGATTCCATTTACTCTTTCCACTAGGGCATTCCTGATTTCTTCCTTTCTACCTTTCAGACATTTTGTGATTGCCTCTTGATAGTCTGAATTTAACTCAATTATCTGCTGAGCAGCCTAGAAAAATAATAAAACTGTGATAGGTTAAACTGTGAACCACAGAAATAACATGTACCACCTGCAGTAGCTGCACTCTGTAGATATCCAAGCTGACAGCTGTTATACCATCTTTCTTATGCTGCCCTCAGTGGCTGCTCTCTGTGTTTGATCAGGAAGAGTCAGTACTTACCACAGCAACAAATAAAGAAAAAAAAATAATGTTCTTGTCATTTAAATTAAAAGACATCAGAGAATGGAGGCTTCATCAGCCTTCTTAGATGCCACCCTAAAATCAAAACAAAATCACACGGAAAAACAACTCAGGTTTAGCTCTGAAAGTTTCTCAGCATCAGAGTGGAGGCCAAATACATTGGCTCAGCTGAAACACACACACGTTTTGACCTGGCTACAAGCAGATAGTCAAAATATGAGCAATAAGCAAAAGATGAGATTTCTAATAATGGAACAAGTTTTTTGTGAAGTTCATACATACTGGAATGCCCTGAATTCTAATCCCCATACCACGTGGTCCTCCATCCACAGTTGTATTTACAGAAAAATTATCTACATACAGTCAATATTTTAAACCACTTCAGTGCAGTACTAACAATCAAAGAAAGCCAAATGAGTGTGAATTGGTTTTGTTGCTAACAAACAGTATTATTTACAGGTTATGTATTTTAAGTTAAACAGATTTAATTTGGTGGTACTCAAAATACCAACTTGAGTGATTAAACCAGTATTTTAACAAATATTCAATGATACTAAAAATATTCAAAATTCAGCATCAATTCGCTTTTTGTTTTAGAATTCTTGGCACTGGATCTCTAAATGCTCTTTACCTTCTGCCTATTTAGGCTTAATTTTTTTTAATGTTACACTATAGAAACATTTTAGGACTAAACAAATGCAAGACTAA
Source organism: Pithys albifrons albifrons (assembly GCF_047495875.1). Taxonomy (NCBI): domain Eukaryota; kingdom Metazoa; phylum Chordata; class Aves; order Passeriformes; family Thamnophilidae; genus Pithys; species Pithys albifrons. The sequence continues at coordinate 49,338,659 of NC_092462.1, read as the reverse complement.
CCACTCCAGTACGATCTCTCAAAGTCAAAGACCAACCAGTGATGAGCTCTTACCTCTTCATCAGGTATGTTTTTGCCAACCGCAGTTTTGAAATAGGCCACCGTTTCTTTTAAAACCTCCATCCACTCTGCCAAGCTCCAAATGTTGCCATAATCCTGGTATCGAGGGTATGCCCGGCCACATATGCCATCAACTATTTTATGAAGGAACTAAAACAATGTGGTACATAACTTGAGAATATAATTCTATCACGGTTCATCTGCATCAGATATGAAACTGATCAAGCAATTCAGTTCCCACCCCTCCTTCCACCGGGTACTGCCTCTGCTTCCCGAGTACACGACATGCACCACCCTAAAAAGGCTTAAAGAAGTAGTCCCTGGATATGACCTGTCCTTCTTTCTATCCCAAAGTCAATTCACAAAGTTTGGCCACAGAAATCACGGCATGATTCAGATTCACCCTGGTCTTACATGCGGCCTGAATAGTTGTGTGCACAGCTATGCAGTGCTGCCAAGCAGCAGAGCTGCCACTCCAAGTGGCACCTCAGTCACCTCGCACTGCGATGGTCAAGCTGCACAGCACAACTCCAAGTGCTGATTTCCAACCCTGTGGACTCCTCTGATCTCCCAAACCACCGTCCTTTAGCACTGCGGCCTGGCGGGAGGGGCAGCTCCGCCCCCCTCCCCGCGCAACTGGCGGGCCCGGCCTCCCTCACAGGTGCCCAGGAGCGGCGCCTCGGCCTCCCCTTGGCGAGCACCGCCCACCCCCGCCCGGGCCCAGGCCGCGGGGAGTGCCCACCTCGAGGGCCCGGCCCGCCGGGAGCTTCTCCAGCAGCCGCAACATCTCCAGGCCCTTACCGGGACCGCCCCAGCAGCGCCGCGCATGCGCGCGGGCGAACACCCGCCTCGCGTCCGCCTTCGGGTCCCGGCGCGGCGACGGGAGCGCCCAGTGGGAATGAGCGCTCTGGCGGGAATGCGCCCTCCCGCGGGAATGCGGGCTCCGGCGGGGATGCGCGCCCGGCGGGAATGCGCGCTCCTGTGCGGCCTTCGCATGAAGCCGGGACCCCTATGTTGTAGGAGCTCGTGTATGCAAGAACACTTAAGCTATATTTTGCATTCTGCCTGTTTTTCAGCTTTGCTTTTCTTTTCGGTTCTGGACAGGTTAACTTTCCAGCCGGTGGCAGGGAGGAAGCTCAAGGATTTCCGCAGCGCCACATCTGTGATACCGAACTGAGGAAGTGAAGCGAAACGCGGACTACAGAAGTCCGTGTGGCTGGTGTAGTGTTTTCCATGAACAGCTCACTTTTATGTGCTTTGCCAAAGTGGGAGTTCGATGCTAACCAGACTGTGGAGGAGGTTTATGGAATGGGTTTTAGCATTAGCAATGACCTTTCCGTGCCTTGAATTGATTTGAATGTGAATGTGCAGAAGCAAAGTTGTCTCAAGCACTCTGGGAAATCTGTAAGAATGCAAGTCCCAAGGAAAACAAAACTGCAGAGACCATCACACCTGTAGGTAGAGATCCCTGGGCTAATATACAGCCAAACAACTATAAGTGTGTAGGTGTAATACTGGGCCATAAGAATAGGAAAGCAGCTACAAGTCTGTACTGGTGGACAAGGTCAGTGAAAAACCCCAGGCTGGTTAAGTTCGCAGCACATCTTCTCCAAAGCCAGGTATGTGGCCTTGCAGGAGCGATGTGGTCCATGGGAGTTTTGGACAAGAAACAGGAGGAAGAAAAGATTTCATGCTTTGCTGAGTGTAAACTTTCAAATGCCCCCAATTTCCCTCATGGTTTGCTACTGCTAGTAGATTAGACTTTTTTAAAAGGCTTCTTGAAAATTTATTTGATTTTACTACAGAGAAATTACTTGAAGCTGCTGTTAAATTCGGGACTAGATGAAATTGCAAATAAAAATAATTTTCAATTATAATTTCCTTTATTCCCCTGAAATTCTCTTTGTTAGATGACTGTACAGCTATTACGTTTCTCTTGATTGTACTATGTTGCACAGTACAAAATGGAGCAGCAGAGGGAGCATTTGCTCCAAACAAAACAGACCCAGAGAGAACGGGAGAAATAAAAACCTGATCCAGACTTTGAAATAAATACATGATAGAGAGTAAAGCGAAAAGTAGTGAGTGTCCCACTCAGTTGAAACGGATCAAACAAGTGAAAAATGCAAGAGAGCAAAGATGTAATGTATGAAGACAAGAACATATAGAAGATGATTGGAAACTACCATCCCATGTGACACTATCCCAGTGAACACTTTCCAAGCAGCTAATATTTTGCAGGTCTGAAGAATAAAGTTTCACCTTTTGTGGATATGTAGTTTAAAAATAGTATTTTCGGTTCAGCCTACTGGCCTATGAAGAGCAAGGGATGACTGTGCAAGGAACCACAGCTGGTTTACTTAAATCCATGTTTTGGAGCCCATGTTCCACTACAAAGAAGTAGGGCAGTTTGGAATTTGTTTGGGCCAGCATTATTTGGATTTGCCATCAGGTCTTAACCCTTTAAAATAACTGCTTTTCATGCTTTTGTGCCACAGCAGCAATAACCCACTGCACCCCTCTGAAATTAAGATCTCAACCACAAAATCAGAGACAAGGAGGGAAACTTGCAGAGCAGGAAGTATAAGGCAAGAATGAAGAATGCAGTATGTCATACACAGTGGATACAGTCTATGTCCACTTGTCTATCTTCTCTACCTTTTTTCAGTAAGAGATAACAAGAGGAAATTCCTTAAATGTTCTTCATTTCACTTCTCACTCTCATATTTCAAAATCCTCTTGTTGGTTTCTGTTGCAGTTCTGTTCTTCTAATAGATTGCACTGAAGAACTAGCAATAGCTCTGAGGGAGATTCTTGTGGTTCAACATCACCTTAGAGACACACAATTTATATACCAGACTCTGTATTGGCTTTCATGGACAAAAGCACACTGAGGACGTCATTCTAAAGAGCTCTCTCTGCTACACAGTAGGATTTTCTTAGAGGAACTGCTATTGCTGGAGACACTTCAAGCATACTTGGAAGTACCAGATGGGAAAAATCTTGTACATATTACTCAAAATCAAACAAATTAATATAATAGGTTTGTAAAATATCTGTACTGTATACATCTCAACACCTGCCTGGCTGAGGTAATGGAAGAGACAGGACCTGGTATTACACCCAGTGTTCTGCAGGACAGAAGCAGGGAAATAGCTTAGACCAGATGAGTGACCTAATATATAGTCCAAGGAGTCTGTAGTTGGAGCTGTATATCCAGTATAGCAGCAGCTTAGAACTCAAGACAAACTGGACTCGGTAACTGGGATTCTGCTCACAAGTATCACTGGTGACCATCTTTTATAAACAGCTGCACAGGCACAGACTTACTCTGCTTTTTCTCTCCTCTCCCCAAGACACATTTCTTTCCATAAACTTACTTGATGGGAGAGGGAGGAGTCCTTGTCTTCCATCCTACAAAAGTAACCTGCTATTACAGAGAGAGTAATCAGGCATTGGAATGGGCTGCCCAGAGAGGTGGTGGATGCACCATCCCTGGAGGTTTTTAAACTGAGATTGGACGTGGCACTGAGTGCCATGATCTGGTAAAGGGACTGGAGTTGGACCAAGGGTTGGACTTGATGATCTCGGAGGTCTTTTCCAACCCAATCGATTCTATGATTCTATGAATATACTTCCAACTTTCCTTTCCTACAATTCAGGCCCACAGTGTAAGAAATATTACACTGTGCTCAGGGAACATGCAGAGACTTTATCTGCTCTATTGCATCTTTTAAGGAAAAATCTGTCACCATTTCTGTTCTATGTCCCTTTCTTCATGGTTAAGAATTCTAAGTGCACTGAATACCAGGGACACATCAGGACTAGAACTGTACTCACAATGTGCAGGTCTAATGACTGTAATGTCTGGAATGCAAAATGACAACAACAACAGAAAATTAGTAATCCCTTTTAGGGCAGATGCAGTAAAACCATAAGCCAAATATCCCCTCCCTTCTCTAAGCCTAACCTTAAGATTTCAAAATTAATAATGAATGGTAAGAGTGTGTAGGTGCTTTTCAGTAATCTCAGGTCATCATAAAAAAGAAACGAAAATGCCCTGTAGGTAAATTATGGTAACTCTTAGCCCTATTAGTAAACAATAATTAGTAAATGCTGGAATATGCTGCACAGCAAGTTATACCAACACATCATAATAGCAGCAGGGAGAATATATTCCTAAAAATATAAATGTCCTACCAGGTACATCTCCCTTCATCTACAGAATGAGTTCATGGACTGTATTTATGGTATAACTCTGAGTTGAGAGCTACTGAGATAGCTACTATAGATTTTATTTTTATTGCATCAATTTTGAAATAATGAAAACAGCTGTTGGCCAAAGTTACACTGGCAATATTCTGTTTTTGCTGAGAGAGGTTGTTTCAACCAAGGGCATATGAAGAGAAGGTAATTTTGACAGACTAAGAAGAAGCAGTTTGTTTATACAGCTACATCCATAGTATTGAGTGCTTTTACTAGTACAGCACAGCAGGGTTTTTATGACTCAATCTCTTCCAGGGTAAGTACAGCCAACTTGCTCCCAAGTCAAATGGCCTTGTGATTATAAATCTTTCTCAGTCTTGTCCAGTCTGTGTCCAGTTTGGCAACACTTTGTGCTGGCCAGATTGTTTGGACATCTTTGGGGTCTCTAAATAATATATTAAGGGACAGCTTTTCACATCTCTACATCCTACTTCTGCTCTTGTCTTTTGTATGGCAAATAAGTAATAGACTTCACCAAAACAAATAATTTGAAAGTAATGTCATCTCACAAAGCTAACTAGGTATTCAAGTATTAATTTGAAAATCATATTTTGGGAAGCAGTTGTAAGAGTCCTGGACAGCTTCTTTATAGTTACCAGCTTTTCAAACCTTGCTAACTGTCACACTGTCACTGCAGTTGTACAACAGCCTTGGCCTGTGACCTCCATGACTCCTGGGACAAATTCTGCTTTGAATCATATTACTGCAATTTCTCCTTTTTTCCCTTTTTTTTTTCAGCATGAGAGTGTCTCAAATTAGCAGATACAAAAAGAAGAGAGGGACTTCTTTGCATTGGGAAACACTTTTCTTGTGGCTTAGTCACGGATGACACTGGTGACAATAGCATTTTGATTAGTATTTTGCTCACACCAGGTTTGCAGTGACTTGATGTCAGAGCATCAGCAGAGATATTTTTTTATTTTCAATAAAGTAGCTGGCATTTGCTTTTTAACTAGAGTTACTCTGGAGCAAATTCTGGAGAAGAGGTCTCTAGAAAATTTCTTTGCATTGTGAAGACATGGTCTACTTATTCTTTGAGAAGATACATTAAAGAATATAAGAAAAGATTTTCATTTCACAGTTTGGAGAATATTTTTGGACAAATACTGAGAGACTTAAAACATAAAATTTATAGTTATCTTTATTATCCTGGTTTTCCTTAAACAATTCTTCTACCTATCAGAGGAAAATAAGGAGAAAATACAAATTGTTCACTTGAAGACAGGATATGTTTTTTCCATATGTTATTTACAATGCATTATATGACATAAAATCCTAGCAAAGAGCAGTTGTTTTAAAATTGTCACATATAGTGCTAGTTAAAAGTAAACCCTCGGCTTTCTTCTAAGTTTGAACTTGACCTATAATATCTGTGAAAGTATAAATCTCTGTGTCTTTATCGTGGTTATTGCATTTCATTAATTAATCCTGGATATGTGATGTACTGGGCTAACCAAGTGATCAGAAATCCACATGTGGTAACATTTCTTCCAAGATACCTAAAGCCATACTTCTGTTTTGGCTTGGTCTTGGTCTATCTTGGTTTACACTGGCTCTAGAAGGTGAGATGATCAGATATAATGTCTGCTGGGACAAAGTTTCACCTTCAAAAATATTTAAATATATATGAACCATAGAAATGAGTATTCATCAGTATGGTATCTTGCAGACACTTTTGATCTGATACTAGGTTTCCTAAAATGAAATTAACCATCTAATGGTAAACCAGCCTTGGATTTTCCCTTGTGGAAAATACCTGAGGGAATCAAAAGTCTAGGTGGTATCTTCATATCAGTCTGCTGGATTATTTTTATTTGTACAAGAAATGGATATAGTAGTTGTGACATAATAACTATGTTAGGAATATTGGCAAAATTTCATTGGCACGTTGGAGTCATGGTCCAGCAGAAATTGAGTAAGAAAAGCTGTAAAAAAGGGTAATAGAAAAAAAAAACCCTTGAAAAATATTATAACCCAGACAATAACTTTCTACAAGCAAAGAGAGAGAGGAAAAAAAGGCAACATTTACTAGTTAGTTTGTTATCACCGATTCAGTGACTTGGTGACTATTATTAGCTGATAGAGTGGTTTGATAAAAAGAAGATGTAGAATTAAGGTTATTAAGGATCAGATAAAATCTACAAGTCAACTTGCTTACATACACAATGAAAAAGAAGGCACATAAGTACATAAGCACATATCAAAAGTGTTTTGACGCACAATAAATCCGTAACAGTGTAAACAAGCTAATGACAAGTTTGTAGCTGTCGATAAGGTTGATGATTAGCCATGGGAAATTGCCACATCCAAGTAAACAGAAAAAGAAAGATAAAGCAATTTATCCAAGTGCATCCAACATACCAGTGTGTGCAGTTCCACTTAGCTAGAACGACTTTCCAATCAGACACACTTTCCCATCAGCCCATGAGTTTCTGCCTCTTAAAAAATGAAGGACTTTCAGATGCCTTGTTAAATTCCAGTTGATAATTATCTTCTGCAGTACAGGCAACAAAATGAAAATCTCTAGAACAAAAAGTCTCATCTTAGTGACTGTCAGGATAGAAGTTCCTAATACGCACAATGGCTAAATGGTAATCAGTGGTACTCAGTAAATCCTATGCCAAAAACAACTGCTACTCACTGCTAATAACTGCCCTCCAGAACTGGGATATAATGCAAGCTTCCTGATTCCTGGCATTCTGCATTTGCCTGAACACATTGTTATAAACCACAGGCATAGCACAGGGATTGCACGAGGGAATGTTTCAGTCAGTTACTCCCTTAAAATTTGTCTACACAAGCTGCCTCACAGCAATTTATCCAACAGTTACTAAGGTCTGAATGAATTTGTTAAACTGCATTACACCTTTTGCTGGACACTTTTATTCAAAATTTAGTTTGCCTTCATTCAGTTTGATATAATTCATTCTTATCTGGTTTACTGTAGCAAAACAAAGGTGGATTGATAAACACCAGGAACAAAAATAATTATTTAATGGAACCAGTAGTCACTGCTAGTATAAGAGCAAATGGTTATAAGACTGAGTTTAGAAAATAGAGGATAATTCTTAACCCTCACAGCAACCCTACTCTGGAATGGTTTTCCAGTACAGTAAAAATACTTAACTACTTTTAAGGTAAAGCTCAGTCAGTATATGAACCAGATTACATGGCATGCTTGAAATAACAAGGATTTAATGACCCTGAAGGTGCCTTTCAGGAAAGATCCCGAGGTAATATTTACATACCTAGTCTACCTCTCTCAAGATTTGCAAAATGTACATAATATACACAGAATGTATCTCCCACTGTAAAAATAGTAAAACAAATGTTAGATCTTTCAAACTGAGCATGTGGTCTCAGAGTCACTAATGAACACTTTCTCCCTTTTTTCAGGTTTTTATTTGTAACGTGGAAGGATAACACCTTCTTGTCTTGCAGGAAGCAATTAGGAAAATTCATGACTATTTATAAAATGCTTACTCCAGTGGCATATGCAATCTCCTCATGAGGAATCAATAAACTAACAGAGATTTAGACAGTGTATGGTAAATAAAGGACTTAACCACACACAGACTAGAGCAGATAAACAGCTGTTTCGTTCATTGTGTACCTGTCCTTCTGTCAGGATTTCCTGACAGGGGTCCTGCCAGGAAATATATATGAGGATTCTGTAGTATCTGAGCGTCTTGTACTAAGGAACTGCCTTAGTGATACGCAGAATAGACAGCATTAATTTGCACATTCAACATTGGTTAGGACTCTAAACACATAATTTAGGCAATGATCTGGTAAACAATAATTGAATGTAATTTAAAATTCAAGGGGGTTTTTGTGAAATCTCTGGGTTTACTACATGTAGAGCTAGAGAAGAAAAACATGAAAAACAAATTACTGGGTAATAATCAATTCCCTTTCTGGCTATAAATTATTATTAATATGCTACCACATCTTCAAAGATACTTAAACTAGAATGTGTATCATAGTATGTCACTACACTGAAAATTTTTTCCTGTGTCCCAAACAGTGCCATAGGAGCACAGCAGGATGAGCTGTTCATGCTTGTACTTGCAGAGCTATCACAGTCATGAACAGATAGAGGGTTTGAAGCAAACAAAGAGCTCTCCAACTGTTCTACTACCTTGTGTCTTGCAGCAGCTTGCTCTGCCTGCCCCGGAGTTGTTTCCTCTTTTCTACAGCACCTGAGCCAGGTGGTGGTTCCTGCAGGGAAACAGAACTCCGTATCTTTTCCTGCCAAGAAGAATAAACCTGCATAATTTCAAGACGGCAGTTATGGCGTTCCTTCATGTAGACGTACTTTTACTCCATCTGACATGCCAGTAAGTTTTTAAATTCCTGCTAGCAACATGGGCACTTCAAAGAACAGATCAGCAACTGCTGTTCACTAAAGCATACCCAAAATATTTCAGTGTGTGGTCAGGGGTGCAGGGCATGCTAAAATGCAGGACAAGAGGAAAATACCATGGACATGGGAAGGAGAGCATAACCAACTACACTGCTCTGCACAGCCCTCTCAGCTGTTGGGATTCATTGTTGATGCTGGACAGGTACTGGTAACCCCAGTCTACTTCAGCAGGGACCAAGGGATCTGCAATTAACTGTTCCTGGTTTTTTGGTTTTATTTTTTCTTCTTCCTTTTTCAGCAGAAGATGGTCTTGAAGCAGGAATCCTCTCACTCTCTTGGAAAGGGTCATGTGATTTCACTGTAAGAGGAGCCTTCAAGTATGCCCTGGAAGGCAATAAGAGCAAAAAGAACAATGCAGGACTTAAAAGGACTATTGATGAAACAACTCACTGAGGTTCCTGATGGCAATGATTTGTTTAAGACAATTTGGACAGTTTGCCAATAGCCAGAGGCTCACTTCCTAGAAAACAAGCGTTTGCTATCCTTGATTAGCCTTGTGCCTAGAAAACTTGATGTTAAGACAGGCCAAGCTACCTTCAGTGTCATAGCAAAAGATTAAGAACATCAATTTCCCTGACAAGCTCTCAAGCGCGTCAGGTTCTGTCGATGCCACGCTCCTGCCACAGCCTCCACCTGCTGAGGCCTCAAAGGAAAAAAAAAAAACAAAAACAACAAACCAGACTTTTACCAATACCTAACCTTTGGGTGGGCGAGCGCCATGGGCCCTATGGCAACGAGCCGAGCTCTGCCGCCTCCACGCGGCGCCGGGGGGCGTGCGGAGGAGCCGCTTCGGAAAGGGCATCCCGCCTTGGTGGCTCTCGGGGCAGAGCGGGCTAGAGGCGAAGCGGCGGTAGCGGCCAGGGCTGGAGGGGCGGGCCGTGCGGGACCGGACCGGGGCTGGAGGGGCCGGGCCGGGGCTGGAGGGCCGGGCCGGGCCATGAGGGGTGGGGAAGGGGCGGTGCCGGACCGGGCGGGGCGGGAGCATCGGGCGCGGCCATTCCGCGGGGATGTGCGCGGGGTCGCGGGTAAGCCTGGCTAGGGTCGGTGCGAGGGTGGTGGCGTGGGAGGACACCGGTGCTGGGCTTCTGGGCCGAGACCTGGCGGGGGAAACGTGGAAGCGGCAGTCGCGGAGGGAGAGGTCCCTTCTGCCTTTGCAGGCGCCGGGGATGTGGCCCCAGGATGTGGCACCGCGGCCGCCGGGGCGCGCTGGGAAAGCACGATTCGTGCTTTCATGCTTTTAAATGTCCTCTGAGCCACGAGACTCCCCTTCATATGTTAATCTCGATTGAGCTACTCTGGAAGCAGACCAGAACGAAAAGGTAACGAAGACTTTGACTTCAGACACAAAAGCCTTTGTTTTAATAGTTCGTGTTGGTGACTGAGGTGTAAGCGTTTCACTGCTTTACAGATTTATGGTAAGGATGTAGGTTTAAGTCCATGTAAGTCATAGGGAAGGTCCTGAAGCTTCAGGAAAGTGCGGAGCGGTGCAGGGAGCACACCGATATTCACAGGATGGCACCGCAGGAGTGATCACTGGGCTCAGGGAGGAAAAAATATTCGCGAAGATGGGAAAGAAAAACCAAAGCTCTTGTCAGAAACAGAGCTACTGAAGAAAAATGTACTTTTAATATCAAAATTACTATTCCTTTAATACTAAAGCAATACTTACAGGGTATTCATGGCTCACCAATGACCATAGGTTTGAGCAACCTCTCATTTAAAAACATATTTGTCTTCATATCACTAAGAGATAACAAAATTGTCATTATTCCTCTTTTTGTAAGTGGTGGTTTGCAGCAGAGAGGCACTAAATGATTTGCCTAAGGTCAAAGTGGAACTTAAATCACTGAACTCTTTCTTGTGC